>NC_064617.1:544029226-544661149 GCF_023898315.1 Schistocerca nitens | reverse complement strand
CTGGTGCGCCGACTATAACACCACGTTCAAACTCACTTAAATCTTGCTAACCTGCCATTGTAGCAGCAGTAACCGATCTAACAACTGCGCCAGGCACTTGTCTTATATAGGTACTGCAGACTGCAGCGCCGTATTCTGCCTGATTACATATCTCTGTATTTGAATACACACGCCTATACCAGTTTGTTTGCCGCTTCAGTGTATGTTTTAACATGAGTTACACGGGATTAAAAATTGAGCCCGGACTTTTCTACGTAAGGACGCTTTAATCACTGTCAAGCACGTTCCTTTGACCGTCTTTCTGTGATCTTAGTATACTTGATATACGCGAAACGAAGGAAATTCTTGGCAAAGTGCGACAAATATGTGCACGTTATGCAGATCCAGCAGGTAAAATTAACGTAATGTATTTTGTGTAATTAGTGCATAATGTCTTATAGCCAAATGGAGTACTGTAATTCGTATAATATTTCATCACAGCAGAACACATATTTTCTGGGAATGTGTTCATGATATCCACATCAGTTCCGCGTTGCTCCTTTCTGTTTTGTTTATTAACAGAGAGCCTTCAAGAGTAGTTCCATGGCTGTTTAAAGGACTGGAAGAATTACAAGTGCTACTCAGGGAATGATGGCTCAAATGGTTCAAATGGCTCTGAGCACTATGGGACTTAACAGCTATGGTCATCAGTCCCCTAGAACTTAGAACTACTTAAACCTAACTAACCTAAGGACAGCACACAACACCCAGCCATCACGAGGCAGAGAAAATCCCTGACCCCGCCGGGAATCGAACCCGGGAACCCGGGCGTGGGAAGCGAGAACGCTACCGCACGACCACGAGATGCGGGCAGGGAATGATGAAACTCTTTATATTGTAATGCACCCTGGCGATATTGATGAAATCTTAAAATGGTGGAGCAAATATGAAAATGGTCTGTAAGGCCTGGCTGCTGTTACAAGGAGTTTTCTATGTGTCCCAGCAACAAGTACAGCTATTGAACCTGCTTTAGTAGAGATGAAATGTTAGTAGTAACAAATCGCCGCAGCCAGTTGAATCCAGAAACCATAAGTGACATACTGCTGATGAACAGTAACTACAAATTTTAGTCTCTTGCGGACAAGTGAAAGAAGTGGAAATTTACTGCTGTAAATATACAGCGTCCTTCGTTTGTCTTCTTTAGACAGCAAGATTTCAGTGATAATATTGAATAAATACGTATGTAGTTTCCTGTTAACGATAGGAAGAATGAAACCCAAGTTTGGAAATGAGACTTTTTTCTGTAATTCTACTGAAGTATAAAATTATGTTTCATGTCCTGTAAGACGTTAATTATGAAACGTTAGCGTTCTTTGAAGCGTTACTTTTGTGTTAAAAAGGACAGAGAGAAAGAAACAACGAGAGAGAGAGAGAGAGAAGACAGAGAGAGAGAGAAGACAGACAGTGAGAAAGGGAGTGGGGGGGGGGGGGGGGGAGCGAACGTTGGATTTGCCCTGGACGGCGAGGCAAGACGACGTGATACCTTCGCCAGAACCGGTTATTCGCGTATCCAGAGTCCCGGACAACAGACTTGGAGGGTATATGTCAGAGCACATACGTGTGAGGTTGGTCACTAGCGGCTAGGTCCTCACTTAGGCGTGCGGGTCGTTACCGGTCGGACATGAGCGTTGCAGCACTCTAATGCACAGACAGTAACCAGGCTTCACTCCCTGCGGCATGTCATGGAGGTGATTGTAAAATTGATCTAAGTCATCGTTGGCACGTATGCAGCTGGCATCATTGGTCCGCTATTAGCGAAAAAGTCGTAATGCGTTCCGAGATCCCAGTCAGACTTTCAGTGAAGAGTGATAAATCTCTGCGAACAGCAAAGAGAAGGCCGTCTGGAGCTGGCACAAAGATGTGAAATTTCCCACTCAAAATGGGTCGGCTGCAGGCATTTTCCGCTCATTAGCGAACTAGCGTCTAACGAAAATGCCAGTTCTGGGACTTGGTTTGGAGGTGTGTTTCCTCTATAGGATTGTATACGATTACTGACAAAATCAACATCTCCGAAACAGAGGGAAGAATCAGGATGGCATAAATGAAGAATGGCCGTTGTGAAACACCTTGTCTGACTCCTACAACGTGGCCCGGCCGGCATGGTTGCTACTGCATAGCTGTCGCCGGCATAGCCTTTCGCATCACGGGAGCACGCAGATCCTCTCGCCCATACGGACAGTGCTACATTAAGGCGCAGTCTCCTCAGAGGCCATTACTGTAATAGTTCCCACGGAAATCGAAGATTTTCGTAATTTTTAGAGGCGCGAAATATGAAAGCTACAAACTTCAAAGTTTGTAGTAATTTTGTGTATTTTATCACAAATTCCCGCATGATTACTTTTCGAGTGTTTCCTGAAAATGCAAAATCTGGTGCAGAATCCGTAAAAGTGTTGTAGATTATCTACTCCTTAGAGTTAATGCAGCAAGTAGACATGTCAGCACCATACTCCACTTACACATTAATGAAACTGTACCAATTCTCAAAATAATAATTGTAATATTGCCTGCTACAGAGGGTTGAGAGACGACAGTTCAGAGAATAATCTGTAGATGGTGTAATTATTTAAACAGAGAGTGCAAGTTAGGACAGTATATTCTAGAAACCGTAACCTAATATAGGACAAATTGATACTGAAATACACGGTCAAGTCACGTGACCACCTCCCATTTCGACGTCAACTTGCAGTAACAACTCACAGACGGTAGGTGGCGGCAAAAGCAGTGGAAGGTATACAGGGTGAGTATCAATAAAAGCGACAAAATGCAGGGACAGTTCCCTGACTGTAAATGGGGGAAAGAAGGATCCTATGAACATGTGTCCGGAAATGCATCGATGCCACAGTAGATGGCGCTCAGGAATGAAAGTTCCTCTGGCCAGTGCCTTGGGTTCATTGTGTGCTGCAGGCCGTGCGATTGACGGGGCATACTGTAACCAGTAAAATGGTCCGGTATTCATGTCGGGAACAAGCCGAGATGGTGTCTGTGTATGACCGAGAAGTTGGAAACGGTCGTGAGGCAGAAGCCTCCCTGCACGTTCGTGTGTCTGAAAGGACCAATGATCACACAAAAGGACAAAAAGGGCTTGAAATGTTATGTGATGGGGTTGGTGTCTGTGAGGGTAGTTGTTTTGGTATAGTCGTGCTACCTCTCGGCCATTTCCATCTGCTTCGCCGTACACAATCACCATCTCAGTTTGTTTCCGACATGAATACAGGACCATTCTACTGCTTACAGTACGCTGCGCCAATCACACATGCTGCAACACTCAAGGAACACAAGGCATGTGGTCAGAGAAACTTCCACTCGGCAGCATCATCTATGCATCGATGCATTTCCGGGCAAGTATTCATATCCATTCAATCTATTAGCAATTGCGAATATGGACGACCATCAGCTATAGAATGGAATGACGACAGTGAAATTTTCGCCGGACCGAAACTCGAACCCGGATTTCACGCTTATTACGGGCGATCGCCTTACCATTTGGCTATCCGTGCACAAGTCAGGACCCTACCCAAACTTCTACATGTCGTTCAACCATGTGTCTACAGCCTGTACTCGTACATCTAGTGAATATGCTCATGCAGGGGAGACAGTTTACTTGACAGTCGCTTGCCGGTGTTGGCGGATACATACGATGCTGCAATGCCTGTGGTATTCTGAATTACGGTCCACCTGTAAGGGAATATGTGGTATCACTGCCAGACACCACACTTGCTAGGTGGTAGCCTTTAAATCGGCTGCGGTCCGTTAGTATACGTCGGACCCGCGTGTCGCCACTATCAGTGATTGCAGACTGAGCGCCGCCACACGGCAGGTCTAGTCTAGAGAGACTCCCTAGCACTCGCCCCAGTTGTATAGCCGACTTTGCTATCGATGGTTCACTGTCTACATACGCTCTCATTTGCAGAGACGACCGTTTAGCATAGCCTTCAGCTACGTCATTTGCTACGACCTAGCAAGGCGCCATATTCAGTTACTATAATTACTATCTTCAAGAAAGTATTCTGAACAGATAAAGTTGTGAATCATGTATCGTCAAGAGCGACGTTCATCATTAATGGATTAAAGTTAAGTATCAAACTAATTACGTCCGCTTTCTGAATTCTCATTCCTTGTCATGTTCCACACCTCACGTCAGTATAGTTCTCCCCTCCTTACGCCAGCCTGCGTGAGCTAAAACGCGTACATTTCGGCCTCCACTCGTAACACCGTGTTGGCTCTTCTGCTAACACAAAAGAATATACATGATGGATGTACGAGTACGTATTGTAGACACATGGTTGACGACATATAGAAGCTTGGGTGCGGCCGTGAGTCGTGCACGGATAGCCAAATGGTAAGGCGACAGCTAGCCGTAAATGGGAAATTCGGATTCGAAATCCTGTCCGGTACAAATATTCACTACTGTCATTCCATTCTACAGCTGATAGTTGTCCACATTCGTAATTGTGAATACATTTTGATGTGTCGGCAGCTGGGCCAACACCTTGTAGATAGAGGTGGCTTAATGCACGCTAGACTAACGCAGACGGGCGTGAAGTACTGGAACAGGATACGTAATTAATGCTATGAAGAAAAGTACGTAGCTGGTATAATACTTATCTTTACTCATTCATTGTGGTACATCGCACAAAGGAGACTTTAATTACAATCACTGTAAGGCTAATGGCGCCTTGCTAGTTCGTGGCCATTAACTTAGCTGAAGGCTATTCTGTCTCTCTGCTAATGAGAGAGAAAGGCTTCGTACGTCTAGTCGCTAGCTCTGTCGTCCGTACAACTGGGCTGAGTTCGAGTCAGTCTCTCGAGACCTGCCTTGTGGTGGCGCTAGGTTTGCGATCACACAGTGGCGACACGCGGGTCCGACATGTACTACAGGACCGCGGCCGATTTAAGCTACCACCTAGGACGTGTGGTGTCTGGCTGTGACACCACATTCCTCCCCCGCAAATCGGCGAACGGTCGTGAGATAAGGCTTCCGCCCGCCGTGGGGAGGACCCCATGTTGACGTATGCGATGAGGTGGGGAGCCGAACAACAGGCGAGGCTGTGCCACCCGCACCCGGCCATTCGGTCCGAGGGGAGCTAGGAAACGCCTGAAAACCTAGTCCAGGGTGCACGTCAACATGCGGTGTATGCCCCCGTAAAGAGACAGGAGGGGCCGAAGGGTCGACCTCCATGTGGTCGGAGAATCCGACGCGCGATGACGACATCTGGTCCGGAGCGGGCAAGAGTTCCATGGCGGAGGACAGCTGGTCACGGGAAGCGATCGGCGGCGCGTGACCCAGGGAGGCGCGTGGCGGCTGCAGCGAAGCGTCCACTGCGGGCGGCGCCGGAGGCGGCTGCGGCGGCTGCGGCGGCTGCTGCGGCGGCGCGACGCCATGAGGCAAATTGGAAGGCAGCGTCGGTAACACCTGGGGATGAGGCGAGCCAGTAGATGGGTCCCCAGGGTGCTGACCTGACGGCTCCGTCGCTGAAAGCAGACGGGGAGCGGCAGAACCCGGGCGACGACAGAGGCGCAGCTGATTGAGATGCCGACGCACCTCACCAGAGGCCCCCGAAACCAAATACATCGCGCGGCCGAGGCAGCGAAGAATGCGCCCTGCAAGCCAACTCCTTGAACCGCGATAGGTGCGATAGAAGACAACGTCGCCAGGAGCAAAAGTGGGAGTCTGCCGCTGCACAGGAACCTGATGCGGCGGATGCAGCAAAGACATCAAGGTGCGATGAGAACGACCATGGAGCAACTCAGCCGGCGAGCGACCATCGCGGGGCTGAGAGCGATACGAGGACAAAAAGAGCAATAATGCGTCCTTCCGAGAATGCGACTCTTTCAATTTCAACATCTGTGACGTGAAAGTCCGGACCAATCGTTCCGCGGCACCGTTTGACTGAGGCGAAAACGGCGCGGACGTCAGATGTTGAATACCATTGGCCTTGCAGAAGGACTGAAATTCTGCGGACATGAATTGTGGGCCATTATCGGAAACAATAGTCTGCGGAAGACCTTCAATGCAAAAGATAGCAGACAAGGCTTGGATTGTGGCAGAAGACGTCGTGGAAGACATCCGGACAACAAAAGGAAAATTACTGAAAGCATCGACCACAACCAACCAACGAGCATTCCAGAATGGACCAGCAAAATCGATGTGCAAGCGTTGCCAAGGGGAAGTGGCTTTCGGCCATGCAAAGAATTTCCGCGGCGGTGCGGATTGTTGTTCGGCACACGCCACGCAAGAGGAGCACATATTCGTAATCGCAGCATCGATTCCGAACCAAGTACAGTGCTGACGAGCAAGTTGTTTCGTACGCACTATACCCCAATGTCCGTGGTGAAGAAGCCGTAAGACAGAGGACTGTAACGAACGTGGGACCATGACTCGAGACTGATCATTATCAGAACGCAACAACAAAACACCACGTCGTACAAAAAGTCTCTCCTTGTGAGCAAAAAATCGGCGAACCAGCGGATCCTCGATCCGTGACTCGGACAAGGGCCATTGCGTAGCAACAAAACGCAAAACAGTAGCAAGGACAGGGTCAGCAGCTGTGGCCGTAGCTACACGACGAAAATCAATCGGAAACTATGCGACCACGTCATCGGTTTCCGCATCAATGAACATGCAAGCAAGTTCGGAAGAATCGAATGCTTTATCCTCGGCAACAGGCAAACGGGACAACGCATCAGCGTTTCCGTGCTTAGCAGTGGACCGATACAAGATATCGTAGCGGTACTGCGAGAGGAAAAGAGACCAGCGAATGAATTTCTACGCCGTACGCGGAGGTACCGGCTTGTTCGGATGAAAAAGCGATGTCAAAGGTTTGTGGTCCGTGATGATGGTAAAGTGACGACCATACAAGAAATCGTGAAACTTAGTAACACCAAACACGAGAGCTAAAGCCTCTTTCTCTATCTGTGAATAATTTCTTTGCGCAGATAAGAGCAATTTTGACGCAAAGGCAATAGGGCGATCATGCGATCCATCTTTGTGCGCAAGCACAGCACCGATCCCGAAATCCGATGCATCTACCATCAACAAAAGGGGTTTCTGGGGATCGATCGGCGTAAGGCAAGTATTTGAAAGTAACGCCGATTTCAACTGGCGAAAGGCGCGTTCGCATTCCGTCGTCCAGACGAACGGAACACCTTTACGGCGTAAGCGATGAAGCGGAGCTGAAATGGAAGAAGCATTGCGCAGAAATTTATGATAATAATTTATTTTACCCAGCACACTCTGTAGTTGTTTCAAGGTCTGCGGTGACGGCAGATCCTGTATGGCACGGAGGTGCTCCGGACGCGGATGGATGCCCTGGGCATTTATTACATGGCCCAGGTAGGGTAAATCCCGAGCAAAAAACACACATCTGTCCTTCCTCAAGCGAAGACCATTTTGTCGCAAGACCTGAAATAATGTTCGGAGATTTTGCAAATGTTCGGCTTCTGTCTTTCCGGAGATCACAATATCGTCCAGATAGTTCGCAGCAGTAGGGACCGACGCACAAACAGTTTGTAAATATTGCTGAAACAATGCAGGTGCGGACGCACACCCGAATGGCAGTCTTTTGAAGCGATACAAACCAAGATGCGTGTTTACCACCAAGACGCGCTGGGATTCTTCGTCCACCGGTATTTGCAAGTACGCATCTGCTAGGTCCAACTTTGAAAAATATGTTCCCGGGCACATTTCAGACCAGCGAATGAATTTCTACGCCGTACGCGGAGGTACCGGCTTGTTCGGATGAAAAAGCGATGTCAAAGGTTTGTGGTCCGTGATGATGGTAAAGTGACGACCATACAAGAAATCGTGAAACTTAGTAACACCAAACACGAGAGCTAAAGCCTCTTTCTCTATCTGTGAATAATTTCTTTGCGCAGATAAGAGCAATTTTGACGCAAAGGCAATAGGGCGATCATGCGATCCATCTTTGTGCGCAAGCACAGCACCGATCCCGAAATCCGATGCATCTACCATCAACAAAAGGGGTTTCTGGGGATCGATCGGCGTAAGGCAAGTATTTGAAAGTAACGCCGATTTCAACTGGCGAAAGGCGCGTTCGCATTCCGTCGTCCTGACGAACGGAACACCTTTACGGCGTAAGCGATGAAGCGGAGCTGAAATGGAAGAAGCATTGCGCAGAAATTTATGATAATAATTTATTTTACCCAGCACACTCTGTAGTTGTTTCAAGGTCTGCGGTGACGGCAGATCCTGTATGGCACGGAGGTGCTCCGGACGCGGATGGATGCCCTGGGCATTTATTACATGGCCCAGGTAGGGTAAATCCCAAGCAAAAAACACACATCTGTCCTTCCTCAAGCGAAGACCATTTTGTCGCAAGACCTGAAATAATGTTCGGAGATTTTGCAAATGTTCGGCTTCTGTCTTTCCGGAGATCACAATATCGTCCAGATAGTTCGCAGCAGTAGGGACCGACGCACAAACAGTTTGTAAATATTGCTGAAACAATGCAGGTGCGGACGCACACCCGAATGGCAGTCTTTTGAAGCGATACAAACCAAGATGCGTGTTTACCACCAAGACGCGCTGGGATTCTTCGTCCACCGGTATTTGCAAGTACGCATCTGCTAGGTCCAACTTTGAAAAATATGTTCCCGGGCACAGTTTGTCAAAAAAATATTCCGGGCGGGGCAAAGGAAAAGTTGCAGTCACAAGTTGTGGATTCACAGTTGCCTTGAAGTCCACACAAAGTCTCAATTTTCCGGAAGGTTTTGGCAAAATTACTAAGGGAGAGGCCCAGAGAGAAGCCTGCACACGTTCAATTACACCTTGAGATTCTAAATCGTGCAATGTTCTTGCGACCTCATCACGCAATGCGTGGGGAACATTGCGCGCTCTGAAAAATTTCGGTTGCGCGTTCTCTTTCAGTTCCAAATGTGCTGCATAGTTCTTAGCGCAACCAAGGCCCGGTGCAAAAATGTCTGCAAATTCCTCACATAGACCAGAAACACTGGCGGAAGGCACAGTCTGAATCACTGAGAGGACCTGATTGACTATAGACAAATTAAACAACTGAAATAAATCTAAACCAAACAAGTTCACTGCAGTAGAAGAACGAAGAACGTAAAATGACACAAGTTTTGTTTGTCCCTTGTATGTTGCAAGAAGGCTGCACTGTCCTAACACTGGTATTTTCTGGCCTGAGTAACTAGTGAGCTGAACATTTGCGGCACGCAACGGAGGTTTGCCCAGTTGGTTGTACGTGTCGTGATTGAGCAATGAAACTGCAGCTCCGGTATCGAGCTGGAATGGTACCACTGTGCCTGCAAAATCTACGTCTACAAAAAGTTTATTGTCCTGCTGACGACAAAAGCGACTGTGTTGAGCAACTGGAACAGACACTGGGACAGAATCACGTGCGACGTGACGGGACTTCCGTCGACGTCGACGCACACTTTTTGTGGAATGAACACTGTCACCGGATGGGGTGGAATGAACTACATGAATATCCATGGGCGAAGGTTCACGACCCTGAGTTACCTTGGTTCGATTCCGGCGCGAAGCAAAGGGCCTGGAATCGGTGTGAGTGTCTGATCTGAGCTTTTTCTGGCAAACACTTTGGACATGTCCTTTCTTATGACAGTAAAAGCAAATAGCTTGGCGTGACGGGCAATTTTCACGCGAATGTCTAGTTGCACACCGCGGGCATGATTGCACTGCATTAGCTTGCTTACGCGGCGCACGTGTTTGCGAGCTAGGCTGCCGCTGCGCTGACGGGCGCGAGGGCCGCCTAGCGTCCCGTGCAGCGGGCCCGGCGGGCCGGTTAATGTGACACACTGCCGGCGAAGTTGCAAATGATTCCTGAGCAAAGTCAAGTGTGTCTTGCTTATCCAATATGTCTATCACTTGTTGAAGGGAGGGATTAACTAGTTTCAAAATCTGTTCCCGTATGCGAACATCAGAAACGTTCTGTGCTATTGCATCACGCACCATAGTATCTGAATAAGGAAGTCCACATTCGCATTCAAACGCACACTCCCTAGTAAGTCCTTGCAATGTCGCAACCCACTCCCTATTAGTCTGACCGGCCGTACGTTTTGTACGAAAGAACGTATACCTTTTTGCAACGACATTTACTGTTTCCTTGAAATAGGCATCTAAAGCAGACAAAATTTCTTCGTAGGACAGAGTTGCTACGTCGCGCCGGGGAAACAACTTCACTATCACTCGGTAGGTGGACACACCGACACAAGAAAGCAAAAACGGCTGCCGCTCATTACCTTGAATTCTGTAGGCGGCTAGATGAAAGCTGAACTGGCGGGACCATTCTTGCCATGACTCTTGGGTTGCATCAAAGGGTCTGAATTGAGGTGCAACAGCATGTTGTGGCGGCGGTAGCGAGGAAGCGGCGGCGGCCGCATCGGTGTGCAGCGCACGTTGACCCTGGACGAGCTGTCCAAGAGCATCCAATAACGCCTGCGTCTGCTGATTCTGCAAGCGATAAAATTCGGACAGTACATCTGGAGATTGTGGCGAAGCCATGACACAAAGAAATTAGGGCAAAGTGAAACACAAGATCCGTTGTAGACTCGTCGCCATGTGATGTGTCGGCAGCTGGGCCAACACCTTGTAGATAGAGGTGGCTTAATGCACGCTAGACTAACGCAGACGGGCGTGAAGTACTGGAACAGGATACGTAATTAATGCTATGAAGAAAAGTACGTAGCTGGTATAATACTTATCTTTACTCATTCATTGTGGTACACGCACAAAGGAGACTTTAATTACAATCACTGTAAGGCTAATGGCGCCTTGCTAGTTCGTGGCCATTAACTTAGCTGAAGGCTATTCTGTCTCTCGGCTAATGAGAGAGAAAGGCTTCGTACGTCTAGTCGCTAGCTCTGTCGTCCGTACAACTGGGCTGAGTTCGAGTCAGTCTCTCGAGACCTGCCTTGTGGTGGCGCTAGGTTTGCGATCACACAGTGGCGACACGCGGGTCCGACATGTACTACAGGACCGCGGCCGATTTAAGCTACCACCTAGGACGTGTGGTGTCTGGCTGTGACACCACACATTTAATGTATTTCATAACGACTGTAGTCGCCACGGTGCCTGTTACACTGGACTTGCATGCATGCCCAAAGGATATTTGCATTGTAATTGACAATAACACAGACAATACCGTATAGTATCATACACGCTCATAGTAGTGAGGCTGATAAAACATCGATACATCGAAACTTCTTCCAAAAATATCGATATACACTTTCCCCCATGAACCGTGGACGATGCCGTTGGTGGGGAATCGTGCGTGCCTCAGCTATAAAGATAGCCGTACCGTAGGTGCAACCACAACGGAGCGGTATCTGTTGAGAGGCCAGACAAACATGTGGTTCCTGAAGAGTTGCAGGGGTAACAGTCTGGATAACTGACTGGTGTGGCCTTGTAACATCAACCTGAACGGTGTTAGTGTGCTCGCACTTCCAGTGGCTGAAAGCAAGAGGAAACAACAGGCTTAATTTTTCCGAGGGCATGCAGCTTTACTGTATGTTTAAATAATGATGGCATCCTCTTGGGTAAAATATTCTGGAGGTAAAATAATCCCCCATTCGGATCTCAGGGCGGGAACTACTCAGAAGGACGTCGTTACCAGGAAAAACAAAACTGGCGTTCTACGGATTGGAGCGCAGAATGTCAGATCCCTTAATCGAGCAGGTAGGTAAGAAAGGGAAATGGATAGGTTACAGTTAGATATAGTGGTAATTAGTGAAGTTCGGTGGCAGGAGGAAGTAAACTTCTGGTCAGGTAAATACAGGGTTAATAAACACAAAATCAAATAACGGTAATACAGGAGTAGGTTTAATACAATAAAACAATAGGAACGCGGATAAGCTACTACGAACAGCATAATGAACTCATTATTGTAATCAAGATAGACACGAAACCCACACCTACCACAGCAGTACAAATTTATATGCCAAATAGCACCGCAGATGAAGAAGAGATTGAAGAAATGTATGATGCGATAAAAGAAATTATTCAGGTAGTTAAGGGAGACGAAAATTTAATAGTGATGGGGGACTGGAATTCGATAGTAGCAAAAGGAAGAGAAGGAAAAGTAGTAGGTGAAGATGGACAGGGATAAGGAATAAAAGAGGAAGCCGACTAGTATAGTATTGCACAGAGAATAACTCAATCATAGCTAACACTTTTCAAAATCATGAAGGAATACTATATACGCGGAAGGGGCCTGGAGACACTGGAAGGTTTCATGTAGATTATGTAATGGTAAGATAGAGACTTCAGAACCAGGTTTTAAATTGTAAGACATTTCCAGGGGCAGATGTGGACTCTGACCACAATATATTAGTTGTGAACTGCAGACAAAAACTGAAGAAACTGCATAAGATAGGAATTTAAGGAGATAGTACCTGGATAAACTGAAAGAACCAGAGATTGCAGAGAGTTTCAGAGAGAGCATTAGCGAACGGTAGACAAAAACAGAGGAAAGAAATACAATAGAAGAAGAATGGGTAGATTTGAGAGATGAAATACTGAAAGCAGCAGAGGATCAAGTAGGTAAAAAGACGAGGGATAGTATAAATTCTTGGGTAACAGAAGAGATATTGAATTTAATTGATGAAATGAGAAAATATAAAAATTCAGTAAATGAATCAGGCGAAAAGGAATACAAACGTCTCAAAAATGAGATCAACAGCAAGTGCAAAATGGCTAAGCAGGGATGGCTAGAGGACAAATGTAAGAATAGTGCGGCATATGTCACTATGTAAGACAGACACTGCCTACAAGAAAATTAAAGAGACCTTTGGAAAAAAGAGAACCACCTGCATAAATGTCAAGAGCTCAGATGGAAAACCAGTTATAAGCAAAGAAGGGAAAGCAGAAAGGTGGAAGGAGTATATAGAGGGTCTATACAAGGGCGATGTACTTGATGAGAATATTATGGAAATGGAAGAGGATGTAGATGAAGATGAAATGGAAGATACGATACTGCGTGAAGAGTTTGACAGAACACTGAAAGGCCCCTGGGAGTAGACAACATTCCATTAGAACTACTGACGGCCTTGGGAGAGCCAGTCCTGACAAAACTCTACCATCTGGTGAGCAAGATGTATGAGACAGGCGAAATACCCTCAGACTTCGAGAAGAATATAATAATTCCAATCCCAAAGAAAGCAGGTGTTGACAGATGAGAAAATTACCGAACTATCAGTTTAATAAGTCACAGCTGCAAAATACTAACACGAATTTCTTACAGACGAATGGAAAAACTGGTGGAAACCGACCTCGAGGAAGATCCGATTGGATTCCGTAGAAATGTTGGAACACGCGAGGCAATACTGACCCTACGACTTATCTTAGAAGATAGGTTAAGGAAATGCAAACCCAGGTTTCTAGCAGCCGCTCCCAGCCCACTGCAATTGTCAGAATCTACTTACACCGTCTCAACCGCATTCTATGTACTGGAGTATTCCCCATTTCATCATATGCATAGTTGGTGAGGCACTGGTCAGTCTCTCTTTCAGACTCGACTTTGGGTCCAAAGCCAACTCGGCTTCGGGACCGAAGACAAGCTGACGATCTACTAAACCTTTTTTCTCTTCATTCTTTTCCTGATATCGAGCCATTCCCCTACTCTACAGTACGCCAAATCCTTTTGCACTGGGAACGCAGTAATTGGTCTGTATGCTCTCTTTTGGCTATCTGCGAAAAGATTGTAGCCATTGAGTTCAAATTACCAAATTTCTGCACATCGTGCACTACGTGGTACACAGGAGTGGCCTGAGGCCGCAGTCTTCCTCCTACCATTGTGCAGGACCATAATATTGTGATGATATTATGATTTCTTTTGTCATCGTCTTCTGGTCGGTTTGATGCGGACCGCCACGAAGTCCTCTCCTATGCCAACCTCTTCATCTCAGAGTAGCTCTTGCAACCTACCTCCTGGATGTATTCCAATCTCTGTCTTTCTCTACAGCTCCCTCAAGTACCATGGAAGTTATTCCCCGATGTCTCAATATATGTCCCATCATCCTGTCCCTTCTCCTTTTCAGTGTTTTCCACATATTCCTTTCGCCAACGAGGCTGCGCTGAACCTCCTCATTCCTCACCTTATCAGTCTACCTAATTTTCAACATTCGTCTGTAGCACCACATTTCATATGCTTCGATTCTCTTCTGTTCCGGTTTTCCCACAGTCCATGTTTCACTACCATACAATACTGTGCTCCAAACGTACGTTCTAACAAATTTCTTCCTCAAATTAACGCCTATGTTTGATGCTAGTAGACCTCATTTGGCCAAGAATGCCCATTTTGCTAGTGCTAGTGTGCTTTTGATGTCCTCCTTGCTTCGTACGTCATTAGTTATTTTGTTGCCTAGTTAGAAGGATTCCTTAACTTGATCTACTTCGCGACCATCGATCTTAATGTTAATGTTCTTGCTGTTCTCATTTCTGCTTCTTCTCATTACTTTCGTCTATCTTCGATTTACTCTCAGTCCATATTCTGTACTCATTAGACTGTTAATTCCATTCAGCAGATACTGTAATTCTTCTTCACTTTCACCGAGGATAGCAATGTCATCAGCGAATCTTATCATTGATACCCTTTCACCTTGAATTTTAAATCCTCTAGTGAACCTTATATTACCATCATTAGTTCTTCGATGTATAAATTGAATAGCAAGAGGGAAAGACTACGTCCCTGTTTTACACCCTTTTCCGAGCACTTCGTTCTTGGTCATCCACTCTATTATTCTCTCTTGGTTCTTGTACATGTTGTATATTACCCGTGTATCCTTTCAGCTTGCCCCTATTTTCCTCAGAATTTCGAACATCTCGCACGTTGTCGAACACTTTTTCCAGGTCGACAAATCCTATAAAAGTGTGTTGATTTTTCTTTAGTTTTGCATCCATTATCAATCGCAACGTCAGAACTGGCTCTCCGGTGCCTTTACCTTTCCTAAAGCCAAACTGATCGTCATCTAACACTTCCCCAATTTTTTTTCCATTTTCAGTATATTATTCTTTTCGGCAAATCGGATGCTTGAGCTGTTAAGCTGAATGTGTGTTATTTCTCGCACTTGTAACTCTTGAAGTCTTCGGAATTGTGTGGATGATATTTTTCCGAAAGCCAGATGGTATATCGTCAGACTCATACTTTCTACAAATCAACATGAATAGTCGTTTTCTTGCCATGTCCCCCAATGATTTTGGGAATTCTAATGGAATGACATCGATTCCTGCAGCCTTATTTGATCTTAAGTCTTTCAAAGCTCTTTTCAATTCTGATTCTAATTGTGGCCCCCTAATAGAGGCCGTCAGTGAATTTATCCCACCTGTCCGCTCTCACCTCTGCATTTAACAATGGAATTCCTGTTGCGCTCCTAATGTTACCACCTTTGGTTTTAACGTCACCGAAGGTTGTTTTGACTTTTCTATATGCTGCGTCAACCCTTCCGATTATTATTTGTTTTTAGATTTATTCACATTTTCATGCTGCCATTTCCTCTCATCTTCCCTGCATTTCATTCCTCAGCGACTGTATTCCTGACTTTCCCTGAAAATATTTGTACTTCGTTCTTCAATCGATCAACTGGCTTATTTCTCCTGTTATCCATGATTTCTTTTCAGTTACCTTCTTTGTATCTATATTTTTCTTTCCAACTTCTATGATTGCTCTTTTTAGATGTGATCATTCCTCTTAAACTGAACTTCCTAACGAGATATTCCTTGTGGTCTTGGAGAACTTCAAGTGTACCTCTTCATTCTTTAGTACTTTCTTATTCCACTTCTTTGCGTACTGATTTTTCCTGACTAACATCCTAAACTTCAGCCTACTCTTCGTTACTACTAAATAGTGATCTGAATCTGTTTCTGCTCCTGGGTGCCTCCTACAATCCAGCATCTGACCAAGCGAGGTGGCGCAGTGTTAGCACACTGGACTCGCATTCTGGAAGACGACAGTTCAAACCCGCGTCTGGCCATCCTGATTTAGGTTTTCCGTGATTTCCCTAAATCGCTTCAGGCAAATGTCAGGATGGTTCCTTTGCAGGGACACGGCCGACTTCCTTCCCCATCGTTCCTTAGTCCGATGGGACCGATGACCGCGCTATTTGGTCGTCTCCTGCAAATCAACCAGCCATTCAACCAGTACCAGATTTCGGAATGTCTGTCTGACCATGATGTAATCTAACTGAAATCTTCCTGTATCTCCAGGCTTTTTCCAAGTACACCTCCGCCTCTTGTGATCCTTGAACAGAGTATTCGGTATTACTACCTGAAATTTATTGCAGACCCCAATTAGTCTTTCTCCTCTCTAGTTCCTAGAACCGAGCTCATATTCTCCTGTAGCCCTTTGTTCTGCTCCTTCCCCTATAACCGCTTTTCAGTCTTCCATGGCAGATTTTCATCTCCCTTTAAGTAGTGCGTAGCTCGTGGTCTAGTGGCTAGCGTTGCTGCCTCTGGATCACTGAGTCCAGGGTTCGATTCCCGGCCGGGTTGGGGATTTTCTCTGCCCGGGGACTGGGTGTTTGTCTTGTCCTTATCATTACATCATCGTCAGTCGTGACAGTGGCTAGATTGGACTGTGTACAAAAATTGGGCTATGTAAAAATTGGGACTTTGTACGGGCGCTGATGACCGCGCCGTTGAGCGCCCCACAAACCAAACATCATCATCATCATCATCCCTTTAAGTACTAAATTACCCGTTCTGTCATTTATGACTCATAAACTGTATACTATACTACGGCGTGGCCCGGCGAATTTGTGCGTCTACAGAAGTAGCTGGGTAGCTCTTTTTTCTAGATTCTATGTAGGTAATCTGGCTGTGTACCACGCGCTGTTCCAAAGTGTACAGAAACAGAGGTTTCTTGAACGTGAGTCATTTGGAGTCCCAGAATACAGGGGTGCCCAAGCAGTGTGGGCTTAGTGCCAAGTCCGGATGGAACCTCAGTTCAGTTTTTCAAAGACTTAGACTTCATTTATCTCGAATCTTTCTCCTAGCGCAAAGTCCCAAGCGACTGTATATAAGAAGGGCAAAAGAACTGACTCGCAAAATTGCAGGTTTCAAAATGGTTCAAATGGCTCTGAGCACTATGGGACTTAACTGCTGTGGTCATCAGTCCCGTAGAACTTAGAACTACTTAAACCTAACTAACCTACGGACATCACACACATCCATGCCCGAGGCAGGATTCGAACCTGCAACCGTAGCGGTCGCGCGGTTCCAGACTGTAGCGCCTAGAACCGCTCGGCCACTCCGGCCGGCCAGACCAGTTTCCTTAACAACGACTTGCTGTAGAATCTTTGAGCGTATTCTCTGTTCGAATATAATAAACTTTCTTGAGACGAAAGTTTCTGTCCGCTAATCAGCACGGTTTTAAAAAGCGTCGCTCGTGCGAAACTCGGCTTGCCGTTTTCTCACATGATATACTGCAAAGTACCGATGAAGGGCAGCGGGCAGATTCCATATTCCTAGCACTCCGAAAAGCGTTTGACACGGTACCCCACTGCGGACTGTTAAAGAAGGTACGAGCATACGGAATATGTTCCTAGATATGTGAGTGGGTCAAGACTTCTGTAAGTAATAGTACCCAGCATGTGTTCATCAGAGAGAAGAGTATCGTCATGAGTGCTTGTGGTGGTTGTGAAAGGACCGCGATTATTCTCTATATACATAAATTATCTTGCGGACAGGGTGAGCAGCAATCTGCAGCTGTTTGCTGGTGATGTGGTGTTCGGGAAGGTACCGTCGTTCAGTGACTCTAGGAGAAATATCTGGTTGGTGTGATGAATGGGTGCTAGCTCATTAAAAAAAAGAAAAAAAGGATGTAAATTTATGCAGATGAGTAGGAAAAACATTCCTGTATTGTTTGAAACAGCATTAGTGGTGTGATGCTTGACACAGTGAGGCTGATTAAATATCTGGGTGTAACGTTGCAGAGTGGTATGAAATGGATTGAGCTTGTAAGGATTGTAGTGGGGAAGGCGAAGTGCCGCCTTCGCTTTGTAGAGAGAATTTTAGGAAAGTGTTGTTCAGCTGTAAAGCAGACGACATATAGAACACTAGTGTGACCCATTCTTAATCCGTAATAGGTCGGAGTAAAGAAAGACATCGAAGCAACTCAGAGCCGCGCTGCCAGATTTTTTAACGCAAGTATTACGGACATAATCATAGCGTGTAGGCTTTCACGGCCGGCGTCTTCAGTAATTAAAACTTCCGGGCTAAGAGGCCGTGGTCCAATAGTAGAAATACTTCTCCCTGACGTTTCGTTGCCAGCAGCGGGCAACATCATCTGAGGTGAGTCTACGACTGGCTGCTAGGCCGTGGAGGTCCTGTTTATATAGAGCGCGTAGAGGGCGCCACCACTCGTCACGTGTTGTCAACAGTAAAACTATCTCTGACTGGCGTCATTACTCTCGATCGAAGGTGATCGATTGTCACATCTTTGGTACAAAGTCGATCGCCATATCTTATCTAACTTCAAGCCTTCTTCTTTCCTGTTTAAATTATTGTGGTGTTTAAAAATCTCTACAGCCTCTCTATACTTACGTGCATAATAATGCGATATCTTAGCTAGCACGCTCGTCTCACTAAATTTTATTTCATGGTCACCCGTTACAAAAACATGTTCCGCTACAGCCGATTTGTCCGTGTGTACGTGTGCCGATTTGTCCGGCCGTGAAAGCCTACACGCTATGATTATGTTCGTAATACTTGCGTTAAAAAATGTGGCAGCGCGGCTCTGAGTTGCTTCGATGTCTTTCTTTACTCCGACCTATTATGGATTAAGAATGGGTCAGTTAGGCGAGTATTGATACTTCTTTTTGTGGTTCCATACTTCAGGGACTGAAATGGCAATCCCTGGATGGAAAGCGATGTTCTTTTCGAGTAACGCTACTGAGAAAATTTAGAAAACCGGCATCTGAAGCTGACTCCAGAATGATCCTACTGCCGCCAACGTACATTTCGCATAAGGACCACGAACATAAGTTAAGGGAAATTAGGTCTAGTACGGAGGTATACAGACAGTTGTTTTAACTCACGCTACATTTGCGACTGGGCAGAAAGGGAAATGACTACTCTCGGTCACGCACGAGGAGTACGTATGTACGCGTAGATGCAGGTACGTGTATGGATGTGACTGATACACCATTCCTCGTAGACACGTTGGAGAGTTCGGGTTCTTGAATTAACAAATCAGGCAACATAGTTCATGATGTGCTCATGGGCACGTACAAATACCACTACCTTACGTCGTGCGTTGCGTCAGCGGTGGGGATGATGGAACTTTGTGGCACAGTTCTTTACCATTTACAGCGTTTCAAAGAGAGCTTCTTAAGTGGATGACTAAAACGAGGGGCCGGCCGAAGTGGCAGTGCGGTTAAAGGCGCTGCAGTCTGGAACCGCAAGACCGCTACGGTCGCAGGTTCGAATCCTGCCTCGGGCATGGATGTTTGTGATGTCCTTAGGTTAGTTAGGTTTAAGTAGTTCTAAGTTCTAGGGGACTAATGACCTCAGCAGTTGAGTCCCATAGTGCTCAGAGCCATTTGAACCATTTGAACTAAAACGAGGGGACTTGAAAAACTAAGCTACACAGTATAGTGATGTAACAGAATTCAGGGGATAGCGGTATGCACATATATAGATGGCGGTAATATTGTGTATGAGAGGTATAAAAGGGACTGCATTGGCGGAGGTGTAACTTGTAGTCAGGTGACTTATGTGAAAGGTTTCTGGTGTGATTGTGGGCTCACGACGGGAAGTAACACACTTTGAACGCAAAATGGTAGTTGCTGCTAGACGCATAGGACTATTCATTTCGAATCTCGTTAGAGAAATGAATATTCTGCGATTCACAGTGTCAAGAGTGTGCCAAGAATACCAAGTTTCAGGCATTACCTCTCACCACGAGCTTGACAACGACCGACAACAGTGGCGTTTGTGTTGAGTTGTCAGTGCTAAGAGACAAGCAGCACTACGCGAAATACTCGCAGAAAATCAATGTGGCCGAGCGGTTCTAGGCGCTTCAGTCTCTAATCGCACTGCTGCTACGGTCGCAGGTTCGAATCCTGCCTCGGGCGTGGATGTGTGTGATGTCCTTAGGTTAGTTAGGTTTAAGTAGTTCTAAGTTCTAGGGGACTGATAACCACAACAGTTGAGTCCCATAGTGCTCAGAGCCATTTGAACCGGGAACCCGGGCGCGGGAAGCGAGAACGCTACCGCACGACCACGAGCTGCGGACTAAGTCCCATAGTGCTTAGAGCCATTTGAACCATTTTGAACGTACGATGAACCTATCAGTCAGGACAGTCCGGCGAAATTTGGCGTTAGCGGGCCATGGCAGCAGACGACCGACGCGAGTGCCTTTGCTAACAGCACGACATTGCATGCAGTTCCTCTCCTGCGCTCGTAACCTTATCGATTGGATGTTAGAAGACTGGAGAACAGTTCGTGCACAAAATCCTGCACCGGCAACACTTCGCAATTATGGACGGCTATAGAGGCATTGTGACTCAATACTTGTGCTGGGGACTTCTGACGACTTGTTGAGCCCACGCCACGTCTAGTTGCTGCACTAGGCTGGGCAAAAGGAGGTCCAGCACTATATTAGGAGGTATCCAATGACTTTTGTCACCTCAGCGAATTATGTCAGGCCAAGCAACTTTTTATTGAGCGCTGTACTACATTTCAAAGTGACACAGGTACATGACACTATTTTTCAGTATAGTGCCAACTCTCTGTAAACAACGATCGGAACGTTCTACCAATTGCTCAGGTCCTAGAAATCCGCTTCTTGGTTACCGAGACATATGAAAACCTCTTCGTGAACCTCCTCATCATTGGAAAATATCTCCTCTCCCCCCCCCCCACCCCCACCCCCCACCCCCTAGAAATCCGCTTCTTCGGTTACCGAGACATATGAAAACCTCTTCGTGAACCTCCTCATCATTGGAAAATATCTCCTCTCCCCCCCCCCCACCCCCACCCCCAACCCCCCAGATGTTCTTTCAGCTTGCCGAAAACATATAAAGCGCATGGAACAAGATCTGTATCATTCACGTCTGTGTGGCGTGATGCAAGATGAGCATTACCCACCCACGTCTGTGTGGTCTGGGTGTTATTATTGACGTCATTTCACTACAGATGGACGACACATTACATTTGGTCCACATATCATGAGAACTCCTCGGCGAATCTGTGCGGCATTTAGAAGTTTTGCCCACAGGAGTCTTACTGTCCCGCGTACTTCAACTCTGGGGAACGTTCCCATGTCAGTCAGACACAGTGATGCACCTGTTAACTGTACTGCAGCAGAATTGTGCCTGCGGGAAACACAGAGCGTGTACTCTCCGGTATTCCTGTATCGGTGGAGTTTGAGCGCCGCTTGCAGATCTGTCACACACGTATCGTGAGCGTGACGGCAGCGACAAACACCCCGCAGTGTTTGCGCTGTCGCCTGTCTGTACGGTATCAAATTGAGCGTGCTGTGTTTGCCTCTGGCGCTTCTCCGCGAGCCGCCCTGCGCGATCCGCACCCCGCTGTTATTACGCATGCGCGTAGCTTCCGACCCCGCATTTCCGCGGCCGGCGCGGCGGTGGGGGTAGGTTTACGGCGGCGGTAGGCGCGCCCGCCGACGACGCCGGCAGTCCGCGGCCGGGCCTGCTCCAGCCGGGAGGTGCGCGGCGCTCTATCATGGTGTCTGTGACGTCATGCCTCAGTCGTGCCGCCTAGCGGCCGCCCAAGTCGCGCTGCTGCTACTGCTGCTCGTCGGACAGGTGAGTGAGCGCCGGCATTTGCTCGAGAGCTGTGGCACGCGCCGCAGCAGCGCCCAGCTGCCCGCCCGACGCCCTGTTCCACACGAGGACAGACTTCTGCCTCGACGTTCGGTAGTTTTGTGGCAACATCACCACTGCATTCGCCGGCAGCTTTCGCCTACTTAAATGACTTTTTGATATTTACTTCGCGTGGCTAAAGGTACTCCACCAATGGGCGACAACATGGAACTAATGGGACTAAGAGCAAAATACTTTTCTGCCATTCTTCTCTGCAAGCATGGCACCGAATTATGTGGTTTACTTTGCAGGTATACTTCTGTCAAGGAGCATAAAAGGAATATCAGTGGTTGTATTTTACTTTGTCGTCTATTCATACTTTTGTACGAGAACATTTTGCAACAATATCCATGTCGTATTCTACGAAAGTGTGGCGCAAAAGAACTGATATATTTTAGAAGGCTTTTGTTAATTTCCTGCGATTGCAACAAACATGCTAACTACGAATACTAATTTTTCTCGCATATTCACATCTTTAGATCTGTGACAGCGCTAGGTGGTGCACTAGTAAAGGACGGCGGTTCCAATCCCCGTGCGGTGACCAGATTTAGTTTAACCGTGGTTAATCGCATAAGGTAAATGCCGGGGTGGTGCCTTTGAAGGGGACAGCCAAATCCCTTCCCCATTTCCGACTTGTGCTCCTCTCCAAAGACCGCGATATCGACCCTAAGTTTCCTTTATATTCTGAAAGGCATTTTGTGATTGTTTTGGTGTAAAAGAAATGAGTAGGTAGTAGTAAGCAAGAGAGAGAGAGAGAGAGAATACGACGAAGAGAGTATAAAATTTCCGTTTTACAGAAACGCTACGAATACTTTCAGGATGAACTTCCTACCAGAAAGTTATAGAATGTTATTTTATCTCGAAATTTACTGTAGATTAAAATTTCGTATTGGATGGGTAATCAAACCCATGACATTCGCCTTTCACGGGCAGATGCTGTACCGACCGAGGTATTCAAACAAGACTCACTATCTGCACCCACCCCGTCTCCTCCACCTCTCCCTCCCCCCTACCTCAGTTATTTTATCTTGCTTGTCTAACACAACCCTTTCAGCTATCATTTAACTTATGAGCTAACACAGTATGATTTTATGTATGTAACACGTGAATCACTTCATTGTATGTTGTGACTCGCTGTATACTGTAGTGGTTTTATAGTGTAGAAACTGTGAATACGAAATTAATAATAATAATTATTATTATTATAATGATAATGAGAACCATCCCCTCGTAACGAGGTGCAAACTTTAACATCCTTGACGAATACCTCCACCAACTACTTGTGACGAGGCCCTGAAATACTAAGAAACTTGGTCAGAAATTCACGAAAGGAAGATTATGGTTGAAAGTCCCAACAACGACGAAGGTAATAGTTGGATTTGAAGTGGGAATTGGAAGGAATCTGTAGCGTTATTTTCGAAGGTACCATCATTTGCCTTACGCGATTATGGAAACCACAGTAAACGTAAATCAGGTTAGCCAGACGTAGACGTGAACCCATTTACCGTCGACTGTATATCCAGTGACTTACCACTCACATGGGGATAGTACAAACTTCACCTGACCGATATGATTCGCATTGACAGTGAATGACTACATGTGTAAATAGGAAGGCGCAACTCTCAACCGTTTTTGAGAAAATAGAGTCTGAAAATTTTAGGCGTGCTTATATACTTCGTGTGGTCCTTAATATGCAAGGGGTCCGCATCCCAGCGACTACGCGCTTACTTTTATAAGCGCGAGGTCCCTGGATCGAATCTCGCTGCCTGTATTACTTCTTTTTGTGAGTTATCTACACCAATACTCAGTGCTATGTCTCTACTTGCGTGGTACGCTGCGAAATTGTATGAGGACCGAGATGTAAATGTAAATCAAGTTTGCTTTGCAATAGACACAATGAAAAAAATAAAAAATTAAAAAGTTCTTGGACATGTGAAAATTCGGCGTTCATTACATCTGCTGTATATCGCGATGATTATTGAATTTTCTCATTATGAGAGTATTGAAGGGCGATCTAATTGTTAAAAACCATTCAAAAGCAAAGATTGCACAATATATTTTTTATTCTAAGTAACCGGTTTCAACATTCTTTGCTATCGTCTTCAGGTCTTAAACATCTTTTTGTAGTGAAACATCTTCATTTAAAACTTTTATCCATTACGGATGAGGAACGCTGCGACTGTTATGAATAAAGGTTTCTTGAAACTACTGCAACCAGTCACCTTTTGTTTTGTTCAAGTTTTTATTATTCCATGTATAAAAAATTTGAAGAACAAAACGAAAGGCAACTGGTTGCAGCAGTTTCAAGAAACATGTTCATTTTACAGTGAACCTCATGCACAAGATGTCAAATGCATAAAATTCAGCACATTATAAACGTTTGTCATCGCTTAAATATTTAAAAACACACAGCATCTTGTCCAAAAGGACATGTCCATACAGATGTTACTCACAGATGCTTGTTACATGATACAAATACGGCACATAATAGCATATATGTTTACACACATAGCAATGATTATTGTTTTTCGTTTCTGTGATCAGTATCATGCAGTGCTGCATGGGTTACATATTATACTTTAACGTAGATGCAATAATATAAATAGAGCAACACACTGATTTGATTGAAAGATCTCGCGTATTCTTTTTTCATTTCCAATTTTCTTAAGAAAAATCCTTTTTCTCCTTTATTCATGTGAAGGATTAGGAAAATAGTATATGAATGAATGAATAAATATTGATACGTTGCACGGTCATAATAAATTTGTTGTTAGAATTATGCGGGAGTGAAAAAAATACTACCGGCAGTGACATTCGATCCAGAGACTTCGCGCTTGCGAAACTAACTCGCTCGGCTGTGGACACCGTGAACAACTCTAGCGGCCATACAAAGCATACAACACGAGCACGCCTATGATTTTCAAATTCGATTTCCTCGAAAACGATTGAGAGGACGTCTTCCTGTTTGCCTACGTTAAAGTCCTCTTCGTGCCTTACACGCGCTGTCAATACGAATCAAATCGGCGAAGGGAAGATTGTACAGTCCCCTTGTTAGCTGTTATGTTGTAGCTGGTCACGTAGGTAGCTGCCGTTACCTGTGGACTGGCTCAAATACCTGGATTTTTTTTTTTTGAGGCTATAATTCATGGGTGTGTACAAATATGAAGCTGGAATTTGAAAACTTTTTAGGTTTCTGCTTTAAATACACATATTTTGGTATTGCTAGTGTTGAAGTTTGAATATGCACATGAATCTTGAATTTTTTAAAGAAGATTGAAAAGAAATTCTAGTATTCAAATTTGCAAGCAAACACGGGTCTTTCTGTTTATATTTCTTTTACAGACAATTTACATCTAAAGAAAGACACAGAACAAAGATAAAAACAAAATTTTGCATTCATAGTGATAGTTTCGTGCAGATCGAACACGGAGAGATACACGTTACATTCACTTGACTCTTACTCTCGCATTCATTTCATGATGATGATGATAATATGTGAAAACAATGCGATAAACGTATGCAGCAACTCATCCCGAAAAGCATCTAGAATTACTAGAATTTTCAGACGAGTTGTAGTCTGAATCTTCATCAAATACTTCGTTTTGATCATCTGTAGACTCGGCAAGTGCTTTGTAAACTATTTACTTCCAAAGTTTCTCCTCTTCACTGCACATTTTAAAAACACCATCATAAAAGCGCACAAAATCCACGAAACAGAGAATGCAAGATACAATGCCTACGGAGCAGCAGAGAATAACAAAGGTTTCTAAAACGATTAACAGTTCAAGTGTTACTGCAACTGTGCATCTACGAAGCCTGCAGACTGCACAGATGATTGCGGGTGCCGTAAAGACACCTTCGAAATCGCGGAACAACATCCTAACTGTCGTGACATAATATTTAAGTCCGCCGCCCATTCCCAGTTCCCGCAGGCGCTGTAATATTACGTCAGCCGCGCTCCAAGAGTTAGACTTTTCACAGAATTAACAGTCTCATATTGCCGGAACCAGTAATTATACCGAGAATGTTATGTTTTGGTCGTAAAACCAACAAAATTACTTTCGAATAGTAGTTGCGCTGTCGCGGGCATCAAGTCTGTCGTTCTTTTTTTGTTTTTATTGTGTGAAAAATCAAGCGTCCTGCGGCAGAGTGCGACGAAGGAAGTCATCACGCTAGCCGAGACGATCGGCTCGCAGGTGGGGGGATGGCGTCGTGGCGGCGCTGCACAATGGCAACAAAGTGGCCGGCCTCCCAATCCCGCAAAGCTGTGGGTGCCCGGAGGCGGCGCTCAATAAACGCGATCATGTGTCGGCCAACCGCTGCACAACAGCTGCGGCGCGACCGGGGGACAGCGAGCGGGTTAATTAAGCCGCTTACCGGTGGTAGGCTGTGTCCTGCACTGGCCGCCCTGCAGCCCGGCGGTCGGCGGTCACGGGGCTGTTCCCCGTCCACTAATCTGTAACTCGAGGAAGTTTTACAGATTAATGGATGACGGTAAGGACGTGAGTCCAGCTGCTACACCGAGAAGGAAGGGCGTCCACTAATCTGTAACTCGAGGAAGTTTTACAGATTAATGGACGACGGTAAGGACGTGAGTCCAGCTGCTACACCGAGAAGGAAGGTAAGTAGGCGGTACGACTACAGTGACCACAGTCACGTTTTGGTTTTGGCTGTCCGGACAGCGAAAATTTTCACCTACCAACATTTATAATGGTTAGAGTTATATATTAATATCTTCAGCTGCTGACGGGCGTTGATATACTGGATGATCAAAAAGTCAGTATAAATTTGAAAACCGAATAAATCACGGAATAATGTAGATAGAGAGGTACAAATTGACAAAATTGCTTGGAATGACATGCGGTTTTATTAGAACCAAAGAAATACAAAAGTTCAAAAACTGTCTGACAGATGGCGCTTCATCTGATCAGAATAGCAATAATTAGCATAACAAACTAAGACAAAGCAAAGATGATGCTCTTTACAGGAAATGCTCAATATGTCATCCATCATTCCTCAACAATACCTGTTCGAGGAATAATGTTGTGAACAGCACTGTACAGCATGTCCGGAGTTATGGTGAGGCATTGGCGTCGGATGTTGTCTTTCAGCATCCCTTCAGATGTCGGTCGATCACGATACACTTGCGACTTCAGGTAACCCCAAAGCCAATAATCGCACGGACTGAGGTCTGGGGACCTGGGAGGCCAAGCATGACGAAAGTGGCGGCTAAGCACACGATCATTACCAAACGACGCGCGCGAGAGATCTTTCACGCGTCTAGCAATATAGGGTGGATCGCCATCCTGCATAAACATGGTACGTTCCAGCAGGTGTTTATCAGCCAGGCTGGGGATGATGCTATTCTGTAACACATCGGCGTACCTCTCACCCGTCACGGTAGCAGTTACAAAACCAGAATCACACATTTCCTCGAAGAAAAAAGCCCCAATAACGGTAGATGTGGTAAATCCAACCCATACCGTGACTTTCTCGTCGTGCAATGGAGTTTCCACGACAGTTCTAGAATTTTCGGTAGCCCAAATTCTGCAGTTGTGAGCGTTGACAGACCCTCGGAGCGTGAAATGAGCTTCATCGGTCCACAACACGTTACTCAACCAATCGTCATCTTCCGCTATCTTTTGAAACGCCCACACCGTAAATGCCCTCCACTTCACTAAATCGCCAGGTAACAGTTCAAGATGCCGATGGATTTTGTACGGAAACATCGGAGGGTACGCCTAAGTGCCAACCAAACAGTAGTGTATGGAATGCCGGTGCGACGTGCGACTGCACGAGCGCTGACTTCCCAGTACATAGACGAACCCGCTACAGTCTCCATTTCTTCCTGGACTGTCTCAGCAGCATTACACCTTGTGCTCGGTCGGCCACTACGGGGTCTATCGTCTAAACAATCCGTGGCTTCGAACTTCGAAATCATTGTCGCCACAGCTGCATTTGTCAACGGACCTTTACCCGTTCGAATCCCCTTCCTATGGCGATAGGATCGTAACGCTGAACTAGCTCATTCCCCATTCTGATAATACAGCTTCACTAAAAGCGCCTTTTCAGGTAACGTCAACATCCTGCGACTGCTGGCGCATCTGATTCTCTCTCTTTTTTTTTCTTTATTGTGATTTCATTCCCCTGCCCCATATGGGCAGGGGAGGGCTGTCAGCGGCACAATCCGCCGCTCTTCAGCCGAGAGACACAACAACTAAAACAAGAATAAAATGATACATACATAAGGAGATAAAAAAGGGGAACATAAAACAGAGTAAGGGGAGAAAATGGAGGTAAAAAGACATGGACATGTAGACGTTCATGGGGGACAGTTAAAAAAAAAGTCACCAGAAAGTTAAAAAACACAGTTGGCGATTTTTGAAACACGGAGAAGACACTGAATGCGAATGCACAGGTTAAAAGTTGGCCACAGTATTAAAAACACTCCGAAACAACACACTTAAAACCCACTTCGAGCACACATGACGAAGAGTAAAACTACCAGGTGGGACCTGCCGAGGGAAAGGTCAGACAGGATGGAAAAGGAGGGGAGAGCATGGGGCAGCTGGGGAAGCGGCGGGATGAAGAGAGGAGGGGCAACCGTGGGTTCACGAAGAGGCAGGAGACACGTGGGGCGGGAGAGAAAAAGGGAAGACAGGGCAGGAGGGAGCGCAGAGACACTGAAAGGAGGCACAAGAGATGGAGGGGGAGTAGGAGGGGAAAGCCGCTCAGGAGGAGGGAGGGGGAGGAGAGGGAGCCCTGAGGAGGAGGCAGGAAGAGGGGGTTAGAGCTGATTCTCTCTCACATTACAGCTCCTTTTATACACGATTGTCATGCGCAGTCACTGACGTTTTGATGTCTAGCGCCATCTGTCGAACATTTTCTGAACTTTTATTTTTTTTTGTTCTAATAAAACCCCATGTCATTCCAAGCATGTGTGTCAATTTTTACCTCTGTGCCTACATTCTTCCGTGGTTTATTAAGTTTTCAAATTTATACCCGGTATGTCTACGTGGACAGGTGAAAATGTGTACCCCGACCGGGATTTCCTGCTCACATGACAGACGCTCTATGTATCTGAGCCACTGAGAGCACAGAGGCTAGTGCGACTGCAGGGGCCATCTCGCGCACGTCTCCCGCGAGACGCACATTCTCACCTTATATGTCCAACACACTCATTTCGTGGAAGGCATTCTTACCAAGTCCCGGCTTATATTAAGCCGGATCTCTCTTGCTTCTACAGAGATGGGGTAATATGTGTGCATCCGCACAGAAGAGGAAGGTCATGGCCGGTATTGCCAGAACTATATACTTATATGGATATGGTGTCCGTTCTTTCGGACATATCCATATAAGTTTATAATGGTTGGTTTACAGTACATGCTTAAGCAAAGTGATTAATTTTCATTGATTTATGTCTATCACGCGTCGAGATACGATGTTAAAGGTAAAAAACCACGTTCCGCTGCGATAGACTTTCGTCAAAATTAAAAACATATTGGTACGTTAAGGCTGTCCAGATTAGTCTTAACCCATGTTTGACATTAAGTACGTAACCTGAGAAACTCGGGTCTGCAGCGCCATCTGTTAAGAGTTAGACAACATCACTACCCTTAAAGCCAGTGGCATCACACGGGAAGCGTCAATCCGTCTACGGCAGCTGTCCGCAGTCGACTGGAGTCGGCTACATCACAGAGCGTCAAGTAATGTCGAGTGTGTGAAATTTAACTGCATTTTATTTCAAATGTGTTTTGACATCAGAGTCAACAATAAAGTGAGTATGCTATGTTTTGTCGTGTCTAATATTTTTGGAAGATAGACAATATCATATTCGAATAATTAGGTGGTGTATAATCTGCGAACTTGACATATGTGCGAGGAGTTGCTTGAAGTGGACGAGAATCGTTATCTGCAACGAATATGCACGTTACAAGTATGTGAAATTGACTGGAATCCTTTCATTTTGCTATTATGAATATGTTCCTTCTATTTTGTAATCAAAATCTCATGACTATTGTGTTCAAACAATAAAAACTACGCTTTTTTGATAATAACAGAATTTTTACTTTTTTGCGAAATTTCTCCCTTATACTTTCCAGAATGAGTATCTTTTTTAGTAAGTTGAGTGATATACTATTGTTTTCTTGTAATACTGTATCTTGAGGAAACTCAATTGAATTTTTAACACTTTATATAAAAAATGTTATAATTTTTCACAAACAGTAATATTTTTAATTTTTGCGATATTTGAATTTTTAGTTTTATTTTCTAGGTTAAACTCCAGATAGCAAGCCTTTGAGAGGTTTTAATAATTTTTAAAATAAAAAATTTCCGTCGAATATTTGGTTTGACAATTATCGTTGGGAGTCCAATCGATCCCAGTGTGTCAAGCACATCACTGCACAGAAGCGTATCAAGTAAGGGTCAAAGGGCACTGACAACTTGTATGCTGCAGCGGCAAAACATAAAAATACTACTGGATGTTGCGGCGACCATTCTCCACATCACAACGGTACCTCTTTTATCCGGCTTTTATTCATCCGGATCTCTCTTGCTTCTACAGTAACTGCTACAGTGTTTGATACTCTGGACGTAATAGCGGCAACAAATTACGGCGAGAATTAGTGAATTTAAATTTAGACAATCGCTGTTCACGCATCCCAGAAATGTGTCATTTAACAAGTTGACATTCATCTTTATGATACATCCATAAGGAGATAAAAAAGGGGAACATAAAACAGAGTAAGGGGAGAAAATGGAGGTAAAAAGACATGGACATGTAGACGTTCATGGGGGACAGTTAAAAAAAAGGTCACCAGAAAGTTAAAAAACGCGATTCTTGAAACACAGAGAAGACACTGAATGCGAATGCACAGGTTAAAAGTTGACCACAGTATTAAAAACACTCCGAAACAACACACTTAAAACCCACTTCGAGCACACACGACAAAGAGTAAAACTACCAGGTGGGACCTGCCGAGGGAAAGGTCAGACAGGATGGAAAAGGAGGGGAGAGCATGGGGCAGCTGGGGAAGCGGCGGGATGAAGAGAGGAGGGGCAACCGTGGGTTCACGAAGAGGCAGGAGACACGTGGGGCGGTAGAGGAAAAGGGAAGACAGGGCAGGAGGGAGCGCAGAGACACTGAAAGGAGGCACAAGAGATGGAGGGGGAGTAGGAGGGGAAAGCCGCTCAGGAGGAGGGAGGGGGAGGAGAGGGAGCCCTGAGGAGGAGGCAGGAAGAGGGGGTTAGAGCTGATTCTCTCTCACATTACAGCTCCTTTTATACACGATTGTCATGCGCAGTCACTGACGTTTTGATGTCTAGCGCCATCTGTCGAACATTTTGTGAACTTTTTTTTTTATAGTGAAGGTGGCAGTGTCCATGGACAAAAAATTAGATAATGACATAAGATGGGTGAAACAGAATGGAAATATTTTTGCTGAATTTTCTGTTGAAGAGTTTGCAAAGATAGGTATTATGTGACTGCCTGCGAAATGATTGTGACTATGGCTACTGTTCGATTTCTGCTGACGAAATCATCACCGTTCGTTCGTAAGCATGCAACGACAATTATGATGATGGATTTTCTGACCAAACTGGCGCCCAAACTGAAGTCATTACATAGGAGCAACAACGCAGCTGGATAAAGTAATGGTTTATTTGGAACGCAGACGTAAATAACTTCGGCCGCCCTGTTGCTGATAAAACACCTACGAGATAGTGCTACAAACAAACGATATAAGAATCTGACTAAAGAATGTTATTGATTTTTCTATTGTGTAAAATGCACTGCTTTGTAATACGTGGTAAACATTTGTTTTAATATACCGTATACTTTTTGTTTTTACGTGAAAATAAATAAAACGTGTGTGTTTGTAGCATTCAGCTCATGTCATCAAATTTTTTCTCAGCGTTCGGATTTTTAATGGTCTTGATGACCTAGAGACCCGCTTAGTTCAGGTAGATGACGTTGCAGTATAATGCGCTCATCTTGAGCTGTCACGCAGATCCCTCTCGCCACTGCGTGTCATATACGGCTAATCTTTTACAAAGCATGCTGCTTCAAAATTTCGCTCGAAAACAAAGTTGAAGAAACACTGTAGTAACTGAATTTCTGAATTTTGGAAGTGTTTAGTCACTTTTATGAAATTAATGATTTAATCAGAGTTTTAATGTATAAAAAATAGGTTAAATCACCGTAGCAGCAGCGCGATTCCGGACTGAAGCGCCTAGAACCGCTCGGCCACGGCGGTCAGCTAAGAAATTATTAAAGAAATTATTACTTTGGTTAAAACAACAGTCGAGATCGCAATAACATTTGTTTGTTCTGTTTCGCCTTGTATTAAAGCCATCTTCAGGTTTTTTGGGCCCCCTATGTCTGGTGCTGGTGGATCCTCGGTTTTTCACGTGCTGGCAACTCATCGGTTTTTCATGTGATACCCAAAAAATCTGAGGCTAGCTTTAACATAAGTGGAAACCGGTCATAATAAACAAATGTTATTGCGATCTCGACTGTTGTTTTAATCAAATTATAGAACCAGATCGCTGCGCTCCGTGGACAATGTTGTCCAAATTTACATTTATTATTGGCAAGAGTTTGTCCTTATTCTATTATACAACAGCTCAGCTTTTCTGTCTGTCAATACAGTGGGCGAAATAAAAGAACAAAACAAAGTAAAAGAGTCGGCATATAGGAGCAGTACGAAAATAACAGCGCAAAATACCCCAGAGGAGCTCTTATACCAAAAGAGTCCTGGTTGGGAACTTGTCGGAACAGGATCGATGAGTTTTAAAGCCATGTCAAGACAACTGGGACTCATAAAAGACCATTGTTTGGCGCCAGAAGGAGCCATTCGGAAAAGCCGATACGCGGTGGCAGATTAAGCGGCCGAGTGGCGGCATGGCGGGCCGCGGGGGCGGCGTAATAGGAAGCGGCTCCCTTCCGGACCATTGACTTGCTGAAATACGCCCCCGCTGCTCGCGGCACAGATGAACTTCTTTGCCCAGTCTTGCCGAAGGCGATTAAGGCAGCCCACGCGTGACAAAAGCTTCGTAGGCCTTTTCATAGAGCACTATCCTTCTCATTAACAGAGCGGCAATGAAGACGAACCACTATTTCATGTTCATGCGGAGACGAAACGTCCCACATTGATCGGATATGTCGCCAGATTGATGACCTTAGAATATAGTGGGTTACCCCCATTGTAACGCGAGCCTTAAGCGTTGCCTATGCTTTAGCTTAACAACTGACACCATATTTAATGTTTACAGAAATTCTGGTCCCGTGGCTTTTAACGCGACGATCGTGGATCTCCAATAGATAAGGTCTCAGATTACATCTCATACAGGAATTCGAAGAATCGTTAGCAGGATCATAAAGACAAATATACGCTGTCGAGTCAGATTGATGTGACCATCTGTCAAATCCTGAACAGCCAAGTTTCGCAGTGCGGACTGCTTATAGACGCGCATGAAGAGAATCAGTGAGGTGCTGGAAGGTACCGACAGGAACACGGAGCCATACCGACTCCAGTGCTGCAGCCTGCAGTACTAGATTTCTCGGATGAGGATCTATGGCGCGAACAGCCCGATCGAAGTGGTCCCACAGATTCTCTATTGGGTTTCAATTCGGGGAGGTTGGTGGTCAGGGGAGTACGGCAAAGTCATCCTGGTGCCCTTCGAAACACACACGCACACTGTGAGCTGTGTGACACATTGCATTGTCCTGTTGGTAGATGCCATCGTGCCGAGGAAAAACAAACATGGACCCCAAGGATAGATGCATCATCGTATTGTGCTTCCAGAATAACGAGGTCACCCAGGGAATGCCACGAAAACATTCCCCAGACCTATGGCTCCCATCTCCGTCCTGTATCGTTCCGACGATCGTCGCAGGGTGTTTGCTTGCAGACGTATCATGCCATACACGCCAACGGCCGTGTGTCCGATGGAGCGTAAAACTTTATTCGCTTGAAAAGGCCACTCGTCGTCACTCAGTGGACGTTCAGTTGCGTTCTCAGCCGGTGAACAGCAGTCAACGTGTTTACATGAAACAAGCATCTGCTGCGGAGGCCTACACACAGCAACGTTCGATGAACGGTCGTTGGGGAGACGCTGTTGGTAGCTCCCTGATAAAAGTGGGCGGTCTGTTGGTCGACAGGTGCACGGCTATCCGCTCGCACACATCACCGCAGCTGTCGTTCAAATGGTTGAAATGGCTCTAAGCACTATGGGACTTAACATCTGAGGTCATCAGTCCCCTAGACTAAGAACTACTAAAACCTAACTAATCCGCGCGGGATTAGCCGAGCGGTCTCAGGCGCTGCAGTCATGGACTGTGAGGCTGGTCCTGGCGGAGGTTCGAGTCCTCCCTCGGGCATGGGTGTGTCTGTTTTTTCTTAGGATAGTTTAGGTTAAGTAGTGTGTAAGCTTAGGGACTGATGACCTTAGCAGTTAAGTCCCTTAAGATTTCACACACACAAACCTAACTAACCTATGGACATCACACACATCCATGCTCGAGCAGGATTCGAACCTGCGACCATAGCAGACGCGCGGTTCCTGACTGAAGCGCCTAGAACCGCTCGTCCACAACGGCCGGCAGCTGTCGTTCACCCGTGTCATGTATAGCCTGTGATGTACCACTGTTCTCTCGACTCCGGTTTTGGATAGCGCCATTTTGCCTTGTACGGTATACTTTACCCACGGTAGTACGTGAACAGTTTACAAACTTAACCGTTTCGAAAATACTTCCACCCATTTGCCCGAAGGCCAATGATCATGCCATTGTGAATGTCAGATAAATAGGTCCGTTTCTTCTTTACGACAACGACTGCACTATGTCTGCGTCCTCCTATATGCTTTATATAGCCTCCATTGCTGTTGCTACCACCTGCCATCTGTGAGTGGTTATTACACGTTGACGTGAAACATAGATGGTGGTCACATACTGGACCGTGTGTTTTGGCCATAAACCGCACTGTGAATATGTAAAATTCCTCTGACGTTTTGGCCGCTGTTGCGAATTGTCTTCATCAGAGTGTTTCGCTTGCTGCTAAATGAGAAAAACTTTACTTTTTGTATACTAATATATACTAGCAAGCAAAAGTATATAGTAAGCAAATAAATCTGTGCAATGCCATTTACAATAGTAGGCGAAACTAGAATACACTGCAGAAACTTTGCACTTTGTAAGGGGTCCGCAGGCCCTTACTACTAAGTTTGCGCTCACACAGGTCGACAGGGCAACTATCGATAGTGTGTTGGGTCGCGAGAGCGAGAGTTGAGTCAGTAGTGTGTGTTGGAGGTTCCCGCGAGGCGGGCGGAGCTGTGCAGAAGCCAGCAATTGTAATAATGCAAATTAACGACAAAGGGAGTGGCCATCGCCGCGGTTTAACCCCTTTGTGCTAGTATTATACGGGAAAGTGAGAAAGTTTAATTAACAGAGTGTGATCAGTGATATTTGTGTGCCGTTATTGAGATTCCGCGTCTACCGCGCCGGCATTATTTGGATTACAGTGTTGGATTACAGTGATTGTATTTTGCGTGTGACGACTATGAATAGCGAGGAAGCCTGTGCTGAGATTAGCCGTTATTAACAGTGTATTGTCGAAGGCAGTGGCTGTCTCCTTATTTTTGTGCTTTGGCTAAGAATATAGGTCTTATTTGTGAAGCTGTGTTTGTTGTCCTCCTTACCACCAAACAGTACATTATTACAGTATTTGCGAAGGACAATATGGAATGTAACATCTCCTGAGCAGTCCAATCCGATTGCCAGCCCCATTAGGTACACGGTCACATTAATTAATTACTTAATTTGGGCTGCTATTCAGATCCGCGAACGAGCGGATACAATAAATAATAAGGGAGTGTTACAACTTGACGTATGCGTTTCAAGTTGGCAGCTTAACAGTAATAGGTGAAGAACAAGAAGCGCGAGGCGCTAGCCTTGGGCGCGATCCAATCCTAGCATAGTAATCGCTTCTGGTCCTAGCGTCGAAGCTCCCGCGTTGCCGGCTTTGCTTTGTGTGAACATAAACAATGGGTTATACTGCTTGTATAATAAACAACGTGCGTTGTGGTTGGTTTCTACTATGTTCTTGCTCTGCACTGTGCTCGGGTTGTACTGTGATTCAGAAAATTGTGATACTCGGAAAATGCCACAAAAAAGAGTTTGTTCGCCTAGTGACAGTCCTTCGCATCGAGGTATGCCGATAAACAGCCAGACATTGGAGTTGCTATGGAGAACTCGTGAGTTTTAGTAGCAAGAGAAAGAATACGCAAGTATTCACGGACATTCATCAGTTCCTGCCGATGAAGTAGTGGAACGTACATCAAAATCTCTTGGAATTAGAGCAAGAAAAGTAGTACGGAAGGGGAGTGTTAGTGCTAAAGTTGAAAGATGTAGACGTGAGCCGTAATAATTCAGAGACCTCTGGATCAGATAATGTATTTTTAGCAACTCCTGGAAGGAAGAAAAAGGAGCCTCATCTTATCATGGAGTTAGATTCTCTCCATACTGATTCAATGCTCAGGCAATTTATGCTTACTACAGTAGGAAAGAGAATCCTACCGTAGCAAAGTTGCTAGTGTAATTAATGGGAAGTTTCTCTAAAAATTGTCCTGAAAGGTATGGGTTCCCGTTACAAAGCGCTAGACAGACGCAAAGTCCTGTTACAAAACACGCATACTGTAAAGGCTCGAAGCATATTCTTACACATAATTGTGGACAAAGACATTCATTCGATAATATGTCTACGCGAAATATGGGTTAATGCCAGGGAACCTGACAGTAAATGCTGGACGGATGACACTCCAAGCAAAAGCAATCATCGGCCAAAGGGAAGAGAAGCTAGATTAATTATAGTCCACGGAGGTTCTTCCAGTGGTTTTGTTCCTGACGCACGTTTACTCTGTCAGTCCAAAGAGACAGGTGAACACCACGAAGACATGGACCACACTCGATTTTTTGAGGAGTTCGGTAGCCTTTTAGTTTCTTGTCCCTACAACAACTGAAATGGAACCATCCAGTGATACCTAAGCAAGCGCAAACCACAAACGATCGCAATGAAGTTAATGTGCAGTGGTTGCAGATGCGAAATATCGCTGCGGATGTGAGCATCATGGAGTTCCTGTTATATTTGCTTGTTAAAGAAAGTAAGCCTACGTAATAGACGAAATCGCCAAGAAACAGCGTCGTACTGTAATAAGAATGCCACCATACCACTGCCATTTCAACACCATTTAGGATGGAGTGATGTGAAGACGCACTTAAGGAACAATAACGAGTCGTTTACAGTAAAAGAGGTGGAAAGGCTGTTGTCTGGAGCTCTTGCCACTGTGGATGCAGCCTCGCGGAGGAAAAAGGTCGAGTACGTCGAAAAACCTACTGGAGCAGTACAGACAAAGCCCAGGTATCATCAGTGACCATGCACAGCTAATAATTTGTCTTGGTGCGACGTTGAAGACGGTTTTGGCGCTCATTCCAACAACATAGACGGTGGGGAGCTGGATGGAATTGTGCCATTGTTACCCTAAATTGGTGAGCGAAAAGTTATAAATATCGGTTACTTACTGCGTCATTGTCATTATAAAACCCAGACCGATAAGCTACAGTCTCAGTTATTATTTACTTTGTAAACTATGTACCGTATTGTACTATGATGTCGGTCATCATCAGCTGCTTACTTCCTGTATTTCTTTGCTCTGTTATCGAAAGCGTGTGCTTTGTTGTACTTATATCCACATTATTTTGCGATTGTTTATTTGCTTTTATTATGGTAGCAACTCAAAAAACACTTCTTATATACGCTGTTATTGTTCAGTTGCTTACATTTATGAGATACAATGGAAATCCGTATCGACTGCTATTTGGATAGAGGCTGCTGTTGCAACATCACTATTGCACTATAGCCAACCTAACATGACTTCACGCGAACTGTCAGGTGCAATCTTTCGCCGACGCAGGTATAATACATAAGAAGTAAAATTTTTCTCATTCAGCAGTAAGCAAAGCACGCTGAGGAAGGCCGTTTGCAACAATGGCCGAAACGTCGGAAGAAATTTACATATTGACAATGCGGCCACATACCCTGAAGAATTTTAAGGACAGTGACAACGGCCATGGAAGCCTACCTTTACATAAATTTATTTTCTTTATATTAACAACACAAGAACATTCTCTAATAAGCCAAATAATTATGACCACTGCCAAGCATGGGACTGAATTCAGTCTGGTGGCGCCGCGGGCACGTGACACAGTAAGGAAAACACGGGGTGTTCAAAAAGTCTCTCCGCAGTGCCGTATAAGTGTTAGCCGCACGTGCCGTATGATTGTTCGCCTGCCAGGGTAACTTCCCTTCAAGTGGACTCTCCCGACATTCCACTGTTTTGTTTATCTCAGCCAGCCTCAGTAGTATCGTTGGTGTGCGTCGTTACGTGTTGACGTGAACGTTTAAGTTTAGTCCCTTTGTTCGTTTGTTTCGTTTTTGTCACTGTTAAAATGTAAACATTTAAGAACGCATGTTTTTAGTCGAACAAGTGTTCAAAGCTGGCGATAAATACACAGTTTCAGTTCGTCAAACATTTAATTCAGTTTTCCCGGCGACAACACTCCCACATCGCGACACTGTGCGAGATTTGGCTAACAAATTTCGAAGTACGGGTTCAGTGACAGATGCACCGAGAAGTGGTCGTCCTAGTGTTTTGTCTGAGGATAAACTACTCGATATTTCCGAAAAAAGTCCATGAGTCTGCACAAGTAAGAAAACTCGCCCAGGAAATCGATGGTAGTGTCGGAACGGCCCACACAGCTACAAGGAAAAAATTAGAACTTTTCCCATTCGAAGTGACAGTCGTGCAATAACTGAAAAATACTGATCATGGCAAAAGACTGCATTATTGTCAATGGTTCAAAAATTTCGTTCAACAAAATGGAAGGGATATTCTTAATGAAACGTTATTTACTGATGAGGCGTGGTTTCATTTATCCGGGTACATGAAATCGCAAAATTCTCGTATGTAGAGCACTGCAAATCCATTGTGTATCCATCAGGAACTACGTCATTCTGTGGAAATAGAAGTTTGGATTGCAATTTCTAGACGTCGGATTGTGGGTCCCATATTTTTCAACGAAACAATAAACACACAACGATACTGCAGTGATATTCTGTACACATTCATAGGAGAACTTGTGGTAATCGAAATAGTGAACGGTTATTTTCAACAAGATGGTGCAACCGCCCATATAGCTCGCGTTTCAATGTCACTGCTTGCTGATGTTTTTGGTGATCGCATAATTTCACAGGGACTTTGGCCCCCACGATCGCCTGACCTAACACCACCTAACTTTTTCTTCTGGAGTGCAGCGAAAGCAACTGTCTATAAAAACCGTCCGAAGTCCATCGATGAATTGAAAACTGCAATATCCACTTTCGCTGCTTCCGTTACAAAAGAAATGTTGCAGATTGTGTTTGGAAACATGATTAGACGAATTGAATTGTGTATTCAACAACAGGGGGGACACTTTCAACATTTAATGTGAAAAATTTTAAGTAAAAATGAATATTCAATAAATTAATAACTTGTATTTCGCTGAGTTTCATATCGGTAGATTCACTGCGCCATACGGCACGCGCGGCTAACAATCACCCGGCACTGCGGAGAGGCTTTTTGAACACCCCGTATATAAGTGGAGAAGAGACGTATGGGAAATCATTCTAGCGACGATACAGGCCCAAACGGGGAAATACATTGACATGAGCGACTCTGACGAAGGGTAGATTGATACGGTGCGACGCCCAGAGCGAACATCTCGAAAATGGCGAAGCTAGTAGATTGTTCGTGTGCTTCTGTTGTGAACATCTCTGTGAGGTGGTAGAAAGACGGCGAAACTACGAATAGGTGACAAGGTGTTGAACGCCCACACCTCATCAGAGAACTTGGAGATTGGAAGCATAGCTGCTCTGTAAAGCAGGTTAGGCGGTGATCTACGGTGGATCTGATGACAGAGAACAATGCTGTTTTAGACATAAGTGTTTCGGTGCATACCGTTCAGCGCACGTTGTTGAACATGTTGCTCCGCAGAAGCCGATCTCTTATGTCCACCGAACGAAATCCTCATTTACGAATCAGTGAGCAGAGGCGCTAATCGAGACTGGATCGTAAATAAATAGAAATATATATCTTAGTTGAATGAATCAAGTTCCTTGTTACATCTGATTGATGGTCGTGTCCAGAAACGCCTCTGTGCTGGCGAAGAGCTGCTCGAAACACGCACAGCGCCACGGACTTCAGTCGGTGAGGGTAGTGTTGTGCCACACTCACTTGGGCTTTCAAGCGGCCTGTGCACGCGTGATACCTTCCCCGATTGCAGAGGCATATTAAAGCGGGTTAACTGCTGGTGTCACAAGGGCAGAATCGTTCTGTGCTGATTTGAGGAGCATGATAATGAACTCACGTTGATGTCTCGGCCACAGGATTCGTTTCATGTGAAACCGATGGAAAATATCTGGGATGCAGTTTGGCATCAGCTCCACGTCTAAAAACGACAGCTCCGAAATTTACGAGAAATGCTCTACCTGAGCGTAGACATCTGGTGCGACATACCTCCGGAAACCTACAGGGACTTGTCCAACTCATACCATTCAGAATCGCTGCTGTACTGCGTTCGAAAGCTGGACCAACACAATATTAAACAAATGGTCATATTGTTTTGGCTCATCGCTGTATGATCACGCAACTGGCAAACAATAGCCGGCCGTTGTGGCCGTGCGGTTCTAGGCCCTTCAGTCTGGAACCGCGTGACCGCTACGGTCGCAGGTTCGAATCCTGCCTCGGGCATGGAAGTGTGTGATGTCCTTAGGTTAGTTAGGTTGAAGTAGTTCTAAGTTCTCGGGGACTGATGACCATAGATGTTAAGTCCCATAGTGCTCAGAGCCATTTAGCAAACAATAACATCAGAAACACTCATTAAATTCACAATATAGATACTCTGCCACGTGATGGTCAGATTAGGCAAAGGAAATTCTTAATAACTGCCCGTACGTACTTTGTGGTGTTCCAGTGATACATTAATCATTTGCATAACCAAGGCTGTTGTACACTTTGTTGCGGATCACTTTGGTGGTGTTGCAATTCTTATGAGCAGCAGTGTAGATTCACCTAACGACGAAAGTACAAAAATTTGAAAAATTTGGAAACTGGGGGAGGGGGATTCAAATGGTTCAAATGGCTCTGAGCACTATGGGACTTAACATCTATGGTCATTAGTCCCCTAGAACTTCGAACTACTTAAACCTAACTAACCTAAGGACATCACACAACACCCATGGGGGAGGGGGGGGGGGAACTTTGACCCGTATGTAGGGGTACCGATAGTCGTTTTTCTATGTACAGTGTGCGAATGGAACACGAGGAGAGGAAACTATAACTCCAATGCAATGTGTTCTCCTAGCGAACCCGCACGGTGGTGTGCGGACTACAGTTTGAAATGTTATACGCAAAGGCGGTCCTGGTGACTTTGAATTAATTTATTGGCTCGCTGTGGACAGTGTCATCTTCTTCCACCTAAACTAATTCTGGTACAAATTGGTATAGTTTCAATTATTAATGTTGCTTTCTTTTACATTTTACTTTACAGGATTGTCTTCATTTGCAGTTATACCTCTTCATACTTGCGTGTTTCGGTATCGTCGAAGTATCAGATCTCCTCCTTTTTCAGTGGTGGTATTTTTATTTTTCAGTTAATATTACAGATTTCGTTACGTTGCAGGTTCGCTCTCATTAAAGACAAAACAAATGTTAAAAGTATGATGTATTTATGAGCAATTCCAACACCACGTAAGGCACAGAATACCAAAACATCTGAAGTGCAAGGCCCATTTTACGATACAGAAACAGAGACTGAGCGAGTGGCTTGATAATGAACTTCGAATTCGGAAAAATATGGCCAAGTAATCTATGTTCTTGCTTTGCGAAATACGGGTGCTAGATGATAATATTTTTCATTTTTACTTTATGGGTAGATCTCGTGATAAAGTGTGTTTATTTGGAAAACCCAATATTGTAATTTCGACCACGTGGCTGTTACCATGTGGAAATTATGTTCCTGATTATCACCTTCTTGTATGTATTGCACTTTTTGAATTGAATTGTAAACATGTAGTTCGTATTCTGCTTAACTTTTGCTCTCGTTCGTAATATTGGGTGGGGTAAATAATTGCATATCTCTTTTTGTTTCATATGAAACAGAAGCTGGTTTCGTCGCTTGGTATTCTGTGAATTCATGGCTGTTTGTCACGCCCGATTGAATGTGCGAAATGGTCGATTTAAATGCACTGTCAGTGTATTGCCAGTATTCTAAGTTATTTTTGTAGCCATCCTTTCTTCATTGTCTTGTTTTTCATGGAGTCCACCGAAAGTTTCACTGACTTCTGCTGAAATGTACTGTTTGTATTACCTGTTAATAACGTATGAAAACATTTGCGTAACTACTGTCGCATGTTTAGCATTTGAAAGAAAGAATAGTTTAATCACCAAAACTACATTTACATCATTCTCTGCAAGCCACTGTGAAATGCACGACTCTCAGTGGCAAGAACCAACACACGTCAGAGTATAATCATGTGAGATGTAAAACTGTTGAATATTATTATTGGGAAAACTTGCTTGCATGTTCTCCATTAAGTGCAAGAAAGTACTGAAAACAGTTGCAAACAAAAATAAAGTAGAATAAATGCAATATACTTTCAATGCATTTAAATCGAGCAGTTCAAGCACAAATTCGTGAGCAATAACAAATACACATAAGTCCACAGAACAATATGCAACTGTAGCAGCTTCTGTTTTGTATGAAACAAAAACAAACATTGAACCATTTATTCCACTCAAAATTACTGAGAAGAGCAGAATGAAATCAGAATACGAGCAACATATTTACAATGCAATTCAAAGAGCGCAATACGCACAAGAAGTCGTAATCAGAAGTACATTGTGATGAAACCAACTTCTGTTAACTACGAAACGAAAACAAAATCCGCCAATAAGAAAGCGAGATGATGGACTGATAAGCTTTCAGAGCTCCAAGTGGTCTGGCCGCGAACTAACGTCGTGTTATCGGAAGTGTCCATATCAGTTTCAACCCCGTGATGTAAACTGTATCACAGTTTAAGATAGTTACTAAGCCAACCAAAGCTGATGTTTAGGTGTATAACCTCGCAGTTAAACTTGTAGATTAATATGTCTTACTATTAAATTTGAACTAAACAATTTCTTATAATTTGACTATTATATCTTTGGTCTAAGAAAAATATTTCACCGCTACTTCTTCTCGTAAACACACATATATCTCACGCATGTCAAGTTGTAATAATTTCACATGACCAAAGGGAATACATACAGTTGTTACTGCACAAAACTGAACAGGATTTCTCATTATAAACCAGAAAGCTCACAATTTTCCATTTCCCCCTCAATATTCAACAATCTAGCTTTATTTCTCAATAAACAAAACATCCACAAGATATTTTGTCACCTTCACGGAACTTAAAACTTGAATTACAATACGTTTGTTCAGGCTTGTATGACAAAACCTGTTGGACTCACTGATAAAAATACTAAATTTTTTATACAGCTGACAATATACTTTTTAAACCTAGCAGTCGCCACAGGAGATACGGCTATGCTTCAGTCATCCTTCTGCACTAGACAGCAGTCCTCCACATCGTACATCCAACAAAATAAACGTACACTTTGTAGTTTTAAATTGAACCAAAGTATAATAAACTCACTCTATTAAATCTGTACGTTACAATTCATCGTACAGGCCGCGAAGACATCTGCGCTGCTGTTCCTATTGTGTGTCACTACAAGGTGTTCCAGGTATGCCAGGTGTGAGAAGTGCTCCCTGGTTTTAAATGTCCGTAAATTTTTTATTAATGAGTATTTGTACACAGAACAAGTTTTCATCGGTTCTCAGGACCATGAGAATATATGTACTGTACTACACATTCACGTACGCTCCTCCGTTGTTGACGAAACGACGTAAACGTGTACAACTGTCATCAACTGATTTCTGCAGGTAAGTCTCAGGTTAATATCCGAGGACAACTGTGATCCTTTCCTCTAATTCGTGCAGAGTGCGTTTGTTTGTTCGGTACATCTCTTCTTTGGCCCCATCCCACAAGAAGGAGTCACAGATGTGAAGTCAGGACTTCTCGGAGGTAAGTCATGGGGTCTTCGCCATTCCAGCCGAAGTCCTTAAAAGTGTTCGTCCAGCCTGTCACGAATAATTCAAACAAAGTGGGGTGGCGCTCCGTCTTGCTGAAACAGGATATCCGCAACATTGTCCCACTGTGATGTCAGTGGTTACACAATACTCATTCAGCATCTGGCGATACCAGTCGTTGTTCATAGTAATATGAATGGACCAGTGAGGCGATCTGTACTCATACCACACCAGACTGTCGATTTTGATCGACTTTGTGGTCTTCCAGTTGTCGTTCCTGGATCTGTTTCTGCCCAATAATGACAGTTGTGTCGACTGACGAATCTCCCTACGGGAAACACCGTCACACCGTTCCAAATAATGTTCTTGAACAAATACGGCCAATAACCATAACAGCGTAATTTCCCCTTATTCCATCCGCCTGTCACAATCCTCCAACGACAACTCCTGAACATAATGGTGTTCCCAGGGTTTCCTGATCAAGTTCTTCTTTAACACAAGAAGCACCTTTGCCTGCTGATTCCACTCTCACGACCTATCTGGCATGTTGATTTGCAGGGCTGGGCGTGACAATGCCGCCATATTTTCTGGAGATCGCACCACCGAAGGTCGTCCTCCTGGTAGTTTATCCACAACTGACCCAGTTGTCATTAGAGTTTGCTAATGGTTTTAGAATTAAGTATGGCTCGAAGGCCATCAGCACGCCGCCATCATCGCTGGGCTACAGATCGCCACATTTAAAAAAGCGGAGCGACCTGGGCCCGCGCTCTCGTAAACTCGACTCCCCCCAACTCGTCCTTCACCGCAAGGAGACACTACGGACGGTCAAGGTATTCTCAGGGATCCTATAACAAAATACAACAACGTTCATTAATAAATATCAACAATCACAAGGCTTGTGGAGATTTAAAAGTAGGGAGCGACTTCTCACCCACACTGTGGACTATCTGGCTGCTCGGATGTAGGCAACCCTGCTTGCAGCACTGCGCTGCGCTGTTGCGTTGTGCCGCAGCCAGGCGCTGAGTAATGAATGAGGAGCAACGCCTCCACACCGCCCTGCGCTGCTCCCGTGGGAGAATACTCCTCGTAAAGTTTACTCTCGCCCCGCGCCTCCTTCCAAATATTTCAGAAACCTAAAGGGCCTCGCTCGTCAAGCCTTAATCTCCTCCAACTGGAAGTAATCCGTGTCTTGAAATTTAACCGGAGAACGGCAGAGGAGGATGAGTCAGAGAGTTTAATGGTCCATAGGCAGCTTCCTCATTAGAGAGGGAGCACTGTCTTCTCTGGACAAAGAACACGGAGAGATCCGAGCGTAGTGTCATTAGAGGAATACTCCCAGCGACCACAGAAGGAAAAGGTCTATAAGCCTCTCTCTTGACGTGATGCGAGAGATTTCAGTAATGTGGTTCGATGACGCTGCAGAGAACTGTAGTACCGACTGCTGCAGTATAAACGGTGCCAACGTGTCCACTGAACTCAGCAGAAAATTACCTGTCGACAGGGTTAGTTTAAGGACGGCCTAGAGCCAAGAAACAACCTTCCGACATTTGTGTGTGTATGTGTATGTTTGTGTGTGTGTATGTGTGTGTGTGGGGGGGGGGGGGGTGACTTCACTTTTGTCCACATAACAAGCCGAGAGGAAAGGTTCCTGCAGAACTCTCGGATACATTTAGTAAAAGTCCTGCTAATTAGGAGTAGGAAAAGGGGTTCCAACCGCCCAACATTGCGGAGAGGATTGCCATTTTCGACATTTATCCGGCAGCTTAGCAAAACCTCCCGTAATCATGGGCGTAACTGGGGGATTAGAGTTATATTTATTTTTGTTTTGGGATTATATTCTCTGAGAGAAAAATGTGAAGGTCACGTGTGTTTATTATCTTTCAGCAATACTGTTCAATAACATTACAGAAGTAAAATGAGTACGACAGGTCAAAACAGCGAAGCAACCAGGAGCTGGTTTGTTTCTAGGACAACACCCATTAATTTTGCGATTCATCCATTTCTAACGAGACGGACCGATACCGTAAATTCATTGTGTCACATTTGAAAGACATAGTAATTATTAATGTTTGCATGCTTTAAAAAGGGTTACACCATACAATGAGGTAGCAAAAATCATGTGATACCTCCCAACATCGTGTCAGACCTTTTGCCCGACGCAGTGGAGCAACGCGGCGTGGCATGGACAACTAGTCATTGGAAGTCCCCTACAGAAATACTGATTCATGTTGTCTCTATAGCCGTCTATAATTATGAAAATGTCGCCGGTGCAGGATTTTGTGCTCGTACTGGCCTCTGTCATCTCCTATAAATGTTGGATGGGATTCACGCCGGGCGATATGGGTAACCAAATCATCCTCTCGAACTGTTCATAATGTTCTTCAAACCAACCGCGAACAGTTGTGTGCCAGTGACATGGTGGATTGTCATCCGCAAAAATTCCATCGTTGTTTGGAAACGTGAGGTCCATGAATGGCTGCAAATGGTCTCCAAGTAGCCGAACATAGCCAATTCAAGTCAATAATCAGTTCAGTTGGACTAGAGGATGCAGTCCATTCCATGTAAACACAGTCCACACCATTGCATTGTGGAACCACCACGAGCTTGTTCATGGCTTCGTGGGGTCTGCGCCACATTCGAACACTATCGTTAGCTCTTACCAACTGAAATCGGGACTCTTCTGGCCAGGCCACTGTTTTCTAGTCGTCCAGGGTCCAATGTGGCCACAAACCCAGGAGAGGCGCTGCAGGCGATGTCTAGGTGTTAGAAAAGGCAGTAGCGTTGTTTATCTGCTGCCAAATTTCGCTGCATTGTCCTAACGGATACGTTCGTCGTATGTTCCATATTGATTTCTCCGGTTATTTCACGCAGTGTTGCTTCTCTGTTAACAGTGACTACTCTACGCAAGCGCCGCTGTTCTCGATCGTTTAAGTGGTGGCCATCGGCCACTGCGTTATCCATGGTGAGGTAATGCCTGATATCTGGTATACTCGGCGCACTCTTCATGCTGTGGATATCGGAATACTGAATTCCCTAACGATTCCGAAATGCAATGTCCCATACATTTACCTCAAACTATCATTCCGCGCCGGCCGGGGTGGCCAAGCGGTTCTAGGCGCTACAGTCTGGAACCACGCGACCGCTACGGTCGCAGGTTCGAATACTGCCTCGGGCATGGGTGTGTGTGATGTTCTTAGGTTGGTTAGGTTTAAGTAGTTCTAAGTTCTAGGGGACTGATGACCTCAGAAGTTAAGTCGCATAGTGCTCAGAGCCATTTGAACCATTTGAACCATTCCGCACTCAAAGTCTGCTAATTCCCGTCGTTCGGCCATAGTCGCGTCGGAAACCTTTTCAATGAAACACTCGAGAGAAAATGGCAGTCCGCCAATGCACTCCTATTTTATACCTTGTGTACGCGATAGCACCGCCATATATATATATGAGTATATCGCTATCCCATGACTGTATAGTACTACAGTTATTAAGTTTTGACAGCAGGCTCCCACAAGTACCTGGATGTCTCACAAGATGTCTCTTAACACGATATACATCGTGCTGGGCTGACTCTTACTGCTGGTGTAAGATTTTCTACTGTTGGGAAGCGGTTGGCACGCAAGAGAATTGCAATCGTTTCAATCTTGCGTTCAGTTTGAAACATTTGTGGCCGACCGGTATGCGCATAGTTCTCCTTTGCGAAAAATGTCTGTGTCACATAAACACAACACTTCATCAGAATGCATCGTCACCGTAAGCGTGTTGTATAATTTGAAACTTTTCAGTAGCGGCTTTTGCCTGTTTCTGGTAGAATTTTTTGTTTGTTGTACCTACTGCAACATACTTGGTTTCCCACGCGATCAGTTCAGCAGTTCTGTCATCATCACAACAACAATCGTAGTTCTGCTTGCGGAGACTCCAGCACTTCATCCCCTGCAGTCTGTTTCCATGGCTGATAACTGATGTTTTTCTGTCTTTCTTGTTTCTCACACTTTTGACCCGTAGTTTCTGTTACTGTTTTGTAAACGATCTCTTCCGTTTTGTATGACCTTGTTACTCCAAAGAAATGCGTTTAAATGACGAATAACTCTTTTCTCGTGTCCAGTCATTTTTGAATATGTTGTACACTTTTTACATTCGCAGTTAACCTAGTTATTTAAAAGAAGTAAAACATTTGCGAAGCATCTGGGTCATACTGTTCTTTATCCAACCCACTATCACACATTCAGTTTTCTTTACGTCTATTTTTAAACTCCACACGTTATATTCTTTAAAAAGCTACCTCAGCATATTGTTAGTGTCAGGAATTGTCACTTGACTCAGTGACTACGGGCAGTATAGTTTCGTCACATCCCACTCGCATTCCCATCAGATTACAGTTCCTTCTCCGTGTGTGTAGTACTTCCTCGAAATAAACTGAAAATGATAGTAGAAACAATGGGCAACCCAGCCGAAGCAATTTGCTAATTTGGAATTCACTTTTACTGAACTCGTGCATCGACAACGTAGGCCACAAGCTGCAGTAATTAAGTAACCGTTATTCCTCGTGCTCAGATAACTTATTTAATGGCACTGTGTCATACGACTATTCTATGACAATGAGTGTTAAGCTGACAGCTCGCTCTCTTTTGATACATTTTTCTGTTTTTAAGTACGAAAATAGCATCTATACACGACCGACGGGTCCTGAACCAGGAACTCTCTTGTTTGCAGCCTAGCCACGGAACATATTACACTTATACCTCTATAATTCCTATAATACTTTCTGCATTCTTTCCTGAACAACTGTCTTCTTCCATTCGAGAGGCGGATTTCAACTATTTAAGCATTTTTCGTATTTATATCGATTACGGACCACGTTATTTTAAAAGAAGTATTTAATTTAGTCTATAAACACCATTTAAGGACCACAGTATTAACAATTTTTCAGTTACATCATATATATTCAGACAGTAATCAGCCTGACTGTGCCATATTTACATATGTTGGCACTATTTGATGAAAAAGTTGTTTGTACTCATGTCTTGAATTATGAGTCAGGTAGTTAGTTTCGTGTTCCATGGATCATTTGCATGATAAATCGTAATAATGTGGAACGAGTCTTTTTACATTCACATCGCAAATTAATTTGTAAATATTGCTACGTGCTGAACATTTAAGTTTTTTTAACGTACAGATGTGAGTCAGAAATTCCTACCTACCACCTTTTACACATTACAGTAACAGAAATTGTTTAAGAACTTGTCACGGCCCCCAGTTCTGCGCTTGCTGGCAAATGTTAGCGCTGAAGATTTCCTCCAGCGCCACGGTTTGAACCGGTTACTTCTGAGTCGCGTGTCACACCAGTGGCGTGTGTTAGTGACACCGCCTACGGAAGTGGGTAGAGTGTCGTGAAATTTACAGGCAGGAGAGCTACATTTCGGCCAGGACTTCTTGAGGTGATGTTACAGTTTCACGTGTCGTGATCAAGACTCTTGCCGCTCTGCGTGAAATGTCAAGGTGGAAGGCTACATGAATATTCTGACCGCCACCTTGCTTCCTGCTATCGAACAGGAATAAGAGTCGTGCATAGCAAAGTAAAAGAGGGTTAGTCCACAGTGATTGGCGTACAAGGGAGGAACTAAACAACCAGAAACATATCAGCTACGGTCAGGCCTGCTCAGAGCTATGACATGAGCTTAAATGAGGATTTTAGTGATATTTTGGAAAGCCTATGTCACGCCACATCACTTAAGATCTGCACTCGTACCTGCAGACATATCTGTATTTCGTGGTCAACAAGGGAATGGTTCGCTCTATGTTCAGTCTATCTGCAGCTATTCTCAGCAAACCACCTTTTGGTGTGTGGCGGAGGGTACCTCTGGTATTACTATAATTTTACATCTTTCCTGTTCGAATAGCGAATGGTGGATGGGAGGTACGACTATCGATTAGTTTCCGTATAAGCTCTAATTTCTCTCATTTTCTCGTCATGGTCATCTCGCGGGACGTAGGTGTGAGGAAATAATATGTGACCCGACTGCTCCTCTAACGTACGCTCTCGGAATTTCAACAGTAACCCTCTGGTGACACACAATCCGTGTGTGTGCACTGTGCTGTCCGAGCAGCGCCTACACATTCGAGCATCTGCCCAGCTAACGTTAACGCCTTGCAACCGGAACAGATATGCAGTGCCATCGGCCGTCGGAAATACGTACCGTACCACTACTGTTTTCCTTTTGTTACAAAGATCTCACTCAGTTTTTAAGTGTGGTTTTACTGCTTTGACGACATGTTCTCTATTTTTATATTTTACAAATAACTGATAGGACTTTTACTGTAACTTTGACATACACTTCTGGGGAAAAACGCAACACCCTCTAGGCCAATACGATTTTATTGACATAGTGTGCCAGGTCGTTCATAATTATAGGAGTATATGGTAACAATTTCAGACCAAATGAACCGCTTAAATCGTGCACAAACAGTCGCATCAATCATCAATACACAGTGTACCCACCTGCGGCTACAGCGCAGGAGTGTATTTTAGCATGCTAGCTGTCGTAAAAGTGTCAAATTGTACCGAGCACCTTGCACTTTTTTTTTTTTTTTTTTTTTTGCAATTCGGCAGTGATGCTTGCAGGATCGAAACGAGTAAGTTCCCGCTTCAACATGTCCAATTGGCGAGGCGTCTAGTGATTGGCCAGCGCAGTTGTTGCACGACATGTAGAGCACGTTGTGTCTCAGCATCCGTACGTGGGCCAGCCATGAGGCCTGGGGTGGTACCTTTGTGTCTTGGACGAATGCACTCCGAAACAGGCCGCTCACCTACGCCATACACACGCCATGTCCGTTCATTGGTCACATTCAGAAAGAACTTACTTTCATCACTGAAGACAACAGAGTGCCATTCCATTCTCCAGTCGACACTGTCACGAATGGTAGCCTGGCCTGTGGCATGAGTGATCATAATCCTGCCGCAAGAAGACGTTTCCCAGCTGTTCTTGGCGACGCATCAGGTGCAACATGTGCTCATATTTCTTCCATGGATGATGTTCTGTCGGCTACTGCCGCTCCCACAACGTACCGATCGTGATGTGCGTCTTCACTACGTAGACGTCCAAAGCCTGCTCTATTGGTATGGCAATGTTCCACGGACCACTGCTCTAAGCAACGACACACCACCGATACACTGTGCGCAACATGTTCAGCAGTCCGCCTGAACCGTGATTTATTTTCAAAGAATATTCTTAAGAATTTATTTTATTTACTAGCGATTCATCAAGAACATTAACACATTTAATCACACTATGTAAGCATGGAAGTAGTTGCCAGGGAGTAACTGATGAAATCATAATGAAATTCCTATTAACAAATGGGAATTTTATTCACTTTAATAGTGCCTAAAAGCATTTTTTAAAAGAAACAGATTTAAAATTATAATCAGAAAGCACCCTCTAAATATCAAGGTTACAATTTATTCATAGGCAGAAAGAAACAAGTTTTGACTGTACGAGCTTTCGGGCAGAGAACCTTGCCGCTCCCTTTTGACACGGCCGTAGTTACGACCGCTCATAACAACCTCTGAAAGACTACACTGGTGCAAATCTGCAACACACCCGATTTCTTTAAACTAAGAGTTTTAACAATTTACACAAGCACACAAACCATGCACCGCCGTAGGAGGGATGGAAATGGTACAAACCACTAACAGTTAAAATGATAACCTTGCCAGCGAAGGTGCAACTTGATTTTAACTTCTAAGAAGAGTCTTACGGTGAAAGGGTGGCAACTTTATATACTAAAATGATCATTTAAATAAAAGCCCATGAAATGCAATCTTATGTAAAATTCTACAAGGTTAGCCAAACAATAGTTAAGATGCTCTACAGTACACAGATACCGCCTCTCAAGATCATAGGCAATAATATCAAAGTTTCCAAAGATCAAAACATATTTCAGGTATTAGGCCGTTACACTCCAAGCAATAAATTCGTTAACACACCAAATCCGACAAACATGACAGAGGCAGCTACTAACGTACAGTAGATTAATGGGGAGATTACCGAACAACCCGAACCGCAGGTTGCCCCTACTCCACAAGGGGAAAACGGACCACCCAATTTATAAACAACCACCTTCCCGCGGGTGGGCAAACGGAGAAGAATGGTGGGACGACCCCAAAGCAAAACGGCTGGTGACCTCACCAAGAAAACGAGAGTAAATCAAACCACATATCACCAATCACTTAACTCCTAATAAACTGCGATTTCTCGACAAGACGTGGCGCAGCACCCCCAAATCGCTTTCCCGAAACGTCCGCTGCCAGCCGCTTCAACGCAAGCAGGAAGGCGCGCCGATCTCCCGTCTCACGGCGTCGCAGCTCGCACCGGACTGATGTCGTGAGTTGACTCCTGTTGCTCTCGTGTCGACCGCGAAGCCACCACCCCTCGCTATACGCCGCGGCCCACTGGACTCTCGTGGCGACCTCACGTTCGCCGACGCTCAAGACGGATAAGTCATCTTGTGTCTCAGTGCGCGACCGACCAACCGATTGATCCAACCGCCATTGACCATTGCCTGAGCAAACTCGAGCAGACTGGCGGCCTAACGCGCAGACTCAGATGCAGGAACTAAGCCCCGACCGGGCGACCACTCGCTGAGTTCTCTTACTGGCGGAGTGGAAAGACTCATGTTGCCGGCTTTAAAGGTTGATCCGAACGACAGACATACTAGCACTCTGGACGACAGACAGACACTAACTGCCTAACAAATGCGGACGAGAGACAGACTAGGAAGCTGGGGACGAGAGACTGACCCAGACTGACCGACAGGCGAGCTCATAGCGCCCCTTAAATGCACGTGAACAGGCAACCTTTCCCGTTTCCCACCAGAGGGAGACACCAAAGCTGCGACTGCCACAGCGGCGCCACCGCCAGAAACGGAGGGCGACTGCTTCACACTATGCGCTGCGGCACTCTCTTCAAAACAGCAATTTTTACCACGGCTCACCGCCGAAACATTTCTCCAGCTTCCTGCAGGTCAACAGTATGACACTTTTGAAAAGGCTGAAGCTGTTCAACTTTAGTATGTACTCGTTGGTGCAGCACGGTTGTACCTTAAAATTAATGTTGCATGCACTCTTCACCTCTAAACTCAACACTGTTACTTCCTGTAGAGTGAGAACAGAGGAGGCACAGATAGGCCTCTAAGGCGCCATCTGATCGCCGATGAGGATGATAAATGAATCACTAACACTGCAACCGCTCAGTGTGCACATATTATAACCTGGTGTCACTGAACATAGTCCTTGAGGGTGCGGCAATATTTTTCCCGGTAGAATGTTTTATGGTATTTACAGTACAAGATTTGTCTTACAGAGGACGCGCGCATCTAGCACACAGAGTAGGGAAAGAAAAGTATACGTAGCTGTACCTATATAAGTCCCTTATTTTTGGTATTAAGTTCAGTTTGACAACGCCTGAAATTTTGTTCACCAAACGCCGCCCATGACCAATCGGTCTGAATTGCATATGTTTTAATTGTACGTTGCATTTTTTGCTTGTTTTATGGTGTTGATATAGATTTTTCGCCTTTTTTTGTATGTTGCATCTGAAGATGGCCATTGTGATCCGAAACCGATAATTACTGTACTATAAAAAGTGATTGTGTCGAAAATAAGCAGAAGTGCATAATAATTCAGTCTCTAATATCCTTCAACAGAATGCTATTTTTTTTTCAAAAAAGTAATGGATTTCATCACCTAATTAGGTACAATATTTATGTCCAAGGTCATCTGTCAGTCCATACACTAGTCATCGATCCTCCGCAGGTCCTACACCTGACTACAGCCTACTGGCGTTTCAGCCTTCCTGTGGTTGACAGCATAGACTGCAAAAAGCCCTACAAAACTTCCGACAGTCTTCTGACTTATTTTATGCGCCCGTCACTAATTGCTCGCCTGTGACAACCTATTCATCTCAGAATAACACATGTAACCAACGTCCTCAATTATTTGCTGAATGTATCCCAATCTCCGTCTTCCTCTATAGTTCTTGCATACCAGAGATCCCTCTTTTACCATGGAAGTTATTGCCTGATGTCTTAACAGTTGTCTTATCATCATGTCCCCCCCCCCCCCCCCCTTCTTGTCAGTGATTTCCATATATTCCTTTCCTCGCCGATTCTGCTGAGAACCGCCTCTTTCCTTACCTTATCAGTCGCCCCAATTTTCAGCATTCTTCTGTAGCACTACACCTCGAACGCTTCGATTCTCTTTTCTTCCTGTTTTCCCGCAGTCCATATCTCACAGACGTACAAGTTGTGTTCCAAATGTACATTCACATGAAGACCTATGTTTCATACTAGAAGATTTCTCTTGGCCAGGAATGTCCTTTTCGCCAGTGCTAGTCCGCTTTTTATGTCCTCCTTGCTCCGTCCATCTTGGACTATTTTGCTGCCTAGGTAGCAGAATCCCTTTACTTCGTCTACTTCGTGGTGTTGAGTTTCTCACTGTTCTCATTTCTGCTACTTCTCATTACTTTCGTCTTTCTTCGATTTATTCTCAGCCCATAATTCTTCTTCACTTTCACTGAGGATAGTAATGTCGTCAGCGAATCTTAACATTGATATCCTCTCACCTTGTATTTTAATCTCACCCTTGTACCTTTCTTTTATTTCCATCATTGCTTCTTCGACGTATACATTGAACAGCAGTGGTGAAAGACTACATCCCTGTCTTACACTCTTTTTTTATCTGTGCACTTCGTTCTTGGTCTTCCACTGTTACTGCTCCCTCTTGGTTCTTGTACATATTGTGTATTATTCATCATACCGTATAGCTCACCCTTATTTTCCTCAGAGTCCAAAGGTCTTGCAATATTTTACTTTGTCGAACGCCTTTTCCATGTCGACAAATCCTATGAACGTGTCTTAATTTATCTTCAGCCTTGCTTCCATTATCATCCGCAACGTTAGAACTGTCTCACTGGTGCTTTTATCTTTCCTAGAGCTAAACTGATAGTCATCTAGATAATTTACATATACTGCAAATAGTAATAGTCCTATAACATTGCCTTGGGGAACTTCAGAAATTACATTGGATCTGTCAATTTGCCGTGTTAAGAATAGTGTGTAGAGTACTGACTGATAGAAAGTGCAGATGCTGGTCCGATATTTGATAAGCTCGTATTTTCTTCCTTAAAGGAGAGTGTAGCACTGTAACGAATGCCTTCAGGAGGTAAAGAAAGAGAGCATCAACCTGGGCGCCTTTGTCTACCGCGCTTTGAATTTCGTGGACGAATGCAGTGAACTGCGTTTCGGAAGGTATCTGCTTACAGAATCTGGTTTTTATAGAGGATATTTTCGATCTCCAGAAACGTCATAATGCTTTAGCAAAGAATACGTTCCATTACTCTACAAAAGATGTACGTCACAGATTATGTGCATCAGTTTTTTCGATAACAGAAATTAACCGTGTTTTTTCCCAATCGTTTGGTATCCGTCTTTTTCCAGAGACTTCTGATAAACTACTGGTAGCATGGGAGAAAGTCCTTGTGCATAATCTCTGTAAGATATCGTTGATATCTAACTCGGTACAGGTGGTTATACACTATTGAGCGATTTAACTGATTTTTTTTATTCCGCGATTATTTATCTCACTGTCCCCTATTTAGGGGTTCGGGCGGTGGCTTAAGGGAAGTGATACACTTTCGGAGTACTGAATTCAGTACTGTGGCTTACTCTCTGTCATCTTCCGTTTCAATGCCCTTATGGTCTCTGAACGACTGCATAAATGATTTCGTTCCGTTTACCACTTCAAAGTTACACAGATAGGTGGCACTATTTTGCAACGTAGTCAACATGTCTGCAAACAACGGTCGGAACGTTCTGCCGATCGTTCAGTTCGTCGCCGGTAGAGATCCTTGTTTACCGAGATATTCGAGAAACGCTGTGTGATCTTCTTCATCGCTGGAAAATCTCTTCCTCTTACAGGTTCTTTCAACTTGAAAATGAAGGATCTGAGCAACATGGTGGGTGATTCCAAACCTCGCATCGAAAACGTTGGAGCAAACGATTATGTTGTGCGCGCCGTGTGGAGGGCTACAGTGCCGTACAGAAGAACAACGCCTTTGCTAAAATTTTCCACTCCTCTTGTTCTTTAGGGCATTGCGCAGAAATTTCAGCGTTGCACAGCAGAAATTGGCCCATTGCCATACACTCTGTCTACAAAACTCCTTATGAGTCGAAGAAAACACTGACAAGGACCTTACCTGCTGACGGCACAACTGTGCATTTCTTCCGCAGAGGCGAGGACGTGTGTCTCCATTCCATAGGCGCTCTCTTTGTTGCAGGTGTGAATTGATGGACTCTTGTGTCACCGTCCCCAAAGAAGCGGCTTAAGAAATCATTGCCTTCCGCGGAGTAACGCTAAAGGCAGTCCAGAAGCGCGCTTTTGCGTTTGTGTGGAGGAGACAGTGATCACGAAACTAAGCGTGAGCATAATTCTCAGCACTGCAGACGGCTTTGGGCGGTGGAGCGAGCACGGTCTGTACAGGTGTGATTCTGTTGAACAAAGTCTGCGATAGTCACTCTGCACCTTCTGTGAGTCAATTCCTCGATTTACTGGACATCGCCGTCTATGGTCGATGTCGAAGGCGTCACCCACGTCTGTGCAGTCTTGATCAAACTGTCGGTACCATTTCACTGCTTCTCAATGTCACATTACGTTTGGTCTGTATGCCGACAGGATTTCACAACTAACCTGTGTGCAATTTAGACATTTTGCTCACAAGAATCGTACTGCTTCGTGTATTTCAACTTTGGAGTTCGAGATGCCACGCACTTCATTTATGCACTGTGATGCACCTGTTAACCACACTGCAGCGTGTATGTATCTGCAGGAAACCAGGAACTTTTACTCTTTTCCAAGTATGCGTCACTCGTTTTGCGCAAAGGCCTTAGCATGGGGAAACATACGCAATTTCTTAAGTCCCTGCGAATGAGCTTTTACTGGCTGTCTTGTGCTCTGTTGACCCACGATAATGTTTTAATCAGAATATCAGGCACCTCGACGCCAACAAATACACGAAAAAACACTAAGCTATCGCTTTCTTTATTCGACAATATACGAGGGCTGTCCAGAAAGTAAGTTACGATCGGTCGCGAAATAGAAACGACTATGAAAATCCGATAAAGCTTTGCAAAGATGCGTTGGGTAGTGTCTCTAGTATGACTCTAGGTAGAATTATGTCGCTCTTTTCATTCCTGAGCTCTTAGTGAGCGCGTAAAGATGTTATAGAAAATAGTGTCTCCCGCCAAGTACGAGGGCCGGGTGAGAATTTTCCCCTGAAGCTATGCAACCTACATTACATAACTGTCGTGCGGTTTCTTCTTCAAGACAATTCTCAGTCTCATTCTGCAGGGGCAATGAAGATGTTCCTGCATCGTTTCAATCGGAAATGTTTGGTTACCCACAATACAGCCCGTAATTGTCTCCCACTGAGTTTCATCTCTGCTCAAACGAACCGCTGGCTATGAAGACAACATTTTGGCACAGACAACGAGCTTTAGGCCAGCGTAGAGAATTGGCGGAAAGCACTGGCGGCTGCCTTCTGATGAGGGTATTGGAAAGTTGGTACAACGCTACGACGAATGTCTGAGTCAGAACGGCGACTACGTAGAGAAGTAGCTGAAAGGTGTAGCTAACTGTTACAAATGAAACACGTCTGATTTTCACTGTGATTTTCATTTCGCGATCAATCGTAACTTACTTTCTGGACAGCCCTCGTACAACAAAATCTGTCAGTTACGAAGTGCGTGTTTATCATACTTGTCTTTGGCCTTGTGCCGTCTTTAACTGGAAGGCTGTGCATTTCTGGTTGTTTCTTTACATCTTCCATCCATATTCCATTCGGTCGTCCTCTAGGTCTTTCTGTATTACTAAAAATCCGCCGTCTCCCATCATTTCGTCTTGTCATACGGCCAGACCACCTCCATCGTAGCAGGCACTGTCACGTACTTCACCTCACCTATCTTTCTTATCCAAATGAACTCTAAGATATTTTTACTCCCCTGATTATTTCCTTATGTGTCAATCCGCTCTTTGTTTTCAGATGTCCTAAGCATACACATTCGTCAAACGTTTCCATAACTTCAAAACTAATATCTAGAGTCTTGCTGACAGCGTATCGATCGCCTATTATTTTGGTCTTACTGTAATTAATACTGAAGCCTACCGTTACATTTACCGAGCGGCGTGGTGCAGTGGATAGCACACTGAACTCACGTTCGGGAGGACGACGGTTCAGATCCCCGTCCGGTCATCCAGATTTAGGTTTCCTGCGACTTCCCTAAATCGCTCCAGAGAAACGCTGAGATGGTTTCTTCGAAAAGGGCACGGCCAGTTTCTTTCCCTGTCCTTCCGTACTCCGAGCTGTAGGCGGGACGTTAAGCTCTGATTTACTCCTACTCCTCCGTTACAGTTCCTCTGCTCAGTTCATCCATCATTTACTGGAGTTGTTCTGGTTCCGAAACAAATAAAACAATTTCATCTGCAAATCATATATAGTTCAGATAAGATCCACATATGTTATTATTAGCCTCGTGATGGCTGGGTGTTGTGTGATGTCCTTAGGTTAGTTAGGTTTAAGTAGTTTTAAGTTCTAGGGGACTGATGACCATGGATGTTAAGTCCCATAGTCCTCAGAGCCATTTGAACCATTTTTTTTGTTATTATTATGATCTTTTAACAACGATAATGATATAACATCCATTCTATAAAACTTCTGTGAGGGAAAATATTGATACAGCGAACGAAAGGTGCGTAGCCGAAGGTCCTAATGACAAGATAGACCTACGTCTTTAAAGAAACTTTAAAATAGTTTCTCAAAAGTCAACTTATGGTGCAGAATTTGAAAATTTATTTTGTTCAGCCGTGCTTGGACTTTTGACAGAATGAGTTCTCAGGCATTAAAGAGTTATGTTGAACCAGAAATATTTAAATGAAATTTCAATCAAGCTCTATATTTTTACAGTTGTGGCCTTAGCAACATTATGAATACTCTCTTACATTTAATTTTCGAATTTTTAATTTTTGTTTTCCTCGCGGAACCTTTATCTTCACTGTCCATGTTCAACATCCAGCAATAGGAAACCATGGTAGTTTCATTCCGTCTTCCCTGATACTTCTCCATCCTCTTAGTGTCCTCGTGGAAGAATTATCCTTCACTCTAATATCCCAATTTTTCAGGGGAATAGTCAATATGTGAGCGTAGGAAGTGAAATTTTGCACTCTCCTTACAACCTAGCCTCTTGACATTTTCCAAAATAGTTTTGACAAGCTCTTTGTAATTTGGATATTTTTGATTCGCCAAAAACATATCAGTTGACTTGAAGGCAATCCATGCATATTTTTTTTGTATATTCATTGTATTCTCGAAATAGTGAACCTTCATCGATTTGTGAATCTAAATTCCAACAAAAATGCCAGCTTTCAGTGGTACTGATAGAGCGAAATTTCATAGAAATTAAAACAGTATCCATCTTGTGAAAGAGCTCAAACAAACCGTTTCTTCAAGCCCAGATTGATATGTGTTGGTCAGAGCAATACTTCCTTGTGGTCTACAAATGGTTCGTTCTTTTTCTATTCTCAGTCGTCAGTTTTCCGACTAGTTCGATGCGGCCGGCTACAAATTCCTCTCCTGTGCCAGTCTCTTCATCTCAGAGTAGCACTTGCAACCTACGTCCTCAGATAATTGCTGAATGTATCCCAATCTCTCTCTTCCTGTACAGTTTTTACCCTCTGCAGCTCCTTCTATTACCATGGAAGCTATTCCCTAATGTCTTAATAATGGTCCTATCATCATGTCACTCTTCTTGTCAGTGTTATCCGCATCTTCCTTTCCCCGCCGATTCTGCTGAGAGCCTCCCCATTCCTTACCCTAGCAATCGACCCAGTTTTCAACATCCTTCTGTAGCACCACATCTCAAACGCTTCTATTCTCTTCTGTTCCTGTTTTCTCACAGTCCATGTCTTACTGTCATACAACGCTGTGCTCCAAACGTACATTCTCAGAAATATCTTCCTAAAATTAAGACCTGTGTTTGAACCCCAGTAGATTTTTCTTGGCCAGTAATGTCCTTTTTGCCAGTGCTAGTCTGTTTTGTATGTCTTTTCTGGATCCGTCCGTCGTGGGTTAATTTGCTGCCTAGGTTGCAGAATTTCTTAACTTCATCTATTTCTTGATCATCAGTTATGCTGTTAACATTCTCGCTATTCTCATTTCTGCTACTTCTCATTACTTTCGTCTTTCTTCGATTTACTCTCAATCCATATTCCGTACTCATTTAGACTGTTCATTTCATTCAACAGATTCTGTAATTCTTTTTCACTTTCACTGAGCATAGCAATGTATTCAGCGAATCTTAACGTTAGTATCCCTTCACCTTGAATTTTAATGCCACTTCTGAACCTTTCTTTTATTTCCGTCGCTGCGTCTTCGACGTATAGGATGAATAGCAGTGGCGAAAGACTTAATTCGACTCTGTCTTACAACCGTCTTAATCTGTACACTTCGCTCTTGGCCTTCCACTCTTATTGTTTCCTCTTGGTTCTTTTACATATTGTATATCACCCATCCTTACCAATAGCTTACCCCTATTTTTCTCAGAATTTCGAACATGTTGCATCTATGTACATTGTCGAACGCGTTTTCCAGGTCGACAAATCCTACAAATATGTCTCGATTTTTCTTCAGTGTTGCTTCCATGATCAATCACAACGTCAGAATTGCCTCTCTGGTGCCTTTACCTTTCCTAAAGCCAAACATATCATCATTTAACAGATACTCAATTTTCTGTTCCATTTTTCTGTATGGTTTATACAAGGTACTTACAGTTCCAGGCACAAAATGTCTTCGATTTGGTCAAACATTTGCACTCTAATGATTTTTCTTTTCCCGACCACATAGAAAACTGGGCAATTTCATGGACCCAGTTTGCAAACCTAATGAAATTCCTATAAGTAAAATCAATCTTATTCCACTTTGAAAAAAAAAAGACTTTGTGTAAAGAAGAGAACTAAGAAAGGTTTGATAGCATGTAAATGTCAGAATAGATATTTATTTTCAGTCATACCATATCATGCAGACTGGTGTATTCCACGAAAAGGGATCAAGTTGTTGGTTGGCCCGCTTTGTTGAGACAAGTGGCGCAGATTTATGGCGTCTGAGAACGGCCGATTCATTACGGCCGGCAGGTAATTACAGCAGCTGGTTAGGCGGAGCAGTAAATATTTGCGTGTCATTTATCACAATAAGCGGACCAGGATTTATCGCCGTTCCCATTAACCAGAATGACATCCTGCTCGCCAGGTAATTTCATCCCATCACTCTGTCTGACGGAGGATTCTGCCTCGTTCTCAGTCTACACAGAACAGGGCTACTTGCTCACTGGATGAAAAGACGTAAGTTGTCAGTGGAATATTGGAGCACATCATACTACGTGGACAATGTTACGGGGACTCCCTTCAGATTCCAAGAAAGAGGGAATACCTCTAGAGTCTAGCGTGCCGCTGACATAATGATTATTAGATTGTTAAATGTTCTTGCAAAATTATATAAAAACAACACCGCGACAGTAAGGACTGGAAACAGTTGGACAGAAGAATTCGAGGTGAGTATGAGCAGTTTAGGCATCTAGTAATACGTCATATTCAGATAATGCACCATCTGAGTGACGACGATACCGCTTGGAACAGCTCTGATGTCCCCAGTCGCAAAACTGAGGGCTGCTTTTTACTAATTTCACTTACCTTAGAGGTGGCTGTTAAATCCCAATAACGTTATCTAAAATTATGAATCCTCTTCAAGCTGTATTTAGAAGTCATCCTGCAAAGTTGGCGTAGAAAATGGCAGGTTATGGGAGTGACAGCAAGATACTTAACGTATGTTTTGCAGGTGTTATCGCTTCGTTCTAGCAGAAGATGAAGATGATCTGAACTACATAATGCGAACGACCGTTGCAGGTAGCAAGAGGAGAACCGCACCGGAAATGACCGCGGAGAAGCCCTCGGACGTTGGCGCGTCAGGTACATATAGTCTGCGCCCGCGAGCTCGGCTCCAGTTCACCACCGGCAATGGAGGGTGAAGCTTTGACAATGCCAGCCACTCGTGCTGGCGAAACGTCAGAAAAATCATTGGATGAACGTCGGCCGAAGAACCCGAGACAGAAGCCAATAGGCAGTTTGTCAACAAGTGGCCACGAAAGCCTTAACAATTTTGTATAATAAGAAAGCTTAAAGAGGACTACAATAAGGCTGGCCTCCAGATGCACATGAAGAAACGTCGAATACTTGGCGTTTGGAAAGATAAAAGGTAATTTGGAGGTATATGGAGAAGTAATTGTAGACGTGGGAAAGACAAACTATCTTGAGGAATTATTTGATACACAGTTCCCAAGTAATAATGAAATCACTAGTAGGATTAAAAAGGATGAACTGTAATAACGACAAAAAATTTATGTTGAAAAAGTATGCTTGTCACTGAGATGGGTTACTTAAGATGAAGCGCAAGCTGTTCTAGGTTGGATAGCATAAGTAATGGCGTAATCGGGAAAGGATGAAATTGGACAGGGATATCGGGGACGATATCCAACAAAAACAGCTGATGTAGTTTGACCATATGAACAGGATGAATGAAGACAGGATACCAAATAGGATACTGCGATGGATACCATCACGGTGGAAGAAAAGGGGCCGCCCACGACACAACTCGCAAAATCATGTGGAGGAGGCAACGGAAGCAATGAACGTTGAGGAAAGTCAGGACGGAAGAAGCTGGCAACTGGGGACCGAGAAGCGGCGCCAGCTGTAAATAATCCGCAAGAAGAATAAGAAGATTCGGAATACCCTTTTGTTTTCACAAGTCTAGTGCAAGTGGGGACAATGGTTTCTTCAACCATTCAGTTGTGACGTAGAGTAGGCGGAAAGTCTGAAGAATGGCTTGATGAGGTTCGAATCTTGTCGATTCTTTCTTATCTGGAATACGATTCCAATTTTTTCTAAATTCCAGAATAGCAAATAAAAGAATTTGGAGTACACACTGGAAGACAAGGAATGGTTTTTTGGGATCAATAGTCTTCTGATCTGATGTGGCCTACCACGACTTCTTCCCCTGTGCCAAGCTTTCATGTGAGCGTAGCCCATGCACCCTACTTTCTCGATTATTTGTTGGATGTATTCCAATCTCTGTCTTCTACAATTTTGGCTCCTCTAGTGCCATGAATGTATTCCCTGGCTTGTTAGCAGTCGTGCTGTTATCCTTTCCCTTCTTTCAGGCAGTGTTTTCTAGATATTCAAATGGTTCAAATGGCTCTGAGCAGTATGGGACTTAACTTCTGAGGTCATCAGTCCCCTAGAACTTAGAACTACTTAAATCTAACTAACCTAAGGACATCACACACATCCATGCCCGAGGTAGGATTCGAACCTGCGACCGTAGTGGTCGCGCAGTTCCAGACTGTAGCGCCTAGAACCGCTCGGACACTCCGGCCGGCCTTAATATTCATTTTCTCATCGATTCTGTAGAGAGCATCCTCATTTCTTATCAGTCCTCTTAATTTTCAGTATTCTTTTGCAACAACATATCTCAAACGCTTTGATTCTCCCCTTTTCTGGTTTCCCCACAGTCCATGTTTTACTACCGTACAATGCTGTTCTTCAGATGTAGGAATTCTGAAAGTCCTATGTTTGATACTAGAAGACTTTTTACAGTAATTTCCTACTCTGACTGCGCTACGTCCGTATTGCACTATTTTGCTTGTACGGTAACAGAGTTCTTTCACGTACTCTACCACGTGGTCCCAAATTGAGATGCTAAGTTTACGGTTAATACATTTCTGCTGCTACTCATTATTTTCATCTTTTTTTAGTTTACTCGCAGTCCATAATATTGGACATTTAGACCGTAATTCGGTTCAGTTCTTCCTCAATTTCTGTGGGAATAGCATGATATCATCGGTACCCATTCAACATAAATTTTAACCACTCTCCTGAACTTTTGTTTTATTTGCTTCATTACTCCCTTGATGTACAGGAGAAAGAGGAGAAAGACCGGTTCTCCGCCTTACACTCATTTTAACGAGAACACTTCTCTTTTGGTCTCTCATTTTACTGTTCCCTCTTGGTTCCTGTAAGTGTTGTGTATTACACGTCTTTCCCTGTGACTTATCTGAGAATTTCGTGCACCTTCCATCTTTTAATGTTGTCGTACGATTTTTCTTGGGCCACAAATCCTTGTAAAACTGTTCTGATTTTTTCTTAAATCTTGCCTTTATTATCATCAGAAACGCCTCTTTAGTACCATTACGTTTCGTAAAGCCAAACTGATGTTTCATCTAACAAACCCTAATTTTTTTCCATTCTGCTGTATGTTATTATGTTTGATGGCAACTCTTACAAAACTCTGTTAAATTCATACTATAATACACGTGGTGTAAGGGTAGTGTCTTTGATTAGAAATCGGCACGTCCTCTGTCCCGCGTTCGAAACGCAGCACCGCTTAAACTCAGACTAATAATCAGCATTGGCGGTCGAAGACTTCCGGCATAAGAAGTCACCTTCATTCTGCCAACGACCTTGTCAAAGAGGGCGGAGGAGCGAACAGAGATTCATGGTACTCTTTTGTCCTTGGGGTGGGAAACTGCCCCTAAAGGCGGAAGAATCAGCAGTGATCAACGGCATGACGATGCAGGAGGCAAAGGAAACCACTGCATTAAAGACACATAACGTGTGTGACATATGGCCTGTATTCGAAAAAGTGTCATGATAATCTCTCCATTGGCAGAAGATTCCAGAATAGTCCGCAACAGTCAGACAGCAGCAGCCGGCCGAGTCAGAAGCAGCAACAGCGAAGTAACCGATTTTGTGACTTTTACGATTTCCTGTTCAGGAGCGAATTGTATAATTTCATCTGTTTGCTTTGATAGTCTCTTAAGTTTCTGCGTGTTAATTTAATACCTAGTAGCCACATTTCTCGCGCTTTCGTTTGTGTCGGAAAGTAAATCGATTTTGTGACATATTACAAGTTCCTAATCAGGGGCAAATTATTTAGTTTAACCTGAGTGCTTTGGCAGGTAGGTTTTTGAATCTCTGCGCTTTAATCTAATTTATTAGACACAGTATTCGTCAACATCTACAGTAGAGCTCCGCAGCAAATGCCGATAGTCCGCTTATCTGGGTAGTTTAGTTTTCCACAGTCTTTAGTATGGATAGGGACTGTGATTGTTGCGTGCGGATGTGAGCCGAGTTGGCGACACTTGGCTCTCAGATCCAGGCTGCGATGGCTTCGGTTACACTGTTGTGGGCCGGCCCTGGAGATCCAACTGACGTCCAGCACGTCCGAATCCTCTGATCGGTCCTCACCAGTGGCCAGCCCAGTTGCTAAACTCACTGAGGTTGATCCCTCACCTATGGTAGAGTGGGAGGTCGCCCCGGGGCGTAGCAGGCCATGAGCCGCACGTAAGGCCTTCCCGGATAGTCTGACATACAGTTTCTAGGTGCTGTCTGTGGCTGACATTGTCGCTCAGCCAGATGTAGTCGCCTGTCCTGTTTCAGAGGAAACCTCTCAGGCTGAAAGATTCGGACAGTCACTGAGGGTGGGATTATTGACAGTTGGGCGCGTTATGGGGCCCCTTAGGGACATGGTTCCCAAGAAGGGGAAGAAAGAAAGCCAATGTGCACTCCGTTTGCATACCAGGTGGAGTCATTCCAGGTGTGGAGTGGGTCCTTCCGGATGCCATGAAGAGCACAGGGTGCAGTCAACTGCAGGTTCAAATGGCTCTAAGCTCTATGGGACTTAACATCTGAGATCATCAGAACTTAGAACTACATAAACCTAACTAACCTAAGGACATCACAGGATTCTAACCTCCGATTGTAGCAGCCGCGTGGTTCCAGACGGAAGCGCCTAGAACCGCTCGGCCACCGCGGCAGGCCAACTGCAGGTGATAGCTCACGTCGGTACCAATGATGTGTGTCACTTTGGACTGGAAGAGATTCTATCTGGTTTCGAGCGGCTAACAGAAGTGGTAAGGCTTCCAGTTTTGCTTGCGAGATGAAAGCAGAGCTGACCATTTTCAGCATAGTCGGCAGGACGAATTGCGGACCTCCAGAGCCGAGTGGAGGGTCTGAATCGGAGGCTCAGACAGTTCTACGAGCGTGTAAGCTGCAGATTCCTCGTCTTGCGGCATAGCGTGGTTGGGTTGCGGGTTCCGCTGAATAGGTCAGGAGTTAACTACTTGCATGAGGCGGCTACATTGGTAGCAGGGCTGTGTGACTTGGACTGGGCAGTTTTTTTTAGGTTAGAGGGTCTCGGGAAAACACAAAAAGGGCTTCAGTCGCAAACGGTGCAGGCCGAACACAGGAAGAACGTAGATACAAGATCCGTCGGTATAACAGTTGTAAACTGTGGTAGCTGTGCTGGGAAAGTATCAGAGCTCCATGTGCTAATAGAAAACACTGATGCTCAAATCGTTGTAGGTACTGAAAGCTGGCTACAACCGGAGATAAGTTCAGCCGAAATTTTTGCGAAGAACCTAACTGATGTTCCGAAAGGACAGGCTAAACACAATTGGCGGTGACGTGTTTGTTGCTGTTAGAAGTAGCTTACCTTGTCGCGAAATTGAAGCAGATAGTTCCTGTCAGTTAGTGGCAACCGGAATAAAATAATAATTGGATCCTTTTACCGACCTCCCGATTCAGATGATACAATTGCGAAAGATTCAAAGAAAGCTTGAGGTTGGTTTCAAACACGTACCCGACTCATACAATTATAGTTGGTGGAGACTTCAATTTACCCTCGATATGTTGGCAAAATACATGTTTAATTCCGGAGGTACGCATAAAACATCATCCGAAATTGTCCTAAACGCATTCTCTGAAAATTATTTCGAGCAGTTAGTTCATGAGCCCACGCGAAAGGCGGCCACGTGTTGTTCTAGGAGAATCAATAACCACAATAATTTTTCCACCTGATCAAGTCGCTCCACAACCAATTCAGTAATATCTCGGAAGAAATACGCAGAGGATTAGGAAATCTGTCAAGCACGGCATCTACATTGACAGATGATGTAACAGTACCATCCCCAGGCTGGCTCTCACCCTCTCCCTAACAGCGCAAGTCCCTATCTTCAACCTTCCACCCCTCCAACTCCAAACACTTAAGCTTAAACTGTAATGCGCTCACCGAAGTTTCCAACTCAACGGTTAATTTTTTGTGATGATCCCACAAATCTAACGTGCTTAAATCCGCTATCCGATTAGTTAAAGTCCGCAGCTCGTGGTCGTGCGGTAGCGTTCTTGCTTACCACGCCAGGGTTCCCGGGTTCGATTCCCGGCGGGGTCAGGGATTTTCTCTGCCTCATGATGACTGGGTGTTGTGTGATGTCCTTAGGTTAGTTAGGTTTAAGTAGTTCTAAGTTCTAGGGGACTGATGACCATAGATGTTAAGTCCCATAGTGCTCAGAGCCGTTTGAACCATTTTTGATTAGTTAAATGCATTAACTGTGCCGGTACCCTATGCGGCTGACTGTCGCTCGGTTGGGTTCCCTCCAAAAGACAGATAGTGTCCTCAAGGCCTGTAGTAGCCTCAAACAAAAATTCAGTTGCCGCTCCTGCCTCACCCACCACCGCCGACGTAATGTCAACCGGCTGCAGAACGGCAGAGCGCAAACGGGCTCCCAATTCCGGAACACTGCCTTCAATTGGTTGGCGCCTTATTGCCAAATGGTAAACAAGGTGGTCCTTTCTGAGCAGGCCGATCCCCGGACACTGTCTGACTGCATTACGATAAGCACCTGAAATAAGTAACAGCCAAAACAATATGGTGCCACAGAACACAAAAGAAACAAGAGTGAAACTGACAGCAACTAGAATGGCAAGCACAAGCGCAACCACGCTCTGCTACCAGTGAGACGCCCTGCTAAACCCGCAGCACAGGACATGTAGTTTAAATTGTGGAAAGCGGCCAAAATAAGCGGCTGTCAGTTACAATCGAACATACAACTTTATTTATTTGACCAAACATTACAAGAGCCAAGAAAAATTTAAAAGAAACACACTGCATTTATTTTTGGAACTTAATAATTGGCTGAATACGCCATACAATCTCATGCCTTAAGGTCATGACCACTTTAATTTAAAATTCGGCTAGAAGCCATACAAATACAAACAACAAGAATAAATAAGAAAAGGCAGTACACCCAACGGCGCTGAGAAGTTTGCGAGCGCCGGCCTGGAATTCTAACACTAATGCTCGCATAGGTGAGACAGGCAGTCGGCCCAACCATTGTCGATCCGACCCAACCGACAGACAGTCAACAGACCCACCGACAAGATAACTTCCGGTCCACCCGACCAGCGCACAACAGGGAGTTCAATGCAACATCGTAGAAAGTATTGGCGCCCACAACCAATTATACATTGAGCTGTCAAACTACACACCGTGCTGGACAGCGACAACACGATGAGGAAATTACACTGCCTAAATTTACGTCAATGGCCAGGGCAGGTAACCGGAACGTTGACGGCCGAAGGCAGAAGATTCCGCTGGTGCACTTCAATTCAAAATAACCAAGTACAGTTAAACACCACCAGAGGGTGGCTAAAATTTTCCATCTTGAAAAGACAAATTGTTGCTCGCGGGAATGTCCCAACAGCCGACAACGAAATCCAAACGACACAATGTGAACAGTCAATACTCAACTTTCTTGTCCAGGATCGGTGAGCCACGGACTTCGTAGCAATGAGAACAGCACCACACACTCCGACCGCACGTAGACGTCGCCAGCGGCCCCGTCCAAACTATGCGCCGTGGAGATTTCCTTGCTGCTCCAGGCCAACCGACCAACTACTCGCACACAGCACAGCCGGAAACTATAATCTCCAGGCCAAAGATAGTACAAGGTGCGAATATCGATACACACCGGTGCTGCCACTTGCGGAGAGAGAAAGGATAATAGCATAATCACGATAACTGCGGAAGGCTAAACACAAAATAGCAACCAAGGTTTAATCCAACGCATAACATGAGCCAGCCACGGCTCAATAGTCTTTAGATAGCCGACTTTTGGGCAGAATCATTGGATATAGCATACTCAAAACTATTAAAGATTCAATCACGTATTGCCGGCCGGAGTGGCCGAGCGATTCTAGGCGCTACAGTCTGGAGCCGCGCGACCGCTGCGGTCGCAGGTTCGAATCCTACCTCGGGCATGGATGTGTGTGCTGTCCTTAGGTTAGTTAGGTTTAACTAGTTCTAAGTTCTAGGGGACTGATGACCTCAGAAGTTAAGTCCCATAGTGCTCAGAGCCATTTTTGAACAATCACGTATTCTAAGCAGCTTTACCTCCCCCTATGAACCATGGACCTTGCCGTTGGTGGGGAGGCTTGCGTGCCTCAACGATACAGATAGCCGTACCGTAGGTGCAACCACAACGGAGGGGTATCTGTTGAGAGGCCAGATAAACGTGTGGTTCCTGAAGAGGGGCAGCAGCCTTTTCAGTAGTTGCAGGGGCAACAGTCTGGATGATTGACTGATCTGGCCTTGTAACACTAACCAAAACGGCCTTGCTGTTGTGGTACTGCGAACGGCTGAAAGCAAGGGGAAAATACAGCCGTAATTTTTCCCGAGGGCGTGCAGCTTTACCGTATGATTAAATGATGATTCGTCCTCTTGGGTAAAATATTCCGGAAGTAAAATAGTCCCCCATTCGGATCTCCGGGCGGGGACTACTCTGAGGACGTCGTTATCAGGAGAAAGAAAACTGGCATTCTACGGATCGGAGCGTGGAATGTCAGATCACTTAAACTTGCAGGTAGGTTAGAAAATTTGAAAAGGGAAATGTATATGTTAAAGTTAGATATAGTGGGAATTAGTGAAGTTCGGTGGCAGGAGGAACATGACTTCTGGTCAGGTGAATACAGGGTTATAAATACAAAATCAAATAGAGGTAATGCAGGAGTAGGTTTAATAATGAATAAAAGAAGTAGGAGTACGGGTAAGCTACTACAAACAGCAAAGTGAACGTATTATAGTGGCCAAGATAAACACGAAACCCATGCCTACTACAGTAGTACAAGTTTATATGCCAACTAGCTCTGCAGATGACGAAATTGAAGAAATGTATGATGAGATAAAAGAAATTATTCAGGTAGTGAAGGGAGACGAAAATTTAATAGTTATGGGTGACTGAAATTCAAGAGCAGGAAAAGGGAGAGAAGGAAACATAGTAGGTGAATATGGATTGGGGCTAAGAAATGAAAGAGGAAGCCGTCTGGTAGAATTTTGCACAGAGCATAACTTAATCATAGCTAACACTTGGTTCAAGAATCATAAAAGAAGGTTGTATACATGGAGGAATCCTGGAGATACTAAAAGGTATCACATAGATTATATAATGGTAAGACAGAGATTTAGGAACCAGGTTTTAAATTGTAGGATATTTCCAGGGGCAGATGTGGACTCTGACCACAATCTATTGGTTATGAACTGTAGATTAAAACTGAAGAAGTTGCAAACAGGTGGGAATTTAAGGGGATGGGACCTGGATAAACTGACTAAACCAGAGGTTGTACAGCGTTTCAGGGACAGCATAAAGGAACAGTTGACAGGAATGGGGGAAAGAAATGCAGTAGAAGACGAATGGGTAGCTCTGAGGGATGAAGTAGTGAAGGCAGCAGAGGATCAAGTAGGTAAAAAGACGAGGGCTAGTAGAAATCCTTGGGTAACAGAAGAAATATTGAATTTAATTGATGAAAGGAGAAAATATAAAAATGCAGTAAATGAAGCAGGCAAAAAGGAATACAAACATCTCAAAAATGAGATCGACAGGAAGTGCAAAATGGCTAAGCAGCGATGGCTAGAGGACAAATGTAAGGATGTAGAGGCTTGTCTCACTAGGGGTAAGATAGATAGTGCCTACAGGAAAATTAAAGAGACCTTTGGAGAAAAGAGAGCCACTTGCATAAATATCAAGAGCTCGGATGGAAACCCAGTTCTAAGCAAAGAAGGGAAAGCAGAAAGGTGGAAGGAGTATATAGAGGGTCTATACAAGGGCGATGTACTTGAGGACAATATTGTGGAAATGGAAGAGGATGTAGATGAAGATGAAATGGGAGATACGATACTGCGTGAAGAGTTTGACAGAGCACTGAAAGACCTGAGTCGAAACAAGGTCCCGGGAGTAGACAACATTCCATTAGAACTACTGACGGGCTTGGGACAGCCAGTCCTGACAAAACTCTAACATCTGTTGAGCAAGATGTATGAGACAGGCGAAATACCCTCAGACTTCAAGATGGATATAATAATTCCAATCCCAAAGAAAGCAGGTGTTGACAGATGTGAAAATTACCGAACTATCAGTTTAATAAGTCACAGCTGCAAAATACTAACACGAATTTCTTACAGACGAATGGAAAAACTGGTGGAAACCGACCTCGGGGAAGATCAGTTTGGATTCCGTAGAAATGTTGGAACACTTGAGGCAATACTGACCTTACGACTTATCTTAGAAGTAAGATTAAGGAAAGGCAAACCTACGTTACTAGCATTTGTAGACTTAGAGGAAGCTTTTGACATTGTTGACTGGAATACTCTCTTTCAAATTCTAAAGGTGGCAGGGGTAAAATACAGGGAGCGAAAGGCTATTTACGATTTGAACAGAAACCAGATGGCAGTTATAAGAGTCGAGGGGCATGAATGGGAAGCAGTGGTTGGGAAGGGAGTGAGACAGTGTTGTAGCCTATCCCCGATGTTATTCCATCTGTATATTGAGCAAGCAGTAAAGGAAACAAAAGAAAAATTTAGAGTAGGTATTAAAATCCAGGGAGAAGAAATAAAAACTTTGAGGTTCGCCGATGACATTGTAATTCTGTCAGAGACAGCAAAGGACTTGGAAGAGCAGTTGAATGGAATGGACAGTGTCTTGAAAGGAGGATATAAGATGAACATCAACAAAAGCAAAACGAGGATAATGGAATGTAGTCGAATTAAGTCGGGTGATGCTGAGGGAGTTAGATTAGGAAATGAGACACTTAAAGTAGCAAAGGATTTTTGCTATTTGGGGAGCAAAATAACTGATGATGGTCGACGTAGAGAGGATATAAAATGTAGACTGGCAATGGCAAGGAAAGCGTTTCTGAAGAAGAGAAATTTGTTAACATCGAGTATAGATTTAAGTGTCAGGAAGTCGTTTCTGAAAGTATTTGTATGGAGTGTAGCCATGTATGGAAGTGAAACATGGACAATAACTAGTATGGACAAGAAGAGAATAGAAGCTTTCGAAAAGTGGTGCAACAGAAGAATGTTGAGGATTAGGTGGGTAGATCATGTAACTAATGAGGAGGTATCGAATAGGATTGGGGAGAAGAGAAGTTAGTGGCACAACTTGACTAGAAGAAGGGATCGTTTGGTAGGACATGTCCTGAGGCATCAAGCGATCACAAATTTAGCATAGGAGGGTAAAAATCGTAGAGGGAGACCAAGAGATGAAAACACTAAGCAGATTCAGAAGGATGTAGGTTGTAGTAGGTACTGGGAGATGAAGGAGCTTGCACAGGATAGTTTAGCATGGAGAGCTGCATCAAACCAGTCTCAGGACTGAAGACCACAACAACAAGAACAACAACAACAAGCAGCTTTACTGACGCACACGACAATACAGGTGATCAATTGGCCATGCAAGACATACATCAATCAGCTCAAGTGACTCGATATTTTAATTAGTGTGTCTTAAATATTATTATTTTTTTTCTTTTACACTAAAATAAGCTTATTAAGTTTGATTAAGTTTGACATACAACAATAGTGCCAAGGCCCACGAACAACCATGCAACAATTAGAGATGAATTTCAAATCTCTTAGATGAGAGATCGGGGTAGGATTTCAGCCATGACATTTCTAGAAGACGATGCCTTCTTATCGTGGAACAATTAGTTACTAATGCAGCGATACTTGCTGAGCTCAATACATTAGGGTAATTTGACAGCAAAGGATGAGTAGATTCCATTAAAAATCATACATTTACAAAAGCAGCTTGATATGAAACACAGAGTCTTTTAGTAATTATATAGTACACGACAAATAATTAAAAAACATTCCTTCAACCAGTAGCAGAGATAGCGAACCAAAACGCAAAATGAGCTTAGAGATCTTGCAGGGCCGCAACTGAATTACTAGCGAGACTGGCTATGCTTGCAGTATTCTATCAATAATAATAATAATAATAATAAACCATATAATATAGGCGCTTATCGCCAGTACAGAACGTAATCAGAATGAGACAGAACGGGCATGCAGCAGTCACCACTTAACAGAGTACATCCAAATTCACACAAGCTGTGTGGCGAAGATGAACCAAGAAATAGCTCAACGTTACAGTCTGTGATTCTGGAGTGACGTTCCACTATCGGCTTCTTACGAAGCTCTGCCAAGCACAATTATACAGAATGGAAATCACAGAACAGGTAGGGCGGCTGACAACACAGACTATCCTTCCGTGCCGGCCGGTGTGGCCAAGCGGTTCTAGGCGCTACAGTCTGGAACCGCGCGACCGCTACGGTCTCAGGTTCGAATCCTGCCTCGGGCATGGATGTGCGTGATGTCCTTAGGTTAGTTAGGTTTAAATAGTTCTAAGTTCTAGGGGACTGATGACCTCAGTAGTTAAGTCACATAGTGCTCAGAGCCATTCTATCCTTCCGTGAAGAACACAGGTCCACTGCCGATATCAACAAGATGCGGACGGCCAACGTCCCCGCACACCACTCGCGCTTCCTCGTCCAGGCGACTCTTCAGTCTACTGGCTGTTCTATTTCTTAAATACCCGTTACTCAAAGAGCACAAGCTAAGAATGTTCGATACTAAAGGACAGGTCACAAGTACTGCTCGCGCAAGATACAATTTGTTACTCAGTTGGTGGAGTATCAACAAAAAGACTATTTTAAACAGCTGTGTTTATTACCCCATCTGTTAAAGCACATATCTGCTGAAAACATAAAGTTCCATTACCTGCTTGAAATGTGATGGATATCTGAATAACCTTACCTCAGTAGACATCAGACGGCGGTCGGGGAAAGGAGTACTAGCAGAAGGAATGACGAAGCTTTAGGAACTCTTCTAGGGCATTGTCGTTAGAGATGAATTCCAAGTCCCTCAGATGGACAGTGGAGTAGGATTTTAGCCATGATATTTCTAGAAGAATCTTCTCGGTATTTAATTAAAATAATGTGGGAAAACCTAAATTAGCTGCAAGGGAATTTGAACCCCACTGTTCAAAAATATGAATACAACGTCTGAGGGGCGATCATGTTATTATTTCTTTATTTGTGGATATTCAGCAGATAAATTTGCTTCCTGACACCTGATTACAGGAGTCGTATGCAGTATAATGATGTAAGGTGCATGGTAAATAGCTGTTCTCATATTTATTGTCATCTCTCACCCTCCCTCCTCCCTCCCCCCCCCCCCTCTCTCTCTCTCTTTCTTTCTTTCTTTCTGCTTGCTGTTTGTAACTTTGACGACTTATAATTGAACCAAGGTTGGAAGACAGAATAACGGGTAGTATGGAGTACTGTAGCGACAGGAGAAGACTTTAAAAAGCAGAAATTGTGAGCAGTCAGTCAAAGAACACTCTGGCAGACAGGTTTGTACCCATATCTGAAGTAAAGCAGCGCCACTGCTTCACAGTTGACACTACAATCGTTTGACTGAGCCACAACGCCAACCAGCTGTAGCATATGAGGGTTCACAGGCAATATTCACACTGGTGTTAAAAGTGGCGACCGTGACGGGATAGACTGAGAGTTGTGGTGCCAGTCTACCTACTGGCAAAGTACATGTTGCGGTCGTGTTGTGATGTATCATGATAAAATATCTCAAACATTGCTTTCAGCTTTCGACAACATACTTAAGCTTCCAGTAAGTATTCTATGTGGGACGTTAAACAAGAAGTGTCACACTTTTTTGGGGGGGAAAGTAGGTTGGTTTTATTTTGGAGTCCAATATACCATATTATTTCCCTCTGTTCTGGCTACAAAACCCTATTTTTCAACATTATCTCCGTTCAATGTGCCGCCCTTACACCACCTTGCTGGGAGTGCCTGTACTGATCGACGTCAGAGCATCAGTAACCTTTCCATCATCCTTCCGCTGAGTGCATCCTTCATTAGGCCAAGAGATGGAAGGTACGGTACCCGGGTTGTAGGGCAGATGAGGAGGAACAGTCCAGTGAAGCCGGCCGAAGTGGCCGCGAGGGTAAAGGCGCTGCAGTCTGGAACCGCAAGACCGCTACGGCCGCAGGTTCGAATCCTGCCTCGGGCATGGATGTTTGTGATGTCTTTAGGTTAGTTAGGTTTAACTAGTTCTAAGTTCTAGGGGACTAATGACCTCAGCCGTTGAGTCCCATAGTGCTCAGAGCCATTTGAACCAAGTCCAGTGAAGGTGTGTCAGCTCCTCTCGGGTGGGCAGAGTTGTGTGAGCCATGCGTTGTCATCGAGAAGGAGAAGTTCATTTGCATTTTTGTGGCGACAAACACGCCGATGTCATTTCTTCAGCTTCTAGAGCGTAGCACAGTTCACTTGAGAGTCGATCGTTGCATCATGAGAATCGACATCATACATAATTACGCTTCAGAGTCCCAGAAGACCGAGTCTATGACTTTATAGACTGAGGGAATCCTTTGAACTTTTTCATCGGATGAGAGGTGGTGTGGCGCCCCTCCATGCACTGCCGTTTTGTTTCATGTTCGAAGTGAGGAACACGTGTTTCACTGCCTGTGACGATATTCAACAAAAAACTGTCACGATCAGCCTCGCAATGCGCAAGCAATTCCGCAGAGATGGTCCTTTGTTGCTCTTTATGGTCTTCTGTTAGGCGGCGGTGAACCCAGTGTGCATTTCACCTCTGAATACGAGTGCTTCAGCACTACCAACGGAGACGCCCATTGGAGCAGCGAGCTGTGAGGGTGATCCGTAGCGGCGAGTTGTTTGAGGGTGGTCAGTATAGTACCTCGAATGAGAATGTCCGTATGTCCCAACATTGAAGGAGACTTACCAGCGTGTGGCCGGCCAGCACGCGGGAGATCGCACGGGTTTGCGCGACCTAGTTGCGCTGATGACAGGCGCCTCACCAACGACTGGCCATGCTTTCAGTCACTGTCAGGTCTCCGTAGACATTCTGGAAGCGTCTGTGTATACATGCGATGCTCTAAGATACTAAAAGACAGCTGCTTGGAACGCAGCTTCGTTACAGAAAACGTTTTGAAGGCTCCTTATAGCGCCGCTACCTATCGGTGCTTCATGAAACTACAGGGACGGATGCGGGAGTATTCCACGATACCCCATAGCAAATCCTGTGTTTTATCAACCGAAGCTGGCTGAGAAAGAAAATGTTTTATATTACTTATTGAACGACTCTCGTAGATAATTTGTCAACTCTTATCGTGAGCTACTGTGTCTGAAACCTACAATTATGGACAAAGGGATGTAAGGCGAAAGGTTAGGCCCATGTAATATCGTGTGTCATTTCCCGGCTTTACCTTGTTGACATAAATACCTCTGACACACGTAGACCTTTTGCAATCACAATTTCAGTTAATTACAACACAGAAAGATATCTGATTTCAACAACCGGGCAATAAAAACAGGTAGGTCTTCATTAATAGGAGTTTCAACCAACCCAAATCAGGAAATAGCTCTTAATTTAATTAAAAGGGAACAGGCAAGCCTTCAATAGTAACAGCTTCAGTTAAGTAAAATTACCAAATAGAAAATAGGCAGGTTTTCAATAATATTAGCTTCAGTTAAGTAAAATTACCAAATAAAAAAAAGATCTTCTTTAATAAAAGCTTCAGTTAAGTGAGACTACCGAACAGAAAACAGGTAGGCCTTCATGAATAACTGCCTCAGTTAAGTAACCAAGACTTTGAATTGCCTCCTCACAAAGGGTGCACCAGAAGGCTTATACGCAAGCAGCACAAAACTGCACCAAATAGGAAGGCCAAGAAAGTTTACCACGAGAGGACCGGCCTTCCAAGGTCCTTTTCGTTGGGTACAGACAGGCAAAAGAAATATTAACACAGAAAGATTGATTACGTGAAAGCAACAATAACTAACCAAACGGTATACCCGCGTCACTGCAAGATACCGCCACTACAACGAAGGCGAAACGCCCGAAAGAAAACTAGGTTGCCAAACCCAATTACATAGCCTCTGAAATTGCAAATTGTCACAAATTTTGACACCCAGGCACCTGCTAAGCCAATATAATTAACAGAGCGATGACGACTACAACGCCCTAAGGTATCTCGAAACGAGCACCCGCCATATTACAAGAGAAAGGTAGTTATCAGGTGTTTGACGACGTTTCGCAGGGAGATCGGCTAACACCCAAACATCTAGATACTGCTTTGTGACGGGAGTCCGGTCACAGTACAGAAGGAACACGTTATCGGCTTTGCTCAGGAAACACCATCGGCTCACACAGTTTAAGATATCCTACTAACAAACAACCAAGGCCAATATCGACTCAGAAGAAGCAAAGAACAGCCACCGTTCAAGGAACCAACTGGTGGTGAAATAGATCAGCTAATAAATCGTAACGATTACAACAGATGTATAGGTATCAATAAAAAAATAACAGTTAAAAACTCAATACCCAAAACTTAACTGAAGTTCACGAATCGAATCTGAAGCTTGCCAGTTCCAAAGGGGGCCCAGAATTCAGCACAGCGAAACTGGCTTCGGTGTACCACGTCCCAGAGCTAGCTGGCCAGGCTACGCACGAAAGTGGCACTCGAAGTCAGCCACGGATTCAAATTGGCCCACGAATAAGCCCGGACTCCAAGACGCTAATGCAAGTGCTCGCCTTAGTCACCGAACGGGCCTCTCCTCGCTCCGTTACCACTCCCCATCTCGCCACGCCATAACACACCCCGCCCATCAACAACCTCGGGCAAAGATCTTAGTGGTCTCAAATGAGAGGTACGTCATACCACAGATCGAGCTAGTGGCGGCAGAAATTCGAAAGGCGACGGCAGAAACCCCGCCACAGCTCCTTGTCAATTCATTTTAGTTTGTGAACAGACAAAAATGAGCTTGTTATTTGAAAGAATAAAACGAAAACCAGCAGAAATCAGTAGGAATAAACTATCTGTACATTTTCTAACGCATCCAAAACAAGATGAATTGGTGATAACGTGTGCAGTATAGACAAAAACTTCTTGGATGACAATCATAGCAGAGACTCCAATTACTGAGGACGTTTACGGTATGCAGGGATGACACTGGATGTAAAGAATTACATATCGGCCCCAGTTATACATTTCTGCTGTATTCGTGACTGGTCCGAAACATTGGCGCCTGAGGAAGGCGAATAGTTGCTGCGGGGCTGGCAGTATTTTAAGCTAGATGGGCCCGCGGCGTGGGGACCATTTGGAGCGGATCAATGTCCCCTAGGCCGACTGCCAAACGCGCCGACCCGCCGTCCTTCCATCGACCCGGATGCTGCAGGACTCCTGCGGCACTCTTTCCTGGCGCGCCGTCGGCTGTCAGCGTTCGCAGTTTTCTCCCAGACCTCAGAACCTAGAGCCCTCCTTGAACGGCTCTTCATATCTTTCCGTTGCCACTTAAGCGTTCGACACGGTGCAGCACTGCAGACTGTTCACAAAGGTCCGAGTTTCCCAGATGTGAGTGCAGCTCGAAGACTTCTTAAGTAATAGAAATGTTGTCCTCGACGACGATTGTTCGTGAGAGTCAAGGGTTTTCTCCTCAGAAGTGTCCCACTGAAGTGTGATAGGACCACTCTTATTCTCCATAGGCAGCGATGATCTGTCGTACAGGGTGAGGAGCGATCTGCGACTGTTTGCTTAAGATGCTGTGGTATACAGGAAAGTATTGTCCTTGAGTGCCTGCAGAAGGATACGGCATGACTCAGAATTTCTAGTTGGTATGATGAATGGCAGCTTGCTGTAAACGTAGAAAAATGCAAGTTAATGCAGATAAACAAATCCGTAATGTTCGGATAAAGTATTCGTGGTGCGCTGTTTTAAAAAGCTAAGTCGATTAAATATCTAGACGTAACGTTGCAAAGCGATGTGAAGTGGAACGAAAACGTAAGGACGGTAGAAGGTAAGACGAATGATCGACTTCGGTGTATTTGGGGAATTTTAGGAAACTACTCACCTGCATCTACATACATACTCCGCAATCCACCATACGGTGCGTGGTGGAGGGTATCTCGTACCACAACTAGCATCTTCTCTCCCTGTTCCACTCCCAAACAGAACGAGGGAAAAATGACTGCCTATATGCATCTGCACGAGCCCTAATCTCTCTTATCTTATCTTTGTGGACTTTCCGCGAAATGTAAGTCGGCGGCAGTAAAATTGTACTGCAGTCAGCCTCAAATGCTGGTTCTCTAAATCTCCTCAGTAGCGATTCACGAAAAGAATGCCTCCTTTCCTCTAGAGACTCCCACCCGAGTTCCTGAAGCATTCCCATAACACTCGCGTGATGATGAATCCTACCAGTAACAAATCTAGCAGCCCGCCTCTGAATTGCTTCTATGTCCTCCCTCAATCCGACTTGACAGGGATCCCAAACGCTCGAGCAGTACTCAAGAATAGGTCGTATTAATGTTTTATATACGGCCTCCTTTACAGATGAACCACATCTTCCCAAAATTCTACCAATGAACCGAAGACGACTATCCGCCTTCCCCACAACTTCCATTACATGCTTGTCCCACCTCATATCGCTCTGCAATTTAACGCCCAAATATTTAATCGACGTGACTGTGTCAAGCGCTACATACTAATGGAGTATTCAAACATTACAGGATTCTTTTTCCTATTCATCTGCCTTAATTTACATTTATCTATATTTAGAGTTAGCTGCCATTCTTTACACCAATCACAAATCCTGTCCAAGTCATCTTGTATCCTCCTACAGTCACTCAACGACGACACCTTCCCGTAGCTCGACAGCGTGCTGAAAAGTAACGCCATCGAAACTTTTATATGAGAATTCTTAAAACTTGTTAAGGAACACAAATGTTATTAACACACCACATCTTTATTGTTCTTGCTTACATATTTTGCAGCGCTCTGCTGCTAGAGAGCTCCGATTGTAGCGCGAAGCATGGCGGTGTGTAACGTAACAACCTCCGTGCGCGACAAGCAGCTCGCTGTATTCGAGTTTCGAAGTCGAAGAGTTCGTCCAAACATGGAGCACGCTCTCTTTCAGCATAAAAATGCCAGACCACACACGAGCGCTGCGACATCTGCAACAAACCGACGCCTTGGGTTCACTGCCGTCAATCATCCTCCATACACTCCCGACTTGGCCCCATCTGATTTTCATCTACTTGCAAAACTTAAAGAACACCTTCGAGGACATATCGATAGTGATGAAGTTGTGCAATCAGAGGTGTAGTCGTGGCTCCGTCAGCAAAGTCAAGCATTCCATATCGACGGTATCAACAAACTGGTCTCTCGTTGAGAGGAATGTGTGTTGAGAAATAAATGTGTCGACACGAAAAATAAAGACGTAGAATGTTAATAACCTTCGTTTTATTAAAAAAAACTCTATGAGTTTTTGCAGAACGCTTGCGCGACCCACTCTTGAGTACTGCTTGAGTGTTTGGAATCCCAGCCAGATCAGATTAAATGAAGACATCTATACAATTCAAAGGCGGATTATTAGATATGTTACCGGTAAGTCTGATCAACACTCGAGTGTTACGGAGATGCTTCGTTAACTCAAATCCCTGGGTGGTTGGAGAATAGGCATTAGCAGCTGACTGCGGAACGATTCTACTGTTGCTAACGTATATTTCACTTAATGACCGGGAAGACAAGATAAGAGACATTAGGGATCGCACGGTTGCTCCATTTGCAATTGGAATAGGAAAGGCAGTGATTAGTGTCCTCCGCCATACACCATAAGGTGGATTACGGAATATGTATGTAGGTGCAGATGTAGCTGTATCTCTGTCAGTCCTGTTGCCGAAGAACGTATCATAGAATTGAGGGAAGAAGAACGGAAGAAGACTTCAGTACTTCCCATTCACGAAGTTGACCTGTGAAGAACTACACTGCTGACTAAAATTGCAAGACAATATTGACGGCATGCAACAAACGTCAAATTGGCGTGATATGTACTACGTGCTTGCATATGCAACAGCACAAAATACATAGGCGTAATGACATCTACATTCTGTATACGAAGAAAAATTACGCACCAGCTTTCTCATTCAGATATCGCGTTTCAGCTTTGTTTATTTGTGAGAAGATCGTGTTATACCGCAAGTAAGAGGGAGAAAAGTCTGCCAGTAGTGGAGGCCGGGAGAATACCGACATACCAGAAACAAGGACACCGCCGTTTTTGTAGCTGACATGGGAAGCTTCCCACTGCAACCTCCTCAGATACAATCATAAGAGGACCTAGCGGACTGAACAGAGATCAAGCATGAAAACAAGAAGAAGGGGTACTGAACTGGAAAAAAATCAAAATAGAAACAGTGAACGGTCGAAGAACAAGTGCAGTATAGAGCAGCCGGGAAGGAAAATGGAGTCGTCGTTAAAAATGATGAAAACATGCCGGCACGGTAGCTCAACGTGTTCGGCAGAGGGTTAGCTGCTCTCTGTAATAGAACTGAGCGAATTAGACTTGGCCACTGTTTCTATGTTTCGATACAGTGTATCGATACGTGGAACTGTTTCAGTGTTTCGGAACGGTTGTGGTTCACTGTTTCGAAACAGTGGTGTTTCATTCCGCCCCTGTCTCGGACCAGATTCGATCTCGAGCCAGACACAGAAACTATATCGTTGTTTCAAAATAAGGCTGTTTCAGTCCACCTGTGCCTGGAAGGGACTAATTGTATCGAAACAGTTATGTTTCATTCCACTCTGTGTCGGACGAGATTCGGGCTCGGCACAGGTACTGAAACACAACATACCACTTCATGAAACTCTTTCAAGGGTGTCGAAATCTTTTTGACAAGCAATAGCATGAAGCTTAAGATATCCCAAAATAAATATTCGTTTCTAGCTGACTGTCCTGTTTCGAAATGGCGTAACATCTGCTTTATAAACATTAACCAAACAATAAAACAACTCATACAATTCACATTCAAAATAATAAATATGTGAAAATCATTCAGTTAAATTACACTTTTTTTTATAACATACGCTTCTCTGTTCATGTACAGTAATCATATTAAGAAACGCAAGTAAGCCTACAACATTTTGAATAAAAAAAGGCGTAGAGTGACAGTTATTAGACTTATACATAAATTTGATGTAGGTATAATTGCAAGCAATCTGTTTGACAAATCACTGATAGTGTAATGGTGAACGGGAAGGGCTGGGAAGCATGGTGAATTTATAGTAACGGTTCGATACACCTTGAAAGACAAAATTTTCTGTTATATTTTGTTATTTATTCGAATTATTTGGCGTTATTTGTGAGTCTATAGTCACTGTACCTATTATCCACAATGATTCCCTTTGTGTAGATGGAAATTAGCAGGATGGGTATATTACCCATACTAACGGAATGTGGGACTCCCAGTAGAATATCCGTTGTTTCTGCAGTTTGCTCCCACCTCCAGTTCCGTTCGTGGTGGTTCTTCTGTCTTCAGCTATGGCTGTCCTCAGCCAACTGAAAAGTATGAAAGTCATGCGACACGAAAGCAGCGCATTTGCTGCAGGAAATACGAAACTGCCAAGACGCCTAAGTGATAGTTTCATACTTTCTGCGACATGATTAGCGCTCTCGCACCTCATTTGTGTTTATATGGACATACTTATACAGTAGACATTCAAGATGATAAAATGTGTAGGTTTATTAGATTACAAAACACAAACTGTTTCACTGTTTCGAATCAGCGTATCGGAACATTACATTGTACTGTTTCATTTGTTTCGAAACAGTTACGTGTTCCAGTTTGCCCAACTCTAGAGTGAATGGATCAACAATGAACTTCAGCGGGTGTCAGGGGACGCCCGCAACGAACAATGTCGAACAAAATCAGATAAAAAAAGTCGTTACGATGTTGGACTAGCAAGTGGACAAGCCGTGTTCACATCTCCCCGTTGCCCTTTTTTTCCGCTGTTCACTTTATTCAAATTTGTGTCTGCGTTGTGGTGTAACATCCGTTTGCAACAGCAAGTTGTAAGATAGGGACCTATAACACCGGTTAATTCTGCGCGACTACTCTATTAGCAACCGAAAGGAAGTGGCTTTCGAATGGGAACCGGAAACGTTTGATGACAAGGCGACAAATCAACCGTATCCTCCAACGGAAAACGCGAGTGGCGTGTCATACACAGCATTAGTGACCGTTAATGTGTCATATGATAGGAATCTCTTATCGACGCACTTGATTTGTACGATTGGTAAGTGAGTGATATATGCCTCCTTGCCCGATATAGGTGTTGGTATGAATGTGAATGTGATCACTCCTAAGGAAATGATAACATAGTAGTTTGTCACATAAGCTGCAACAAATGAACGCAACAGTTTCACAATCACACAGTTTCTCTGTTCTCTGTCAAAACCTATGTTTTTAACGTTTTTGAAGTTGCATTCCGGTTTGGAAATCTGGACCCTTTAATTCCTTTGTTATAACATAGTACACACCCGTTTGTTTGTTGTTTTCATTTCTGTGAGACGTCTATGTGGTATTTCACCTTCTCTCATTATTCATCACATTTACTTGCGACGGTAATATATTCTTACCACATGACTCATATTCTGTAACCAGTGTATAGTATAACAACTGCCAAGGCTACCGAAAGAGAACAAACGTTTCAATGACCGGACGGACAGTTCATAACGCTGTTAAAAAAAAGAAAAAGAAAGTATATGCGAGAGTTTTGAATAGGGCTCGGCCGTTTGGCGGGCCAACACTATGACCACTTACACAAGAAGCCATTGTTGTCCCAGGCTGCTCTTTAATGCACTTCTTGTCCTTGGACCGTTCACTATTCTGTCCACTGGGCCATCTTACCACTAAACCTGAGGGTGGGGTGGGGGTGGGGGTGCGATGGGGAGCTTCCCTTGTGAGCAGCGCTGCAGTGGGAGACAGTGCTGCAGCATAGCGGACGATGCCAGAAGCTGGGTGCACAGGCGACAGTATTATTGTGCCGCTACAAATTGATTTTTCTTAAATTTTGATATTTTTGGCTTATGCTGAAACTGAGGTAAGCATTGCAATACTTTTTTAAATACTAATAACTATAATGTAGATAGATAGTATTTGTTCTAGTGAGCCTTTTAGCATGGGTTTGCTATTATTGGAGAATTAGCAAAACGGTTGGAGCCTGGCTTCCGTCTTGAAGTCTGAGCAGGGTAATATCGACAGACGAATGTGGTTGAGTAACGGACAGAGCGCTGATATTTCCTCTTGCTCTAAACGTCAGAAAAAGTTACTTTCACTTAAGTAACGTCTTATATCTAATTTCAGATGGCCAGGACAAGAAAACGAAAATCTGAGAGGGCGAACTGGACTGATGAAAACCCCAGAAAAGGCATTCAGTGTAGTGAAGTCAGGGAGATCACTGAACAACATATTAGAGGAGCCGAATATACCAAAATTACATTTTATAATCTATTAAAATCAAATTCAGACAAGAAACCCTTACTGGGAAGAAGATCTGTTATTTACTGCTAAACAAGAACTGGAATTAATCAAGCATGTGACTACATTGGCACAATTATTCTATGGTATTTCCTTCGGCTGAGTTGTGGCGAATTGCCTATGTCCTTGCCAAAAAAATTAGGCCTTAAGCACAGCTTCAACAACATAACCAAGATGGCTGGAGAAAACTGGATTTCTGGTTTTAAAAAGAGAAATCTTAAAATAAGCTTACTAAAACCACCACCAACAAGTCTCAACGGAGTTCTAGGTTTCAGTAAAGTGAAGTTGATTTATTTTTTCCAACTTGAACGCTTTTGTCAGACGGATCTGCGTACGTTTTCTGATACATGTTAAGTCAATAAAATGTGTTGCCTCTTACAACAGAAATTTTATTTTGTTTGTATTTCTTACTGTTTACATTACCCAGTAAGGGTGTCGACATTACTCATGTACTCTGGGCAATATCATCAGGGTGTTAACAAAACAAACCCGGTCAGAACAGGCCTTGGAAAGCCAATAGTAGCGATGGAGCGCTATGTCATCGTCAGCCCTTAGCCGTCATCCACCAGATGCGGATACGTAGGGGGAATGTGTCAGCACACTGCTTTCGGGCCGTTGTCAGTTTTCGTGACCGGTGCCACTACCTCTCAATCAGTTCGCCTCATAAGGGCTGAGTGCACCCCGCTTGCCAACAGCACTCGAGAGACCCGGACGGTGACCCATCCAAGTGCTAGCCAAGTCCGACAGCGCTTAACTTCAGCGATCTGACGGGCACCGGTGTTACCACTGCGGAAAGGTCGTTGGCCACCAACAGGGTGCAGCCTAGAGAAAATATTTATCTAGCTCCGAACGTATCCAACATTTTTCTGTTTTTCTGATAGAGCTATGCGTCCTGGATCACAAGTCGTGTCATAAATTTTTCCATGGGACTGTCAGATTCCAAAACAAAACGAAAAATCTCTTAACTTGTCGGTATAGCAACAATCTTCCCCTATTGGAATTCGACAATCGGCAGAATCGTGATATATCGAGTCTGAGGTTTATCGTTCAGCGATAATACCGGTCACGTTAGTAGAAATCCCACGTCATGCGAATATGGAATCGGCACTCAACATCATGCAGGTTTTCAGTGATCCCACCTAAATAGCGGCAGAGAGGACAGACACATTGTTCGCTCAGCCCTGCAGGACGGAGAAACCATGTCACGTACCTTGATACGAGAAAAGAACCTATTTTGCAGCCAGGCAAGTATCCTTAAGTATAATGCGACGACGTTGGAGCATTAGGGACAATCTGCGCTGCGACCTCTGTCACAGTTTCATTTGAACGGCAGCAGAGGAAGGCACGTTCAAAAATGGTTCAAATGGCTCTGAGCACTATGGGACTCAACTGCTGTGGTCATAAGTCCCCTAGAACTTAGAACTACTTAAACCTAACTAATCTAAGGAAAGCACACAACACCCAGCCATCACGAGGCAGAGAAAATCCCTGACCCCGCCGGGAATCGAACCCGGGAACCCGGGCGTGGGAAGCGAGAACGCTACCGCACGACCACGAGATGCGGGCAGGAAGGTACGTCTTTCCAAAATAATCCTGTGTCACGGGTACAGCATAACGGCGTACGCATTCGTCTGTAAAAGCTCCGAGGAGGACGAATGTCGAGAGATTGCTTTAATTTTTGTCGTCGTTATCTGGACCAGAACACGGCTTGATGGGATGGGTACCAATGGTTACACAGTTAGGTCACCTCTCGATTTCGTTGACATTAATTCGGACAGCGGACGTTAAATTATTCACATTTTAAGGCTGGTTGCTGCGCCCTGTCTTCCAAGTCTCCATGACATTGTCTTTCAACCAGGAAACATAGCTTACATTTTGTCCATGCAGTTCCGACCCACCTCAGCACAAAAGGTGTTCGACTGATGTCCTGGCCGGCTCGTCCTCCTGATCTCTCACTCACGGTAAGTCTGTGGCCTTGAGTTGACGCCACTTACTATGATTGACAGACACTGGCGTAGAGTTGGAAAAGCATGGGATGAAGTACCCATACCTGCCATCTAACTTTACAGTCAGTACGACTAGAGGTTCAGGCAAGTTAGAGAAGTTGTTGCTACCAGAGCCGTCAGTTCTGTGTGCTAAAGTTGGCACTGTAGAGCTCCAGATTACCTACAGTTATATAGTCACAATGTTTTATTGCATACGCACAGTATGTAAAATATCGTTACTCACTGACGTTTCTGGTGTTGCAACTGTCGTGGTCATCATCAGTTCCAGTAAACAGCAGACACGTCGACAGAATCGGACGTGTAGGTCACCTATTCCCCATTTCTATTTCAGAATGGTGTGGGGAGCTCGCAAGCTGGCTTCTGAAGTCCGGCAAGTTCTAAAGTTGAATGTAAGCGCCTATTTGAAGTGTCTAATTCAAGAACTAATTTGCCTTTTAATATCGTTCGTTACGGATGTGAGGTAAAGATTGTTATATTTTTACAGTAATAATAGGTTCCATTCAACCGTAATTTGTGTTCCATACATAACAATGCGTTTCGAGAGACAATGCTCTCATTATCAGGTTGTAAAACTTAGCTCGTGAGGTTAAACCTCTAAAAAGTCTAACATCACAACTACGGCAGTCAAAAGAAAAAAGGAAATAAAAATACACTGGAATACGTGTCCTCGTCTTTCATTACATTACGAAGTAGCCATAAGATGAGGACCACACCCTCAGGAAATGAGGAAACGTAGGCAACTAATAGAACAGCATTTGGTTGAGCCAACAACTGCACTCACGCTGTTAATTCCGCGGACGTGTTCAGCCTCTCACTCTTGGACCCCACAGCAGACAGCAGAACGCAGTCTGGTGCAGTGTGCAGTGTGAAATGGGACGCCTACCAAAAGAAGTCTGTTTTTATTCCATTTTACTTTTTGACAGCCGCAATTGTGTTGGTAGAATTTTTAGCGTTTTAATCCCATGACATAGATCTTACAACGTAATGATGAAAGCATTATTTCTCGAAACGCATTGTTGAATTGTGTGTAGGACAAAAATTACGGTTGAATGCTACCAATTATTACTGTAAAAACCCATTTGCCTTCTACCGAAATGGGATGGTTGAACACAATATATTTTTACCTGTATACTGTAGCCATCTTACGGTAGGCGGCGGATGATACTTTCGGCACGACCATAAGTCACCCTTTCTTTTCCTTTTCTATTCGCGAATGTTGTGTGTGAAGAACGACTGGTGGCAAACCTCTGCATGAGCTCCAATTTTCCTCTTCTTCTCATCTTGATCGTTTTGTGAGCCGTTTGTGGGAGAGATCAAGACGTTGCCCGATTTTTCTTGGTACGTATGCTCTCCTAAAGCCAACAGAAAAATCTCTCTATAAGGCAACAATACTTCCTACAAAATAAAACCTCAAAACGTTGATCTTAACGGAACAAAATCGCCAAATGTAATTTCTGGAGTACTCCAAGGGAATGTTACAGGGCTGTTACTATGTACAAATTACATAAATGATGTAGTGGGTAAATCTGAAGTCTCGGTGAGGCTTTTCGCGGACTGTGGTGTATCAGTATCATTTTTAAGCCTCCAGCATAGCACGTTTCAAGCTTTTACAATTTAAAGATATTTTCCTCTACGATCTGTAGGGAGGCAACGACGTGTTCTGCTCTTTCGATATCCAGTTGTCTTCTTCTTTACGGAGATGAGGACGACATCAAAGGAAAAAAATTGTGTTTACCTGCTCATTGAATTACACGCTTTTGTGACGAGTTCTCTCATACATAGTCTCCATTACAAGAGGCACAAGCACTTGAATATTATCGCGGAAAAAGAAACCAAAGTCAAACACAACAGTAACATGAGTGGTTAATTGGAGTGTTCTTGATTTACTTGCTCCAACCGAAGACAAACCATAAAGTTGAAATAAATTCTTCTTCCGTTATTTATATATGTGAACTAATCCATTTACAAATTTATGCTGATCGGTGAATTTGCTATATACGGACGTGAATGAAAAATCATGTTCTGTATCTCTCTCACCCTATGCAAAGAGGCTACACGGTGATTTAATTAATTGTAAGACGTGGGCCTCATAGAATTATAAAAGACAGATAAATGAATGTCTGTAGGAGTCAACCAGTTGAAACAGAATATGATTTTATTCAACCTTTGACCGTGGTTTCGACGGATGTAAACCTGTCTTCTCCATGTAACCCGAAGACAATTTAGCAGCGATAGCTTCCAACCAGGAAACATACACGTCAAAATTACGCCTCATGCAGAGACTAGATCCCCACAAAGGAGTGGGAATATCACATACGTCATTAAAAATAACCAAAAGAATAAAAACTGGTACGCTAAAATTTCGCACTGGGAAAACACCAAATGATGAAGCGATCTGATATTTTTTCAATGAAAATTTGGTGGCAGCGCACATCGTTGTATACATTATTTAGTATACTGGCCCCTATTGATAGGGCCTGCGAAATAATAATGGTTCAAATCCAGAAATAAAACCAACCAAATAAAGTGTCATGTCACATTAGGAGCTGCACGCCGTCTGATAGGATAAGGAGAGTGTGAACACCAGAAAAACAAGGCAGGTGGTGCGTGCACCGAGATGCAAGTACGCTTGCGGCATAAGCGGCCAATAAGTGGAAATGCTTTGGTAGGGGGCGGAAGTAGTCAGAGAGAAAAATAAAGAATGTTAAACGGCGCTATTGTAAAGTAAAATATGCTAACTTCATCAAAACCATTGTAAGAACGCAAGTACAATATTGTTCAAACAGTAGTAAAATTAATGAGTGAACACGCTGTGATAAACGTACGTGAAGATGATAGAAATTAGTGCACAGGTCATCGTATAGTGAGAAACATTCCTTGCAACAGACGAGGAGAGGTGATCTACAACAGGACGGTTCTGTTGTCTTTAGCAAGATTCCAACGAGTGTAGACAGTGGCGAAATGCAAGAAGACCTGCAGAATATCTAAGACTCCTGCAGGATTTGACAGTTGATCCTGAATGTAAATAGATGTCACTTACTTCGCGTAAATAGATTAAACTATTGGCAACAAAACACTGGAAGCAGCAGCTACCTTAAACACTCAGGAGTAACAGTCCTGAGCGACCAGATTCGAATAACCTCATCATACGAATAGTGCGTGAGCACCACGTGGTGCAAGTCTTTCAGCTGGGTGCCACTTCAGCGAGTTGTGTGTCCGTAACCTACACTATCCAATCGGGGAAAGGGGACCTGCAGTTTAACGTGGAATTCGAACCACATCTTATTTCTGGCTACTCCTCACATCGTTGAGACGCGAATGCTAGGTTAGAACGCAGACTTAAAAATCCGTGGCTCCATCGGTATTCTATCCTATGACCTTTTGATTTCCAGGCACGCTCGTTTTCGGTTTTTTTCCACACTTCTAGATCACCACGTGTGACTCACCAATAGTAGGAAGAGCAGATGCCGGATTGAGACGCAATGGGAGAATCTTAAGAAAATTTAATGCTTCCTCGAAAGAAGATGGTTACTACGTACTCCTTCGACCCATCCTCGAGTACTGTCCATCATTTTGGGATCCTTAAAAAGGTAAGGTTAATAAAATAGATAGAGAAGATGGACGAGCGGTGCGTTTTGTCAATAGTTCGTTTACCCCGCGTAAGAGCGTTACAGAGAAACTCAATGAATTCACTAGCAGAGGCTACAAGAGAAGCGTTGTATACCACGCAGAGGTTTACTGTTGCAATTTCCAGAGAGAACGTTCCATGAAGAATCGGGCAACATGTTATTTCCTTCTACACACGTCTCGCGAAATGAGTAAGACGAGAAAATCAGAGAAATTAGAAGTCATTCGCCGCTTTACCGACAATCATTCTTCCCGCACCTTGCTTGGTAATGGAATAAAAAAGGGGGAAAGATAGTGGTACCGGAAGTATTCTGCGCGACATACCGTGACGTCGCTTGCGGTGTTTAGGTGTGGAAGTAGATGTTAAGAACTTTCAGCATTGCAGCGCGTCAGCAATCGTAAGTATCGAAATAATTATGAAAAATCCGCCTCGATTGCACAGACTACCTAGTGTTTACCTGTGTTTCAGCGTGGGTAACCACGCCTTCTTCAGAACAAATATAAAACTATGCCTATTTAGGCAAGCTGTTTTATATTTGTTCTGAAGAAGGCGTGGTTACCCACGCTGAAACCTAGGTAAACACTAGGTAGTTTGTGCAATCGAGGCGAATTTTTCATAATTATTTAGAAGTAGATGTGATTGTCTCACTTGTGATCTCTAGTTCAGGGCACTCTGTCAGAATCCTTAGAAGAAATTCAGTTTTTCACTAGTGTTTTTTACTACTGATCAATGAGGTGAGCTGCTTTCAGAAGGCTCTTTGCAGCTCGTACTCACACTCCCCAGATCTTCGCTATCAGCGACAAGAGGGTTGGCACACACCGCCCGGAGATCATAGAGACAGCATCACACATCCCTGTTCGTGCTGCGTTGCTACCTACGGTTGTCACATTTTGTATTCACGTCGTTTTGTGCAATACAAGTAAAATCTCACCGTATAACTACTCGGGATTATCACACATCACAGGAACATTCATTGTTCAGTGCAAGACTGACGCATCGTTTGGTACATTCAAAACATTTTACACGCTACAACGTTAATTCTTTGTCTACCATTATGTCTTAGGTTTCACGTACACTGTGTTGTATAGTCGACACTTTTACAAAGTCGTCCGAATCCGACTGAAATAATTTTTTGAGTTCTCGTCATTTTTGTAAATGTCCCTAGGTTTACAGAAGTGACTAAAACTACGTAGTTCCGCACAACCATTTGTGTCTCATTTCCACTTTACGTCGCTTCGGAAATTGAGCACTTCAAAAAACACCTGCATTACATATCTACTCCGCGAGCCACCGAACATAGCATGGCAGAGAGTACCTCGTACCACTCCCAGTCATTTCCTTTCCTGTTCCAGTCGCGAATAGAACAGAAATAAGTAGTATCCTTTGACTACCATATCAGTGAGTCATAATGTGAATTAATCAACTCATACAAATAATTTGGGTGTAACAGTTTATATGGGTACGAAATGACATTATCACATCAGCTCATTCGTTGGTAAAGCAGGTGGCAGAATTCGACTCATCGGCGTTATACCTTGAAAAGGCAGTAAGTCCGCAAATGAGACTGCTTACCAAACACGTGCGCGTCCCATCATGGAACATTGTTCAAATGTTTGAGTCCCATATCGAACAGGACTAACAGGGGATATTCAGCGTATACATAGAATGGCAGCACGGATACGCTGGTCTGCTCGATTCACGGAAATGCTGGAAAAACTGAACTAGTAGACGCTTGTGGCGGACGCCATCCATTCCGCGAAAACCTACTTAAAAAGTTTCAAAAACCAGTTTCGTAGGATCTAATAATATACTTCAGCCCCCTACGTATTGCTCCTGTAGGGATGGCAAAGAAAAGTTTAGATTATTCAAATAACCTATGAGAACGCACCCAGATAACGTTTGCGACAATCTTCGATGCTGCGACAGGTGGATACCCCGTAATTTTGAAGGCACGAATGAACGCGTAATCACTGTGAATGGAAATTTAAACCCTCGCCAGGCAGTGCCAGGTCAACCAGGAACCAAAAGATGGTATATGCAGAAAGACGACACTCACACAACTATCGCCATCATACAACCAGAGGTGACCAATAGGCGACGTTATCGACTGTGAAATATTAATTAACAACGAGTGAGCAATTAGAGGAACGGAGTCAGCACTAATTTCTCACTAGTGCTGACTCCGTTTCTCTGTTGTTTGATCAGGGGGAGAGCTGTGTTCCAGGAATAATATAAGCAAAAGCCTCTGTCTATATTTGTAAGGTCACTTGCTAGTTTAATCTCAACAGATTCCGTAATAACTCTGGCCCTGAACTGGAATTGAACGCCAGATTCTCTGTGCTTCTATATTTCATCGCATAACTGCTGTCAAGGTAATGATTCGCAATCACAATTTCTTGAACTATTGTGAGCGTGAATGACGCTTACGCACTTTGCCTCTGTCTCAACAGTGTGGATGAGCTGATGAATGTCGTGACTTTCCACAATTGCAAAGAGCACGGTACACGTTCGCCTAAGAAAACCAATCCGAGTTCCAAAAAGGCCCTAACTTCAGATGGAGTTCGAAAAACACACTTCACGCCGTGTTTCTACATAATACGGGACCGAGCGAAGTGCCGCAGAGGTTAGCACAGTGGACTCGCATTGGCGAGGATGGTTCAGACATGTCCCCGTCATCCAGATTTAGATTTTCTGTAATTTCCCTAAATCACTCCAGGCAAATGACAGAATGGTTCCTTTGAAAGGGCAGAGCTGAGTTCTTTCTCCCTCGGTGGAGGAATCCGAGCTTGTGCTCCGTCTCTAATTACCGTGTTGTCGACGGACCGTTTGACCCTAATAGCCCTTCCTGCTCGAAATACTATCTGCGCAAGGCAAATAAGCTGACTTAGACGTCTTCTCATTATTCTCATCATTTACCCGATTCACTGTTGGTCGATAGCGCAACACGCGTCTGATTTGCCTTGCTATATCGTTTTTGGCAGAAGACAATTTAAAGATGGGATAACTCAGAAGCCAAACTTTCATTATCTAAAATGACACCGGCCGATGTGGCCGAGTGGTTCTAGACGCTTTAGTCGGGAACCGCGCAACCGCTACGGTCGCAGGTTCGAATCCTGCCTGGCGCATGGATGTGTATGATGTCCGTAGGTTAGTTAGGTTTAAGTAGTTCTAAGTTCCAGGGGACTGATGACCTCAGATGTTAAGTCCCATAGTGCTCAGAGCCATTCGAACCATTCTTTTATAAAATGACGTGGGCTGTAGGAACCAATAAACAAAGTACCCCTTGATACTGAGCTGAATGGCGAGCACTACCAGTCTGAATATAGAAATCAGTGTGAGCTGCCATGCTATAAAGGGCGTCTCCCAACGTGTCATCGTCCTTCCTCCGGACCAACATATCACGGAACGGGAAACAGCCATGCTTTTCTGTCTCTAATGAAGCAAATGTTTAGGTGGTTGGAAATGATATGTTCTAAAGGTCTGTGCGGTTCCTCGCTGCCATGAGAAAAAATAACAAAAGTGTCGTTTGCATATCTACAAAAGCATGCACGATTCAATGCGGCCAACTCCAGAGCATGTCCCTTGAAATCGTAGATAGTAAGATTGGCAACAATAGGTGACAAAAGGTTCCCCATTCCAATGCTACTTCTAGCTGCTCATGGAGCTGGTTACTGAATAAAAAGTAAGTGGAAGTCGACACATGTTGAATCAGGTTAGTTAATTCGACATCATTGGAAGTAGAGAGAAGAAAGGCGTCACATCACTCGTCAAAAGCAGTCACTTATATCGTACTATGAGATCTGCTGAATTCCTTGCGTGATTTACATACTGATATACTAGTCGGCTAAACATAGAACGAGGGTGATTTGCTACATGATATGTCGGAGCACGTACATTACTAACAATAGGTCGTATAATGTAGGTGGTATAGCGAAAGGAGTTCTTTCTGCTTGAACTCCTGCTCTCTCACTGGTCAAGGAAAAAAGTGGGATAGTTGCGGCTGTCTGCTCAACCGTTGTCAATATTTCACTATCGACAATATTGACAAGTGCGATCTTTGGTTGTGTGATGGCTAGATGTTTACGGGGAGTGTTATCCTTCTGCACTCGTCATCGTTTGGTTCCGTTGACGTAGCCCCGTCCTCCAAGGGTACCAGTTGCCACGCGTAGCGATCTCTTTCGTTCGGCTGTCGGGAAAGTTAGTCATCTGCATTCCTGTAAGTTATTTGAAAAACAAAAATGCTAGGAGAAGCTCATTTTTCGCAAGACTGGACTCATTATATCGTGCAGTGAGACAGTGAAACGTTCTTCCCGGTGTCTTTATGTGATTCGAATGGGTAGAGTCACTAACACGTGGTTCAGTACTAAATATCCTCTGTGACTTCGTAGACTTTCCCAGCGTAATAAGCCTTGAAGTCTCCTCGGGTTTGGTGCCTGATCTTAAAATCAACATGATTCAATATTTCGGCAATCCAACTGTGCACTACCCTCAGGAAAACGGTGCTGCTGCTGAAGACTGGCGGACAGTTGGATAACGGAAATACTGAATCACGTTTAAGATCCGGCAGCAACCCGAGGAGATTTTCACGTTTGCCGTCCACTTCACTGTAGTTTGCAGAGAATGTACACGGACAGCCCCAATGTAATGCGAAATGGCCACCAGATGTCACGAGAGGCAAACCTGCCACTATGAAAGGAGTGTTGTGTTGGCTGTAGAGAAGTAGTAAAACAGAAAGGATCGGTCAAGGAAGCTCAGTGAGCCGCGCTGTGGCTCGCGTTGGTGCTATTTGTAGGAGGCCAGACTGTATCGTTTAGTTGACATGGTTGCGGTTGTTTGTCTTCTTCTTGTGTTAACCGATGCCACTTGGTTTCGCAAGCGTTGCCCGTGTGCTAGTGGCAGCAGTGGTGGTTATCGATGTGTACTAACTGTGGCTCTATCTTTGGGGCAACGTCGTGGTTCTTCCGGGTCCTGTCAGTGTGCAGTTCAGTTGGGGACTGAGGAGGAGCCAAGTCGGCGCAGTGCGAGAACACGCCAGGACCGCTGGCGGCGTGCATGAACTGCCGGATTGAAAGACTGTGGTCACGAGGGTGCACGACCTCGTCGTAAACCGGATCCTGCAAGTTTTGAGAGCATTTGGATTCAAGTACAGAAACCTCCACCATTGTGAGATCTTGCGATTCTCCAGTGTCTTGGGTTCGTGTTGCTGTTCGTAGTGTTGTTGAGGCGAAGAGCAGCGACTGGAGTGCTTGGGGAGGGCGGATCTGATTAGATTTTCTGGACTTCTAATTCCTATCTATTGTGTTAAGTTTGTTACTATTTGTTAAGTTCAACCAGCGGTATTTTTCCTGCCTCGTGGCCGCTAACGCCCCAGTTACCTGACCTGGGGGTTAGTGTATGTAACGGCAGTGTACATTTCCTCGCCTTGCCGCTGCTGTCCGGTGAGGCGAGTAGTTTTGACAGCTTTCTTGATTGTAGGTTGGTTGACGATTCTTCTACTCCGGTGGTAGTGATTCCTTTTCCGTTGCTGGCGCTCTAAGCACAGTATTCTGCGGTTGGAGTCCAGACCACGGGGTTCCGGCTTTGGCGTATTTTTACATCCTTGCATATGGTTTACTGGACGTCAGGTAGCCTCAGTAAGACTATCATTAGTCATAAGTTAGACTGAGTTACCATCTTGTGAAGTGAATGCAACTCTTGGCTGCCTATCTCATCGCTCGTGAGAGTGTTCTTTTTTTTTTTCAGGACCTACTCAGAGGTCGATTCCTGGTGCACCGTCTGTGACTGGCCCTTGTGATTTATTATTGTATTTGCTGTTTTATTGTATGTCTCTAAATTTTTTTATATAATTGCCATTCTTAGCGTTACAGAAGGTTTAAATGATTGTGCTACCAAGTTTACCATCATTTTGTCTCACCTATTTGGTGATCAGTTGCTTGTCCTTTTAAATTAATCTTTGCTGTTGTATTTGATGTTTTACTGTATGTTTTTTAATTTTTATATATAATTGTCATTCTTGGCGTTACAGCAGGTTTAAATGGTTGTACTATCAAGTTTACCAACATTTGTGTCATCCGTTTGGTGATCAGTTGCCTGTCTTTTTAAATTAACCTTGCTATTGCATTGCTATTTTACAGTGTGTTTGTTAAATTTTTTATAATTGTCGTTTTGGCATTAAAGGCCTTCAGCCGTGACTGTGGTTAGTTACCTTAAAATTCTAATTGGGATCACATTGGCTTGTTTTTAAAACATTGTTTGCTGTGTCTGTATTTTATGCTCATTTGGTAAATTGTAACGCACTGAAAGCACTATTAATTACGCAGTTGTTTATTCCTTCATTAATAACGTGTGATATCCTATTATTGCTGAGTCTGGAATTACCGTTTAAAATAAATGTGTGTAATTGCAAAAGGGAACCAATAGTAACTGATTACGGCCCCGTCCACAATCGTAACCGAATCCTGCCTTCCTTGACTACCAGGTTTCACTCAGTGATATCGAACGTAGACCAGACGTTGTCAAATGTTCAAATGTGTGTGAATTCCTAAGGGATCAAACTGCTGAGGTCATCGGTCCCTAGACTTACACTTTACTTAAACTAACTTAAACGAACTTATGCTAAGAACAAGTCACACACCCACGCCCGAAGGAGGCCTCGAACCTCCGGCGGGAGGAGCCACGCAATCCGTGGCATGGCGCATCTAACCGCTCGGTCACTCTGCGAGGCCTAAACCAAAACCAGGCATTGTCACGTACTGACGAACATGAACCGTCGAGCACTGCGACGAGCGCTTGTAAAAAAATCGCATGAAATCAGCGGAAGGAGTCACTCGTGAGTTCCCACGTGCTACCAGCAGTCCAACTAGCACAGTCACTACGTGTAGACTGTTACGACGAATTGGGTGTAGTGTTCGAGGAGCTCCTCTAAGGCACACATTTCTATCGTCAGTGCTAATCGGCACTTGAGATGGTAAAGGCACGCCACTGGTTCACTAGAAGCGAATGATTTGAAGTGACGAAGCACGCTGATACGTCGAGCGGCTGGCGCCAGTACCCCTTTCTTGTAGTGTCATCTTTGCTATCAGTTTCGATTTGACCGGCCACGAGTCAGTTGTTCATCGCGGGTTCGGATATTTAAGTGTGCAGCGTCGAGGCAGCAGGACCACTGTGTGGTCGTCGGTCGCGAGGTACTACGGGGTCGGGAGGGTGGCCCTTACTTGGTGCACATGCTCGTTGAGCGTGTTGCGAGTGGGTTGCTGCGGCCGGAGACGGCGGTGAAGTTGGCACGACGCGTGGTGTTTGGTTTTGTGCACACAACGCAGTGAACGTTGAGAAGAAGAACCTGCCGCAGCGTCGCCTGGATTAACCGTTCGCCTGGGCATATGGTGTGTTTTTGATTTAAACGGGTGCAATTGTGTGCTTATCTATATTTGTTAATGGTTAACTAATGTTGTCTTCAGTGTGAATTTGGTGACGAGTGTGATACGTCAAAGTTATGTCGCACTTGGCATGATAATGGGGCTTGGGCGTGGTTACAATCCACGGACCTCTGGGTTATGGGCCCAGCACACTTCCACAGTAACGTCTTGAACGTGCTACTTGAGTCAAATAATAAGACAGGAAGCAGCATGGCCATAATTATCAAACACACAGAGCTTGTGTTCAACAATGTTTGTTACCTTGCACAATTTAATACAATAAAACAAATTTAACAACCTCACAGGAGCCCAACAAAATTTTTTCTTAAACCCCTGTTAAAATCTGCATAACAAATGCATGAAACATTAACCAAATTTCTGTTGGTGTAAATAATAAAATCAAAACTTGCCAAACTCTGAAGCCGCAAGACTATCCTGTACAATGACTTCTCTTTTGTAATATAAATTCATACCAAGGTATAACATTAAGGCATAACATAAGGCACACAAGTAATAATAAAAGCAACTTCTAAAACTCCAACGCTCGGCAATGAAGACACTGAGCATACTAACTTCTGATTAAGGAATGATCGAGTTGATGCCAGTACAGGGAGGCACTAATTAAGATAACAAACAGTTAAAAAAAATTAGCGCCTCAGCATCCAAACATTCCCTGAGAACATACGCACATGAAACCCCCTTCATAAAAATTAAAGTTCACAACCCGCACACAAGGTAAAAAATATAATAAAGAAATCGCTGATAAGGGAATACTAATTACAGAGTGAAACAAAGTTTTACAGTTTTAAATTCATATTTCGAGCGAAAGGTGCATTCGCCAAAGCGACGGAGGAACGAGCAACAAAACTTAACGACCTGATAGAGCCAGGAACAAACATAACAGCAATACTCACGGACGAGATCGAGACAGAAAGCCAGCAACATTGAGCCCGGTCTAACGAATCACAGTTGCCCTGGCAACGGCCAGCTCATCAAGCCCCGGTGCCACGCCTCACCGTACCGAGCGAAATACACTGCGCTCCGCACAACTGAAACAATCAACTACAACAGCACACTTGCGATTCCACATTCATATTACATAAGAGAATAAAGAATAACATTAAGATAGGAAAGCTCGATAATTTTTTTTAACTCAACGCTTAAGAATTCATTTAAACACTACATGCGTAGATAAGATTCTTCCTTGGAACGTGATAGTAACAACTACGTATTACTTTAAACGGGCAAAAGCCCAGCAGAACTACACTTTCATGGAATCTGATGTAGTTTTAGGAGAGAGGACAGTATTTCGTTACTCGTAAACTGTGGTGCAAATTTTGGTACTTAATCACCAAGGTTACAACAACTTTAGGTATACAGTCACTCAATAATGAACAGCTCACCGGCCTTCCTTAGATTTAGTTTCAGATCCTTCATCAAGTGGCAGGAAACTAAGACAGAAGGCCCAATCCCCGTTATCATGCCAGGTGTGACATAATTTTAACATATCACGCTCATCACCAAATTCACACTTAAGACAACATTAGTTAACCATTAACAAATATAGATAAGCACACAATAGCTCCTGTTTAAATAAAAAACACACCATATGCCCAGGCGAAAGGTTAATCCAGGCGACGCTGCGCAAGTTTTTCTTCTCAACGTCCACTGCGTGGTGAGCACAAAACCAAACACCACGCGTCGTGCCAGAACCCAACTTCACCGCCGTCTCCGGCCGCAGCACCTCACGCGCGTTGAGCATGAGCACCAAGTAAGGGCCAACCTCCCGACCCCGTAGTACCTCACCATCGACAGACCACACAGTGACCCTGCCGCCTCGACGCGAAGACTTAGATAGCCGAACCTGCGATGAAAAACTGACTCGCGACCGGTCAAAGCGAAATCGATGGTAAAGATGACACGACCCCCACTCATGCTCGGACCTACATCTACATCTACATCTACATACATACTCCGCAATCCACCATACGGTGCCGGCCGGAGTGGCCGAGCAGTTCTAGGCGCTACAGTCTGGAACCGCGCGACCGCTACGGTCGCAGGTTCGAATCCTGGCTCGGGCATGGATGTGTGTGATGTCCTTAGGTTAGTTAGCTTTAAGTAGTTCTAAGTTCTAGGGGACTGATGACCTCAGAAGTTAAGTCCCATAGTGCTCAGAGCCATTTGAACCATTTGAACCACCATACGGTGCGTGGCGGAAGGTACCTCGTACCACAGCTAGCATCTTCTCTCCCTGTTCCACTCCCAAACAGAACGAGGGAAAAATGACTGCCTATATGCCTCTGTACGAGCCCTAATCTCTCTTATCCTATCTTTGTGGTCTTTCCGCGAAATATACGTTGGCGGCAGTAAACTTGTACTGCAGTCACTCTCAAATGCTGGTTCTCTAAACTTCCTTAGTAGCGATTCACGAAAAGAACGCCTCTTTTCCTCCAGAGACTCCCACCCGAGTTCCTGAAGCATTTCCGTAACACTCGCGTGATGATCAAACCTACCAGTAACAAATCTAACAGCCCGCCTCTGAATTGCTTCTATGTCCTCCCTCAATCCGACCTGATAGGGATCCCAAACGCTCGAAAAGTACTCAAGAATAGGTCGTATTAGTGTTTTATAAGCGGTCTCCTTTACAGATGAACCACATCTTCCCAAAATTCTACCAATGAACCGAAGACGACTATCCGCCTTCCCCACAACTGCCATTACATGCTTGTCCCACTTCATATCGCTCTGCAATGTTACGCCCAAATATTTAATCGACCTGACTGTGTCAAGCGCTACACTACTAATGGAGTATTCAAACATTACGGGATTCTTTTTCCTATTCATCTGCATTAATTTACACTTATCTATATTTAGAGTTAGCTGCCATTCTTTACACCAATCACAAATCCTGTCCAAGTCATCCTGTGTCCTCCTACAGTCACTTAACGACGAGACCTTCCCGTACACCACAACATCATCAGCAACCAGCCGCACATTACTATCAACCCTATCCAAAAGATCATTTATGTAGATAGAAAACAACAGCGGACCTACCACACTTCCCTGGGGCACTCCAGATGATACCCTCACCTCCGATGAACACTCACCATCGAGGACAACGTACTGGGTTCTATTACTTAGGACGTCTTCGAGCCACTCACATATTTGGGAACCAATCCCATATGCTCGTACCTTAGTTAGGAGTTTGCAGTGGGGCACCGAGTCAAACGCTTTCCGGAAGTCAAGGAATATGGCATCCGTCTGATAGCCTTCATCCATGGTTAGCAAGATATCATGTGAAAAAAGGGCGAGTTGCGTTTCGCAGGAGCGATGCTTTCTAAAGCCGTTCTGATGCATCGACAGCAACTTCTCTGTCTCAAGGAAATTCATTATATTCGAACTGAGAATATGTTCGAGAATCCTGCAACAAACCGATGTTAAGGATATTGGTCTGTAATTTTGAGGATCCGTCCTTCTACCATTCTTATATACAGGCGTCACCTGCGCTTTTTTTCCAGTCGCTGGGGACTTTACGTTGGGCAAGAGATTCATGATAAAGTAAGGAGCCAATGCAGTAGAGTACTCTCTGTAAAACCGAATTGGTATTCCATCAGGACGTGGCGATTTATTTATTTTCAACCCATTCAGCTGCTTCACAACCCCAGGGATGTCTATCACTATGTCGTCCATACGGAAATATGTACGAGACTCAAACGGCGGTGTTGGCAGAGGGTTTATCGAACCACAATCATACTATCTCTCTACCATTCCACTCCCGAACAGCGATCGGGAAAAACGAAAACCTAAACCTTTCCGTTCGAGCTCTGATTTCTCTTATTTTATTTTGATGATCATTCCTACCTATGCATGTTGGGCTCAAGGTAATATTTTTGCATTCGGAAGAGAAAGTTGGTGACTGAAATTTCGTAAATAGCTCTCGCCGTGACGAAAAACGTCTTTGCTTTAATGACTTCCATCCCAACTCGCGTATCATATCTGCCGCACTCTCTCCCCTATTACGTGATAATACAAAACGAGCTGCCATTTTTTCCCCCTTTCGATGTCCCTGGTAGGTATCCCACACCGCGCAGCAATATTCTAACAGAGGACGAACGAGTGTAGTGTAAGCTGTCTCTTTAGTGGACTTGTTGCATCTTGTAAGTGTCCTGCCAATGAAACTTAACCTTTGGCCCGCCTTCCCCACAATATTATGTATGTGGTCTTTCAAAAAAAAAAAAAGGTTCAAATGGCTCTGAGCACTATGGGACTCAACTGCTGTGGTAATTAGTCCCCTAGAACTTAGAACTACCATCACACACATCCATGCCCGAGGCAGGATTCGAACCTGCGACCGTAGCAGTCGCACGGTTCCGGACTGCGCGCCTAGAATCGCGAGACCACCGCGGCCGGCTATGTGGTCTTTCCAACTGAAGTTGTTCGTAATTTTAACACCCAGGTACTTAGTTGAATTGACAGCCTTGAGAATTGTACTATTTATCGAGTAATCGAATTCCAACGGATTTCTTTTGGAACTCATGTGGAACACCTCACACTTTTCGTTATTTAGCGTCAACTGCCACTTGCCACACCATACAAAAATCTTTTCTAAATCGCTTTGCAACTGATACTGGTCTTCGTATGACCTTACTAGACCGTAAATTACAGCATCATCTGCGAAGAACCTAAGAGAACTGCTCAGATTGTCACCCAGGTCATTTATATAGTTCAGGAACAGCAGAGGACCCAGGACGCTTCCCTGGGGAACACCTGATATCACTTCGGTTTTACTCGATGATTTGCCGTCTATTACTACGAACTGCGACCTTCCTGGCAGGAAATCACGAATCCAGTCGCACAACTGAGAAGATACCCCATAGGCCCGCAGCTTGATTAGAAGTCGCTTGTGAGGAACGGTGCCAAAAGCTTTCCGGAAATCTAGAAATACGGAATCAACTTGAGATCCCCTGTCGATAGCGGCCATTACTTCGTGCGAATAAAGAGCTAGCTGCGTTGCACAAGAACGATGTTTTCTGAAACCATGCTGATTACGTATCAATAGATCGTTCCCTTCGAGGTGATTCATAATGTTTGAATACAGTATATGCTCCAAAACCCTACTGCAAACCGACGTCAATGATGTAGGTCTGTAGTTCGATGGATTACTCCTACTACCCTTCTTAAACGCTGGTGCGACCTGCGCAATTTTCCAATCTGTAGATACAGATCTATCGGCGAGCGAGCGGTTGTATATGATTGCTAAGTAGGGAGCTATTGTATCAGCGTAATCTGAAAGGAACCTAATCGGTATACAATCTGGACCTGAAGACTTGCTCGTATCAAGCGATTTGAGTTGCTTCGTAACCCCTAAGGTATCTACTTCTAAGAAACTCATGCTAGCAGCTGTTCGTGTTTCAAATTCTGGAATATTCCATTCGTCTTCCCTTATTTATTTATTTTTTTATTTATTTATTTATTGTTCCGTGGGACCAAATTAAGGAGAAATCTCCATGGTCATGGAACGAGTCAATACATGAAATTATAACACGATATTAGAAACAGATAAAATGAAATATAGAAAAAAACATATTTAGGTGACAATTCATAAGTTTAAATGAAGACAATCAACAATGTAACACTGGAATTTGCTTAATTTTTCAGCTCTTCCAGGAGCTCCTCGACAGAATAGAAGGAGTGAGCCATGAGGAAACTCTTCAGTTTAGACTTAAAAGAGTTTGGGCTACTGCTAAGATTTTTGAGTTCTTGTGGTAGCTTATTGAAAATGGATGCAGCAGAATACTGCACTCCTTTCTGCACAAGAGTCAAGGAACTGCATTCTACATGCAGATTTGATTTCTGCCTAGTATTAACTGAGTGAAAGCTGCTAACTCTTGGGAATAGGCTAATATTGCTAACAACAAACGACATTAAAGAAAATATATACTGTGAGGGCAATGTCAGAATTCCCAGATTTTTGAATAGGGGTCGACAAGAGGTTCTCGAACTTATACCACATATAGCTCGAACAGCCCGTTTTTGAGCCAAAAATACCCTTTTTGAATCAGAAGAATTACCCCAAAAAATAATACCATACGACATAAGCGTATGAAAATATGCGAAGTAGACTACTTTTCGTGTTGAAGTGTCACTTATTTCAGATACTGTTCTAATGGTAAATAAAGCAGCATTTAGTTTCTGAACAAGATCCTGAACATGGGCTTTCCACAACAGCTTACTATCTATCCGTACGCCTAGGAACTTGAACTGTTCCGTCTCGCTTATAACATGCCCATTCTGTCTGATTAAAATGTCAGTTCTTGTTGAATTGTGAGTTAGAAACTGTAAAAACTGAGTCTTACTGTGATTTAGCATCAAATTATTTTCCACAAGCCACGAACTTATTTCATGAACTAAATTATTTGTTACTGTTTCAATATTACACACAAGATCCTTCACTATCAAGCTGGTGTCATCAGCAAACAGAAATATTTTTGAATCACCTGTAATACTAGAAGGCATATCATTTATATAAATAAGAAACAGCAGTGGCCCCAGCACCGACCCTTGGGGAACGCCCCACTTAACAGTGCCCCATTGGGACTGAACATCACTACCACTCTCAATATTGCGGAGAATTACCCTCTGCTTTCTGTTCTTAAAGTAAGAGGCGAACCAATTGTAAGCTACTCCCCTTACTCCATAATGGTCCAACTTCTGCAGTAATATTTTGTGGTCAACACAGTCAAAAGCCTTCGTTAAATCAAAGAAAACACCTAGCGTTCGCAACCTTTTATTTAATCCGTCGAAAACCTCACAGAGAAAAGAGAATATAGCATTTTCAGTTGTTAAACCATTTCTAAAACCAAACTGAACATTTGACAGCAAATTATGTGAATTTAAATGCTCCAGTAACCTTGTATATACAACCTTCTCGATAACTTTAGCAAACACCGATGGCATAGAAATAGGTCTAAAATTGTCAACATTATCAATGTCTCCCTTTTTATAAAGTGGCTTCACTACCGAGTATTTTAATCGATCAGGAAACCGACCACTCCTAAAGGAAAAGTTACAGATATGGCTAAGTACTGGGCTAACATACATAGAACAGTACTTCAGTATTCTGCTAGATACCCCGTCATATCCATGAGAGTTCTTGGTCTTTAGTGATTTAATTATTAACTCAATCTCCCTCTTGTCAGTATCATGGAGGAGCATTTCAGGTAACAGTCTCGGAACACTTTTTTCTAAGAGCGCTATATGATTCCCTGTTGGAATTAGGTTTCTATTTAGTTCACCTGCTATATTCAGAAAGTGATTATTAAATACTGTACATATATGCGACTTATCAGTAACACGGACATTCCCACTACGCACTGATTCTATATCCTCGACCTGTCTCTGCAGACCAGCAACTTCCTTTACGACTGACCATATGGTTTTAATTTTATCTTGAGACTTACCTATTCTATCTGCATACCACATACTTTTTGCCTTCCTAATAACATTTTTAAGCACCTTACAATACTGTTTGTAATGGGCTGCTGCATTTAGATTTTGACTGTTTCTAACGTTTTGATATAATTGCCACTTTGTTCTACAAGATATTCTTATCCCTCTAGTCAGCCACCCAGGCTGCCTGTTCGTGCTAGTACCCTGTTTTAAACGTTGTAACGGAAAGCAACTTTCAAAGAGCATGAGAAAGGTCTTTAGAAAAGCATTATATTTATCGTTTACTGTCTCAGCGCTATAAACATCTTGCCACTCTTGTTCCTTTATAAGGTTTACAAAGGTCTCTACAGCAACCGGATCAGCTTTCCTGAACAGCTGATGACTATATTTAACACGAGTTGCAGCATAAAAATCTTTTAAAGTTAAAATTTGCGCATCATGATCTGAAAGGCCATTCACCTTTTTTCTAACAGAATGCCCTTCTAGTAATGAGGAATGAACAAAAATGTTGTCTATGGTTGTTCTACTGTTCCCTTGCACTCTCGTTGGAAAGAATACGGTTTGCATAAGATTATATGAATTAAAGAGGTCTACCAGCATCCTCTTCCTTGCACAATCACTTATACAATTAATATTGAAGTCACCACATATAACTAACTTTTTGTATTTCCTATAAAGTGAACCAAGAACCTCCTCTAGCTTTAGCAAAAATGCTGTGAAATCGGAGTCTGGGGATCTATAAATAACAACAGTTACAAGTTTAACTCCGTTAAATTTAACCACACCTGCACAACATTCAAACACCTTTTCAGTGCAGTACTTTGAAACATCAATTGACTCAAATGCGATGCCGTTTTTCACATACATGGCTACTCCCCCACACCGCAAAGAGCTCCTCGAAAAGCAGCCAGCCAACCTGTATCCTGGTAAAGATAGCCTCTGAATTATCTCCTTATTTAAGAAGTGTTCAGATATACCAATAATTTCAGAGTCAACATCTATAAGCAGTTCACTAACTTTATCCCTAATACCTTGTATATTTTGATGAAATATACTAATTCCCTCATTACTCGGATACCTAAGCTTTGTCAAAAGTGATTCCCTTGTTAGAGAGACTTCCCTTAAGCAGGAATACCTATCAGCTGACTTCAATCTAAAAAAGGTGCAGCTCTAACACACACTACTGCAGGAATTTTCCCATGAGTGATCCCACCAACCCCACCTATGCTGTCACCTATAAGCTTTGCCAACCTCCCCTTCCCATACCTGTTGAGGTGCAGGCCGTGTCTAGTGAAACCCGTCCTGCTGATAGACTCCACCGACACCACTGAAATGTGACCCATGCTTTCTGTCATCAGCGCACCCCCAAGTCTCATGTTATTACGCCTGACGGCTGTATTAAGATGAGGCCGATCGTGACGCTGAAACAGTTCCACGAAATGCACATTCGTGTTGCCAGTCTGAGTGGCTATCTTTTCCAGGTCACCATCTATGTTATACTCCCCATCCCTACCAATACTATTACCAGCCCCACCCACAATCACTACCTGATCCTCTTTAGTAAAATCCCTACATAACCCCCCTATGTTAACAGTCACCTGAGCCAACCCTGCATTAGGCTTCACAATGCTGGTGACCTGGTACTCACTTCCCAGTACTTCCTGCAACTGCTGGCCTACACCTCTGCCATGTGAACTACCTAAAAGCAGAACCTTCTTCTTCCTCTTCGACTTTGCAACTGTTCTAGGCACAGTAACTACTGAGGTCTGCTGCATACTTCCTACATCTACAGCTACTAGAGATTCCTCTCCACTAGACTCTGACAGTTGGTCATATCTATTGTAAACACCAATAGTAAAACTATCTGAAAATCTTCTTCTCCTAGCAGATCTCTTGCCAACAGCCAGCTCCCATTCCCCAACCCCCTTCTCCCTCCTCATCCTATCTAGCTCCTCCTGTGCGTTTTTCAACTGCACCTGAAGGGCACAGATCTTACGCTCCTGCTCCTCTATCAGTTTACTCTTGCTACATAACCTGCAGTTCCAGGAGAGGATCTCACCAGAATGCCCACTGGCTTCCCCACTGCATTCCCCCCAGTGAAAATACTTCGAACAAGTGTCACACCGCAATCCACTACTCACGAACCTACGGCAAAGCCCACACTTCTCACTCATGGTAAAATTTTACTTTTTCTAAGTTCCGCTACTACAATAAGAAGATGCTAAAAACCTGACTACAATAATCACAAACTTACTCTACAAGGGAAGTAACTACTATTATTAACAGTATTAATAAACAACAAATGTGAATATAACAAAAGACTAATACAGAAAGAGAATCAAACGTCTAATCACACAGTAACGAGCTGTAAACAGTTCCCAAAAGGTTCTTCTGAAATTATTTCACCAGAAAACACCACGAACACCGGTTGAAGACTACTAAAGTTCCTAAATAAATCACTATGCACAAACAATTAATTAGTACTTAGCTTTCGATGCGCCGCTACAGCTGCAACTGGTCAGCGCGGAATGTAAACACAGGCAAGAGGTTAAGTTGCTCGATACGAAACACTCACAAATATCACGTCACAACAGAAGAAAGGCAGAGCTGAATGAAGAAACCACTAATACGTCACTTATATAGTAAATATTATCACAAAAACCGTTAAAATATGTATCTGGAACCTAAAAATATATGAAAACTTAGAGAGCGATCTCACACGCAGTCACTCGCTTATGACGTCACACCTGGTGAAGGAATTTCGGAAAACTGCATTCAATAACTCCGCTTTAGCGGCACAGTCGTCTGTAACAGTGCAATCGGCACTGCGCAGCGAAGGTACTGACTGCGTCTTGCCGCTTGTGTACTTTACATACGACCAGAATTTCTTCGGATTTTCTACCAAATTTCGAGACAATGTTTCGTCGTGGAACCTATTAAAGGCATCTCGCATTGAAGTCGTGCCAAATTTCGCGCGTCTGTAAATTTTAGCCATTCTTCGGGATTTCGCGTTCTTCTGAACTTCGCATGCTTTTTCCGTTGCCTCTGCAACAGCGCTCGGACCTGTTTTGTGTACCATGGGGGATCATTTCCATCTCTTACCAATTTATGAGGTATGAATCTCTCAATTGCTGTTGCTACTATAGCCGGCCGAAGTGGCCGCGCGGTTCTGGCGCTGCAGTCTGGAACCGCGAGACCGCTACGGTCGCAGGTTCGAATCCTGCCTCGGGCATGGATGTGTGTGATGTCCTTAGGTTAGTTAGGTTTAACTAGTTCTAAGTTCTAGGGGACTAATGACCTCAGCAGTTGAGTCCCATAGTGCTCAGAGCCATTTTTTTGTTGCTACTATATCTTTGAATTTGAGCCACATCTCGTCTACATTTGCATAGTCAGTTCGGAAGGAATGGATATTGTCTCTTAGGAAGGCTCCTAGTAACACTTTATCCGCTTTTTTAAATAAAATTATTTTGCGTTTGTTTCTGGTGGATTTGGAAGAAACGGTATTGAGCCTAGCTACAACGACCTTATGATCAATAATCCCTGTATCAGTCATAATGCTCTCTATTAGCTCTGGATTGTTTGTGGCTAAGAGGTCAAGTGTGTTTTCACAACCATTTACAATTCGCGTGGGTTCGTGGACAAACTGCTCGAAATAATTTTCGGAGAAAGCATTTAGGACAACCTCGGAAGATGTTTTCTGCCTACCACCGGTTTTGAACAAGTATTTTTGCCAACATATCGAGGGAAGGTTGAAGTCCCCACCAACTATAACCGTATGAGTGGGGTATTTATTTGTTACGGGACTCAAATTTTCTCTGAACTGTTCAGCAACTATATCATCAGAGTCTGGGGGTCGGTAGAAAGAGCCAATTATTAACTTAGTTCGGCTGTTAAGTATAACCTCCACCCATACCAGTTCGCACGGAGTATCTACTTCGACTTCACTACAAGATAAACCACTACTGAAAGACACAAACACTCTACCACCAATTCTGCCTAATCTATCTTTCCTGAACACCGTCTGAGACTTCGTAAAAATTTCTGCAGAACTTATTTCAGGCTTTAGCCAGCTTTCTGTACCTATAAGATTTCAGCTTCTGTGCTTTCTATTAGAGCTTGAAGCTCAGGGACTTTCCCAGCACAACTACAACAATTTACAACTAAAATTCCGACTGTTTCTTGATCCAAGCATGTCCTATATTTGCCATGCACCCTTTGATTTTGCAGCCCACCCCGTACTTTCCCGAGGCCTTCTAACCTAAAAAACCGCCCAGTCCACGCCACACAGCCTCCGCTACCCATGTAGCCGCCAGCTGAGTGTAGTGAACTCCTGACCTATTCAGCGGAACCCGAAACCCCACCACCATATGGCGCAACTCAAGGAATCTTCAGCCAACACGGTCGCAAAACCGTCTGAGCCTCTGATTCAGACCCTCCACCAGGCTCTGCACCAAAAGTCCGCAGTCGGTTCTGTCAACGATGCTGCAGATGGTGAGCTCTGCCTTCATCTCGTAAGCAAGAGCGGCAGCCTTCACCAAATCAGATAGCCGCTGGAATCCAGAGAGAATTTCCTCAGATCCAAAGCGACACACGTCATTAGTGCCGACATGTGCCACCACCTGCAGCTGGCTGCACCCTGTGCTCTTCATGGCATCTGGAAGGACCCTTTCCACATCAGGAATGACTCCACTCGGAATGCACAAGGAGTGCACACTGGATTTCTTCCCCTCCTTAGTCGCCATATTCCTAAGGGGCCCCATTACGCGCCTAACAATGGAGCTCCCAACTACCAATAAGCCCACTCTCTGCAATTGCCCGGACCTTGAAGGCTGAGAATGATCCTCTGAAACAGGGCAGGCAACTGCATCTGGCTCAGTCAGAGACAGTACTTGAAACCTGTTTGTCAGACGCACCGGGGAGGCTTTTGACCAGCCTCCGGGGACGTCTTTCGCTGCCTGCCACGCCTTGGAACGACCTCCCAATCAACCACAGGCGAGGGCTCAGCCCCACTACGGGCAGCAACCGGGGCAACCACAGCGGCAGACCGATCTGGGGACAGACGGGACGAGGTTGACATCCCCGTGATACCCAACTCCGGCTCCCCACCGTGGCGCCCATTGACAACTGCCTCAAGCTGCGCGACCGAAGTCAGTGCCGCCTGCATCTGTGAGCGAAGGGATGCCAACTCAGCCCTCATCCGAACACAGCAATCACAGTCCCTGCCCATTCTAATCGATGTTGAACAACAGTTACTGAAACACGAGTCCGTGCCTAGATAACGCAAGGGAAACACGCAAAGAATGTATGAACTAACCTGTACAAATGCCTAACGACTGCGCTACAATCAGGTACGAAAGCGCGATGCTACAACTCTCAAATACTATAACACGCCCGAAATTTATGAATTAAACAATGCAAGTACCCAACAACACGCAAAGAAATTAAGAATTAAACTATCTAACAAATAAGTGAGCTAAGAGTATACGACTTGATGCTGGCAGCTGCTTATCCAACGGCGGCAGGGAACACATTGTTCGTACGATCCTCCTGCGTGAAAGATTTCTCAAATGCTAAATTTAAAATTTCAGCTTTCGTTTTGCTGTCTTTCGTTGCCAGACCAGACTGATCAGTGAGTGACTGGATTGAAGCCTTCGACCCGCTTAGCGATTTTACGTAAGACCAGAATTTCCTTGGGGTTTCAGCAAGATCTTTTGCTAAGGTATGACGGTGGTAGAGGTTGTATGCTTCGCGCATCGCTCTTTTTAAGCAGCACGAATCTCTACTAACTTTTGCCTGTCCTCATTCTCCCGATCTTTCTTGTTCCACGAGTGCAACTGTCTTTGCTTCCTGAGCATTATTCGAATTGCGCTGTTAAACCACTGTGGGTCTTTTCCGTCCGTAACCCACTTTTTCGGCACATCCTTCTCCAATGCGTGATTTGCAAATGTGTTTAAAATTTGCCCATAATTCTTCCACGTCCATCGTACCGGAGGTAAATGAAGTCGATTCATTTACTAAGTCGGATGCTAACAACTGCTTATCTGCTCTATCTGGTAAGAATACTCTCCTAGCCTTCTTGACCGGCTTTTTAACTTTCGTAACCATAGTCGTAATGACAACATCATGATCACTAATCCCTGTCTCAACACTGACACTGTCGATGAGGTCTGGTCTGTTCGTGGCTACCAGATCTAAAATATTTCCATTACGCGTTGGCTGTCGATTTAGCTGCTCTAGACAGTTTTCGGATAATGTGTTCAAAAGTAATTCACACGACGGCTTGTATATACCACCTGTAATGAATCCACAGACATCCCAGTCTATACTAGGTAGGTTTAAGTCGCTTCCGACTAATATAGCATGATCCGGGTACTTCTGCGATACAGAGTGTAGACTCCCTTTGAATGATTCTAGAACTGTCACGGTGGAACCTGGTGGCCGGTAATAACATCCAACAATTAACTTTATTTCTCCTAGCCCTGTTAAACGTGTCCAGATAACTTCACAATCACACTCTACTTCGACCTCAGTAGACACAATATTTTTGTCAACTGCAATGAAGACACCACCTTCTACAGTGTCTAATGTGTCTTTCCGATATACATTCCAACCCTCACTAAATATTTCAGAACTTCCTATCTCAGGGTTCAGCCAGGTCTCAATCCCGAGAATAATTTGCGCGCCACACGCTTCCTGGAGGGCAGTAAATTCAGGAACTTTATTCCCAACACTCTGAAAATTTACTGCTAATATCTTGATAGCTGAAGTGTCTTTACACTGAGCGCGTCCTGATTTCCCTGCCTGCACGTCGACTGGCGAGTGTTCATCAGGACACCTCGCACTACTGCCTAGCCTAAAAAACCCCCATGTGCACGCCACAAGTACTCTGCTACCCGAGTAGCCGCTTCCTTTGTGTAATGCACCCCTGACCTGTCTAGGGGCGTCCTACAATTCTCCGCCCAGTAGCGAAAGACTAGAAATCTGCAGCCAAGACCGTCACAGAGTCGACGAAGCCTCTGGTAAAGATCCTCCTCTCGGCTCCAAACCAAAGGACCCCGATCCACTGTGGGAACGACGCTGCAAATAGAGAGCTCTGCTTGCACCCCGCGAGCGAGGCCAGCGGTCTTCATCAAATCCGCCAGCCGCCCGTACGAACTGAGGATCGCCTCAGAACCCAAGCGACAGACATCATTGGTGCCGACGTGAGCAACTACTTGCAGACGACTGCACCCCATACGCTCGATAGCCACAGACAAGACCGCCTCCACACCTTGGATGAGGACCCCCGGCAGGCAAATCGAGTGCGCGTTGGAATTCTTTACAGGCCCGTACGCTATTTCCCTAAGGGGCTCCATCACCCGCCTAACGTTGGAGCTCCCAATAACCAGCAAGCCTTTGCCCCGTGTGCCTGCTCGGGCCATGATGAAGGAGCGGCCACCTGCCCACTGACAGGATGAATGGGCGAGGCCAGCCGGCCAGCCTCCACATTGACCCTTCGCCTCGAGCGAAGCGAACACATCGCAGTCCACCACTCACCCTGGGGTGAGGGCGGCCCCAACGCGCCGGGTACACTAGAAGGTGCCTCGGCGGCTGAGTCGGCGGACGCAGCAAGCGACATCTGGGGTGTCTCAAGCGACACGCCAGACCCTCCGCCGTCGCTGCACCTCGAGGCACGCAACCACTCTCAGCCAGGCTCACTCTTGCCCGGCTCCATGTTTAACCTGGCTAACATGGACGCGAAACACCTTGCTGGATGACATCTCCCTAACTTCGAGATTAACCGGACTAATTACCCTAATAATCCTGGAGGGATAGGCAAAAGGTCACTCATACTCCAGAGATTAGATAATGGAGAATTGAGAGTGTAGGCAAACATAAGTGACACTGGCGTTGCCCCGGCAGTCTCATGGCGGGCTGAATTAAAAGCCTTGTTAAGCCATGGTAAAGTCGAGTTCCAGCGGGTTGGAGTCGTGGCATGGTAGATACTAAGAGCAGCCTTAAGGTTCCTATTAACCCGTTCTGCAAAAGAGGAGTTGGGATAATATGGTGTGGTGGTGATGTGTTTAATCCATGGTTAAAGCAAAAGTTCTTAAAGAACCTAGAACCAAAAGCAGGGGCATTATCAGGCACAAGAGGTTTCGGAAGATCGAACCAAGAGAAGACTTTAGACAACTGGTTGATAGTGATCTCGGCCGCAACACCGCGAGTAGGGAGCAACCACGTGAATGGCGAAAATGCTCAACAACTACTAAGACATAACGGTTACATCTCCTCGTACGAGGCAAAGGACCTATATAATCCAAGAACAGCTTATCTAGCGGATAGAGTTTCCCCTCAGACTGAAGAAGACCTTAACGGGCACCCGAATCGAGCTTGGCACGTTTGCAGTGGTCGCACCTCGCCATAAATCGACGAGTATCGCGATACATATGCGGCCACACATATCCCTCACGGACACGGTTCATTTATAAAGGCCGAGATGGCCGCCGACAGCAGAAGCATGAAAATAGTGTAGCACCATGGGTACCAAATCATCGGTTAGGCAGACTCTCAACTCCTGGCCGTCTCACTACCCCTTTACAAAAATCGCCCTTACTCAGACAGTACTCTGCTCTCCCGCCTCGAGGCGCTGGCGAATGGGTCCCCATACGGGATCTTCCGCCCCCCTCCCCCTGCTTAGCCCTCAGATCACAAAAGAGCCCGGTTGCCTCAGTTAGAATGTTATTCGCACTTATAGCCGGCTGAGAATTCTCCCAACCTTAGCCCTACCCTTCCGTGAAGATCCGGCAGAGAGCAGCGGCGATGACGTTCTCAGATCCACGTACATGCTTAACATTAAAGCGGAAGGCAGATATCCTGACCACCCAAAGGGCCATTCGACCGGTCTTGTAGCGCCCTATTCAGGGCTTGATTGTCTGTATCAAGAAGAAACTCTTGATGGTCCAAATAAAAACTCAACTTCTCGAGAGCGAACAAGACCGCCAAAGCCTCGCATTCATAGATGGAATGATTACCCTCCGCCGAAGTAAGCCGACGAGAGGCATAAGCTGCAGGACGCCTTTCACCTAGTTGTTCTTGAACGACTGCAATTCCGGCATGAGGGGCATCAGTCTGCACAATGGTTCAAATGGCTCTGAGCACTATGGGACTTAAAATCTGTGGTCATCAGTCCCCTAGAACTTAGAACTACCTAAACCTAACTAACCTAAGGACATCACACACATCCATGCCCGAGGCAGGATTCGAGGATTCGAACCTGCGACCGTAGCAGTCCCGCGGTTCCGGACTGAGCGTCTAGAACCGCTAGACCACCGCGGCCGGCAGTCTGCACAATGAAAGTCTCATTAAAGTTAAGTACTGCTAAAACTGGAGGACTGGCGATAAGCGGTTTTAATCGCTTCAAAGGCGTGCTGCTACTCTTCCCCCCAAACAAACAGGCGATGCTTCTTACTGAGATCATTAAGTGGCAAAATTAGCAATGAACTTACGAAATAAATTCACCATTCCAATAAACCTGGCGATGCCCTTCTTTTCTTTGGGGGGGAGGACACTGCCTGAGAGCCGTAGTACGCTCTTGATCACACGCTATACACCGTGGCAATCCGATGGAGGGGTTTGGGTTTGGCGAACGCCAGGAGAACGTTACCTGCCTTTATGTGCAGTGCCAATAGTGAAGTACGAAGGAGGTGGTGTTTTTTGTAGTCGGGACGTGGTTCCCTTATTGCGCTTAAGTAGACATTCAATGTGTATGGACATGAACGAATTTTACAGCATTACGGTAGAGGAACAATTTGGTGTCGATGACTGCTTGTATCAGCATGACAGTGGACCCTTTCATGTGTCTCTTCATAGCGGTTTGTGGAGAACAGCATTCCGAAAACGGACTGGCCTACCCAGAATCGCGATCTGAAACCTCTGAGATTAGTTAGAACGTCGACTTCACTCCGGACCGCAGCGTCCATCACCAACTTCTCTGGTTTCAGCTCTTGAGTAAGAATCGGCTGCCATTCCTCCACAGACATTGAGATACCTCACTGAAAGTGTCCGCAGCAGAATTCAAGCCGTCATAAAGAGAAAGGATAGACACATCCAATATTAATGTTCACTCATTGGTTCCCACTAAATTCCTGTTACACGATAAATTACATCAGTGTAAAGGCCGAAAATTGGACGACATACTTGGGGATCACAATTACGAATAACTGAAATTGGAACGATTACACACGTAATGTTCTGAGGGAAGGCAGTGAAAGACCGCGATTTATTGGCACAACACTTTGAATATGCAACCCGTCTACCAAAGAGATTGCCTACACTACTCTTGATAGTCCTCTTCTGGAGTATTATCGTGCGTTATGGGATCCGCATTAGATAGGATTAACGGTGGACATCGCCAGAGTTCAAAGAAGGGCAGCTCGTTTTGTATCATCACGAAATAGGGATAGTGTCACGGATATATTACGAGGGTGGTGGTGGCACTCTTTAAAAAACGGGCGTTTTAGGTTCGGAAGGATCTTTCGACGAAATCTGAATCACCAGCTTACTCCTCCGAATGCGAAAATATTTTGTCGACGCCCACCTACATAGGAAGAAATGATAATCGTCATAAAATAAGAGAAATCATAGCTCGCACGGAAATATTTAAGTGTTAGTTTTTCCCACGCGCTTTGTGGTTCGATGAACGCTCTGTCAGGCACTTAATTATGAATTGCAGAGTAATCATGCAGATGTAGATCAGACAGTGTGTATACGTAGATGTGGTATAACATTACCGCGAAGTACTTAATTCCATTGCGGATTCCGGGAGGTTTAATACAAATATTATAAAGCGCCGCAGGACCTTTTTCTTCTGTTTGTGAGCGTGATCTTCGTTTAGCCACACATAAGATGTGCTGCCGTATGCGGAATTACTGAAACCGCATAGCGCAGTGCGGATTGCTGGACGGAGAGCATGTGTTGCAGCGGCGCCTGCAATGTTATGGATAGGCAGCCCGCGCTGTTTGCCGAAGTGTCTCCGTTGCCCAATTACGCTCCGCCGCCGAGCCGGCAGCGCGCGTTCGCATTGATCGCCTCGCCTTCCGGTTTTTAATTTTGCCGGAAGCCTCCGCCGCCCCCTGCCCCAGCATCGCCGCATTCCCGCCTCCTTGTCCGCTGCAGGCAGGCGGCCGGGCCCCACTTTCCCTTTTAAATGGCAGCCCGCGTCGCCTGCTCAGTCATTCGAGAGCTATTTAACGCAGCTGAACAAAAGCCAGCGAAACACGTAAAATGGGAAACGTCAGAATGTCCAATTATAGCCTTCAGAAGCGTCTCTGAAATGTGACAGGTGCAGCCTGAATGGTTCCCATTTTTAAACATTTCGTGAGTAATGTGTATAATCTGCTGGTACAGAGATATCGAAGATGAAAAGCGAATTTAGGTGCGGGGTGACACAGTGACAATGAAAATGTATTCAACATTCTTCGCACAACATCACATTTAGCCTTTGTCAGCCAGAAAATGGCTTAATGTCCCACTCCTACCAAATATTTTGAAAAAAAGGCATATTTAATCCTGCAATATTGTACATTTGCGCACTACCTGTGAACACTTTACTGAATAACTGGAAGGGGAATTCAAATGAAAACCGAACACCCACTGCAACAGGACCATGGTATGGTCCCACTCAAAAGTAATCAACAAATGCGTTAAGCCGGTCATCCCTCTGAGACAGAAGACAATCAATTCCTGTTTCGTAGAAAGCAGTCGGCCGCTGACGGGTCCACAACAGCACGCCCGCTTGCACTTCCTCGTCCGACTGAAAGCGATGTCCACTCATGTCTTTCATCAGGTAGCCAACGGTGAAAGATCCAGGCTGTATGGAGGATGTTGCAGTGTTCGCCAACGACATCGTTGAAGCGTGACCTTCGTCCGATTGTCGCTCTAGGGACGGGCGTTATCGTGCAACAGGATGAGTCTATCGGACAGCATTCCTGGGAGTTTTGACTTTATGGCATAACATCCGCATGCACACCAATGGCACGAAGGTTACGCTTCAGCGATTTGGTTGGGAAACGCTGCAATACCATTCTTACAGGCAGGGCCTTTCACCGTGTGATTTTCACATCGTTACTGACGTGAAGAAAGACATGCGTCTGCATCGGTTTCAGTCAAACGAGGAAGTATAGAGTGGATGCGGTTGTGGATCTATCTGCGACCGACTGCGATATACAAAACAGAAATGGATTGTCTCGTCTCTCAGTGGGAGAAATGTCTTAACGCGTGAAATGATTACTTTTGAATGGAACCATTCCACGGTCCCGTTGTGGAGGGCGTTCAGTTTGCATTTGACTGGCCCTCATATGTACCTCAATTATCAAAATAACCAAAAATCACAATTTTAAAACTGTAAATTCATTTTTTTATTGCTATGAAATTATAGTCAACAGTCCAGTGTATAGTGAGTTCAGTTTTCACATGATGAATAGTTAGGGAATAAAGACGCTTTATATGTGCTGTAAATACATTTGTTACATTTTTCACACTTCAGTCGTTTTTCCTTAGACAAACACCCTGCTCTAGCACTGTTGTCTTTTGGGGTGGTCTGTGGCGGCGTAACTTGAGGTTCTTTTTCAAAAATATCGCATCATCGTCGACTATCACATCCTCTGCGACATCGTCATCGACAGTGCACTCATCTTCTTGTATCATGGGGTCCATGCTCGTTTCCTTCGTCTGCTTCACTTCCATCTTCGCAGCAAATTCTCCTGAAAATTTCCTCGTCCGACATTTTTTCTCCGTTTTTTAGCAAATTTAATGCACAAAGCAAAAGTAATCTACTACCGATCTCTTGAACTTCTATCAGTCCACCCCCGTAGCTAAGTAGTCAGCGTGGTGAAATAAACCTTTATTCACTTCCTGTTCTCCTCAAATGATCATCAGATAACAAAAATATTTACATTGGCCTGACTGGTAGCGATCATACTGGGTCGTCAAAAATGAAATTAAAAACCATCGTGCTGCACATCTCATTGCTGAGAGCACTTTTAGTGATGCAGAAGGTTTTTTATTTGAAATTTCTTATGTCAACGAGCGCTACCAAACAGACCGATTCAAGAATTTTATGGTCCCTGACGATGATTTCTTCCCCGAAAGTGGTGGTGAATAAAGGTGCAGTTCATCGACTGTTCTTGGTGGTTCTTAAATATGAATATCCTACTGTTTGATTTGTTTCTGTAATTCCCTGTTACTATGAGGCAGAACGATTCACCTCTGTGGTTCGCTATCTGGTACACTGCCTGCAGCCAATGGCATAAAGAAGATAACACATTATTCTCCGTTCTCAGTTCGTGCAACAGATATATTCTTCATTTATTGGAGGTTCGTGTTATTGCTTTGTACTCTGTGTTACGGTACATTCTGCACATCTCGACAATTTGACACTCGCCATATTTTGTAAATGTGTCGACATCTGTCTACACCTACATCTATATCTGCATCTGCATCTACTCTAACATTCAGCGTGGTGTCTGTCTGTTCTATATCGTGTCTCCCTACCACTTTCGCGCAACGACGCTCTGAGCGTGTTTTTTAGGGAATTGACTAGTTTGAACCTGGGACCTGTTGCTGGTAAGGAGACGCCAGACCACACATGACATGTAGAGTTCAGAAGAGTTCAGTGAGCCTAGCGATGATATAACCAAATACTTAATGATTTCAGCGTCAGCTCCATTGCACTCCCTGTAAAAGAACCTTAATACTAACTAAATTTAGTGGAAGGGGTTCAAGGCTTTCCTATTTTTAGTTAGCTGGTAAAATAACGTCGAAAAAGCAGTTAAGTTTACCATTGGAAATTTTATTTTACTCACAAAACATTGTTTATAAATTGCACTATTGATAACAGGAAATGTTTTAATACAGGATGGTAAAAACCAACTGCGTTCAACAAAAATGTGAACGAATATTCCCTGAATGGGTTTCCAAGTTCTACAATGGATCGAAGGATGACCTATGCCATATCACATCTATAATCTAGGTTTAAATTAAGTTTCACAAAAGAGAAAACTATCAAAATGGTCTACAGTGACCCTCAATTATCTTTAATTACTTATCTAACTTGTCGTAAATTACAGTGGCTGATGTGGCTTCTCAATAACTATATAATAGAAAAATCATCGCGTTTCAGATTTTTACTTCAAGTGGCAAATGTGAACACCATGAGCTTTAATTGACGATCGACACTAGTATTGCGCAAAAAGGGGGTGTAACAGATGAGACTTTTGCAGTTCTGAGTGAAGCTTTATGCGCTGTTATGCGGCATCACGTGCGTTCATTACCTTGTCGGTGTTCGTCAGGGGGCGGCGGGCAGCACAGCTCACCTCACCGTCTCGGAAGCAACTCTCCCCTAACTTCTCCTTACTACAATTTACCGAAGTTGGTTTAAAAAAACTATCTGGCTGTGTTTTCATCTGACCAATCAAGCTCCGCCTACAAAAATTCTGTCTATCCAATGAGAAACGTTATACTTTTCGTGGTGGGGCAATGTTTTTTTTTAAAGTTTGCAACGTAACAGAGGCGCGAAAAAGTCTCACGCTAAAACTTGCAGCTGGTGTGGTCCTTTTAGCGTTATCGTAAGATCTATACTGTTCTTATGGAGGGCTCTATCTTTTAACATGGGCTGGGGGCTGGTCCTGACGTAACAGAGACGCGAAAAAGTCTCACGCTAAAACTTGCGGGTGGTGTGGTCCTTTTTGTGTTATCGTAAGCTCTATACTGTTCTTCTGGAGGGCTCTAGCTTTTAACATGGGGGTGGTCCTAACGTAACAGAGACGCGAAAAAGTCTCACGCTAAAACTTGTGGCTGAGGTGGTCCTAGCGGTTAGCTGGCGACGTGGGTGTCCGTCCCTTATCGTAGGCCCTTCAACTTAACACGGTTCTGCTCTCGGCTTCTGTTCTCGTTTCTCCCCTCGGAACTGCGTCTGTCTCACGGTGGGAAGGTATGACGCATTTAGGCATTCTTGTGTTAGTCTGTGGTATTCCATTTGCTCACTCGTTACTCGTATTACTTTGGTTAATTTAATGTCACGATTTATTCGGAGCTATGTGACATACTACTGGATTTGCTTATCATGCCAGGGTTTTCATGGACGTTGTTGGATTTGCCTGACACCTTACACTACATCTACATACACTCCTGGAAATAGAAAAAAGAACACATTGACACCGGTGTGTCAGACCCACCATACTTGCTCCGGACACTGCGAGAGGGCTGTACAAGCAATGATCACACGCACGGCACAGCGGACAAACCAGGAACCGCGGTGTTGGCCGTCGAATGGCGCTAGCTGCGCAGCATTTGTGCACCGCCGCCGTCAGTGTCAGCCAGTTTGCCGTGGCATACGGAGCTCCATCGCAGTCTTTAACACTGGTAGCATGCCGCGACAGCGTGGACGTGAACCGTATGTGCAGTTGACGGACTTTGAGCGAGGGCGTATAGTGGGCATGCGGGAGGCCGGGTGGACGTACCGCCGAATTGCTCAACACGTGGGGCATGAGGTCTCCACAGTACATCGATGTTGTCGCCAGTGGTCGGCGGAAGGTGCACGTGCCCGTCGACCTGGGACCGGACCGCAGCGACGCACGGATGCACGCCAAGACCGTAGGATCCTACGCAGTGCCGTAGGGGACCGCACCGCCACTTCCCAGCAAATTAGGGACACTGTTGCTCCTGGGGTATCGGCGAGGACCATTCGCAACCGTCTCCATGAAGCTGGGCTACGGTCCCGCACACCGTTAGGCCGTCTTCCGCTCACGCCCCAATATCGTGCAGCCCGCCTCCAGTGGTGTCGCGACAGGCGTGAATGGAGGGACGAATGGAGACGTGTCGTCTTCAGCGATGAGAGTCGCTTCTGCCTTGGTGCCAATGATGGTCGTATGCGTGTTTGGTGCCGTGCAGGTGAGCGCCACAATCAGGACTGCATACGACCGAGGCACACAGGGCCAACACCCGGCATCATGGTGTGGGGAGCGATCTCCTACACTGGCCGTATACCACTGGTGATCGTCGAGGGGACACTGAATAGTGCACGGTACATCCAAACCGTCATCGAACCCATCGTTCTACCATTCCTAGACCGGCAAGGGAACTTGCTGTTCCAACAGGACAATGCACGTCCGCATGTATCCCGTGCCACCCAACGTGCTCTAGAAGGTGTAAGTCAACTACCCTGGCCAGCAATATCTCCGGATCTGTCCCCCATTGAGCATGTTTGGGACTGGATGAAGCGTCGTCTCACGCGGTCTGCACGTCCAGCACGAACGCTGGTCCAACTGAGGCGCCAGGTGGAAATGGCAAGGCAAGCCGTTCCACAGGACTACATCCAGCATGTCTACGATCGTCTCCATGGGAGAATAGCAGCCTGCATTGCTGCGAAAGGTGGATATACACCGTACTAGTGCCGACATTGTGCATGCTCTGTTGCCTGTGTCTATGTGCCTGTGGTTCTGTCAGTGTGATCATGTGATGTATCTGACCCCAGGAATGTGTCAATAAAGTTTCCCCTTCCTGGGACAATGAATTCACGGTGTTCTTATTTCAATTTCCAGGAGTGTATATACTGAGCAAGCCACTGTACAGTGCATGGCGAAAGGAATATAGTACGAGCTTTATGATTTTTTCCGTCCTGCTGCATTCACATATTCAGCGACGGAAAATTGACTGTGTAAACGCAACTGTACTCATCTTAATCGATACGCATACAACAGTATGCGCTACCTAATGTGTTCCAAAACACCATGAAAAAAAAAATTGAAAATTTCCGGGGTTCATATCTCGTGTTCTGTTGGTGATAGAAAGGAAGGGTCCAGTGTCTGGGATAGCCCTTGGTCTAGCGACCATTTGCATACGCAATAGAAGGATCGTCTTACTGTAACTATCCTACAGTACAGGGTCAAAGTTTGAATATTACATACTTCCTCCAGTTTAGGCACTGCACCGAGTCGGTTGGTTATTTTTTTGGATTAGGTGTGGTCTACGGTCTACTGTGCGTCTTAAGGGACTTATGGAGGCATCATTTAGTCCATGGGCGGTTTCTAAGAAAACAGAGAAACCTTGTTTTAGGATACCAAAACCGAGCATTCCAATCCGGCTATGAACAGCAAATGGCTGAAATTTTTACAATAAGTCGCACGGAGAAATATGCTGTAAAATTTCTCCGTTATCAAAAAAATGGCTCTGAGCACTATGGGACTCAACTGCTGTGGTCATAAGTCCCCTAGAACTTAGAACTACTTAAACCTAACTAACCTAAGGACAGCACACAACACCCAGCCGAGGCAGAGAAAATCCCTGACCCCGCCGGGAATCGAACCCGGGCGTGGGAAGCGAGAACGCTACCGCACGACCACGAGATGCGGGCTCTCCGTTATCATCTCAACGGTTCTGAGGATCCCATATTGTTGTAGTACTGAAAAATATGCAAAATTTATTGCACTTAAATTCGAGTCAGAACTGTAAAATTATATTGTCTTGCGTTTTTTCAGTTTGCCATAATTAATCTACCAAACTTTTTGCTGACCCATAGAGTTCTTTTCATATAAGTGACATGCCCAGCTGTAGCAGGAAAAAGAAGGGAACCAGTGGAACAATGCTCCTATCGCAGCACAAAAAAAAGGCGAATATACTCCGTGGATTAAAAGTTGAAAGAAATGTGGGGCACCAGCTGCCTCATTCTACTTTCCTCAGCACCTTTAAATTTCCCCAAAAATTTTGGCATGCGAAAGGGGGGGACGCAATAGCAGTGGACCGTAGTTGACAGTGTCAGATCAGTGCTAGGAAAAGAGTGAATGAGATAGTGCCAGAGGGAGAGGAACAAACAGAGAGAGAAAGTGGAAGTGGGCGAGAGCCATGAATGAATGAATGAGAAAGCAGCAGAAAGAAGGAGACAGTGGCTGTGAGATGGGGGACAGTGACAGAGAGACACAAAGACATCGAATTAGACGGAATGAGTAAGAGAGAACGGGCGAGTGGCGTGGATGGGTGTGATCGATCGACGTACAGCGATAGGCTGGCGGGTATTAGGGACTTACAGTTAGGGGAGCTTGTGGGAATGAGAAATAAGTTGCATCTTAAAAACAGTGCGAATATGTCAGCATGCCAAAATATTTGGGGACATTTTTAAAGGTGCCGGTGAAGGCAGAATGAGGTAGGTGGCACCACACTTTTCTGTTAGAGTCTTTTAATAAGTAGGAGCATATTCCCCTTTTTGCGCTCCGGTAGGATCGTTTATCCGCTGGTCTTTCTTATGAGCCGAACGCGAGATATACGTTGGCAACAACTTAATGGTCGCAGCGTTTTGTTACAACAGAGCTTCTCTTAATTTACCCAACACAGCTCCACGAAAGCTACGTCGTGTTTCTTCTAAGGACTGCTACATAATCCTAATATCAGCTGCATTTTTGTGTGGAGTGTACTGACCCGTGACGATGCTGTGAGCGCGTCACTGAATTCGTTCGGTGCCAGTTGTCAAACTTAGCTCAGAGGTCTCCAAACACTAGACAGTGCTCTCAGAATCAAATGGTTCAAATGGCTCTGAGCACTATGGGACTTAACTTCTGAGGTTATCAGTCCCCTAGAACTTAGAACTACTTAAACGTAACTAACCTACGGACATCACACATATCCATGCCCGAGGCAGGATTAGAACCTGCGACCGTAGCGGTCATGCGGTTCCAAACTGAAGCGCTTAGAACCGCACGGCCACACCGGGCGGCCTCTCAGAATCGGTCGCGCTAGCGTCTTCTGTGGGGTTTCCTTTATTGGTGGATTGCATTTTGCCCAGTACATGCCTATAGACTTAACTATTCCATTCGCGTTCCGTGATACTGATTTTACGTGATCGTCCTTTTAAATATCGCCTCTTACCAATATTATCCCAAAATTCTTACATGGTGCGACGTGCTCAAAATGATCACCTGTAGTCTTGTAATCGGATACTGCGTGGTTGTTGCTTTTCGATGTAAGCATTATACTACGTTTCTCCGCATTTAAAGAGAGCTGCGATTGATTAAATCAAATAGAAATTTTGTCCAAGTATTTCTACAATTTTTTACTATCGCTCAACCATGTTACCCAGCATCGTCAGCGAACAATCTTATAGTGGTGCTGCTCTTATCATACAAATCTTTTGTGAATACTGAGGACACACTCAATGATGCTTCGTTTATATGGAATATTCGCCGTCTGGTACTGGGATGTGCCGGCCGCGGTGGACGAACGGTTCTAGGCGCTTCAGTCCGGAACCGCGTAACTGCTACGGTAGCAGGTTCGAATCCTGCCTCGGACATGGATGTGTGTGATGTCCTTAGGTTAGTTAGGTTTCAGTAGTTCTAAGTTCTAGGGTACTGATGACCTCAGATGTTAAGTCCATAGTGCTCAGAGCAATTTGAACCATTTTTACTGGGATGTGTTACTCAAATATTCACCTACCCTATCATCTGTGCAAAACTTAAGGAAGAGAGTAACTTTCGCACGGTGTGTCACCGACAAGTATCATAGCTGGATGATACTTCGACCGTACATAAAAAGAACTGCTATGGTGTAGTAGAGAAGATAAGTGAAAGAAATACGCAATGAGGCGAACAGAAATGACAGTTTTATTTTGAATGACACTAATTACACTGAAGTCATCGCGATTTACGATGGTACTTTGGACATAACAAGGGAGGGACCTGTTTTTAGAAGGGTTGTGTGATTATCACGGACGGCAGTGTGTGCTCTGCAACGTGCTTCAATGCTAGCCGCAAGGCTGGAAAGACTTCCCTGTGGCAGGTCGCTCGGTTCCTCCACAGGCGCGGTTCACTACTGCTGGATGGTCGTTCGTGCTTGTGGACGTGCTTCAATACGGGGAACGGCCAGGCTGGTGCGTTCGCCGAATACCCACTCGTTAGAAGAGCACCTTCACCTCCGCGGCTCCAAGCGTTCGCTCGTTGTCGCCCATAAAAATGAAGTCAGTCTCGAATGCACCCCAGAAAGACACACGAAGGAGTACAGTGTTACAATAACGCCGAAAGGTGAGTGTGCCGTGTTGAGCATTATGCTTCTCCACACCATAACACATGGACCACCAAAACGGTCATTTTCGACAATGTCTCTCAGTGCATTACGTACCCTCATAAGGCGGTAGAGATGGGAACAAGTACTGAAAAACATTGTTAAAAATGAGTTTTGATGGCCCGGTGGTTGTGCCATGGGGAGGCATAATATTTAATCAGCGTACTGACCTTCAGATCTTTGTCCACCACATGAGATCACATGAAATTCGGTCAAAAGCCTTTTCCAGGTCCAGCGAATGTATGATAGGTAACTGAAACCCTCAGGTGCAGACAGGTGTTGTTGACGTACCTCGATGGAGACAGCTGAAAATGCGTGCCCCGACCGGGACTCGAACCCGGGATCTCCTACTTACATGGCAGACGCTCTGTCCATCTGAGCCATCGAGGACAGAGATGAATAGCGCGGCTGCAGGGATTTATCCCTTGCACGCTTCCCGTGAGACCCGCATTCCCAACTGTCCACAATCTACATACGTAATGTTCCTAATAGATACTTAGTGGGCGCGAGTAATGAGTGAATGGGCAAAGTATCTATTAGGATCATTACGTATGTAGATTGTAGACAGTTGGGAATGTGGGTCTCACGGGAAGCGTGCAAGGAATAAGTCCCCGCAGTCGCGCTACTCATCTGTATCCTCAGTGGCTCACATGGATAGAGCGTCTGCCATGTAAGCAGGAGATCCCGGGCTCGAGTCCCGGTCGGGGCACTCATTTTCAGCTGTCCCCATCGAGGTATGTCAACAACACCTGTCGGCGGCTGGGGATTTCAAATACCTATTATTTATTCTAGAGAAGCTGCACCGTCATGAATGGTATCTGATGATGATGTTTGGATTGTGGGGCGCTCAACTGCACGGTTATCAGCGCCCGTCCAAATTCCCAACCTTTTCTCAGTCCAGTATTGCCACGGGCATGAATGATGATGAACTGATGAGGACAACACAAACACCCAGTCATCTCGAGGCAGGTGAAAATCCTTGACCCCGTCCGGAATCGAACCCGGGAGCCCGTGCTCGGGAAGCAAGAACGCGACCGCGAGTCCACGAGCTGCGGACATCAATGGTATCTGTTTGTTCGAGAACAGTTACTATCTTCATATCAAGCGAAGGTGATTAGATTCGTCTCACTGTTGCTCAGTGAGGAAGCGAGATGTGGGAACAACATCGGTGACCTTTCAGCTTTACACAAAACCTCACTGATCGGTGATAATATTGACAACCTTGATCATTCTGCTGTCTACTATGCGTTCTAAGATCTTCATTGTACACCATAGGCGGCGTACAGGACGCTAGTTGGAATAATCACAAACCAATAACATTAATAACACACTGCATCGTACATCGTGACGGAGTATAAATGCTTGTTGACATAGTAGGTCCTGTGTGAATACAGCAACGAGTGGTCCGCCGCGGGTGGCAACGCGCCATTCGAGTCGAGCGTGGCGGTGCGCAGCGCGGATCGATTCGCCGCCGGCGCGGCACAAGTGGTTATTGTTGCCGGCGCCGCGACGCGCCGCGACGGCGACGGCGACGCCCGACGCCGGGGCGCCGTGGCTGGGGTCGGCAGGAATAGGGGCGCGCCGAGGGCCGAGGGGAGGCCGCCTCTCGTCTCGCGCCCGCCGTTCTGTTTGCTCTCGCTGCGTCTACGTGTGAATTCTTCAGCCACTACAGGCCCTCAGTACAACGCTAATAATGGCACGTTCTCCGTCTAGTACGAGAGGGTGCTTCGGGAATGCATGTTCACTCTAAACAGAGTGTGTGCTTACTTGAAACTTCCTGGCAGATTAAAACTGTGCACCGGAGCGGGACTCGAACCTTGGATCTTTGCCTTTCACGGGCAAGTGCTCTAACGACTAAGCTATCCAAGTACGTCTCACGATCCACCGTCACAGCTATAGATAAGTTAGCGTAGTTAGCTACAGTGCTTGCTATTTACAGTCTTTTTCTATGAAAATTACTCAATATTTCTATTCAAAATTTTCTTTACGGTGTGCAAAGAATTGTCAAGGAGAAACATTTTGGAATATACATTTGAAAACACTTCTGCTGTCTATCGGACGTTTTATTTTGACGGGTAGATTGTCAAAGAGTTGTATAGCTACATTTTCATCCATTTCTGTGCCACAGATGCATTACAGGGTAATTTAGATATGTTTTGCTTCTAGTGTTATGAATAAAAAAAAATGGCTCTGAGCACTATGGGACTTAACATCTATGGTCATCAGTCCCCTAGAACTTAGAACTACTTAAACCTAACTAACCTAAGGACAGCACACAACACCCAGCCATCACGAGGCAGAGAAAATCCCTGACCCCGCCGGGAATCGAACCCGGGAACCCGGGAGTGGGAAGCGAGAACGCTACCGCACGACCACGAGATGCGGGCAGTGTTATGAATATCTCTGTCACTCTCAAATTAAGATCGATTGTTGATATCAAAATAAATACACTCCGATGCAGTGGTTAACATTTCCAGCTACTTGAGAAATAGCTACAAGATGTTGAGGGGAGGGGGATGGGTGAACTTCACTAATAACATTTCCACGTATTAAGATTTCTTTCCGTTTCATTCGTGCAAGGGACGCGGGAAGCATGACTGCGTTACTGCTTCTATACGCACTACAATTACCCTCATCTTGGCTTGACATTCCCTCACCTAACACCATTTCTTGAAACTTTATGCCGGCCGATGTGGCCGAGCGGTTCTAGGCGCTTCAGTCCTGAGCCGCGCTGCTGCTACTGTCGCAGGTTCGAATCCTGCCTCGGTCGTGGACGTGTGTGATTTCCTTAGGTTAGTTAGCTTTAAGTAGTTCTACGTCTAGGGGACTGATGGCCTCAGTGCTTAGAGCCATTTGAACCATTTTTTGAAACTTTGTAACTAGCTATAGAGGAATAACTGACGTGGTCCAGTACAGTTTTTTTGCACTCTTCGTGTGCTCTCCTGTGGGCCAAATACACTGGTGACCGTTCGTGCTGCCCTTATTTCCATACGATCAATTGGCTCAGGAACATTCATTTGTTTCTTTCCTTCTGATCCAAGTTAGTACGTGACATATGGACAGTGGCCTTCAGAAAGTGGGTCATCCCTCTAGAGCAGCTCAAGTATCGTAATCCAAGCCTTTGTTTGATGTCAGGCACCACCTCGGCGTCCCAGCGATGGGGAAGGATACCATTTCTTGTCATCCTACGAAATTCTAAACTCAGTAGTACTCATTCCTCTACATCCAGTACATAGCTCCTTTCATCTGTGTTTATAGGTCAAGTTGTCATGTTCCAAGTATTACCTGCTTTGGCAAAAGCTGCTGACAAGAGGGTGCGGCAGAAAAACAGGCTGTTTTAATTGAACTCTAAAAATGGAATGGAAACAGGGAAGTGCGAAAAAGGTGTTACAGAGTTTTTGTCTACTACGACATAACATGGTACGATAGATTCTTGTTACCATATTTATTCTATAGCAGACGATCTAAATTTTAATGGAAAAGGTTTTTTAAAAACTGCCCTTCTACAGCAACGAGTGTGCAGAGTCTTGAACTGGATTCCATGATGAATTACTGAAGACCACCATTTTCGACTGCACAGATATTTCTTGAAATGGCAGTAAAAAGGTACTGGAGTGCTGTAGGGGCATCTTCAAAGACTCTTTCCTTCATACAATACCAAAAGAAATAATCCTTCGGGTTGAGACCGGGATTGTACTGAGACCATTCCATACCATGTCCAGCAGCTTGAACGTATGAATTCACAGTACCCCAGTGGAAACGGTACCGTTTGTTGAAGTTCCCATGGAGACTGAAGTGGTGTCATAGCTAAACCTGATACTTAGCGATTGTTCCATTTCCAAAGACTTCAATCATCTCCTTTGCAAAAGGCTATCGCTGCTTAACATCACAGACCTTCAAAGGTTGGCACAAATTTTATAAGGGAAAGGTTTAGTCTCTGCTTCATTATCCTCAGGAGAGTCATGACATCCTGAGTTGCTGTTCTGGAAGACTTTATGATGTAGTGGGCTCCTCACTGAACAGGGTTAACCCTCGATCCGCGTTCACCAAGCTTTCAGCTGAGGCTGGTCTTCCTGAGTGACCCTTCCGTTAGTCATGTAATGTCCAGTCTTTTCAAAACGTTTCATCAACCTGAAAAAGACGGGGAAAACATTACGCAGAATTCGTCAGAGGATGCTTAAATTTTGCCATCGCAATCGGACTTCCTTTCAATACTGTAATCTCACGGAGAAGGGGTCACGCCAGATGGTGCTACTCTTGGATCAAATGCTCTGTTGAATGGGTGTCTCAGCATAACAAGAGGTCCAGAATTTGTGCAAAATGTCTTAGCGATAAACAAAAGCTGTTCCTGTGCTTTCTGTAAAGTGAATTGATGCATTGTTGAATGAGCTGTAGAATTTATAGGGCTACAATACAACAGCATTAAGAAGGAGAGCTACTTACGGCTTGCGATTAAACCAGAGAAGACAAACACCTTCCAATAACTATTTTGAGCCACCATGTACTACTGGCAACGCAGAATATTAGTCATATGTTCTAGGTACATACGCCGTTCGCATAGATGGAGCGCTGGAGCTCACCTGAACGTGATGTGGCTGTCGCGGCCTTTTACAAAAACGGTAAAGGTATTGCTGCCGCTAGAAGGGAATATCGTCGTCATTTCAACCTTAGACGGAATGATCCTGTACCATTGGCACATGCAGTCAGGTAATGGGTGAAAAACGTTTGAAATGCACTTAGGTTGAAAGCGCCGGGAAGGAGCAGAAGTTGTCGCTCATAGGAACGAATAAATGAGGTGCAAAATGTTGTATGCAACCAAAAGTCCAAAGCATTCTATGAAACAAATTGCGGCAATAGCGCAAATGTCGCGTTGTAACCTTATGTAAGTTACAACCGTACAAGATACAGGTTGTGCAACAGTTAAATGAAAGTGATTATGGAAAAAGAAGGAGTCTGCCTGTTGAACTATTGATTAAAATTAGGGACAATGACGGCTCCTTGAATTTACTACGAATGAGCGACGAGGCAGATTTTCATTCCAGTGATTATGCCAAGAAATAAACTCCATCAGCGCCGGCCGAAGTGGCCGTGCGGTTAAAGGCGCTGCAGTCTGGAACCGCAAGACTGCTACGGTCGTAGGTTCGAATCCTGCCTCGGGCATGGATGTTTGTGATGTCCTTAGGTTAGTTAGGTTTAACTAGTTCTAAGTTCTAGGGGACTAATGACCTCAGAAGTTGAGTCCCAAAGTGCTCAGAGCCATTTGAACCATTTTTTTTTGAAACTCCATCAGCACCCTCTGCTCAGCCAGAGTGGTCCGATGTCTACTTAACCCTGCTGTTCTGTTCGGGTCTATATGACCCGAAACGAATATGAACGTTATTTTACATTATGTAAATACCAATATATATTTATGAAACTTTGTGACTTTGTCTGAAAATGGATGAGCAGCATGTGTTTTAAAAGGTTTTAAAAAAGTTTAAGAAGTTTGGGCTTCAACTGTAATAGTTGCATATGTAATGTTCGGGTCATAATGACCCGACACAAATATGTTTAGTGTAACTCGTATTTATTTCTAAAATCTGGAAATGGCGAAAATTATTTTTGTTGTGTTGTGTGGGAATAGTGACTGCATCATTCCAACTTACTCTCAACAATCACCTAAAGCTCCATGCGTTCACAACAATGGGCTTGTTTGTTGCTTTCCCCAGGAAATAATAATTGGCAGTTCTCAATAATTGGAATGCTTTGTTTCTGCCCAGTTTGACTTGTGACACCATGGCGATGAGACCATTGAATGATCGTGAGTTGGAAGAAATAGTAAATGCCTCACCAGATGAAGGATCACTTTCTGAGTTTGAAGATCACATCAGCAATGCATCTGAAAGCGAGTGTTCCGATGACAGTTACGACAGTCCACAGCCCATACAAAATAGTGTAGAGACTTTTCTTTCTAAAAATGGGAATATAGAATGGCAGTTGCATCCACCAGCACAACATGGTCGCCTACCAGCTTCGAACATCATCAAGAGTACCCCAGGAGTTACCAGGTATGCAGTCAGCAGAATATCTGATGTAAAATGTTCATTTGAAGCAGTATTTCACACAGCGCTTCAAAATGAAATAATAGAGATGACAAATATTGAAGGGCAGCGAGTTTATGGTGAACAGTGGACAGATATTGATGGTTCTGTTTTCCATGCATACTTAGGACTCTTACTCCTAGCGGGTGTATATCGATCTCATGGGGAGTCTACAAAAAGTTTGTGGGATAAAGATACTGGGCGAAACATATTTCGAGCAACCATGTCTCATGAAACATTCTGTAAGATATCACGTGTCCTGCGATTTGACAAGAAATCTACTAGAGAGGAAAGACGACGTACTGACAAACTTGCCGCAATTCGTAGTATTTGGGAGAAGTGGGTAGAGGTCCTTCCTAAACTGTATAATCCAGGAGAAAATGTTACTGTTGACGAGCAGTTAGTAGCATTTAGAGGTCGCTGTCCATTCAAGCAGTATATCCCAAGTAAACCGGCAAAATATGGGATCAAAATATGGACCATGTGTGACAGCAAAACTTCATACGTACTGAAAGCCCAAATTTATACAGGAAAGGGGAGTGGAGCGGCACCAGAAAGAAATCAGGGAATGAGGGTGGTATCTGATCTCACTTCTGAGTTACGTGGTCAGAATATCACGTGTGACAACTTTTTTACGTCGTACAATTTGGGGCAGCTGCTTCTGAAAAGGAAATTGACTATGTTGGGAACTATACGGAAAAATAAGCCGGAGCTTCCACACAAAATGACCAACAAGGAGGTACACAGCTCTTCATTTTACTTCACAAATGACACTACTGTGGTTAATTATATTCCTAAGAGACACAAGAATGTTGTACTTATGAGCACTCTCCACCATGATGCGGAAATCAGTGACAGGGCTGATAAGAAGCCAAAAATGATTTTGGACTATAATTCAACCAAAGGTGCTGTAGACACGCTTGATCAGTTATTAGGTACATATACATGCAAACGAAAAAGTAATAGGTGGCCAATGATAGTTTTCTACAATATTCTTGATGTTTCTGCTTATAATGCATACGTTTTGTGGATTTCGGTTGACCCTAATTGGAATGCAAGCAAATTGACTAGAAGGAGAATATTCTTGGAGGAACTTGGAAAGTCACTGATAAAAGAACATATTGCATCAAGAACGCATTTCCCAAGAACAGAAGATTCTTTGAGAATGGTCACAAGCATCCAAAACCCGAATGATGTGGGTGGTGTGTCAGAATCGGTAACAACAAGAAAATCTACAAAACGTGCACGCTGTAAGTTCTGTCCATCAAGTAATGACAATAAAACAAACATGGTGTGTGGAAAATGTAGTAAACATATTTGCAAGAAACATGTAACCTACTTGTGTCCACAGTGCAAGCAGTAAGAAAAGAACTGTAGTATTTTATAAGATGATTGTATTGAAAATTCTGTTGTTTCAAATTTATGTGAATACTTGTGCCTAAACTACAATCAGTAAGAAGAGAGGATTCTAAAGTTGTAGTGCTTTCTATGTTGGAATGTAATAAAAAAACTGTAGTGTGTTCTGTACTGTAGTGTGCTCTAAGATGAATATCTGTAATGACAACTGTCTGTTGTTAGAAAATGTCAATACTTACGTCTAAACTGTCAACAATAAGAATAGAAGTATGGAAAAACTGTAGTGCTTTCTAAGTTGAATGCCTGTAATGGAAACTGTCTGTTGTTTCAAATTTATGTGCATATTTAAATGAAAAATATCCCTCAATAAAGTTGTATGCATTGTTATTATTATTATTATTACCATTATTATTATTATTATTATTATTATTATTATTACTAACAAGGTACTGGAATAGAACAACAATGTCGATAGCTAAAACTGTACCAAAATTTATGTTTCTAAAGCATTTTGATATGTCGGGTCATATTGACCCGAACAGTATATATGTCAAGTAAAAGTGAACAGAACAGCAGGGTTAATGGGCATAATCAACTCTTTCTTTTTTGAGGATGAACATGGACGAGCAACCACAGTAACATCTCAGCGGTATGCTGCCATGGTCGACACTTTCCCCACACCTCAGTTTAAACAGTTCCATGCAAACGAGTACTGGTTCCAGCAAGATGGACCTTCTTCTCATTGTACACAAATTTCACTGACGGCAGCGCGCAAAGTATTAGGTAACAACATCATTTCAGCGAATGGAAACATTTTGAGGCCTCCCAGATCTCCTGACGTATCGGTCTGTGATAACTTTTTGGGGAGGGGGGCTGACTGACAGGTCGCACCCTAGACGTTAGATAGATCTGCGGAACTGATAAACACCATTCGTGCAGAAATCAGAAACATACCTCTAGAGATGCTCGAACGATTTACATCGCAGACTGCTGAGTGTCCGTGTAACCACTTACAAGATATCATTTTCAAAACACGAACAGTGCGTGAAATAGCGGTATGAAAGTTTTCGTTTTTGTGATTGAAAAAGTTTTGCCGTATAATCCTCGTCCTGTTTCTCGACATCCAAATCGACCCGTTTTTATGTCATACCCTGTATTAAATAATACTGAAACAGTAGTAAAGAGCGCTTAGAAAAACCGTAGCATAGTCACTCGTTAACAAAACGTACCTGCGAACACTTTCAGCAGACAGAATCCCTCTCAGCTGAGCGAGAGAGAGTACGTGAGTTATGAATCGATTATGAATAGCGACCATCGAGCAGCCCACAGGAAAACTCCAGAAAGTCGGCGGCAGGCAATCTTCTGAAGGCGAGGTGCCTGCTCCGGTTCTTTAATTAATGAAATACTTAATCGCCGCTCACGAGCGCCATCCACGGCCAAATCTGATCTCATGGACCGTTTACTTCCACGTGACTGCTGTAAGTGCGTAGGTCTTCACAACAAAACTTCACCTGGCACCGCGGTTCACTGGAGTCCTTGTGAATGACCTTCGCCTCGAATAGCCGGAAACATGCGCGTCGTTGGCAAGGCGTAGTGACTGCTGAGGCCATCGGTCCCTAAGTTTACACACTACTTAACCTAAGCCACGCCCGAGGAAGGACTCGAACCTCCGACGGGGAGAGGCGATCGGACCGTGACGAGACGCCTCAGACGACGTGGGGTGCGCGGCAGCATGCGCGTCGTCGTAGATGCGAATCTAGTAAGAAAATAAGTGACGAAGGTGGCCCTGTTTATGGCAGCCAACGGAAAATGACATTAACAAAATGTGGCCCATCCGACAACCTCACTTTATGGTGTTTACACAGCAATAGCCGTCCCCTGCCTCCTTGCCTTTCCATTTTAGCACGTTTCTCGGACTTTTTTGGAAAAACTTCAACGCCAATATGAACAAACGTTATATCACTGTCTTCAGATTTGAAAGAGCTTACGAATATCGCTAAAGCAAGTACGTAGTTTCGTTTCAGAATAGTTTAGTATGTCGGTTGATAAGTGAGTTAAAAGTATTATCGATGCTACATATCTACGGGTCTTGGGGTATGTATGTGAATTTCTCGAGGGAAGTCATATTCCTGAGTAATCTATTTTATTTTGAAATGACCACTTTATTTAATTATTCAGCGACTAGGTAATATTACCTCTTCGGCATTATAAAGTTATCTGGCGGTAAAAGCAATACCAGACGCTATAGCAGCTTGAAGTAGAAACGATTAAAATAAAAAATATACCTATAAAAAAACAGGCCACTGTTACGTAAATCACAGTAAGGAAAATTGTAATGCATATAGCATTATACCTTCCACACATCTGTGTGAATAACGCAATATGTGATGGGGTTCGCAATAACTGTATCGTACACGCACAGCAGTTACGGACACAACCTGTATATAAATCACTATTAACGTACGTTACACAGCGTAACATTTCGAGTGATTTTACCACTGCGATTATCGAAGAGGAAGACAGCCCTCAGCAGAGTGTCCGCCCTTGCGAGCGGAGGCTTACAGCGTCAGTCTGCCCGCCCAGGCATAGATGGTTAAGGGGCGGTACCACCTTGGCGTCAAATGTCTGCCCTCCAGGACAGAAGGCTAGTCGTGGCTGAAGTGAGCCACAAGGTGGCCCACCGGCTACGAGGCTAAGTACTCAGAGGTGAACTTACAGCCGGCAGTAGGCCCACAGTTGCTGGAAGCCAAGTCTCGTGGTGGCTGCTTGCACAACATTGTCTCACCGTCGACCGGCGTACCCCTCCTCTCGTAGATTCTGCTGCCAGACTCCGATCCCTCTGGCTAAAAATGATGGGCATTTATACTGGTTCGGTGCCCATTTCTTTTGCCGAAGCACCGCTGCCAACGACTTAGACCAAAACATGTCCTAACTTGATGTGTAGTAATTGACCTACCGATGCCACAGTCTTCTTGCCTTTCTGCAGTGTCGTCATTATTGCAGTGTTGGCGCTTGGTTTGACCCACAGTGCAGAAAGCCGCCGGTGGTCTTGCTTCGTATGTCGTAACGGTGTTTTGCTCGACTCTACGCTCCCATGGCGGCGTCGCTATTTTAGTCAGTTGCTCCGAAAAGCAGAGGCGGCGCTAAAGTGATATTGAAGGTTTGGATGAAGCATGGAGATGTGCTCAGCATGTACGCGAGTATAAATTACTGAATGTAGAGGTAAAATGGCTTAAGACAATCATGTAAAATAGCAGCACAGCGAAACAGGTACACTTCACATTGGAGCAAGTCGCCAGCTTTACTCTGTTCACACTGAAGAACGTACTTCACACATATTAGGCGCTCAGTATTTCGTCTGAGATATGCTGTCCGAGAATTAAATGTAAAGTAATTGCCATTCGATTGTTCTGACCAAGACTTTCGCGAGGTTCCCCTTGGTTGGAAGGCAAATGTCGAAACTGAAAATACCCTCCAGAACAATCCCCTCCACTCCAATACCAGCTCGCGTGCTACGTAGCTGAAAAATCCCTGGTACTACGATGGGTCATCTGTTCGAACTGCAGTCGGCCGCGGTGGCCGAGCGGTTGTAGGCGCGTCAGTCCGGAACCGCACGACTGCTACGGTCGCAGGTTCGAATCCTGCCTGGGGCATGGATGTGTGTGATGTCCTTAGGTTAGTTAGGTTTAAGTAGTTCTACGTTCTAGGGGACTGAAGACCTCAGATATTAAGTCCCATAGTGCTCAGAGCCATTTGAACCAGTTTTACTCGAACTAAGTGCCATACCTAGAGATGTTTTGAAGATGATCAGGTTGTTGCCTTAATTTAAAGCGTATTATTTTTTGTAAAACAGCGACAAATCGCGATTATAGTCTTTGTAGCCTGTCACGACGTATTCATTACAAAGTAGCTACAGCATGTCCGAACAGTCTTCGTTGCATTAAGCAATTTCATATCACTGTTTCTTCATTTATCTATAATTATCTTCCTCAGTTCATGGAGTAGGCTAAAAATCTGTTCTGTCGTCACTGAAGCAGCCTGTCGCACGATCGTCCTATATTTCTGTTTCCTATTGGTTTGTAATTGATTAGGTGCTTAATTAATGTCTTCATCCACTCTACGAAATATTGTTTACGTTTTGTGCTTCCTCGCTCTATTTTTTACATAATTAAGTATCCACTTATAATATTATTTTGTATTTGACCTCTGAGGCCACATCCGTTAGATGTCCTTTCAAATACCGTGTCAGCCAATGTATATTCCTTTGTATTTCTTAGTTAATGTTTAAGATTTCTTCCAGATGTTAGAATAGCGGTAACCTTTAGTTTGTAAAATTTTAGTTTTGTATTCTTCGTTGACAGCCAGTGTTCTCTGATTGTGCCATACATCATTTGAAACTTGTTTAATTTACCAGTGACGTCGTTCTCGCATTCATGTTCGTCTACACTGCGCAACAAAATTAAAGGGTCAATTTTTCGAAAGCCTATCATCGTCTCACATTTAGACGCTTAAGTTTTAAACTTGGCTCAAATATGCCAACAACCTTCCTCTGTGATGGTGCAAAAGCGTGGCGCCCTGCGACGTAACTCTCGGCTTCGACGACTCTTCAAACAGCAAGGTGTCGAAACATACAAAAAAAAGCTACACTTCACAAGCGCATGTCAGATGGAGGGCCGATCTGCGATAACCAACCATTAAATCACACGGTTTCTTATGGGTGACGTTAAAATAAGGGGTGAAATGTGGGTAAGAGGGGATGTAACGGCCTTCCCATCGTGTTACACGTGCAAGGTGCCGATGGACAAAATTGTGGTGAGATTTAGTGCCAATGTGACGGCAACCCACCTTACAGCTCACATGTACTCCTAAGCTGTGCCCCCCCCCTCTCTCTCCTTTTTTATTTATTTTTTTTTTTTTACGTGTGTCGACACTTTTCTGTGTGAAGTGTCGATGGCCGAGGTTGACATCGTAGGGTGCCACGCTCTTGGACCACTGTAGGCATCCTTGAGTCAAATTTCAAACATATGCTTCGTAATGTCTGAAACTTGTTCAGCTTCCCGTCTCCACTGTATATCTGTGTGGTCTCTATTGTATGTAGTAGATGAAAAGATACACCCTTATCGCACTCCTCTGTTGATCTTTGTTGTCCCTGTGTTCTCTTTCCCAGTATTTTTTTATAATGTCTGTGTGCTAATACAGACTCATTATTGCTTGTATCATACGTCTCGGACTTATTCGTTTTTCCTTGATATTATAAATCTTGCATCTTGACATCATTCATCTCATTTCAGGGGCTTTATTGGGTCTACGTAAATGGAATGTTCTGCTTTGAGACAAGCCCGCGGGCGGCCTGTGCGCCCAGCGCCAGTCGACCTGCTGCGTGGTGGCCTACGTGGATGAGGCAGAGAACCAGCAGGAGACACGCGAAGCATCGCTTTCACGGGCCTGCAGCCTGCACAGCGAGCGCCAGCGACAAAGCCAGGGGACGGCTCATCACAGAGGTTGCGCTGCGGCTCCCAGCTATTGTCGTCCTGCATTCACGCACGCGTTCGAGAACAATAGCACTTTGTCCACTGACAGGAAAGGAAGGAATTCTGCAATCGCACGGCACTGTGAATGCTATGAGAGAAGCCTTGTGCATCTGGCAATAATTTTGCGTCAGAAGTGAAGATAGACTTGTTAAAGACAATCGCTTGCAGTATTGGGAGAAAGATCTGGCGCTACCATGCGTTCTCACAACGTCCTACTACTTCCACTATCTAACTGATGGAGCACATTCGTTAAAGAACACTGTGGTGTTTGTAGATGCCAAGCACCTGTGAATCGTAATGAGAAAGACCGTTTCTACCACTGATAATGTCTGAGGCACTGGAGTTCCTCTTCCCAACTAAAACCCTCTCCACAAACGTTCACATACCAATGAAAGTATGTACGGGTAGCTGATTGTCTTGCAGTGTCAAGAATAAAAATCCGGGAGTGAAAGTTTACTTATAATTTGCACAGAAACCAGACTGTAGTTGCAAGAGTCGAAGGAAATGAAACAGAGGTTGCGTTCGGAATTAAGTTCGCAGCTGTATCTGCGAAGAGAGGTACGTGACTTATCAGCATTGTTATTCAGTTTCTATATTGTGTAGTTACTAAAGAACAAATTTGCAAAGGGAATTTGAGTTCAGGGAGAAGAAAAGAAACCTCTGAAGTCTATGATCTTTTTATTCTGTCGGAGAGGGAAAATAACTTTAAAAAGCAGTTGTACAGAAGGGGCAGTGTCTTGAATAGACCTTATGAGAAGAACATCGACAAAAGTAAAACAAAGGTAATGGAGTGAAATCAGGCGATGCTGAGGGGATTAGGTAATGAGACACTAAAAGCAATAAGCAAGTTTTACTATTTTTAGTGCTAAATAACAGGAGATGACAGGACAGAGTTTAAGAAGTAGACTGGCAACTGCAAGAAAAGCGTATCTCATAAAGAGAAATTTGTCACTTCGAATATAAATTTAAATGTTAGAAGTTCTTTGCCTGTAGTAATATAAGTAAGCAAAACGTAGGCGATCAACATTACAGACGAAAACAGAATATAAACTTTTAGAATGTGAAAACGAGCCAACGTGCTCCAGATTCTCAGTCAGTTGTGAGCCAAGCATAAATCAGGAGACCCTGAAACCTCCTGGCGTCCAGAAAGGACGTGATTTGTGTACCGTGCCCCCTTGGGCCTTGGTTAGAGTTGTTGAGGCAGAACGTTCTTCTCCGAACCTGTCCGGCACAAGGAACTGCCAGTCCTCCTGCTACCGGGAGGTTTGCAGCAAGTGGTGAAGGCAATGCAATAGGACGATCAGGCTTCATAAACTCCCTCAGCGTCTTGTTTCCTGACGCCGTTAGTTCATTGGTACCCCTCACTGCGATAGCACCCCAATGCGTGTTTAAAGTCTGTCACCTGAGAAGTGCAATGTAATGCACTCCTGAGACCCAAAATGACTGAACTGTAAATGTAAAAGTGACATGATTGTTAACGTCTGACAGTAGCGGCTGTGTTATGCCGCTCCTGGCCCTAAGCGACCTTGCGGCTGTCATTGTATTCCATGGAGTATTTTATCTACATAGTTGGCAATCATGTTACACTTTTACGCTTTTACATTTTAGTTTTTATTCCTGTGATATTTCTGTTTGACGAAAGCACTTTTGCTCAGACGTTTTTAACTATGGTGTATTTACGTGTATTCCATGCATTTTTTTATTCTGATGAAGATTGCCTTAGTGCAATCGAAAGCATAAAGCACGCTCAATTGACAAAAAATTTTGTCCAACTGATGTGGCTGTGCGTACATCCTGTAGCCACCTAACGCTATTCAGTGAAGGGTGTGTGTGTTTATTGTGTGTGTGCTGAACCGGGAACTTACAAACGACGGAGAGGCTTCAAGCCGCCGTAGCCCTCAGTGGTTCACAACCCCACCAGGCCACAGCAGTCCACCCACCCTACCGCCGTCCCACACGGAACCCAGGGTTATTGTGCGGTTCGGCCCACAGTGGACCCCCCCCTGGGAACGTCTCATACCAGGCGAGTGCAACCCTAATGTTTGTGTTGTAGAGTAATTATGGTGTACGCGTACGTGGAGACAGTGTTGGCGCAGCAATCGCCGACATAATTTAACAGACGGAATAAGGGGAACCAGCCCGCATTCGCCGAGGCAGATGGAAAACCGCCTTAAAAACTATCCACAGGCTGGCTGGACTACCGCACCTCGACACTAATCCGCCAGGCGGATTCATGCCGGAGACCGGCACGTCTTCCCGCTCGGGAAGCAGCGCGTTAAACCGCGTGGCTAGCCGGGCTGGCTCGTGGAGGGTACTTCTGGTACAAATAACATGCCTCTCTACCCTTTCCACACGCGAATGGCGCGTGAGAAGAATGATTCTCGGTGAGCCTCTTTGTTAGCTCTAATTTCTCGAATTTTCTCGTCGTGGTCATTACGCGAGATGTATACGAGTGGAAATAATTTGTTGTCCGACGCTTCCCGAAAAGTGATCTCTAGAAATTTCAGTAGTAAACCTCTCCATGATGTGCAACACCTCTGTTGTGACATCCGCCACTGGAGTGTGTTGAGTATCTCTGTAACGCGCGAACTATGCGATGCAGTGACGAAATGCGCCGTTCTGCCTTGGATATTTTCTACCTTTCCTATCATCTTACCTGATAAGGATCCCAGACGGATGAACACTAACCAAGAATCGGTCGAATAAGCGTCTTTAAGCCACTTCTTTCGTGGATGAGTTGCATTTCCTTAAGATTCTATGATTCTCGGTCCTGCATCTAATTTTCCTACTCTTTGTTTTATGGGGGTGATTCTATTTAAGGTCGCTCTGGATAGTTAAACCTACGTATTTTACGGTAGCTACTGTTTGCAGCAGTTCTCCATCAATGCCATAGTTGCACAGTACTGGATTTCTTTTCCTATATGTGCGCAATACCTAACATTTATCTACGTTCAGGGTCAACTGCCAGAGCCTGTACCATTCATCAATCGTCTGCAGGTTATAATGCAAATCGATGCTGTCTTCTGACGTTGCTACTTTCTTATAGCGTAGGTGCAACCACAACGGAGGGGTATCTGTTGAGAGGCCAGACAAACGTGTGGTTCCTGAAGAGGGGCAGCAGCCTTTTCAGTAGTTGCAGGGGCAACAGTCTGGATGATTGACTGATCTGGCCTTGTAACACTAACCAAAATGGCCTTGCTGTTCTGGTACTGCGAACGGCTGAAAGCAAGGGGAAACTACAGCCGTAATTTTTCCCGAGGGCCTGCAGCTTTACTGTATGATTAAATGATGATGGCGTCCTCTTGGGTAAAATATTCCGGAGGTAAAATAGTCCCCCATTCGGATCTCCGGGCGGGGACTACTCAAGAGGACGTCGTTATCAGAAGAAAGAAAACTGGCGTTCTACGGATCGGAGCTTGGAATGTCAGATCCCTTAATCGGGCAGGTAGGTTAGAAAATTTAAAAAGGGAAATGGATAGGTTAAAGTTAGATATAGTGGGAATTAGTGAAGTTCGGTGGCAGCAGGAACAAGACTTTTGGTCAGGTGACTACAGGGTTATAAATACAAAATCAAATAGGGGCAATGCAGGAGTAGGTTTAATAATGAATAAAAAATAGGAGTACGGGTAAGCTACTACAAACAGCATAGTGAACGCATTATTGTGGCCAAGATAGACACGAAGCCCACGCCTACTACAGTAGTACAAGTTTATATGCCAACTAGCTCTGCAGATGACGAAGAAATTAATGAAATGTATGATGAGATAAAAGAAATTATTCAGGTAGTGAAGGGAGACGAAAATTTAATAGTCATGGGTGACTGGAATTCGACAGTAGGAAAAGGGAGAGAAGGAAACATAGTAGGTGAATATGGATTGGGGCTAAGAAATGAAAGAGGAAGCCGCCTGGTAGAATTTTGTGCAGAGCATAACTTAATCATAGCTAACACATGGTTCAAGAAGGAAGAACCCTGGAGATACTAAAAGATATCAGATAGATTAAATAATGGTAAGACAGAGATTTAGGAACCACGTTTTAAATTGTAAGACATTTCCAGGGGCAGATGTGGACTCTGACCACAATCTATTGGTTACGAATTGTAGATTAAAACTGAAGAAACTGCAAAAAGGTGGGAATTTAAGGAGATGGGACCTGGATAAACTGAAAGAACCAGAGGTTATACAGAGTTTCAGGGAGAGCATAAGGGAACAATTGACAGGAATGGGGAAAGGAAATACAGTAGAAGAAGAATGGGTAGCTGTGAAGGATGAAATAGTGAAGGCAGCAGAGGATCAAATAGGTAAAAAGACGAGGGCTAGTAGAAACCCTTGGTAACAGAAGAAGTATTGAATTTAATTGATGAAAGGAGAAAATATAAAAACGCAGTAAATGAAGCAGGCAAAAAGGAATACAAACGTCTCATAAATGAGATCGACAGGAAGTGTAAAATGGCTAAGCAGGGATAACTAGAGGACAAATGTAAGGATGTAGAGGCTTATCTCACTAGGGGTAAGATAGATACTGCCTACAGGAAAATTAAAGAGACCTTTTGAGAGAAGAGAACCACTTGTATGAATATCAAGAGCTCAGATGGACCCCAGTTCTAAGCAAAGAAGGGAAAGCAGAAAGGTGGAAGGAGTATATAGAGGGTCTATACAGGGGCGATGTACTTGAGGTCAATATTATGGAAATGGAAGAGGATGTAGATGAAGATGAAATGGGAGATATGATACTGCGTGAAGAGTTTGACAGAGCACTGAAAGACCTGAGTCGAAACAAGGCCCCCGGAGTAGACAACATTCCGTTAGAACTACTGACGGGCTTGGGAGAGCCAGCCCTGACAAAACTCTACCATCTGGTGAGCAAGATGTATGAGACAGGCGAAATACCCTCAGACTTCAATAAGAATATAATAATTCCAATCCCAAAGAAAGCAGGTGTTGACAGATGTGAAAATTACCGAACTATCAGTTTAATAAGTCACAGCTGCAAAATACTAACGCGAATTCTTTACAGACGAATGGAAAAACTGGTAGAAGCCGACCTCGGGGAAGGTCAGTTTGGATTCCGTAGATATTTTGGAACACGTGAGGCAATACTGACGCTAAGACTTAACTTACTAGAAAGATTAAGAAAAGGCGAACCTACGTTTTTAGCATTTGTAGACTTAGAGAAAGCTTTTGACAATGTTGACTGGAATACTCTCTTTCAAATTCTGAAGGTGGCAGGGGTAAAATACGGGGAGCGAAAGGTTATTTACAATGTGTACAGAAACCAGATGGCAGTTATAAGAGTCGAGGGACATGAAAGGGAGCAGTGGTTGGGAAGGGAGTGAGACAGGGTTGTAGCCTATCCCCGATGTTATTCAATCTGTATATTGAGCAAGCAGTAAAGCAAACAAAAGAAAAATTCGGAGTAGGTATTACGTTGAAGTTCGCCAATGACATTGTAATTCTGTCGGAGACAGCAAAGGACTTGGAAGAGTAGTTGAATGGAATGGACAGTACCTTGAAAGGAGGGTATAAGATGAACATCAACAAAAGCAAAATGAGGATAATGGAATGTAGTCAATTTAAGTCGGGTGATGCTGAGGGAATTAGATTAGAAAATGAGACAGTTAAAGTAGTAAAGAAGTTTTGCTATTTGGGGAGCAAAATAACTGATGATGGTCGAAGTAGAGAGGATATAAAATGTAGACTGGCAATGGCAAGGAAAGCGTTTCTGAAGAAGAGAAATTTGTTAACATCGAGTATAGATTTAAATGTCAGGAAGTCGTTTCTGATAGTATTTGTATGGAGTGTAGCCATGTATGGAAGTGAAACGTGGACGATAAATAGCTTAGACAAGAAGAGAATAGAAGCTTTCGAAATGTGGTGCTACAGAGGAATGCTGAAGATTAGATGGTAGTCCTCATGACTAATGAGGAGGTATTGAATAGAATTGGGGAGAAGAGGAGCTTGTGGCACAACTTGACGGGAAGAAGGAATCGTTGGTAGGACATGTTCTGACGCGAGGGATCACCAATTTAGTATTGGAGGGCAGCGTGGGGGCTAAAAATCGTAGAGGGAGACCAAGAGATGAATATACTAATCAGATTCAGAAGGATGTAGGCTGCAGTAGGTACTGGGGGATGAAGCAGCTTGCACAGTATAGAGTAACATGGAGAGCTGCATCAAACCAGTCTCAGGACTGAAGACCACAACAACAACAACAACAACTTGACTCCAGTCACAACTCTGGTCCGATACTCAATAAGGTCGCATTTATTTCACTAACCAGCAGTGAGCGACGGTGTCAAATGCTTTCCGGAAGTCGGGGAACATGGTAACTACCCGAGCGCCAATGTCTACAGTGCTATGGGCCTCATGGAAGAACAGAAGGAACTGAGTTTCGCAAAGTCTCTATTTGTGGATTCCTTGTTGACTTTTACAGAAGAGATTTTTGTTTTGAAAAAAGTCACAATTCTTGAGCGTAAACCACGTTCCGTAATTCCACAACAGACTGATGTAGGCTTCTAAATAAGTACTTCCGCTATAGGGCCGTCCTTTTTGCACTCCTAGGTACCCTCCATTGCTCCAGCAAAGTATGTAAACTGCTGTTAGAAGGGGAACAAGTTCTTTAGGATAATATTTGTAGAATATTGTAGGTATCTGATCTGCTCCTCATGCCTTTCCACCACTAAGCACTTATTGGTTCAAATGGCTCTGAGCACTATGGGACTCAACTGCTGAGGTCATTAGTCCCCTAGAACTTAGAACTAGTTAAACCTAACTAACCTAAGGACATCACAAACATCCATGCCCGAGGCAGGATTCGAACCTGCGACCGTAGCGGTCTCGCGGTTCCAGACTGCAGCGCCTTTAACCGCACGGCCACTTCGGCCGGCCTAAGAACTTATTGTTATTTGTCTATTCCACCATCGGCTGTCTTATTATCTGCCATTTCGCCATTCGCACGATGATTAAAAGGAGGGATTGTGCTACGATCTTCCTCGGTGAAATGATTTCGTAAGACCGGATCCAGTATGTCAGCCTTCTCTCTGTTATCGTCCGTTTCGGTGCCAGTATGGCCACTGAATGAATGAATAGAGGATTTAGAACCGCTTATTGGCTTTACGTAAGACCAAAATGTCTTAGAGATTTTACTAGTTCGGCTGACAACATTTTACATTCAAGGCCACTGAATGCCTCTCTCATTGCTTGCCTTACGCTCATTTTGGTTCTTTTAGCTATTGTTTTGTTAGCTAGGTTTTGACTTCTCTTGAACACTTTTTGTGATGGAAACAGCCTCTCCCATTACCATTCAAATGTGCTTGGACGTTGCTTGTGTCGAGAAATTTCTACGAGACGTATTTTATCTCTGCTACTTTCAGTTATATCTGTTGTAGAGTAATGAAACTTTATAATCTGACTGAAACACAATGCTAACTACAATGGAAAATAAGATAGGTTTAGACATTGGAAAGTGTTAATAAAAGCAGCTATAAACAATGGGAATGCCTACACAACTTTACTTTACCGTGTCCACAAAGACAAAAATGTGTAGAAGCTCTCTTACTATGCCCGTCGGCAGTGCAGTATCCCGTCAGACAGAGGTGTTTTGCAGCGTAGCCTAAGGACGTCGTTCAAGTGGATCGATACGTCCCGGGCAGACTAAACTTACACGCTTGCCTTGCTGTGTTGGTCGCTGTGAGAACAAATGACCATCTGGTGCGAGGAAGTACTATTTTCTGTGAAATTTGCGTTGACGACGTGCGTCAGACTCACAGCAACATTCATACACGTTAAAAAGTTTTCGACTGGCTATAGAAGATTTTTCTTTTTTGTGTCACCTGTTTGGTCTAGAGTACACAACCAACGCCGTAAATTGTGTTGTTGAGGTATTGAGTCTCTGTCTCCTCCTGAAAATTTTATTCGTAAAGCTCCCTCAATTACCACGGAAGTTACTCCTCGATATCTTAACATACCGGGCGATCAAAAAGTCAGTATAACTTTGAAAACTGAATAAATCACTGAATAATGTAGATAGAGAGGTACAAATTGACACACATGCTTGGAATGACATGGGGTTTTATTAGAACCAAAAAAATACAAACGTTCAAAAAATGTCTGACAGATGGCGCTTAATCTGATCAGAATAGCAATAATTAGCATAACAAAGTAAGACAAAGCAAAGATGATGTTCTTTACAGGAAATGCTCAATATGTCCACCATAATTCCTCAACAATAGCTGTAGTCGAGGAATAATGTTGCGAACAGCACTGTAAAGCATGTCCGAAGTTATGGTAAGACATTGGCGTCGGATGTTGTCTTTCAGCATCCCTAGAGGTGTCGGTCGATCACGATACACTTGCGACTTCAGTTAACCCCAAAGCCAATAATCGCACGGACTGAGGTCTGGGAACCTGGGAGGCCAAGCATGACGAAAGTGGCGGCTGAGCACACGATAATCACCAAACGACGCTTGCAAGAGATCATTCACGCGTCTAGCAATACTTTGTTTTTCTTTTGGTTATAATAAAACCCCATGTCATTCCAAGCATGTGTGTCAATTTTTACCTCTCTATCTACATTATTCCGTGGTTTATTATGTTTTCAAATTTATACTGACTTTTTGATCACACGGTATATCTCATATCCTGTCCCTTATTCTTGTCAATGTTTTTCGTACGTCCCTCTCCTCGCCGTTTTGCTTTTAACCTACTCAATTATTATTTACCAGTACATCTAATATTCAGAGTTTTTCTATCACACTACATCTCTAAAGCTTCGATTCTTTTCTCTAGCAGTTTTCTCTTAGTTCTTGATTCACTTCCATATAACGCTGTGTTACAACATACATACTCAGAAATTTCGTCCTCAAACTGAGATCGATATTTGTTACTAGAAGATTTATTTTGGCAAGGAATGCTCTCTTTGCTCTCTTTGGCCCTATTAGTTTACTCCTTTTATCTTCCTTTCTCCGTCCGTCATACGTTATTTTCCTTCCAACGAATTCCTTCGTTTCGTCTACTTTGTGGTCCCAGTTCCAGAGGCATTTCAGACACAATCCTATCACAGCTCCCGCGAACCCAGTAGCCATTTTGACCGCTATTATCACTTTGCACGAATCTCTCCTACAACTTGTTTTTGGTCCTATTATGTCGATATTTTGTTTCTTTGCATTTTTCTTTGACGTTGACCAGGTAATCATTCAAATGTCTCTCATGGTAAGACGCACAGTTCACAACGTGAATGGCTCATACCACTATTTTTGGGATGAGAGATTCATATTAGAAGCAGTTTTTCTTGCGGTTCTGAGTGTTCGAGGTGACGCACGCCCCTTGTCAGAGCACTTTGGTGTCAGGCGGCAGGGCGAGGCGAGCACGCGAGGCCGAGGTGCCCTGCTGACAGGTAGTAGACAAGAACGGAGCGCCTTGGGGCCGCACGTGTCCGCAACGGTTTCTGCCGTGTGGTATTGATTGCCATGAAGCGACGCGGCGAGGCCGCCTGGACAGAGAAGCCTCGCCACATCCGCTGTCTGCCAACTTGCATACACGTCATTTCTGCTCAGGCGATGGCGCCAGACAGCATGGCCGCAACCCATCTATACGAAACGCAGTGGACAGACTTTCACGTACCACAACCAGTCTCTCTCTCTCTCTCTTTCTCTCCCCCTCCCCCTCTCCCTCTCTTCCTCCCTCCATCCCCTCTCCCCATCCCTGAACCCCCGCCCACCTCCTCTCCTCCTCTCTCTCGCTCTCTCTGCCTCTATCAAAGGGTTTATCCCATACCTGCAGATTTTACTGTTTTACTCTCATTTCCTCGTTTATTGATATTTTTGGGCTTTAAACCTCGTCGCGAGAGATGTTTATTTGAAACTGCTTTAATTCGAGCTCCCACTAATTATGTACAGTACCGGTCGGAAGTTTTCGGTCACCTGTCACAAATTTGGATTTTTGATTAAAAAAATGGATTTCGTTTTGAATGATCTGTCATATTCCCGTTATGATAAGAAAATTAATATGAAAGTGTAAAAACTAAGGGCGTCTGTTATGTATTAGACTAGTTGTTCCCATGAAAGGGCGCCGATGAGCATCCACAACAATAACGTGCCTTTACCTCCGGCTGTTCTATTCACATAGGCCTCATTCCTTCAGCTGTTTGTTTAGCAACCTGTTCGCATTAGTTTCCAGTACACTGTGTACATCTAGCCGTGTGTTTGTATACCTGATCAGGTTCATGCCATATTTGAAGGGCTTATTTCAATAGTGGTACAGGTCCATTACCTCCACTTTTCTGCCTATAATGCTTCTGACATTAATGATCCAAACAAACAGAAAGAAAGGTTCATCTCTAGCAAGAAGCCATATGCTTGAATAGTTCTGGTATCTCAACTGCAAATTTTTCAGCGCTCATTTAACTTTAGAACACTCTATCTCAAAATGAACAAAACTGGACTTGTACCACTATTGAAATAAGCCCTTCATTTCTTCGTAACGGCACGCGAGAAGGAGGTTGAAAAACGTGGTGTAATTTAAGCTCTGCATAGGGAAGGGTGTTGTTGCTAGTGGGACAATAGCGACAAAAGTTGGCGTAGCCCAATCTACAGCGCCATATACAGAGCAGAGTTGAAGCAAACTGGTGCCAATGCGAGTGCTTCACGATCTGAAAGATCCTGAGTAACATCACACAGGGGAGATAAGTAGTCGTATGTGTAAAGAGTAAACGTTAGAGGACTCGTATTGCAACTGAAATTCGCGAGGAAGGAAATACATTCATCTTTAGAAAAAACAGAGAACCTTGAACGGGTAGAGATAGATGTTCACATTCAAACGACATGTATATTAGTATTTTATGCAGGGGTCTGCAGCAGGATAATGATCCCAAACACGATCATAAATTCACAATCAATAAAATTCTTCTGGGTTTGAGGCCGCATTGTCATCTGTAAAATTCCGACGTTTCAGCGATTGTTGCAAGGCCCCTTCCGCAGGTGTATTGCTAGCAATACACCCTGAGGAAGGCGCCTTGCAACAGTCGCCGAAACGTCGGAATTTTACAGATGACAATGCAGCCTCAAACGCAGAAGAATTTTATTGATTGTGACAACCGCCGCGCTTCTAAATTGTGCAGAATGTTAATAGAAAAGAGAAACGTGGGGAATTGAAGAAAGTGATCTGGCCATGCCAGTTACCTGACTTAAAAATCCCATTGGACTAAAATATCTGTAAAAAAGTTGCTAAAATATCTCCCGAATGCCAAAAGTTTGTAGCTATTCTGAGAGCAAAGGGTAGATACTTTGAATGGTCTAAAATCTGAAACTTATTATATCGTACTTAATGAAAGAGACAGAAAATGCTTATTTTATGGTTTATTTAATTTGTACGATATGATTGTACATTGAAATAAATCAGATAGTTTCTATCATGTGTGATCGAAAACTTTTGAGCGGTAGTATGGAATCCCAAATCCACATCTTCTTCAGACAGCTTACAGTCGTTGGTTGTTCATTGCAGTTCCACGGATCCATGTTATGTTTGATTTCAATTCAGCTTTACAAATAACAGACAAAACCGTTGAATGATGTTTTACTATCGCTCAATTCAGAAACAATAACACAAGTGAGTTGCACTGAAATATTTTGCCGCATCGGTGTTGCCACCTTCTCACTAGGTTAGGTTAGGTTAGTGTTTAACGTCCCGTCGACAACGAGGTCCTTGGAGCGCAAGCTCGGGTTAGGGAAGGATTGGGAAGGAAATCGGCCGTGCCCTTTCAAAGGAACCATCCCGGCATTTGCCTGAAACGATTTAGGGAAATCACGGAAAACCTAAATCAGGATGGCTGGAGACGGGATTGAACCGTCGTCCTTCCGAATGCGAGTCCAGTGTGCTACCACTGAGCCACCTCGCTCGGTCTACCTACTAGGTAAAAGCAATACCGCGCCTTCTCGAGTAATACGCACACGTGTAGCTGTCAAAGCATCTGCCTGCTACAACCGCTGATTCCCCACCTTCAGCTGAAGCAGCTTCCTGTATTCTAGTGCCGTGTGACATCTTTCCCATTGCGTCGAAAAATTCCTACGCCAGAATTACGAAGTATTTTACGAATGAAACTAAATTTCATTTAATTTTAAGTCACGCTGATGGGCAGTTATATGGAGAATTCAAAAACTGACGAGTCTGTTCGCATGCTGTAGTCTTTTGATCAAATGCTGTAGTGAAACTTCCTGGCAGATTAAAACTGTGTGCCGGACCGAGAGTCGAACTCGGGACCTGTTGGTAGAGCACTTGCCCGGAAGGCAAAGGTCCCGAGTTCAAGTCTCGGTCCGGCACACAGTTTTAATCTGCTAGGAAGTTTCATATCAGCGCACACTCCGCTGTAGAGTGAAAATTTCATTCTAAATGCTGTAGTGTTTTGATCAAATACAACTACTACCCTCTGTTGGACCTCCACTCAATAGTAGACATTATTTACGAAAAGTAAAGTGTAAGACAAAACAACGACACACCATGAAGTCGATTGGGAATCGGTAGAAGTGTTCTACATGTGCAGACAAACAAATGATGACAGTTTCAGAAAAATTAGGTGATTTATTCAAGAGAAAGACCTTCACAGAGCGAGAAAGTCAATAATGCGTTTGTCCACCTTTGGCCTTTATGAAAGCAGTTATTCGGCTCGGTATTGATTGATAGTTGCTGAATGTCCTCCTGAGGGATGTCGTGACAAATCCGCGTAGATCGTCAAAATGGTGAGCTGGTAGAAGGGCCCTGTCCATAAAGCTCCAAACGTTCCCAGATGGGGAGAGGTCCGACGACCTTACTGGCCAAGGTAAGGTAAGGATGAAGAAAAGCAGTAGCCTGTGTGCGGGTGGGCATTACCTTGATGAAATGTAGGCCGAGGGTGGTTTGCCGTGGAGGGCAACAAAACGGGCATAGAATATACTCGACGAACCGCTGGGCTGTTAGGGTGCAGCTGATGACAACCAAAGGAGCCCTGCTACGAAATGAAATGGCACCACAGACCATCAGTCCTGGCTGTCGGGCCGTATGGGGGGCGACAATCAAGTTGGTATCCCACCGCTGTTTGGGGCGTCTCCAGGCACGCCTTCGCTGATCATCGGGGCTCATCTGGAACGGGAACTCGTTACTGAAGACAACTATACTCCAGCCATTTAGATTCCAGGGCCGAAGACGTGTCTGGAGACGTTCTGGACGGCGGTTGGATACAAAGCTTGAGTGTCCCCTGCCATACAGCAGGCGTTGGTGCTCTCTGGTGTCTTGGCGCTTTATTGGTTTTTAATTTCCTGATCACAACCAGTTTCCTTCCGGGAGATGAGACAAGCTCTGTCTCTTCCTTATTGGAAATGAGCGTTTCGCGTCATTGGCCGGGAGGCCCCTTGCGAGGCAGTTCCGGCCGCCTTGGTGCAGGTCTTATTACATTCGACGCCACATTGGGCGACCTGCGCGCCGGATGGGGATGAAATGATGTTGAAGACAACACAGCATCCAGTCCCTGAGCGGAGAAAATCTCCGACCTACCCGGGAATCGAACCAGGGCCCGCAGGACGGCAATCAGTCACACTGACCACTCAGATACCGGGGCGGGCTCTTCCTTATTGATACCTCACAACTAGGTCTTCGATAGCTTTAAGGGAAAAACATGTAATACACTTTATTACTTAACAATAACAACAAAATAATTTAAAACTTATTAAATGAATCGCCAAAAGTCGAACGGGCTCAAATCATTAAAACAAACTTTAACAATTGTAGCAATAAGATCAGGACATGAAAATCGGAAGTACAGAGTTCCCAAAACAGAAAAGTCACTTCAACTGGGTGTGGCTGCAAGCAGGTTCAACAAACAATTTCATCAACCAAATGAATTACAATAATACCTGTTAAATGTACTAAAAAACTACAAATTTAGATAAAGATTACAGAATCGGACAACATTGATCCAAATACGGGAATGATCAAAAGACACGCCACAGGCTATACCTATTGGAGAGCCGCTTAGCAATGGATAACCCTTAATAAACAAGTACCTTAAGCAGTAAAATACGCAGCCCTCAGACAGACCAATTGGGAACGTATAAAATTTAAACATAAATGATCACCCGTATATTCCAACCTAACATTAACGACAACCCTTGATAAATATACAATTGCCCAAAATTCACGGTAAGTTGGAATTACATGCTACTGAAATGTATTTCCATCCGATACTCGCCAGCAGAAACGTTGTTGACTCAACCATTAATGAATATTCAGATGCCCAAAGTTCACGATAAGTTGGAAGCACGTGCAATTGAAATGAACTTCCAACTGGTACACACTTCAAAGGAAGCTAAGAATTAACAGCAAACAGCTGTCACAGCCAACAAGGAAGGGCAGGCAAATTTCATAGCAACTGTGGTAGCTGACGACTATGGATCAAGGTAAGGCTCGGCAGTTTATATTGATAGGTCACAGGTCTTAAACTTAACGCGCTGAGAAGCAGTAATAAGATTTCCAGCTTTAAACGAATAGTTACAGTGGTATAATGAGAAAAAACCTCAGGCTTGGCGAACACTCGTTAACCTCCCGGGCTCTTTAAATTCGCCAAACAGATCCAACCACTGGTTCCCCCTTAAAGGGCGACACTCCGCCGTGGCACGCATGACACTATCTACTGTACTTAACTGGAGCCACCACGACGTTGCGCGGCAGACTGCCGTCAACCCAGACGCCGTACGACGGCGCGGGTGCCGCCTTGCCGACAAACAGGCCTCTTCTCTGGGCCCAGGGGACAGGAACGCGTCGCTTGCCGCCAGAGCTACCCTGCCAACTTACATGAAAAGGGAACAGCAACCTGCGCAAATAAAGCTTCACACAATAATGGTAATGGAGTAAGAGAAACATAAATTAATGGGAAAGCGGGTACCAACAGAGTTTAAATTTAAGACTCCTTAAAATTACTAGTGTTCACAAGTGATCATGTGAGCTACTGCGGATGCAGTAGCACGAACATACGCATGTACCACCTTGCCTCCCACATAGGTCATGATACAATTTATTACCTTCACAGAACATATCACAGGGAATACTCACACTCGCACGACATATGGCCTAGAACACAAATTGGAATTAGTAACACTGAGCGATGCTCATGTGCTCAAACACTCGTAGGTGTGTAAATACAACAGGTCCAATTCCATATAACACAGATATGGCCTTACAGTGTCAAGTACTCAGAATAAGAAAGCAACATCTAACTCCACTCAGGTGTGAAGGAGCCGTGACTCGCAGGATTCCAGCCAGGAGGTTATTGCTTCCAACCCCAGGCGATCGTCGAGGTGCCGTAAACCTTAAGTTTACAGAGTAAGCTGGGAACTTGCCGGGCAGGTTGCGCCACACAACGTCCGTCTGTGTTCGCGCCGCCCGCTGCTATCAATCCGTAAGCGTGCCGACCAAGCTTGTCCCCGACTGATTCAACCTTACGTCGCTTCTAGAGACCCACGCCGGACAGCCGGAGTCTCCCAAAAGCCACAACTTGCCAGCCATGTGCCCCTCAGCCAGCTGACTCTCCAGGCCCCGCCCAACCAACCGCATACACACACACCTTGACCAGAGACCACAGTTCGTGACACACAATCGAATCGACATCGGTAACTTAAGTAGTCAAGTGACGCCAGTGGAATGCCATGCTCACTTACCTACGCATGTAATTACTTGAATCTAGATCAACAGTTTTCGTCACTATTTCCTCTCCTGTACCAGCCTCTCCATCTCAGAATTCCTTTCACCTCACTGCAGACAGCGTTCAGAGTAGGCTGTTAGATACATTAGTGGGTCGAATTTTGATTTAGTTAATATAACTCAGTACGTTGTTCCTAACGGCGAGTGTTCATCAGAGACATCATTGTGTGGAATGTCTTTTTTTTTAGGTAAATAAACAATCGTTCGGATATGATGAGCAGCAACCTGCGACTGCTAGCTGATGGTGCTGTAGGTTGTGATACAGTCTCGTTGTTGTGTGACCACAGGAGGATATAGCATTACTTGGGCGGAATTTAGATTTGGTGAAATGATTGACAGTTCTCTCTAAATATTCAAAAATGTAAGTCAATTCATATGAGTACGAAAAACAAACCTCTGATGGTCGAATATGGTGGCGTGCTGTCTGGCATTGTCACATCGACTAAATAACTACGTGTAACGTTGCAAAGCGACATGGAATGGATCGATTATGTAGGGTCAGTATAGGGAAGGCAAATGGTCGACTTCGGCTTATTGGGAGAATTCTAGGAAAGTGTAGCTCATCTATAATGCAGTCTGTTTACAGAACACTTGATCGAGCGATTCTTGAGTGCTGCTTGAGTCATAAAAGTGTTTTGAGTACCATACCATTGTAATCGTGGCTCGAATGTTGATTTGGTTCAAATGGCTCCGAGCACTATGGGACTCAACTGCTGAGGTCATAAGTCCCCTAGAACTTAGAACTACTTAAACCTAACTAACCTAAGGACATCACACACACATCCATGCCCGAGGCAGGATTCGAACCTGCGACCGTAGCGGTCGCGCGGTTCCAGACTGTAGCGCCAGAACCGCTCGGCCACCAGCGGCCGGCGAATGTTGATTTCTCCAGTATAGTTTTCTACATTACGACGCAGTACGATAATGAGTATTACGGAGGCGCTCCGTGAACATTGTGGAAATCACTAGAGGGAAGAAGGCGTTCTTTTCGCTGAACACTGTTGGAAAAATTTAGAGAACCGTGACTTCCGAAAGGATGCAGAACAGTATTATTCGCGTAAGGACCGCAAAGTCAAGGAAAAACAGGTCTTGTACGGAAATATATAAAAAGTTGTTTTTTCCCACACTCCGTTTGCGAGTGCAACAGGAAAGGGAATGACTAGCAGTTGTAGCAGTTACTCTCTTCTATACACCGAATGGTAGCTTGCTGAGTATGCAGTCTTAGTTATGTGACTCGATTTGTGATTTCCTGTCAGACAGGTCACAGTTCGTAGTAATTGACGGAAAGTCATCGAGTAAAACAGAAGTGATTTCTGGCGTTCCCCAAGGTAGTGTTATAGGCCCTTTGCTGTTCCTTTTATATAAAAACGATTTTGGAGACAATCTGAGCAGCCGTCTTCGGGTGTTTGTAGATGACGCTGTCGTTTATTGACTAATAAACTCATCAGAATATCAAAACAAACTGAAACTGATATCTGAATGGTGCGAAAAGTGGCAGTTGACCCTAAATAACGAAAAGTGTGAGGTCATCCACATGAATACTAAAAGGAACTCGTTAAACTTCGGTTACACGATAAATCATTCTAATCTAAAAGCTGTAAATTTAACTAAATACCTAGGTATTACAATTACGAACAACTTAAATTGCAAGGAACACACAGAAAATGTTGTGGGGAAGGCTAACCAAAGACTGCGTTTCATTGGCAGGATACTTAGAAAATGTAACAGACCTACTAAGGAGACTGCCTACACTACGCTTGTCCGTCTTCTTTTAGAATTCTGCTGCGCGGTGTGGGATCCTTACCAGACAGGACTGACGGAGTACATCGAAAAAGTTCAAAGAAAGCAGCACGTTTTGCATTATCGCGAAATATGGGAGAGAGTATCATAGAAATGATACAGGATTTGGGCTGGAAATCATTAAAAGAAAGGCGTTTTTCGCTGCGACGGAATCTTCTCACGAAATGCGAAAATATTTTGTTGACACCGACCCACATAGGGAGGAACGATCACCACGATAAAATAAGGTAAATAAGAGCTCGTACGGAAAGATATAGGTGTTCATTCTTTCCGCGCGCTATACTAGGTTGGAATAATAGAGAATTGTGAAGGTGGTTCGATGTACCCTCTGCCAGGCACTTGAATGTAATTTGCAGAGTATCCATGTAGATGTATCAATGTAGATGTACGTCTATATATGTGTATAGTTTTCCATGTAGGATAGATGACCTATGGTATACAGTGTTTCGATGAAGAGTCCGTCATTGTCCAGAATTAGGTATTCTGGAAGGCTATCGTGGCGCCATGTAGTGAACTTTCCTCCGGTGTGCAGGTAGTGGCAACGAAACGCCAACGGGAGCCGCGCCGACGTGACGAGGAAGGAGTGGAAAGCGATCGCATTATTTTTGCACGGCACGTTTCCTGGCAGAGCTGCCCACGCGCAGGCCAGCCGCCCACGTGGATTAGTGGGGCGACGCCCACGCTCCACGTGTCTGCACGTGGCGCCTGCACAGGTCACCCTCACGCTTCAGCTAGCGGCGGCTGCTGAGCGCTTTCCCTGTCAACAACACGGTGTCGTCAACTTCTTTTTGTTGAGTCTGTTTACTGCTTTCCTCATCTTGCTGGTTCGCAAGGGATTTTCACTTCTATTCATTTAGTGCGGAGGACTCAAGCTTTGCTAATGAAGCGTATTCCTGAAATGATTAAGGATTTTACCTGAAAAAACGTTGAAGTTAAATGTGCATATAAGGAACGGATTAAAGAAACACACAAATCTTCAAACGTAAAAGCAACTTCGAAAGTAATACAATTGAGCGTCATAGGATTGTATACAAGCTGGTTATAATTAAACTTTCCTACTTGAGAGGTCCCCCATCAAAAGCGAGTGATCTTAGGACAATAGGACATTCTGAAAACATTTGTAAGGACACGCGGAAGAGAAGTAGCGAATAAACCACCGAAAGAAAGACATTTTAATTTCCACATGAGAGGGTAACATTTAATTGCGTACCATGTTTACGTTCCAGGTTACAAATGTTGCTCAATGTGGCGACCATCTTCATCCACGACAGCCTGGAACAGCACTAGAGATTGCTCTACTGCTGCCCGGAACATCTCAGGTGGACCGCGCAACATTCAGTTGTCGTGTCACAGCTCGTGCACTGCTTGAAGACCACACATTGCGCCCTGAATTGTCTGCCATGATGACACTAACTTCTCCGATAATCGGCGGCGCAGCTGGCCGTCGGTATCACCCAGCAGCGATTCCCAGACCGCCAGTTAATTCGAGCTTCCGAGTCATGTTCTTCAAACCCCTGCGGAAAGAGGACCCCTCCGTATCCCTTTAATGCGTCGATACCCGCGAACAACAGCAGCATTATTGCTGTTTAGATAAAACCTCTTCACGAGTGAAGCCCTGCCCAGACCTAGACCCATGCACACTCATCCCTGTGCTTCAACCCCACGTCGCCCTACCAGTAACGGCGACTAACGGGAAGTCATGGCAACAGCGCTACTAACAACGCAAATACCGCAGCGCACAGTCTGAACATCATTTCTATGAAGTGGGGTACTCATAAGGTAAATAGTTTTCTGTCTACACTGGCTCAAGCAGCGCAATTTTAATTATACCTGCTCAGTATATACAAAGGTTAAGCCAAAATTTTTAGCAGGAATTCAGAATTTTTTTTATTTACAGTATAACTGTTACAATTTTCGAATTACTCTCCATAAGAACTGATGCATTTTTTCCATTCTTTGAAACCACTTCGAAAATGTCTCAGTCCAAGCTTCAGTAAGGAAGTCACTTAGATCACTGATGTATGCTGCAGTAGCCTGTTTATAGGATGAAAAACGCTGTCCACGAATTCTTTCTTCATCTTTGAGAGCAGGAAGAAGTCACACGAGGCCAGGTTAGGTAAACAGGGTGGGTGCGGTAACATTCGCATTTTTTCCTTCTCCGAGAAGTCCATTATTCTGGCAGCCGTGCGTGCTGAGCCATTTTCTTGACGCGGAAGGCATCCATGTGGACCGAGCGAGGTGGCGCAGTGGTTAGCACACTGGATTCGCATGCGGGTGGACGACGGTTCAAACCTGCGTCCAGCCATCGTGATTTCCCTAAATCTCTTCAGGTAAATGCTGGGAAGGTTTCTTTGAAAGGAACGGCCAACTTCCTTCCCCATTCTTCCTAATCCGGTGGGAGCGATGACCTCGCTGTTTGGTCCCTTCCCCCAAATCAACCAACCAACCAACCAACCAATCTCCATATGGCTACTACTTTCGGCAGACATTCTGTCACATACTGCTCAGCATTAACTGTGCAACATGTGCCCAAGGTCACAGAAGGCAGGTGACCCATCTTTGTGAAGAAAGTGGTCAGTGTCTTCTGTCCAGAGCTCCCACTTCTACGATGTTTCGGGATGGTTCCTCACCTGAAAAGCACCCCTGAAAAACTGCCTTTTCAGTTCGAGGTAATAGTGGTACACCCATGTTTCGTGACATGTGGCGACATTGTACATGTGTTTGGACGATTGTTTGTCGAATTTTTCAAGTACGAAACGATACCAATCCATTCTTCTGTGTTTTCCGGCTTCCGTCATGGAATGTGGAACTCAGCGGACATACGACTTGTTTAGGCCTAAATGATCGTGAACGATGATCTACGCCACAGTGGACCGAATATTTAGTGCCCTTCAGTGCCACATGTTGTGAAATCAGGATCAACTTTGATTATTTACGCCACAGTATCAATGTTTTCTTGTATCACTGCCGTTTCTAGCTGACTGGGACGAGCTTCACCTTCAGGATACTTGTGATCCCTTAAAAATTCGCGAAACCAATTTCCAACGGCCCCTCGAAGGAGCAGGCCTACTAAAAACACGAACCAGAGAACTTCTTTTTGTAGACATAGTGCATCATTGCACCGTCACAGCGCGACAGATCCGTCAGGAACTCTGTGACATACGACTGGCCGCGTCTTCCATTAGCTTTCGCAGTGTGATTTGAAGTTCAGTGGTGAGGGAACCATGGGGTGCATGGTTCAAGGTCGACAACCAATTTTCTTTCACAAATGAAACAATCCCATTGTATTCAGTGTTTAAGAGCTGCTAAAAACTTTGTATGTGATCAAAAGTTTCCGGGCACACTTTTTTACTGCGAAATTTACCGCTACAAATCACGAGAGGAGAACCCACCAGTATAAAAGGAGATGGGTTGCTATAAGAAAAGCAGTAATAGCAGAATGGATCCTTCAGGAGAGTTCAGTGACTGAACGAGGACAAGTTAATGGAAGCCGCCTGAGTAGCAAATCCACCAGGGACATTTCAACCCTTCTAGAGCTGCCCAAGCCAACTGTTAGTGATGTGACTGAAGTGTAAATGCGAAGGAACAACCAAAGCTAAACCAAGACCGCCGGCCGGAGTGGCCGAACGGTTCTAGGCGCATCAGTCTGGAACCGCGCGACCGCTACGGTCGCAGGTTCGAATCCTCCCTCGGGCATGGATGTGTATGATGTCCTTAGGTTAGTTACGTTTAAGTAGTTCTAAGTTCTAGGAGACTGATGACCTCAGATGTTAAGTCCCATAGTGCTCAGAACCATTTGAGCCATTAAACCAAGACCAGACAGACCTGATGTATTCATGGAAAGGGACCGGGAGACGGAACGGAGATTTGATGTAAAAAAATCACATGAAATTAGCGGATTGAATCACTCATGAGTTGCAAAGTGCTTCCAGACGCCCATCTAGCACAATGACTGCGCCTAAGGAGTCAAAGTGAATGCCGCTACAGTGGTCGAGCAGCTGCTCATCTGCCATACATTTGGGTAGTCAGTGAAGTGATGTATGAGGTGGTGTAAAGAACAACGTCACTGGAAACGAGTGATCTGGAGTGGCCAATCAGATTGTACCCTGTGGCAGTCTGATGGTAACGTTGGGGTTCGGCTAATACCTTCCATCATGTGTAGTGCCAACAGTGAATTACGGAGGCGGAAGTTTTAAGATATGGGAGTGTTTTTAGTGGACAGGATGTGCTCCTGTCACTGCGATTAAGGAAACACTAAATGCAGGAGGACATCAACACATTTTACAGCATTGTTGCTAAGTACAGTAGAGAAACATTTCGGAGACGATGATTGTGTCAGCATGACGGGGCACCCTGTCACAAAGCGGCAAGTATGTGGCAACGGTTTGTCTGAGAAAGCAGCATCTGTGAGGTAGTGGTTTGTGGATAGTGACATTCCCTAAATGGATTGGCCTGCCCCGAGTCTCGGCCTTAGCACAATGGAGCACTTTTATGTTGAGTTAGAATATTGACCTCGCTCCATGACCCAGCAAACAACATATCTTCTCTGCTTACGGCTCTTGACGAAGAATGGGCTGCCATTTCTTCACAAACATTCTGACACATCATTGCAAGTATCCTCAACAAAGTCGCCATAAAGGCGTAGGGTGGACATACTCGGCACAAGTGTGTAGTGTTAGACGTATCCTTTTGATCAGATGTTATACATGTGATGATTTTTCTGGGCAAACTACAATATATGAATCTCCGAGAGCCCCCGTGAGAACAGGAATCAAAAATGTTCATATCCGTGGTCTAAAGGTACGAGCATGGTAACTGAACGTGTTCGGTCAGAGGGTTAGCTGCCCTCTGTAATAATTAAACTGAGTTAATGGATCAACGAGGAACTGAAGCGGGTGTCGTGCGACTTCCGCCCCGAGCAGATACAACGAACGAAAACGAAGGAAATGAGATTTAAAAAATAAATAAAATAAAATAAAAAAGGGTAACGTCTTCGATTAGTAATGAAAACGTCCTGGGTCCCGGGTTAGAAACCCGCCACTGATTAAATTTTGATTAATAATCTGCATTGGTGGTCGAAGAATTCCGGCATGAAAGAGGGCGGTGGAGCTGACAGGTGTTCGGGGCACTCTCTCGTCCTTGGGGTGGGAAACTGTCCCTAAGGGCGGAACAATTACCAATGATTAACGGCATGAGGATGCAGAAGGAAATGGAAATATCACTGCATTAAAGACACATAACGTGTATCCACCGGATATGTGGCCTGTAATCGAAGAACTGTCGTGATGATCTCTCCATTGGCAAAAGATTGCGGGATAGTCTCCCATTTGGATCTCTGGGAGGGGACTGTCAAGCCGGAGGTGACCATAACAAAAAGACTGAATAACCATCAAAAGGATAACGTTCTATGAGTCTGGGGGTCGAACGTCAGAAGCTTGAAGATGGTAGGCAGGCTACAAAATCTGGAAAGGGAAATGCAAAGGCTTTGTTTAGATATAGAAGGGGTCAGCGAAGTTAAATGGAAAGAAGACAAGTACTTATGGTCTGATGAGTATAGGGTAATATCAACAGCAGCAGAAAATAGTATAACGGGAGTAGGATTCGTTATGAATAGGAAGGTAGGGCAGGGAGTGCGTTACTGTTAACAATTCAGTGATAGCGCTGTTCTTATGTGATAGCGTTGTTCTTATCAGAATCGACAGCAAACCAACACCGACAACGATATTTCAGGTATACATGCCGACATCGCAAGCTGAAGATGAAGAGACAGAGAAAGTATATCAGGATATTGAAAGGATAACACAGTACGTAAAGGGAGATGAAAATGTAATAATCATTGGGGCTGGAATGCACTAGTAGGGAAAGGAGTAGAAGAAAAGGTTACAGGAGAATACGGGCTAGGGCAAGGAATGAGAGAGGAGAAAGACTAACTCAGTCCTGTAATAAATTTCCGCTGGTAATAGCGAATTCTGTTTAAGAATCACAAGAGAAGGAGGTATACGTGCAAAAGACAGGGTGATTCGGGAAGATTTTAGTTAGATTACATCATGATCAGACAGAGATTCCGAAATTAGATATTGGACCATAAAGCGTACCCAGGAGCAGGTATAGGCTGAGATCACAATGTAGTATTTATGAAGGGTAGGCAGAAGTTTAAGAGATTAGTCAGGAAGGATCAATATGCAAAGAAGTAGGATACAGAAGTACTAAGGGATGACGAGATATGCTTGAAGTTCTCTAAGGCTGTAGGTACAGTAATAAGGAATAGCTCACTGGGCAGTACAGTCGAACAGGAATGAACATCTGTAAAAAGGGCCATCACAGAAGTGAGGAAGAAAAACTTACCTGCAAAGAAGGTAACTACAAAGAAACCATGAGTAACAGAAGAAACACTTCAGTTGATCGATGAAAGAAGAACGTACAAAAATGTTCAGGGAAGTTCGTGAATACAGAAATCCAAGTCGTTGAGGAAATCAGTAAACAGGAAGTGCAGGGAAGCTAAGAAGAAATGGCTGCATGAAAAATGTGAAGAAATTGAAAAAGAAATGATTGTTGGAAAGGACTGACTCAGCATATAGGAAAGCCAAAACCATCTCTCACGACATTAAAAGCAATGGTGATAACATTTAGAGTGCAACGAGGATTCCACTGTTAAATGCAGAAGAGAGAGCGGATAGCTGGAAAGAGTACATTGAAGGCCTCCATGTGGGGGAAGATTTGTCTGATGTGACAAAATAAGTAGCAGTAGTCGATTGGAAGAGATCCAGTATCAGAAACAGAATTTAAGAGAGGTTTGGCAGACTTAAGATCAAATAAGGCAACAAATCGACTATTCACGTTGGTGTGTAGAATGTATGAGTCTGTGGGGCGGCTGGTGGAATTTATGTTGATAATAATGTAGCATGTAATGTAGAAAAGATGCATTTCCCGGCCGATTAACCATATGTGGGGGCCACGGGTGGAATACTTGTTATATAAAATGAAAATGTTGTTCCTATTATTTATGCTGTCTTTTGCCGTTCTCAACACTGGCTCTCTAACTACAATATTGGCAACCAGAAAGTGATTAGCAAAACGTGAAGCCTGTAATTAGAATTCCTAGTGCCCACTTCATCTGAGAAATACACTTATAGCTACAGCTTATAGCTCTGAGGAATTAGGAGATTGTCTGGGATTCATAATCAAAAACGATCCTGTAAAAACGTTCGCTATATTCTGAAAGTCACAGATCATAAAAAAAGGAATCCGCACAATTCAACTACCAGAGCAGTTCAGAGTCTAATGCGCTGATACAACTATAACTGTTCAAATTAAATGTTTAAGTGAATGCTCGCCATAATTTAATGATAATGTTCATCAAACGCCACGCTAAATAATGGTAGAATGTCTGTCCCGCGGCGGCACTTGAAAATACGACATACGCAAACTGAAGATAGATCATTAAAGTCATCCCAGAATTAACACTTCACTCGAAAACGATATCATGGTTACGCGTATCCCGAGTAACTTATTACGGCATCCGAGGCTGTTTATAGCAATGATACCGACGCGACGCGACTCCCGGCATAGATGGTGTGCTATTCAGCGTCTGGAGAGAACTGGGGCCTTACTTCCTCGCGCAGCGTTCTTATATATAAAGCCTCGGTGCGGACGGCTAAGGGAAAGCCTGATTAAATCGGCTCTCCCGACTAGCCGCTGGGCTAGTAATGCACCACTTTAAGCTATCGAATAAATCATTGCTTCCTTTGCTGATGGCCGATGAAGCTCTCAATTTAAATGTGCATTCAGCACACAGGTAAGTAATCATAATAAAAGTCTGACGTGGCTAAGTCAAATATTTTGGGCGAGAGAATTAATTTAATTACAGACGAGCTCTGAACTTGCCCTTTGGAGATACGCTATCGCTATAGTTTTATAGTTATTCAGTTGAAACTTCTCACATCTTTATGATTATAGCGGATCTCCCTTCTACTTAAATTTAAACATCCTAGCCTTATTTATTCACCTACTTAATCTACCTTGCTTCCTTAATTTCTAAGACAAAAACCAGAAAATTATAAATTTCAACTAAAATTCTAATTTATGAGATCCAAAATACTGTTTCTACTAAATTATTATGAAAAAGGACTCTAAATATAAATTTTTAAGTCTCTAGCTCTTCTCTGTTGCGCCAATAATTTTTACAGAAAAACGTCCAAATTTTGAAAATGATTAAAGTTATTGAACTGATATTCAACACATATTGATTTAGTATTACTCCTGACATGATAGAAACGTTTCAGGTTAATTACTTGATTTTTAAAGTATTGCGCAACATTTATGACGTCAGAGATAGTTACAGCGGACTAGGCTGGCACACAATGGAAAGACTGATGTGAATTTTATACAGCGTGAGTAGGCTGCTTCCCTACATGTCTGGCGGCATACCATCTGACTTTCGCAAAAATATCGTCCACACAATTCCGAAGACCGCAAGAGCTTGCGAGAATTATCGCGCAATCAGCTTAACAGCTCATGCTTCCAAGTTGCTGACAAGAATAATATACAGAAGAATGAAAAAGGAAATTGAAGATGTGTTGGATGATGCTTTTGTTTGGCTTTAGGAAGCGTAAAGGCACCAGAGAGGCAATTCTGACGTTACAGTTGATAATGGAAACAAGATTAAAGAAAAATCAAGACACGTTCTTAGGATTCGCCGATCTGGAAAAAGCTTTGGACAGTGTAAAAGCCAGCCGAGGTAGCCGAGCGGTTCTAGGCGCTACAGTCTGGAACCGGGCGACCGCTACGGTCGCAGGTTCGAATCCTGCCTCGGGCATGGCTATGTGTGATGTCCTTAGGTTAGTTAGGTTTAAGTAGTGCTAGGGGACTGATGACCTTAGCAGTTAAGTCCCATAGTGCTCAGAGGCATTTGAACCATTTTTGACAGTGTAAAATGGTGCAAGATCTTCGAAATTTTGAGGAATATGTGGTGAGATCCTTTTTTAATAGCAAGAATTCCACGAACAGCTCTATCATTAACCCGTTTAATTATGACACTATCGGTTTCGTGCCTTAGAGCCACATCATCGGCTGTCAGACGAGGATGTGCAGCAGGCAGTTACGGAATTCTTCACCTCAGTGTTTTACCAAATGGCTATCTTCAACTTGGTGCGTCAGTGAGATGGTTGCCTTAATGCTGACAGCGATTTTATCAGATTGGCGTATCGATTCTGGACTGCTCGGCCTTCAAACGGAAACTTTTTTACCCCCGTTTACCTCCGTTTAACCATTACTAAAATTCAAGTCGTGTGATACTGTCGTCAGTGTGAATATTGTGGATACGCTGTGTACGAAATGGGTACAAGTTTTCCGCATGTAATGTTCTCCATACATCTGTTCGTCGGGCACTGATACGCACAGAAAGAAAGTCGCCGTGCACTGTTTGTAGGATTACGCTGCACCGTTTCAACAAAGTGTTGCTGCTCCGGAGACGTTCAGAAGAGAAATGGAAACTTGGAAGAACACCAGTTTCACGCAGTGAGCTGGTAAACACTCTGCGATCAGGAATTCGACATGTCGGTAAGCGTAGATGGTATCCTACGATAGCAGCAGGAGCACTATCATTGCAAAAGCCGTATACATACACTACATTTGCGTATTTTCCATTAGTGTACATGTGTAGTATTTTGGCCAGTGCGTGTAAAACCACAGTTAACCGACGCTTCTCTTTGATACACTCTGTCTTGCGCAGTACTTCATTCACACCACACCAAGGACAACGACGCATTTAACGGGCTGGTGTTCAAATGGCTCAAATGGCTCTAAGCACTTTGGGACTTAACATCTGAGGTCATCAGTCCCCTAGACTTACAACTACTTAAACTTAACTAACCTAACGACATCACTCACATCCATGTCCGTGGCATGATTCGAACCTGCGACCGTAGCAGCAGCACGGTTTCGGACTGAAGCGTCTAGAACCGCTCGTCCACAGAGGCCGGCGAGCTGGTGTAATGGGAGACATCCCGAGGAAAGAGATTGAAAGCGACGAAGTACGATGGGCTAGGTGCATAAGACGCATACGTGAGCTCCACTAGCCCAAAAACAAATGTACATTAAATGTTATCTATTTCGGAAACCATTCGGAATAGCGCATGTGCTTCAGCTGAGCGTTGCTGTCATATCTCTGAATATTGCCCATTCCTCCTGGGACACCCTGTATAAATGAAGATCAGCAGAGGGCCTGCTTGATGGACTACGAACATCATTTCGATTTCAGTAGATAACTTGCCGTCAGTTGGTACGAACTGTGTCACACAACTGAGACGATACTCCTCCATAGGCAGCCAATTCCTATGTATGGGGAGACAGTTTTTCCCGGCAAAGGAACTGAGAGCTGCGACCATAACGGAATGGAGTGGGTATGACGAGCTGAAGTAGGCGGAGTGGTGAGAGCATCAGCGGCTGCAGGCTCCTGTTGCTTCCGCCTTGCCTTATTAAACCCGCTGTCACAAGTCAAATAGAAGTTTTATAATTGCAGCAGGAAGTTACAGCCATTACTTAAGACCGCCGTCTTGGAAGTTGGTTTATTAACTGCATCTCATCCTGTTCGCTAAACGCCGCAACGTAAGAATGAACAGGGAACATAGTTCAATATTTTTAATGCTGCTTGTCGACCTATTCAGGATGCCCTAAAATTCCCCTTACAAACTTTGAGGACTTGTAGAGGCTTGTAGAGGGAGCTTGTTAGACAAAATTTGGAACAGGAACCCTTGTCTGGAAACGTACCGTTTCCACCGTGCTACAGCCGTTTGAAAACATGTTCCTTAGTTAGGTATACAACAGGGTAGTCATGGTGGGTGGATGCTTACATCGAATCGGCTGATGTCATTTAATGTCTATCCTACCTCTCTCATCTGATTCGAGCCTTATTCACGTGTCTGTGAATGTTAGAGAAATATGGCTGCGTAGGTTTGTGGAATACACAGATATGATCCCTCTGTATGGCGAAGCTCACTGTAATGGAAGAGCTGCTGGTCGCCTTTATCAAGATCGTTATCCTCAACGTCCGACTCCACTGCATACACTTTCCGCCAGAATTACGCAACGGCTTCGAGAAAGGTGTACCTTCAGCAGGCGTGACTATGGTGTTCCAAGAAGACGCCGCACACCCGGATTGGAAGAGGCAGTACTGCATCACGTTGAAGATAACCCGTTAAAGAGTACACGAAGAACTGTGCGGGCCATGGGTGTTCCTCCCGACACCGCCTGGTATATCCTTCATGACCAACAAGTACATCCATACCACCTCCAAAAGATACAGTCACTAATGAGTACACAGTTTCAGCGCGGCTGCATCGACGAGCCCCTGGGGATCGTGTTTTCAGTTCTCGAAACAGCCATGTCTGGGCAGTCGAAAACCCACATGCCACGCATACAGATCTAGTATCAATGTGTCGGCAGGTATTTTTGATTGGACACTATTTGACTCCAACCAAGCTCACGAGACCCAACTAGTTGACCTTCCTACAACAAGTATTTGGCCTGTTGTTGGATGCTGTGTCGTTGGACGTCCGCCAAGACATGTGGTTTCAGCACGACGGCGCATCCGCTCACTTTTCACGTGACGTTCGGGAACATCTGGACCAGCGATTCGGGTACAGATGGAAAGTGTGGCCCAGCGGTTCTAGGCGCTACAGCCTGGAACTGCGCGACCGCTACGGTCGCAGGTTCGAATCCTGCCTCGGGCATGGATGTGTGTGATGTCCTTAGGTTAGGTTTAAGTAGTTCTAAGTTCTAGGGGACTGATGACCTCAGCAGCCATTTGAACCATTTGTACAGATGGAAAGTGATCCAATCGCATGGCCCCCACGATCACCGGATTTGACTCCACTAGACTTTTTCCTCGGAGGTGGAATGAAGAGTTTGATTGATGAGACCTGTAGAGACAGAAGGTTTGGTGGCAGGACAGATTGCAGAGACACGAGGTGTGACAGAGCGTATGTACCACAATGTCATTCGTAGGAACAATGTGTGCACCGAACATGGTGGTCGCCAAATCTAACCGTACTTGTAGTGATCAGAATGCTAATCCTCCTTCGAAAATGACGAAAACAGTTTATGTTTAACTGTAAGCAGTAGTTTATGTGAAAACTTATTAAGTTTCGTTTCTTTGGTTACTAATGAATGGAACTGTAAAACAAGTGGTGTACTGGAAGTGGTCGCGTTACCAACATGTTTTTAAACGGTTGTAGCAGGGAAACGGAAGGTTTCCGAACATGGGTTCCAATCCAAAATATGATTTACTCAGTCCCCTTTACAAGTCCTAGAAATCTGTAACAGGAATTTTAGAGCACCCTGTGCTGGAAATGATCTTGGTTCCTTATAAAACCAAACTTGTCAGTTACATATGGCCGAACTTTGTGTAGCAGATATAAGGTGATATCAAAAGAACCTGATCAAAAATCCTTAAAATCGTTGGGGGAGGTTGCCTCAGTGGTGAGCTGGTCCCAGCACCAGACAGATTTGAATTAGCCGTGGAAAATGGAAATGAGCGTTTGGCGTCATTGGCCGGGAGGCACCTCGCGGGGCAGGTCCGGCCGCCTTGCAGCAGGTCTTACTACGTTCGACGCTACACTGGGCGACCTGCGCGCCGGAGGGCGAAATGATGATGAATACAGCACAACAGCCAGTCCCTGAGCGGAGAAAATCCCCGACCCAACCGGGAATCGAACTCGGGCCCGTAGGACGGCAATCCGTCACGCTGACCACTCAGCTATCGGGGCGGCCAAATAGCCATGAACAGGATAGAATGTAGAAGGCAGAAAGTGACTTCTACAGTTGTAGAGGAGCACGTTTGCTTGTTGTTTCTCACGCCACTTCCCTTTTTTCATGGTCACTGACGAGAAATTAGTTGTTTAGTGAACGTTCATTGTTATCACTGTTACGCAGACGACCTTCTTAGAAATTCTGGATCATCTTCTGGTAAGTTTAAAGAAACTATTAAAATTCTGATTAAATTTTACATGAGCTATTAATAACGGCAACGGCCTTGCCTCAGTGGATACACCGGTTCCCGTGAGATCACCGAAATTAAGCGCTGTCGGGCGTGGTCGGCACTTAGATGGGTGACCATCCTGGCCGCCATGCGCTGTTGCCATTTTTCGGGATGCACTCAGCCTCATGATGCCAACTGAGGAGCTACTCGACCGAACAGTAGCGGCTTCGGTCAAGAATACCATCATAACGACCGGGAGAGCGGTGTGCTGACCGCACACCCCTCCTATCCGCGTCCTCCACTGAGGATGACTCGGCCACTCCTGGCCTGAAGACGGAGTGCCTTATGAGCTATTAATAAGATAGCGTTTCTTTGTCAACGAAACTTACCTATATTTGAATAAGAGTGAGTTATTGAAAACCTATCGTCTTGGACAGTCTCTGACACTACGTTTGTGCCCAACGCTGGACCCAGAATCAGTTCCACAAACATACTGAAGCTTTCTTTCATTTTTCAGGGATTATTGCCGGAATTGTAATTTGCAAGAAATCAAAGTGGGATAAGAAGACAATGAAAAGTTATCTACGGCGTATTGGTTGGAAAACCCAGCATTAGGGAAGCAGCAGGACACATTTCTGTCCCTACGAGCTCATTAAGAAAACGTTATACCTTATGGGACAGATTTAAAAATAATTTCACTGACCCATTGATAGATCAGCTAATCAAATATCTGAAACGTTTTTCGCCTCTAAACAAAACAAAAGTTTTGAAATTAGTTTACAATTTAGAGGAACATCTAAAGTTGCCTTATCAATTCAACAGGAACAACTGCACGCAATACGTTATTTTAAGAGTTCCATGAAGTGGATTCCGAATTCTCCCTGCTGCGTGCCGTCTAATAGCCGTCGAAGAGCGTATGGTTTCAACAAAGGCCTATAAAAATAATGCTATTACTGTTCCATTTAATTTTATTTTTGTTTTTATTTTTATTTTTGTGTTCATAATTGCAATGTTTCATTTCTCATACAGTTTGTACGGCGTTGAGAACATTTAGTTGGAGAATATATTTATAGACAATTGTTTAAAACGTAATCAATGATATTAAAAACGATTTAATTTTGTGATTTTTTAAATGTTTATGTCGTATGTTTTCATCGTGAAATAGTTATATGTAGTTTACTCATAGTATTCTTATAAAAGTGCGAAAGTGCTGACATCATCAGGACAACTTCCGTTATAGACTGGAAAGTTCCGAGGCTGATTTTATTACTGGCATATAAGCGACATAAGCGTGGTAACTGAGGTGAGAGTTTGAACTACCAAGTGTGAATAACAACAGACGTGCATTCGACTAGTCAGTTGTGAGCAGGCGATGTTAAGCAGTCGACGTGCGGCCGTAGTGTGTCAATGTTGTTCTGTCGCAAATTGCAAAGGAGAACGTATCTATTCTCCAAAATGTTTTGAGGAAGAGCAAAGTGTGTGCACAGTTTGTCCCGCACACCTCGACTCCCGAACAAAGACGGCGACGCTGGCACTCCTTTCGTGGTGGGTGGTGGTAGGTTCTTATGGGAGCATTCTGCTGAGGTCGTCGGTCCCTCAGCTTGCACACATCTTAATCTAACTTAAACTAACTTACGCTAAGGACAACACCCGAAAGAGGAGCCGAACATCCGACGGAGGCAGCCGCGCGAACCGTGGCAAGGTCCCTGCGACCGAGCGGCTACGCCGTGCGGCGCGTGACTTTATTCATATGCAAAACAAGTAGAATTCTTTTGGGGAAAAATCATCACGAGTGACGAGACTTGGTGTTATAAATACGAACCTACAACAATATTATAAAGTGCAGAAATTAACATGAAGGATCAACAACTCATTGACGACAGAACCGATCTTTTACTCAATGTGGCACGCGAGTTGAACAACATCCGAACGAAAACCTTTTCTGCCAGTTTTACATCTTTTTGCGAAAGTTCTTTGCGCGGTGAACTAGTCGGGAGAGACGAAATCTAGAACACATGAAGCGTTAAAACCCCAAACTTCACTTTCTCTATTTTTTATTGATTCACTCTCGAAAACTTTGGACTGACGGAGTAGCTTTCAGTCGGAGAATTCAGTACGGTTGGAGTTGCATCACAAGCAGAGGTACACGTTTAGGGTGGTAGCTTCTGTAGCCCATAGAAAATGGATGGTTCTGAGTAGTATTATTGCTGTTGTCTGTCATCGAATTACCGAGTCATTTGCTGCACTGTGGGCCCGTCAATACTTTGCGGCAGTCTGGGATAGTCGACGCCGATGTGTCATCAACCGATTGCTCTGCATCGGAATCGAAACTAATTTCAGAAGTTTTCCTCGAATTGAGATGTCCATTGTACACCATTGCTTCAGTGGCACGTGAAAAGGCTAATATCTGCTCGACCTCTGAGAACGAGTATTCCATACATCTCGAACCCTGGATCGGACCAGGACATAGTAACATCGCGCACCTCCTGTGCGACTGCGAGTACAAAACCTGACGTGATCTCTGTCACTTAAGACGCTGAGATATATCATTCTGTCTCCATCACTGAACTATCTCTAATTGGACGTGTAGTTCGAGTAGTTCTTTGGAATGGTAATGTTTGCCTTTTCGGCCACTGTGATAAGGCGCATTGTCTTGCTCAAAGATCCAACCTTCGTAACCAAACCGATCAGAAGTGTGTTCCGCAGGGATTATTAGTCATAGCAAATGCCCTGAAAACATTTACAAATTTATAACGTTTGTGTCCTTCCAGCAATTGCTGCAGACTACTCATTTCCAAACGATACTCATCACACGTACCTTTGGCTATCTACGAGTGTAAGTCAATTATTATCCGCGAAGTAGTTATAAAATATTATTGTAATCAAATAGGAAACTTACAAGAACATCGTTTTTGTACAAAGTCTCCTTGCGTTTCAACGCACTTGGTGGATAGTTGTACAAGCTTCCTGATGCCTTCATAAAAGAAGGTTCTCGGTTGAGCTGCAGCCCAGGAATTCACCGCATCTTTCACTGCTTCGTCCGAGGCAAATCGATGGCCCCTTAATGCCTGCTTGAGTTGATCAAACAAGTGATAGTCAGAAGGGGCAAGATCGGGACTATATGGAGGATGATCCAGTACGTCAACTTTGAGTTTCTGGAGCGTTTCAGCAGTGTGGGCAGCAGTATGCGGATGGGCGTTGTCGTGCAACAAAACATCCTAACATTTACATTTATATTCTGTGTTAACAGATCTCTCATTTTCAGATATGTTTTTCTTCTTACTACCAGTTTATATTATATCCTCTGTACTTCTGCTCTCGTCAGTGATTTTGCTCCACAACGTGGTCTTTAGCAGCTGAGTACAAGCTCGCACTATGGAAGGATGAGGAACGAAAGCGGCCGAGCCCTTTCGAAGGAGCAATCCCGGCATTTGCCTTAAGCGATTTAAGGAAATCATGGAACGCCTAAATGAAATCATGGGCCGGCCGGTGTGGCCGTGCGGTTCTAGGCCCTTCAGTTTGGAACCGCGTGACCGCTACGGTCGCAGGTTGGAATCCTGCCTCGGGCAGGGATGTGTGTGATGTTCTTAGGTTAGTTAGGTTTAAGTAGTTCTAAGTTCTAGGAGACTGATGACAGAAGTTAAGTGCCATAGTGGTCAGAGCCATTTGAACCAATTTTTGAAATCATGGAAACCTTAAATCAGGATGGCCGGACGCGGGTTTGAACCATCGTGCTCCCGAGTGAAAGTGTCCGATACGGAGGGGAGAGAAAACTACTTCGCCTGTACTTCGTTACTAGGAAGAAGTGCGTCATGGCCTGATTGTTCGCTTGTCTGAGCACATCTTGACGTTGTCAGCTGGATGTGGGTTGCAGCAGTTGTGCGGAGGTGAAGAGACCTGAACAGGATAGATTAGCGTGGAGAGCTGTGTCAAACCAGTGCTTGGAGTAAAGACCACAACAACATTTTCCGAAAAGCTTGCAAAGCGTAACATGCCAATTCTGATATTCACTAACTTTAAATAGCCAATGTTTATATTTATGTATGACATTCCACTGAAATTAGTGTGATTGTTATAAAATGTGCGATGCGCAAGTCGCGTAAACCTTTTTAATAATTAATTTACTTTTTGTGACAACGAAAACGTTGTGCCACCCCGAAATTAAAATGTTGTGTGTATGTAAAGAGCGTATTTGATCTATGAGTGTGTTTCTTGCTTCCTGACGGCCAGAGAGGAGCTATGCGCCCTGTGGCGAGCAGCAATTCTCTCTGGATTTTGCTCGTGAACGACTAACAGGCTATATAAGAGGTCACTGGAGCAGACGTGAAAGTTATTGTCTAAGGCTAATTTGTTGCATTGTTATAGTCAGTTATGTTGATAATTTTTGATTTGGAAACTTTAATGACCTGCTAGATCGCATTACAATAGATACAAGCAAGATTTCTTCTTGTACAAGAAGAACCTATGAAAATACAGTGTTCCCTCCTTGTGAAAAGGTAAATTACTTGTCCATATACTGCATATAAAAGTGCCTACGTGTTGCTCATCAAAAATAGACCATCGGACGCATGGAAACTGGAAGCAAACCAAAAGCCTTTCCTGGGAGACTTTCATCCACTACAAAAGTGTTTTTCTCTTTTTTAAGTTTTCTCTATGTCTGAAAGTGCTTACCAGAATCCGACCTCGATTTTTAGCTTACGATGAACTGACCAGCGAAACGTCGAGGAGCAGAAGACTATTTTCGGCGAACTGCAGGATTCTTCACAGCAACTTTCATCACCAGACAAGAGCGGCACTTTTGATACAATAAAATGCTTTTTCGATTTCTCAACGAGTAGTTTAAACATTATCAGTATCATTTCTCATAGAAGTAATCCTGGAATCATTGAGAACATTATCCGATTCATATTTCACATTTTTAAAGGAAGGTACATTTTCAGTCAGAACAATTTACAATATACAGAGATTCTCATTTATTGCCCACGATCAGACGTTCAGTTAATTCACAAATCATAATAATTCTTTTTAATCAGACAGATTAAAATCTCAGAGAGTTCGATCAGACAAGAAACTTCGCTCTATTTAGAGATCTCATCTGCTTCAGTGACATCTTGATCGCCCACAACTCCATATTTTACATTGAATAGTGGCTTCGTAGGCATGTTTTAATGATGCAATGAGTGAAGGCAGCAGAGCACCCTGATTAGACCCAACGGCAATAACTTGTATGTGTTTTCCATTCATCTAACCTTTTTCTGTCGCTTTTCCTCATAACTGCCGTCCAAATTTACATCCCACTCGTAAAATTCCACCGCCTGATTTCGTAGCTAGCGTCTTCAAATTTTTTTTGGAATTAAAAGGTCTGGAGCTAATACACTTTTTGAAGTGTATGAACAAGTTGACGTCACTTGGAACAACGTTCGAGATACACAGTAAATATTCAACAACGTCCGACATGAGCTCACTCGACAACATCTGTGTTTCCCATTAGTCAAGAGAGCGCGATGCTATTCTTCGATGATTCCTCGAATTTTTCTTAAAACCTCACAGAAGACTTCAGAATTCTTATACATTAACGATTTGCACGTAATGTTAAAAAAAACTATATCTTTGATCTTTCTGATGGAAACGGGTGTCTTATCGCCGGTCACGATTCTGATCAATTGAACTATTTCTTCCACACCATAACGAAAAAGAAAGTCCGAAGAAAGGAGTTTTAGAATCGAACGAGCTCGGAACTTGTGGAATCCTGTTCTCAGTGAGTACCTCACGCACAGCACAGCGATAAATCTGCCGAAAGTTGTCTCTATTGTGATGGGACTCCTTGTGTTCCGTAGCAGTTCATTGCCAGCTATAAATCCATGGCGACTTTATCATCACCAAAGTATCACCTTCATCCGCTACATTTGATTCATATGCAGAGGAAAATCCGGGACGAATTTCAACAAGTTTCAGAACTTTTAGCAACAAGTAACCAAACAGGGTCTAAAGTCGCACTGATTGCGACAATAGCGCGATTCTTTTTCGACAGTTTCCTTTCCAATCAGTTGATGTTCACTTGATGTAACAAGAGTGGCTCCATCTAATAGCCGAAAACGAGAACCGACCGACTCTCTGCCAGGGAAAGGTGCGTGTTACGGAACTACTGCTCAAAACTGTCCAATCCGACTGATTTACAAGTCGTTTGGAACCGAAACTGTCCGTGGAGCTACAACTAAAACTGAGGTCCATCGACAGACGAACGAGTGCTGGACTTTTGGGGAAACTTTACGTGGTTTTAGCCACGTGTAAAAGTAGTGTAGGAGGACACATTGGTTATCGGCTATCCATGCACGTGAGTAAGATGCCGAAAATAAAAGTGCAACATCTTTAAAGACCAGGTCATTATATCGCCAAGTGAGACGGTAGATAAAAAAATGGTTCAAATGGCTCTGAGCACTATGGGACTTAACTGCTGTGGTTATCAGTCCCCTAGAACTTAGAACTACTTAAACCTAACTAACCTAAGGACATCACACACATCCATGCCCGAGGCAGGATTCGAACCTGCGACCGTAGCGGTCGCGCGGTTCCAGACTGTAGCGCTAGAACCGCTAGGCCACTCCGGCCGGCTGAGATGGTAGATAGTTCATCGTTGTAGGAGTGTATGGTACAAACCCAGGCCAAATGAAACACACACGTCACAGTGCAGGGTAACACACACGTCACAGTGCAGGGTGCACGAACAGTACCTCCCTATGGCGGCAACACAGACGTGTGTTCTCCCACGCAAACGATCATATAGGTGCCGAATCTTGCACGTTATGTTGTAATTCGTCAATGATTCTTGCTGGCCTTAGAGAACAAGTAAGTTCCGTCTTCACTATGTCGCATACGTGTTCAATTGGCGGGAGATCTGGTGATCCTGCTGGCTAGAGCGGTTGTTGTACACCACGGAGATTACGTTGCGTCGCAGCTGCCGTATGTGGACGTGCAGTGTCCTGCTGCAAAAGCACATCACCTTCTTGTTCAAGAAGCGGCATTAGCAGTGCAAGAACAGTCTATGCCATGTAGAGGACGCTGATTGCTTTACCCTTCAGAAACACGAAATATGATCGTGAGCTGTCCCCGTATGTGTCGTTGCGAATTCACTTTGGAATAGGCAGTTCACCAGGTCTACGCAACGCACGCGTACTTCCATCACTCGCATGCTGACAGAACCTAATCTCATTAGTGATGAGAACAGAGCGCAATTCCAGTCTCGAGTCAAGTATTTCACGACACTAGAGCAGCCACGATTGGCTGTCTCATAGCGTCAGTGGTAGATGGGTAGATGGGCCAGAGGCACACGCAATCTTAGTCCCGCTGCGAACAGACGGTTCCGAGTGGTCTCTGATGATACAGCAGGTATTACACTTCGTCCCTGGGTGACACTGCTGCTCGCACAGTGCCTCAATCTTGATGTACTCCTGTACTACGCCGACGTCCAGAACGGAAGGGGAATGTTGCACACACCACTGCTGAAAACAGCGACACGCCACCGATATATGGTGCTCGATGTGTGCAGTAAGCCCATACGGCCAAGAAGCTTCCCACAGGCCCAGAACTCTACCCTGTTCAAATGGCGAAGCTGTTCAATAGGAGTGCGTTGGGCATGGTTGTACCCTAGGATAAATCTTTTTTGAATGGTATTGCCGCCATTTGACTGTGCAACAGGTTTTATACCACAAATAAAATTTGCAAACACCGCTAGCCCAGCACAGTTACTGCCTGAAGTGTCAAAACAGAGAGTGCACAGACAGGTCTTCCGAACCCCATCTGATCGCCGATGATGGTCGCAAATGAATCTCTAACATTAAAACCCCTCACTACGCACATACTGTACCCTGCCCTGGTGCCCCTGAACACAGTCCTTGAGGGTGTTGCATCTTTTTTCCAGCTCTGTATTTCGTTGATCTATATAGTGATTGATTTTGCCAAATACATTTGGTGATGAAACGTGTATTTTTTAAATAGAATTACTAAAAAATAATTGGACGCTACAGAAGCGCGTTGGCTTTGTTCCATTACTGAAAAACTTGTATCAAGAATAGGTCAATGAGCAACCGGAAAACAGACGACACGAAGATCACAGAGTGAACAACCCGATACTGAGTCGGATAAATACCCCGCTACACGAAATCCCATACGTCTGAAAACATTACAGCGCAAATCAAGGTACGTAAAAGCCTTGCGCCTGCACGAACTTGAGAAGGAGTGTTTCACGCGTCGCCAGTCCAGGATCTGCAAGAAATTCGCCCTACGTCAATCAACAGTAAGGTTTCGCTACTGTTGATAAAATCCAACTTTGTTTTTCACTTGATGCGCCGTCGCTGGCAAGAATACAGATGAGATTTATCTACTTCGGAGTCCCATAGGAAATATGAAACGTTGCGGTCTGTTGTTCCATTGTAGCATGTCTGCCTACCTTAGCACCCTATTGTAGCCGACGTCTATAATCAACATCGATGATGGCTTGCGAAGTGAGATGTAAATGTACGGGGGGAAGTATATACTTAGAGATGAAGTATTCGACACTGAGCTTGACTGGTATCCCGATTTACTCACAAACCGATATAAGATTCATTTTTAGGGTTCCATACCTCAACTGGAAAACCATAACCCTCACAGCAGGGATGCACAGACCGGCGGTCCGCCATTGTTCTGAAAGGAGTCCGCCCCCTCACTGTTCGTTCTTGTAATTGTTGTGGTATTTTTACTCATCTTTCATTCGCTCCCTTGTAGAGTTTAATTCTTTTGAGCCTAGTCTAGCTGATAATGGGGCAGCGGATCCTAATATGGAATAATCAGTTGTCTCACGGCACGATATATTTGAGCTGACAACCCTTACGTAGCTACAGTAAGGGGTTTGTGACCCGCGGTACTAGCAAATTAGTACAGCCCTACTTTATAGGATCACTTTGTTGTCCGCCCGTTTGTCTGCCCGCCCAAATGTTGAGACTAGTCTTCTCAGGACCGGGTAGAGGTACCACGTTGAAATTTATGTCCCATACTAAGGTTTACGGTCCCTTGGCGGTGTGCAAAATTCAAGCTTCTAAGCCAACGTAATCGAAAGATAAGGCCATTAATGTCACATACTTCAATACTCGCAAAGCCACTCATCAAAACTTATAGCGTACTTACTTCCTGTTGACCTAGAATCATGAAATTTGAAAAGAAGCAAGCGAAAATTATTAAGTTATAATTGCGTCATATAAGAACTATTTCTTTACTATTTGCTGTCTTTCAATGAGGGTCTCTTGGCAGAGGCATCACTTTGAAAATTAAGGTAGATGCTAAGGTCTACGGGCCTTTGTCGGTGTAAAAGCAAATGAAGCTTCTAAGAAGATGCAATCAAAAGATGCGAGCATATATGTCATATTTTTAAACCCGGAAATTCACTTATCAAAACCTACAGATGAGCTATCTACATATACTTTGAAATGCCAAAGAAACTGGTATAGTCATGCTATTCAAATACAGAGATATGTAAACAGGCAGAATACGGATCGGCGTTAGGCAACGCCTGTATAAGACAACAAGTGTGTGGCACAGTTTTTAGATCTGTTACTGCTGCAATGATGGCAGGTTATCATGATTCAAGTTAGTTTCTATGTGGTATTATAGTCGGCGCACGAGCGATGGGACACAGCATTTCCCAGGTAGCGATCAAGTGGAGACTTCCCCGTACGACCATTTCACGAGTGCAACGTGAATATCAGGAATCCGGTAAAACATAAAATCTGCGACATTTCTGCCACCGGAAAAAGATCCTGCAAGAACGGGACCAACGACGACTGAAGAGTATCGTTCAACGTGACAGAAGTTGAACCCTTCCGCAAACTACTGCAAATATCAATGCTGGGCCATCATTAAGTGTCAGCATGCAAACCATTCAACGAAACATCATCTCTATGGGCTTACTTTGATGACTGCACGACACAAAACTTTGCGCCTCGCCTGAACCCGTCAACAGCGACATTGGACTGTTGATGAGTGGAAACATGTTGCCTGGTCGGACGAGTCTCGTTTCAAATTGAGCGGATGGACGTGTACGGGTATGGAGACAACCTCATGAATTCATGGACCCTACATGTCATCAGGGCACTGTTAAAGCTGGTGGAGGGTCTGTGATGGTGTGGGGTGTGTGCAGTTGGAGTTATATGGGACCTCTGATACGTCTAGATATGACTCTTGGCACGTGACACGTACGTAATCATCCTGTCTAATCACTTGCATCCATTCAGTTCCATTCTGCATTCCGACGGACTTGGGCAATTCCAGCAGGATAACACGACACCTCACAGGTCCAGAAATGCTACAGAGTGCCAGAATGAGATTTTCACTCTGCAGCGGAATGTGCACTGATATGAAACTTCCTGGCAGATTAAAACTGTGTGCCGGACCGAGACTCGAACTTGGGACCTTTGCCTTTGGCGGGCAAGTGCTCTACCAACTGAGCTACCCAAGCACGACTCACGCCCCGTTCTCACAGCTTTACTTCTGCCAGTACCTCGCCTCCTACCTTCCAAACTTTACAGAAGCTCTCCTGCGAACCTTGCAGAACTAGCACTCCTGAAAGAAAGGACATTGCGGAGACATGTCTTAGCCACAGCCTGGGGGATGTTTCCAGAATGAGATTTTCACTCTGCAGCGGAGTGTGCGCTGATATGAAACTTCCTGGCACACAGTTTTAATCTGCCAGGAAGTTTGCTACAGAGTGGCACCAAGAGCACATTTCTGAGTTTAAACACCTCCGATGGCCACCAAACTGCCCAGACATTATTGAGGACATTTGGGATGAATTACAACGTACTGTTCAGAAGAGATCTCCTCCCCCTCTTACGGATTTATGGAGAGCCCTCCAGTATTCATGGTGTCAATTCCCTTCAACGCTACTTCAGTCATTAGTCGAGTCCATGCCAAGTCGTGTTGCGGCACTTCTGCGTGCTGACGGGGGCCCTACACGATATTACGCAGGTGTACCAGTTTGGTTCAAATGGTTCAAATGGCTCTAAGCACTATGGGACTTAACTTCTGAGGTCGTCAGTCCCCTAGAACTTAGAACTGCTTAAACCTAACTAACCTAAGGACATCATACACATCCATGCCCGAGGCAGGATTCGAACCTGCGACTGTAGCGGTCGCTCGGTTCCACACTGTAGCGCCTAGAACCGCTCGGCCACCTCGGCCGGCGGTGCACCAGTTTCTTTGGCTCTTCAGGCCTGGTGGTCTAGCGGTAAACCACCGTGGTCGGGTGGTAATTCACCTGTCTGGAATCCCAGGGATCACCGGATCGAATCTTGGTCGACCACGGATTTTCAGTTTTCCTTCCAATCTAGCATTCACGTCTTACCGATGTGAGGAGTTGTCAGGAGCGACACGCGTTTCCGATTCCTCGTTAGCTATAGGTCCCCTTTCTCCAGTTTAATAACAGCGCTAGATTAAGGACACGCATGCCAGCGAAGTGTCGTCCAACAGAAAGACGTCCATCAGGCCATTGAGAGACTCGAAATTATTATTATCTGTGCACTTAAGTTTGTACGGATTCCTCAGAGAGCGAGTCCTAGTCGCATTTGTCAGGTTTTATTTTCGGTCATCAGCCTTCTTACTGGTTTGACACGGCCCGCAGCGAAGTTCTTTATTGTGTGAAACTCTTCATCTCAGAATAACGCCTAAAACCTTCTTCTTCTTCCTGGCTCTACACTTGTTGATGGGCCTTGGCCTGCTCTAGAACATAATTTCATTCGTCCATATGCAGCGTCTTGCGTCTCCATCCTCAGAATAACGCCTAAAACCTTCTTCCTCTTCCTGGCTCTACACTTGTTGATGGGCCTTGGCCTGCTCTAGAACATAATTTCATTCGTCCATATGCAGCGTCTTGCGTCTCCATCCTCTGACACCAACATTCAAGCGCCCCGTCAGAATGATGTCGCCAAACGTGTTCTTGGTTTGGTTTCCTAAAACAGAACAAGAGCGATACGAACACTTGACATCGGATGGTAGTAAGGATCGAATCCGAGACAAAGAATGAGCAGTTTCGTTCACTGTCATCTTTGGTATGAGAACAACTTACACGTATCAGGCGGGCCGCTTGTATTAGCACGCGTAATCGCCTGATTGGGTAACTTGAATGCTAATTAATTCGGAAATGCCGGCCGCTGGTGGCCGCGCGGTCCTAGGCGCTTCAGTTTGGAACCGTGCGGCCGCTACGGTTGCAGGTTCGAATCCTGCCTCTGGCATGGATGTGTGTGATGTCCTTAGGTTAGTTAGGTTTAAGTAGTTCTAAGTTCTGGGGGACTGATGACCTGAGATGTTAAGTCCCATAGTGCTGAGAGGCCTTTGAACCATAATTCGGAAACGGCGTAATCTATCGAATTTTTTCTTAACAATTATTTCTCTGCGCAACCTGACCTGTAAAACCCTTACAAACTTTTCAAACTGTTTCTGATCACACTGTATTAGAAGACTTCGCTATTACGTTTGATGGCTTGAACTGCCATGTTCTGTTTGGAGCTCTAGTGGACTTGGTAAAACAGCATACGAACTAATTCACTTGTATATACAAGTTCGTAGGCAGTCTCAAGTTTCCACGATAAGTTCAGATGTCATCAGCAGCCATAAGATCCGACGTACAGTACGGTGACGAGAGTCATACCTCCTAATATCGTTTCGTACTTCCTTTTGCCCGGCGTAGTGCAGCAACTCGACATGGCATTGACTCAGCAAGTCGCTGATTGTCTCCAAAAATGGCTCTGAGCACTATGGGACTCGACTGCTGTGGTCATTAATCCCCTAGTACTTAGAACTACTTAAACCTAACTAACCTAAGGACATCACAAACATCCATGCCCGAGGCAGGATTCGAACCTGCGACCGTAGCAGTCGCACGGTTCCGGACTGCGTGCCTAGAACCGCGAGACCACCGCGGCCGGCTGCTGATTGTCTCCCCTACAGAATTATTGAGCCATGCTGTCTCTATAGCCATTCATAATTGCGGAAGTATTGCTGGCACAGAATTTTGTCTACGAACTGATCTATCGATTATGTCCCATAAATGTTCGATGGGATTCAAATCGGGCGATAGAGTGGCCAGATCATTCAATCGAATTGTCCACAACGTTCTTCAAACCAATCGCCATCGCCATCCATAAAAATTCCATCGTTGTTTGGGTACGTTAAATCGATGAATGACTGCAAATGGTCTCCTAGTAGCCGAACACAACCAATTATAGCCAATTATCACGTCAGATGGACAAATGACTCACTCGATTACATGCAAACACAACACCACCAGTTTCCACAGTGCCTTGTTGACAGCGTGAGTCCATGGCATCGGGGGGTCTGCGCCACATCGAACCCTATTATCAGCTCTTACAAGCTGAAACCTTGACTCATCTGACCAGCCCATTGTTTTCCAATAGTCTAGGCTCCAACCGATATGGTCAGAAGCCCAGGAAAGGCGCTGCAGCCGGCCGCGGTGGCCAAGCGGTTCTAGGCGCTTCAGTCCGGAACCGCGCGACTGCTACGGTCGCAGGTTCGAATCCTGCCTCGAGCATGGATGTGTGTGATGTCCTTTGGTTAGTTAGGTTTAAGCAGTTATAAGTTCTAGGGGACTGATGACCTCAGATGTTAAGTCCCATAGTGCTCAGAGCCATTTGAACCAAGGCGCTGCACGCGGTGCCATGCTGTCAGCAAAGTCTCTCGCGTCGGTCGTCTGTTGCCATAGTCCAGTAATGCCGAATTTCGTCGCACTGGCCAATGGATACGTTCGTCGTACGTCCCACATTGACTTCTGTGGTTATTTCACGCAGTGTTGCTAGTCTGTCAGCAGTGATAACTCTACGCAAACGCCGCTACTCAAACGCCGCTGCTCGCGAAGCAGCTGGCTTGTTAAGCGAAGGCCGTCGACCACTGCGTTGTCCGTGGTGAGAGGTAATACTGAAATTTGGTAATCTCGACCCATTCCTGACACTGTAAAATTCGGGATATTGATTTCCATGACAATTTCCGAAATCGAATGTCACGTGCATCTGGGTGCAACAACATTCCTCGTTCAGAGTATGTGAATTCTCGTCGAGCGGCCATAATCACGGCGGAAATCTTTTTACGAATCACCTGATTACAAATGACAGCTCCGCCGATACTCAGCCCTTTTATACCTTGTGTAAATGATACTACCGCTATCTGTATGTGTACATGTCGACATCCCATGATTTTTGTCACCTCTGCGTATACGAGCGATTGTGCTGTGTCGTTATCGATATCTGGGTCGGTGCCTGAGTTGCCGTTCGACCACGATACAAGAAGAACGGGAGCCAGTTTACCGAGGATTCCAGACCTGTGTGAACGACGTTCTGCCCCGCCGTTGACCTTCGTGCGGCGGTGTGGGACCAGAAGCAGGTGCGCGCCCCAGAAAACGCACACAGCGCTGCGGTGCGACCTCGGCTGGTCTTGACTGCGTGTCATCAGGTGGAGGCGGTCGATCGCGCCCTCACCTACCAGACCGGTGGGCAGCCAGCCACCAGCCGCTGCTCTGGTATCGATCACCCGACCTGACCCGCCACCCAAGAAGATCTGCCGCGACGCGACCGGGGCGCCCCTCCTGAATTTTTCACGAGCGGAACGCTCCATATCCGTAGTTATTGACTGCCCACTGACACGCCAGATCTGGCTGACCAACCTGTGGCCGGGGTCTTTCGCCCCTCGAGAGCGCGTTGACAGGTCATACCTTATATTTCACCCTACAAGAATTCGGAAGGCGCTGGCACAGCTTCACGCTTTGTACTCCTGTACACCACCAATAGAGAGATCATCATGACACTTTTTCATTTACAGGCTACATGTCAGAATTTCTAAAATAATTGGAGGATGTGGCAACAAAACGACTATTCACGTTGGTGTCTAGAATATATGAGTCGGGTAATATACTATCTGGCTTCTGGAAAAATATCATCCACACAATTCCGAAGACCGCAAGAGCTGACAAGTGCGACAGTTATTGCGTAGTCAGCTTTACAGCTCATGCACCCAAGCTGCTGTCAAGAATAATACATAGAAGAATGGAAAATTGGGGATGTGTTAGATAACGATCAGTTTGGCTTTAGGGAAGGTAAAGGCACCAGAGGCCTCTCTGGCGTTGATAATGGAAGAAAGACTAAAGAAAAATCAAGATAGGTTCACAGGATTTGTCGACCTGTAAAAAGCGTTGGGCAATGTAAGCTGCTGCAAGATTTTCAACATTCTGAGGAAAATAGCGGCAAGCTATAGGGAGGGACGGGTAATTTACAACATGTACAAGAGGCAAGTGGGAATAATAAGAGTGAACGACCAAGAACGAAGTGCTCGGATTAAAAATGGTGTAAGACAGGGATGTAGTCTTTCGCCCCTACTGTTCAATCTGTACATCGAAGAAATAATGTTGGAAATAAAAAAGAAGTTCAGGAGTGGGATTAAAATACAAGATGAAAAATCTCAATGATACGATTCACCGATGACATTGCTATCCTGAGTGAAAGTGCAGAAGAATTGCACGATCTACAGAATGGAATAAAAAGACTAATGAGTACAGAATACGGATTGAGAGTAAATCGAAGAAAGACGAAAGTAATGAGAATTAGCAGAAATGAGAATAGCGAGGAACTTAACATCGGGATTGATGGTAACAAAGTAGATGAAGATGAACGATTACCTTGGCAGCAAAATAACCAATGCCAGGGGACCAAGGAGGTCATCAAAAGTAGACTAGCACTAGAGAAGGGCAAGAGAAGTCTACTAGTATCAAACATAGACCATAATTTGAAGAACAAATTTCTGAGAATCTACACTACTGGCCATTAAAATTGCTACACCACGAAGATTACATGCTACAGACGCGAAATTTAACCGAAGGAAGAAGATGCTGTGATATGCCAATGATTAGATTTTCAGAGCATTCACACAAGGTTGGCGCCAGTGGCGACACCTACAACGTGCTGACATGAGGAAAGTTTCCAACCGATTTCTCATACACAGACAGCAGTTGACCGGCGTTGCCTGGTGAAACGTTGTTGTGATGCCTCGTGTAAGGAGGAGGAATGCGTGCCATCACGTTTCCGACTTTGATAAAGGTCGGATAGTAGCCTATCGCGATTGCGGTTTATCGTATCGCGATACTGCTGCTCGCGTTGGTCGAGATCCAATGACTGTTAGCATAATATGGAATCGGTGGGTTCAGGAGGGTAATACGGAACGCCATGCTGGATCCCATCGGCCTCGTATCACTAGCAGTCGAGGTGACAGGCATCTTATCCGCGTGGCTGTAGCGGATCGTGCATCCACGCCTCGATCCCTGAGTCAACAGATGGGGACGTTTGCAAGGCAACAACCATCTGCACGAACAGTTCGAAGACGTTTGCAGCAGCATGGACTATCAGCTCGGAGAACATGGCTGGACTATCAGCACGGAGAACATGGCTGCGGTTACCCTTGACGCTGCATCACAGACAGGAGCGCCTGCGATGGTGTACTCAACGACGTACCTGGGTGCACGAATGGCAAAACGTCATTTTTTCGGATGAATCCAGGTTCTGTTTACAGCATCATGATGGTCGCATTCGTGTTTGGCGTCATCGCGGTGAACGCACATTGGAAGTGTGTATTCGTCATCGCCATACTGGCGTATCACCTGGCGTGAAGGTATCGGTGCGATTGTTTACACGTCTCGATCACCTCTTGTTCGCATTGACGGCACTTTGAACAGTGGACGTTACACTGCAGAACTGTTACGACCCGTGGCTCTACCCTTCATTCTATCCCCGCGAAACCCTATATTTTAGCAGGCTAATGCACGACCGCATGTTGCAGGTCCTGTACGGGCCTTTCTGGATACAGAAAATGTTTGACTGCTGCCCTGGCCAGCACATTCTCCAGATCGCTCACCAACTGAAAACGTCTGGTCAATGGTGGCCGAGCAACTGGCTCGTCACAATACGACAGACACTACTCTTGATGAACTGTGGTATCGTGTTGAAGCTTCATGGGCAGCTGTACACACCATCCAAGCTGTGTTTGACTCAATGCCCATGCGTATCAAGGCCGTTATCACGGCCAGATGTGGTTGTTCTGGGGACTGATTTCTCAGGATCTATGCACCCAAATTCCGTGAAAATGTAATCACATGTCAGTTCTAGTATAATATGTTTGTCCAATGAATATCCGTTTATCATTTGCATTTCTTCTTGGTGTAGCAATTTTAATGGCCTGTAGGGTACATTTGGAGCACAGCGTTGTATGGTAGCGAAACATGGACTGAGGAAAAACAGCAACAGGAGAAATTCTAGGTATTTGAGATGTAGTGTTACAGACGTATGTCGAAAATTATACGGGCTGATAAGGTAAGGAATAAGGTGATCCTGCGCAGAATCGGAGAGGACAGGAATATGTGGAAAACACTGACAGAAAGAAGGGACAAGATGATAGGACATCTGGTAAGACATCAGGGACTGACTTCCATGGTACTAGAGGGAGCGGTAGAGGGTAAAAACTGTAAAGGAAGGTAGAGATGTGAATACACTCACGAAATAGTTGAGGACGTAGCGTGCAAGTGCTACTCTTAGACGAAGAGTTTAGCACAGGATAGGGATTCATGGACGACCGCATCAAACCAGTCAGAAGGCTGACGAGAAAGAGTAAAAGAAAACATCTGAAGACTGGGCACGATATCAACAAGCCGATCACGTCGTTAAACTAAAGTTTAATTTTTGTCTGGTTAAGTTCGCAACCAACAATTCCCAGAGAAAAATTTAATGCTACCGAACAATTTAGGGAGATTGGTGACTAGCTTACCGCTGACTTACAGACCTCTTAAGAAATGGTTCAAATGGCTCTGAGCACATTGGGACTTAACTTCTAAGGTCATAAGTCCCCTAGAAATTAGAACTACTTAAACCTAACTAACCTAAGGACATCACACACATCCATGGCCGAGGCATGATTCGAACCTGCGACCGTAGCGGTCGCGCGGTTCCAGACTGTAGCGCCTAGAACCGCTCGGTCACCAAGGCCGGCAGACCTGTTAAGAGATGGAATATGAATGAAGGTGGGCAAAGTGGACGAGGAAACCTAACACCGCCCAGCTGAAGGAACCATCCCGGTATTTACCTGTAATAATTAAGAGAAACCGCAGAAAACTTAAATTAGAATGGCGAGACTAGGATTGGTAGCCCAGTCTTCATGACTGCGAGTACTCTGTCCGAACCATTAAATCGCATCTCTTGATTATTAGTTACGTAATATCATCAAAATATGGGTTCAGATCTGAAAAAAGGACATTGTTCTTCCTTAAATCGAATATCATCAAGAACCGGTTCTACAGAGTCAGTACAACCTTTATGCCTCTGAGTATCCTTAACAACAGTATAAAATATCAAATTAGTGCGAAATGTTTTCACGTCATATCCATGAGGCGGTAGGGAGATTTTGGGGAGTGGTAAAGTGCTGTTTAACAAACAATAATTTATTATTAAAAAACACTTGAATTCTTACAGTTATTAAAATACACAATTTAATAGCGGTAGCATTGATGACTAGTAAGGCAATAAAACCTAAGGCTCACCACATCCATAAATGCAATTTTTAAAATGCATGGGTGCTAGGTGATAACTTAGGGAAACAAGATCGCCACATGACGTTGGATCCAAAATAAAATCGTCTACCTTTCCTTATCAAAATGATTTAAAGTCCTGACCAGTTGCAGCAGGACTTATTAATTTCCACACGACGTTGCTCGTTTACAGACAATTAGAGGTCAGGAGGGCGAGAACTTCAATTGCTCGAACAGAAAACTACATTTAGCCACTGCACAAACGGCCTAAGGCCAAATAATAAGTGCCTACCACGATGAAGCTCTTACAAGTAATTAAATTTTACATATCAATTTCATTAAGGAACAAGATGTCTCGTCCCTAAGCACCAGTTTACAGAATCACTGATCAGTCTTAAGTGAACAAGATTTCTCTACTCAAAAAATATTTAAGACTGAGACAGAGTAACAGAACCAACGGCCAACGAACATGCAGACAAGTCTTACTACGGGCGAGGGTGCTTTAGGATTTACACGAAATTTCGTTAAGAATACAAGACGCCCATTAGCAATTATTTTAAGCTTTCGTCCAAACACGTCTCCACGGGCAGGCAGCTATCATGCTAACAAAGACAGTGAGCCTTACGACGCAACGGCCGATCAGGAACACCAGGTACAAGGCGTGAAGTTCGTGAGACTGTAAGTAGGCTGTTTAGGTTTTTTTATTAGTAACGCCACCTCTGTATGAAAATCACTGGCTGTGCTGTGTGCAGTCTGTGGCTGCTTTGCATTGTTGTAATACTCGCCATTGTAGTGTTAGGCAGCTGGCTGTGAACAGCGCGTAGCGTTGGGCAGTTGGAGGTGAGCCGCCAGCAGTGGTGGATGTGGGGAGAGAGATGGCGGAGTTTTGAAACTTGTCATGAACTGCTATATTTATATATGATTATATCAAGGTAAATACATTGTTTGTTCTCTATTAATATCTTTCATTTGCTAACTATCCCTATCAGTAGTTAGTGCTTTCCATAGTTTGAATCTTTTATTTAGCTGGCAGTAGTGGCGCTCGCTGTATTGCAGTAGCTTGAGCAGCGAAGATTTTTGTGAGGTAAGTGATTTGTGAAAGGTATAGTTTAATGTTAGTCAGGGCCATTCTTTTGTAGGGAATTTTGAAAGTCAGATTGCGTTGTGCTATAAATATTGTGTGTCAGTTTAAGCACAGTCGTGTATAATTGTTCAAAAGGGGACGTTTCAAAATTGTCAAAAAGGGGAGGTTTCAAGACGTTCACTAAAAATTGCCTAGAACATATAAATCATGCGAAAAACTATCATACCCAACTAAAATATAGAACACAAAAGTAAGACAATAAACGTAATCTCGGGGGGTTACAGGCAAGCGATCAAATGTAAAAAAAGAAGTATCTAATCCCAGAAGGCAGAAATGGCAAATGAACGCATCACAGTATAATTATTACATAGGTGGCTAACTCGGCAAACAGCTAATATCAAGCGGATTTGCTAGAGTCAGCCGGCCAGCTGTCTTACAAAACTAGATTCCCGCAGATGTGCGAGAAATTTACATTGCCCAAAATGGTCTGACGAAAACCGCAAGACCAACTAAAGCATACAGTAAGGCCCCTTTCCGGATTCGTTCTTGAATTCAATAAACAAGGTTTTAAACAATGGCAGCTCTGTCCTGTAACGCACACACGTAAGCAGAATGAAACACTTTACTAATAAAATACGAAACACCAATAAATTCAACAAGACTGGCAAGCACTGAGTAGGTAATACACCAGACAAGTAGCTTACAGAATAAATGTATAGACAAATGTAATGTATTACGAATACATAGAAGGAAGGATCCTTTATTGTATGATTATATGATAGCAGAACAAACACTGGTCGCAGTTACTTCTGTAAAATATCTGAGAGTATGCGTACGGAACGATTTGAAGTGGAATGATCATATAAAATTAATTGTTGGTAAGGCGGGTGACAGGTTGAGATTCATTGGGAGAGTCCTTAGAAAATGTAGTCTATCAACAAAGGAGGTGGCTTACAAAACATTCGTTCGACCTATACTTGAGTATTGCTCATCAGTGTGGGATCTGTACCAGGTCGGGTTGACAGAGGAGATAGAGAAGATCCAAAGAAGAGCGGCGCGTTTCGCCACAGGGTTATTTGGTAAGCGTGATAGCGTTACGGAGATGTTTAGCAAACTCAAGTAGCAGACTCTGCAAGAGAGGCGCTATGCATCGCGGTGTAGCTTGCTATCCAAGTTTTGAGAGGGTGCGGTTCTGGATGAGGTATCGAATATATTGCTTCCCCCTACTTATACCTCCCGAGGAGATCACGAATGTAAAATTAGAGAGATTCGAGCGCGCACGGAGGCTTTCCGGCAGTCGTTCTTCCCGCGAACCATACGCGACTGGAACAGGAAAGGGAGGTAATGACAATGGCACGTGAAGTGCCCTCCGCCACACACCGTTGAGTGGCTTGCGGAGTATAAATGTAGATGTAGATGTAGGCAGTATGTGCGGGCTTGCGTACACAATCAACCAAGCCATGCCACCCACTAACGTGGAAAGTAAGCAAAATCCAAATTACAACCCTCGTTCGCCACAAATCTCTCATACGTGTCCATAAAATCGGCTAAAAACAGCCTGGTAGAAAACGAGCGCCTTAGCTCACAACAGAATATCGCAGGAACGACCACAAATACCAAAAAAATGTCTCTGAGCACTATGCGACTTAACTTCTGAGGCCATCAGTCGCCTAGAACTTAGAACTAATTAAACCTAACCAACCTAAGGACATCACACACATCCATGCCCGAGGCAGGATTCGAAACTGCGACCGTAGCGGTCGCCCGGTTCCAGACTGTAGCGCCTAGAACCACACGGCCACTCCGGCCGGCCACAAATACCAGCTATACCCGAAAGGAGCCAAGATACAATGGTCAATTAAAAGTAAAATTATGCCAGTTGTAGGAAAGGCGTCACCGTACAGACCACAATATGGACACGCAACGGTTCCCTGAGCAGTCTCGCTTCCTGCAATGGTCGAATAGCTGACAAACTACAACCGCGTGATGGCGGCAGCAACAGTCCACAAGGTGGTGGCCAAACGGAGCGCTCACGCGTCCTAGGTCATGGCCGGCCATCATGTGGCAAACTTCACGCATACAGGGTGCGGGGGTGGGAGGGGGGAAGTAATGGGGTTGCAATGGTGCAAGGCACGGCCTATCTCGCCTTTGCCATTTAGTTCCTGGAAGTACACGGTATAGAGCGATATTTTATTTAGTTGTACAGTCCAGAATGTTTCGGGCGAAATAACTTTGTTTAGCCCAGCAGAATCCTGGTGTCAGCACTGTTTACCCGTGGCTATTTCTTCCGGATATGAAGGACGTTCACAGGTCCAGTGGCTGTTTGCACAAAAAGAGGCAGTCTATTGGTCTATCGCCAGAACCCTTCAAAAATTAATGGGAATGCCAGAAGAGATTTATGAGAATTTCAAATATATGCTATGCATTCGCTTAAGCGATGGGAACTCCAAATTTGCTACAAAAGATATTAAATACCCATTCAGTTTAAAGATTTTGTTGACAATGAAAGAGCAAAAACTTACAACGATCGACAGATAGGATTCATTGTTCTGTACATCAAAGCAGTCTGTGTTAAATTTTCAAGGATGGAGCACGTGATGAAATTGCTGGTACAAATAGTAAAATTTCTGAAATCGCACGCAGCAGTTTTCAATGGAACTGAACAAAGAGTATGGATAGTTTATATATTACTGCAAACTATGTTGGTTAAGTCAAGGGGGGATGCCTAGAACGATTTTTCGAATAAAAACTCGCTATTGTTGACTTTATGAAGGAAAAAGAAGCGCAGGAAAGAAAATTAGAGCATCCGGAATGGATTGCAGACCTCGCATTTTAAATGGACTTGACTGCACTCCAACGTACTATACTTTGCCTTCCTCGAGTAGTTCCCAAGTCTTCATATAGAGGTTTCAAAAGTGCTACAATATTTCGAGCAACATATGTGGGTAAAAGACGTTTTGCGACAATGAAACTAAATAAGCCACAATGACGTTGCAACCTCAGTGCGAAGTTGTTTGCGTCTGCCCGTATGCTGACAGTTTGTGTCAGATAAAAATTATGTGTGTTCAGTGTGCCAAATATAATTCAATAATACAAAAAATTTGTTTTGTTTTTGATCTTTGTAGTTGAGAAATGTGAAATATAAAACCACTATGGCTGCATTGCCATTTAAATGCGTTTTCCAATCCTCATGTGCCAACCAAGCTGAGCGCTATGGCACTCGTGCCTGGGCATGGCCTGCAAGCCGAAATCTTGGCCACATCCGTCCTAGGCAAAACCAAACGACCATCTCTCCATAATGTTTCCAGCAAGTCACTTCCTTTCTGTTTGCCGTGCGCGCCCCTGTATCCTCACCCGCCGCTGCTCACCCACCATCTTGCAGGCTGGCGTCCTCCAATTTCCCAGCAACAGGGCACAGACATACACAGGTCAGATGGTATCGATAACTGAGCGCCAAGAATATCACACATGCTTCGTACACCCCACAGAAGTCGGTTATAGCCCAAGACGTGCGCGGTGGCACAGTGTTGGGACACTGGACTCATACTAAGGAGGGCAGTAATTCAAATCCTTGTCCAGTCACCCTGATGTAGGACCTGCGGCGAAAGCCGAGAGGATTTCCTTTGCAAAGACGTGGCCGATTTCCTTCCCATCATCCCCTAACGCTAGCCTGTGCTCTAATGGCCTTGTCATCGTCATCAGGATGCTGAACCTTAACCAGCCATTCCTCCTTCCTTCTTTCGGAAGAGCTGCTAATCCACGCAGCCATTAATTGGTAAAAGATCTGGAGAAATGTACTTAAGGGTTTTCAGTCACTGGAATGCCATTTCCGACGTTTTAGTGTGCCCAACAGTACAAGAACATAGACTTTCGATGCAGAGGTAATCTGAAACATTAGGGTAGCGTGCCTTGGTGGTAGACAGACCCACTGCAGACAGTTTTGGTTTACACATTGCACGACACAAGGTAGGAGATGAGTGTTATCCCGTTGTGGAGGAACAAGTTTGTTCTCTCACGCCGCTTCCCTTTGCGCTCCTCAGTGGAGAGAGTCAAGTGAACATCCATCGTTAATAGTGCTGTGCAGATAAACTGAGTAGGCATTTTTGACACCAAAGTTAACGAAACTATTATGATGTTGATTAAACTGTGCATGAATTAAGAATAAAATAGCGTTCCATTGGTAGCGAATCTTATCTATATTCGAATACAATAACTTATCTGATTGGCCACCGTCTAGGATGCTACGTCTGTGCCCAACCTCAGACAGAGAATCAGTCTACACAAAAACACAGAGGTTATTGTCAGAATAGCAAAGAAATCAAAATGGAATAAAGACACAATGAAAACAATTGTGGGTGGTGTATTACTTCAGCACAAGAGAAGCAGCAGTGCACTTTCCTGTCCCTAAGAGCTTATTAGGAGAGTGTATTGCTGCCTTTAAAACAGCGGTAAAATAAAGTAGAATTTGGGACCAAAGACTGCTTTGCATTCCATGTGTAACTATTGGGTCACTGTACTATTCACTATGATCACGTAATGCTTTTTCAAGTACAGCAATGGCACCATCTTGCGGCAGATTTCAAAACACTTTCACTGACGATTTCAAAACACTTTCACTGACAAAATGCAAGACAATCTAATGAAACGTCTTATATATTTAGATAACAGTTTTCTGCGCTAAATGAAAAAAAGTTTTTAAAATTGGTTTATGCCTTCGCGGAACATTTAAAGCTGTCACATCATTTCAGCAGGAAGAAGAAAACTGTAACCAATAAATTCTTTTGGTGGTTCATGAAGTTGCATTTCAAATTTTCCTTACGGTGTGCCCAGTCTAACAGTCATAGAAGAGTAGAGGGTTTCAACAGAAAGCAATAAATCGCTATTTTGAAGGCATATGACGACTTTTTAGACGCTTTGTTTTATTTTTGAGATCTTTTAATATTAATGTATATTTTAGCCATAAAAATGTTCTGCAGTAATTCGCTCATACGATTCGCAGAAAAGTGCAAAAAGGCTTGTGTGTCCGCCACTGGGGCAACTTCTCCTACGTTTTGGTAGCACGAAAGTTATGATATAGAAACCACCAATACGGCACATCTCCAACACGGTGTCGTAAAAAAATCACTGACGATTTTGCCCAGTACTGGATCCGTTCAACTGCCCATTCAGAATATTTGACATGTTACATCTTGCTGTTCACTTTAAAAAAATGATCCTTAACGTGTACATTTCACATTATTACGCCAGAAACTCGTTACATTATGTGTCCACGTTCGCATTTACAGCTAATGTGAACATGTCTCGACAGTATGACAGCTGCGTTCTGGCACGCTTATCATTTATCGATCGTCAGTCTCTGATGTCTGAAGGGGTATGCCACGGAATGACCTGCATCCAAAGTGTTTTCTAGCGCTCGAAGCAGATGAAAACGGCGGGCGTGATCTGGAGCTCTTCTCTCAAATGAAGTAACAATCGTGTTAGAGGTAAAGGGACGCCGCTGTCGACCAGAGTCTGGATTAAACCAGGGCCAAACTAGAGTGGCGACTGCAGTAATGAGAAACTCGGTGAGATGCAGAACAGTCTTCTTCTCTCGTAGTCAATCTGCCTCAGAATGACCGATTAGAGTGCTTCTAAAGTAATTATTTCGCCAGTCGAAGCGAGGCGGACAACTCGCAAGTTCTCTCTGCAATTTGTCAGGGAAGGAGCGGCAGAATGGTACAATGGCACTCTTCGGTAGAGCGTTCGCAGAAGTCGGGGATAGCGGTGAGAGTGGTGGAGGGTGGCTGATGGTTGGAGAGAGAGAGGGAGGGGGGGAGAGGGAACGATGGCGAGGCTCTCGAGCTTTACACGTTGACAGACGCCGTCTCCTGGCCATTTCGCATGACAACACGCGGCAACTTGTAGGCGCCCATTGGGTTGTTGAAGGATTTGGCAGCGTCTAATAAAGAAAATATCTGTTTTAGTTTATTTTTGAAATGCGGTTTTATGCGTCCAAGCAAATAAAGCTCCTCTGTCATGGAAGAGTTACTACATAATTCATAGACTACAGACAAAAAATAAAAAAATTACAAATTAGAAAGCACAAAAATAAAAAAAATTGAGAGTCTACACGTAAGCAAATGCCACAGTTCAGTGAAACTGTCTAAACTATGGTAAGTGGCTCAGGTATAGAATAATAGAAGTATGCCACAGAGAAGCCAACGAGAGTTGTAAATCTGCGGTACAATATATGTACGATTTTTTGCTTTGCTTGAAGAATACTAAAACTGAACCTGTGGAACAGATCATACCATTTCATACAGCGGTTAAGCAAATGTTTCAATTCGAGTGTTTCTGTTGTATTAGTAGACCTAGGTTTTTTTCGTGCAAAAATGTGGCGGAATGGCTACAAGAAAGGTGCGCCGTTTTATGTGAAAACAATGCTAAAAAGATTTCAGTTCCAAATACGAAAATTTATTATGAAATGCATGCACAAGTCATTAAATCAGAAACCTGCCAAAAATAATTGGCTCATGCACTGAAAAATCCTGTGAATGTATCTGCAAACACACTAATTTTATTCAGTTACTCATTCAGAAAAAAGTTGCAACAATTAACGTTCAATTTTTTTGGATGTGACTGTCTTTTTAATCACTAAGTAAATAATTACAAACACAGTTATACACTGAAGAGCAAAAGTAACTGGAACACCTGCCTAGTACCGTGTAGGGACCCCGCGATCGCGCAGAAGTGCTCCAGCACGACGTGGCATAGACTGGACTAATGTCTGAAGTAGTGCTGGACACCATGAATCCTGCAGGGCTGTCCATGAATTCCTAGGAGTACGATTGAGTGGAGATCTCTTCTGAACAGCACGTTGCGGGGCATCCCAGATATGTTCAATAAGTTCATGTCTTGGGAGTTTGGTGGCCAGCGGAAGTGTTTAAAATGGTTCAAATGGCTCTGAGCACTATGGGACTCAACTGCTGTGGTCATAAGTCCCCTAGAACTTAGAACTACTTAAACCTAACTAACCTAAGGACAGCACACAACACCCAGCCATCATGAGGCAGAGAAAATCCCTAACCCCGCCGGGAATCGAACTCGGGAACCCGGGCGTGGGAAGCGAGAACGCTACCGCACGACCACGAGATGCGGGCAGGAAGTGTTTAAATTCAGAAGGGTGTTCCTGGAGCTACTCTGTAGCAATTATGGACGTATGTGGTGTCGCACTGTCCTCCTGGAATTGCTCAAGTCAGACGGAATGTACAATGGACATGAATGGATGTAGATGATCAGACAGGATGCTTAAGTACGTGTAACTAGTCAGAGTCGTATCTAGACGTATCAGTGGTCCCATATCACTCCAACTGCACACGCTCCACACGATTACAAAACCTTCACCAGCTTGAACAGTCCCCTGCTGACATGCAGGGTCCACTTATTCGTGAGGTTATCTCCATATCCGGTCACGTCCATCAGTGGATACAATTTGAAACGATACTCGTCCGACCAGGCAACATGTTTCCTGTCATCAACAGTCCAATGTCGCTGTTGACGGGTCCAGGCGAGGCGTAAAGATTGAAGTCGTGCAGTCATAAAGGGTACAGGAGTGGGAATGCGGTTTCGAAATCCCATGTTGATGATGTTGCGTTGAATGGTTCGCGCTCTGATAGTTGTTGATGGCATTAAAATTCGCAGCAATTTGCGAAAGGGTTGGATTTCTGTCACGTTGAACGATTCTCTTCAGTCGTCGTTGGTCCCGTTCTTGGAGAATCTTTCTCCGGACGCAGCGATGTCGGAGATTTGTAGTTTTACCGGATTCCTGATATTCACGGTACAGTAGTTGAATGAGGAGGAGGAGGAGGAGGAGGAAATTAATATTTAATGTCCCGTCGACAACGAGGTCATTAGAGACGGAACACAAGCTCGAATTAGGGAAGGATGGGGAAGGAAACCGGCCATGCTGTTTCAAAGGAACCACCCCGGCATTTGTCACGGAAAACCTAAATCAGGATGGGCGGAGACGGGTTTGAACCGTCGTCCTCCCGAATGCGAGTCCAGTGTGCTAACCACTGCGCCACCTCGCTCGGTACTCGTGGAATGGTCGTACGGGAAAATCCCCACTTAATCGCTACCTCGGAGATGCTGTGCCCCATCGCTCGTGTGCCGACTATAATACCACGTTGAAACTCACGTAAATATTGATAAGCTGACATTGTAGCAGCAGTAACCGATCTAACAACTGCGCCAGACACTCGTTGCTTTATATAGGCGTTGCCGACCGCAGCGCCGTATTCTGCCTGTTCACGTATCTCTGTATTTGAATACGCATGCCTATACCAGTTTCTTTGCCGATTCAGGGTAAAAAAAAAAAAAAAACTGTAAATTTGTAAAAGTTCTTATGGGACCAAACTGCTTAGGTCATCGGTCCCTAAGCTTACACACTACTTAATGTAACTTTAACTTACGCTATGGACAACACACACAAGCATGCCCGACGGATGACTCGAACCTCCGACGGGGGGAGTCGCTCGGACCGTGACAGGACGCCCTAGATCGCGCGGCTACCCCGCAAGGCGCTTCAGTGAACATCAACAGATACAAGAGGTGCGCGTTTCATTTTTAAACGGTAGTCATATTCTAGTTCGTTGCTACTTCCTCCACATTAAGTTTTTGTCTAATTGTGAGCTTTGTTGAAGCTTCCGTTGCCCAATACCTTGAAGCCCATGCCTCACGTCTGACAAAATGATCCACCGTGCTTCTTTCTCCCTATTCGTCACTCCTCGTCTCCTCGTGCCTGTTGTCAGGAAGGAGTGTGTACCTGATGGGTCTTCAGGTGATCTTTGCAACTGAAAACTCATGTGGCAAAGAATTCAGAAATCTGCATAGAGCATTGTTACAAATAACTGAGCAGCTTGTATTGTATCTCATATAGTGATGATTGAGGAATATGGAACAGGAAGTCTTCTAATGTGTATGTACGTTTGTAATCTTGTACGAAATTTTTTCATGGTTTTCTTAACGCAGCATACAAATACGTTCACATCTAAACATTCCTCTATTAATGTTTCACAAAATCTACGAATAGCGTGCACGATGCAGGTCATATGTTTTAAGTTACATAATATGAGGCAGGAACATCCAAGGAAGATGTAAGAAGCTCGATCTGTAAGCGCTAGCAATACTCGGTTATATTTACTCCATCAGTCCATTGATGTAACTTTGAACCATGACGGAATTGTTTCTTTTCTATAGAAACCAAACTAACTAAAGCGTAGGTTTCACTTGTTCTCCATTCCGGGGCCTCTCTAAAATATTCAGTACATATCTGTTCTCCTGGGGATCGTGATACGGTTTTCATTAACAGATAGACTGATTAACAAGGAAAGTAAACAATCTGTGAAAATTGGCTAAAGTATGATGAATGAAAGCATCCACAGCTGTGAAAATGATACCATTTCCATCTAGCGGTGAACGTCAGAACTCCTTGGACGACCAGGAAAGGCTATGGAGGCAATAGACTGGGCGTCAGGATGGCCAGCTGCAGGTACCTCTACTCTACCGGGAGGCTGGTGTCAGCTGCTGCCGACTTGCTAAACGAGATGGCGTGCGGGGCGTGCTGTATATTAAGAACAGATTATTTGCTTTCGTGTAAGGTGTTTGAAGGGAAATACGGGACAAGGTCACACAAAATGTAGCCCGAGGCAGATTGTCGCTGAAGTCTGGTGGCCCGCAAGCAGCCGTCACGTCCTCCGACCGCCAGGAAGCCGGGGGCGGGAGGGGGGAGCGCTAGTTTAGAATAAAATAGTACTCGTCTGAGTTTTGGTTCTGGCTCTTCGTAGTGAGGCATAAGAACAGATATTCTCAGTACACTCCTCCAGATTTGATTTGATAAGAAGATTGTTAAGCTCGGCAAGGCAATTACTGCCTCTTAGAAATGCCACCGCTGTGTCATAAAAGAGTTATTTTTGCTTTTTTATCTTCACGATGCCATTGTTTCAGCAATAAACTTCTATCTCACTGTACTGTTGCCAAGCCGTAGCTTGGTATTCTTTGCCTACTTCGCAAGTACCGCATGTTGCTGGCGGCGATTTCGTTGGTCATTCTTATCAATTGCGGTTCTGACGGGACAAGTGCAACACCTTACAACGCATCCGTTCCCATAAATTCCGTTGATGATAAAACGTCTAATAATTTCATGCATTGCCCAAGCTCACATTTTGGGATTCGTCATCTTCTATATAGACGAAAAAGAAAGACCAAACAATCCGAAGAACACCACACTGTATGTGACGTAGCGAACCTCAAACATTTGGTCGTCCTGTGGTCACGAGACGACCACCTGTAAACAACGAGTACGGTGACTGTTATTAGAACTAGTATGTTTCATGAGTCTGCATTTCTCCACGAGAAATGTTCTCAAAAATTTCTAGTACGTTTTAAAAGTTGTGACCTGAACCTTGGATACGTGTGGCTGTTGCAGATTTTCAGGAGTGTCATACCAGAATGCTTTTATATATTTCTTGAACATTAAGAGAAAATGACGGTCAGTTTGTCCTATAGTAAAATCTTGTAGGTCTACGAGATGCGTCAAAAATGGTTCAAATGGCTCTGAGCACTATGGGACTTAACTTCTGAGGTCATCAGTCCCCTAGAACTTAGAACTACTTAAACCTAACTAACCTAAGGACATCACACACATCCATGCCCGAGGCAGGAGTCGAACCTGCGGCCGTAGCGGTCGCGCGGTTCCAGACTGTAGCGCCTAGAACCGCTCAGCCACACCGGCCGGCCGAGATGCGTCATTTCGAATAAAACACACGAGCTTTCGATAGCTGTCTCCGTCATCGTCATCAGGAGTAGAAATCACTGACTGCCGGGGCTGTCACGGTGTTTGCTTATATAGATGTAAGGGCAGCGTCTGGAACCTTCCAGAGACGGCCGGAGTGGCGCATGAACGGAAGGCAGGTTAGGCAGCTCCTAGAGGCTCCGTCCCGCCACGGGACCGGGACAACGAAATACACAGTCCCTGCAACGAACTTGAGACGTCACACTAGTCGGCTTGTCCGCCACACCTCGTGAAAGCTCGTCTGCGTGCAGGGCCCATGGGAAATTGAGATTGTACCCACAAATGGGCTTACTATTATCGTGTGCTATCGAGAACTTGCATTCATTTAAACACACAGTCAAGAATTACTGAACTCGTATTAAATAGTTACTCGCTCCCCACTGGTGACGGTTGTTGGCACTGTTAAGGCCTGCAGTGTTACGTGGTGTGACGTATTCGCTACGGCCTGTTTTTCTCGTGGGCCTCGCGCGGGACCGAGTGACGTCACATGGCGCGAGCGACCGGTGCCACGTTTGAAACTGCCGCTCGCGCGTCCCTAAAAGCGTCAAGCCTACGTCTTTCCTTTCGCTCAACATCCAAAGCTCTCCATCACGCCCTACTAAGTCCGTATCCCTAATCTCTGTTAAAATTGTTAGTTTATTCTAATTTCCGCCGCTTCTTTGGTAATAGAATGTCACTATGATGCAGTTTGAGCTAAAAAAAATTTTTTCCCGAATTGTATTTCATGCTCGTTTTCCAGGCAGTGCTCAGCCACGACCGATTTCTCAAGTTCCCTTTTTGCTATTTCGTGAATGCTCTGCACAGCGCTCGGCAACAGTGCGAATTGCTTGACCTATGTAAATACTACCACATTCACAGGGGGCTCCACACATGCCAGGAACTCGATGAACCTATGTTGTCTTTAACGGGGCGTAAAATATCTCTTATCTTGGAGGCACTGGTCTCAGTCCATTTCTCTCCACATTTAGCAAAAGTTTCTCTGGCTAGCTGAATCACATCCTCTGAGCGTACGCTATCCAATCAAAGTAACAAACAGCAACGTGGAGTATTTCCACCCTTCTTGTTTATGACGGGGTGAACTCTGCGGGAGACAGATTGTTGTATAGGCCTACATTGTGCCGAACATTCATGACAGGTAATTTTACAAATGTCTTAATTCCGTGCAGATAATTTTTGTCAGTGCATGAGGTAGTTAATATAAAGGTAATGTTAGCTCCTAGCGATTGTAATCATATATGAACCCTATCGCCAACCAGCATGCGTTGCAGCGCCCGCCTTGGTGCAGGACCTCCTAAAGGTGCTGCTGGTGGCGTCACCCTGGCCCTACGAATATATTATGATTCGCCCCAGTGACTTATACCCGGATCAGAATAATAAAGTGATTGACAGCGAAACACAGTTGAGCGTGAAAGGGGGCGATGTTGCCGGTTTGCTGGTGGGTGCGCGCGCATTATGGCTGTAGCAGCAACAGCTGTTCGGTTCCTTACTGGACTACCATCTCACGCCACCTATTAATTTGCTGTATTGAGTTCGCTTTAAAGGATCGTTATATCCTGTGGCTCAATAAATGCACTACCATTCATAAAATGATACCGTGTACATATTATTTGTATATCTCAACAAAAGCAACAGGAAGATCACTGTTTTTACAGTAATCAAAACGAATTACGTTCAGTTGTCATATTCGATCTGTTAATGCAAATACAATAACTAACAACATTAAAATAATATAAACTGCTTGAGTACTTACCAGTCACTGTAGTGCGCATGATGAGTGTTATACTTGTGCAAAGGAGTGTTCGTTAACGATGAGATGAGATTTATTGTGCAACTACAGTACATACCATTCAGTCAAAGACACGAAACACAAACACAAAAATTAAGACGAATTAAGGCAAAGAGTAAATGTCACTTAGTTCAGAATCACTTTCTTCCTTGACACTGGCGTTATCTGAGCTCTGGTCCACGGCCGAGCCAATGAAATTCCCCAAGGATATAATTATATTTTCTGTATTACTCTCAACACTCACTTCACTTTTCCACACTTCTTTAACAATCGTTTCTATGTGGCGTACAACATTTCTCCACTTCTCTGGCGTTATTTGTGCCCCTGCTTCTTCTAACAGTCTTTGAATTTCTGCCACATTGAAGCATCTGTTATTTGTTGCCACGTAATTTTTGATTTGTGCTCGAATCATTTCGATGGCGTTAAAGTGGCAGTGGTATGGCGGAAGCCTAAGAACCCTGACGCCACGTTCTGTAGCTACCTCGTCCACAACATACTGTTGATAAAAGTAAGCCTATTTACTATTCTCATGAACTCCGCCTTACACAAATCGTCCTGAATTTTCACGTTGTGGCGTTTCAATCATTCGACAATGTCGGACTTTTCCGTTGCTGTCGTTGGAGCCTTACCTTTAATAGCTGAATGGTGTGTGTGTGTGTGGGGGGGGGGGGGGGCAACATTCATTACAATGACGGACGGCCGATTTCAGTTTGCCAGTAGTTGCCCCTTGAATCACTTCAGAAAACTATCGTGGTTCATCTCATTGTGGTAGTCGTTTGTTTTCCTCTATCTTTAAAAGAGGAGACAGTTAGGTGCGAAACCAGATGCAGTTCCAGCTGACAAGATAATAATTCTTGCTCCCTTTCCTACTGGAACAGCAGAACTTCCACATGTGCTATCATCTGTCCAGTCTTTTCTGACATGTTTGGTCGAACCTCACAATGCCTTCACACAGCTCTTTAACTACAGTTCTTAAAAACCGACAACGCCACGCTACGATGTCGCTTCTCTTCGTTATAATTTTCATACATTAATTTTTTTGTACCGAAAACCGAGGGCTCTGACAACCGTTAACAAAGACGTTTTGTTGCCACTGAATAATTCCACCTCACGAAGAGTAATGCACAGTTTTTTAATAGTCGGAAGTTCTTTTCGCTTGCAATATCAATATATGTGGCGACGAACAGCATCTTGCTGAAAAGAGTCCAAGTTTGTTACACGTGGTTCTGTCCTCTTTTTTCCGGGTGTCCGCAGTTTGGGTGAACCAGGCACTTCCTCTTCTGCACATTATTTTTGTGTATCTTCAAGGCGTCTGTAGTTCTTTCGGCTACTTTTGCTAGAGGCAACAGAGCTGCACCATTGTCTCTCTCTTTCTCAAAATACTCTCGCATCGACTACACAAGCTCACGTATCTGACCACGCAAGACATGATTAGATCGCTTTTTTGTACACTTCCACTACAGGCTTTAGACATTCTATAGCGCAAAATAAACTTGACACACAGAGAAACAAAGTACACAACGAAACGGACCACAATTGTTTACATTACCGGCCGCGAGCGTTGTCAGCAACTGACTACCGTATCCGCTACGAGCAGTAGCAGAAAGGCTTGACAACGGTGAACGGAACAAGAGGCGCGGCCAATCGCGTTCTGTGGCTCCCTGTTGCTGTGGTAGCAGCCTCGTGAACAGCTAGACGCCAGTTAATAAGTTAGTCTGATCCGACGGATATTCTGTCAGCGTGTGTTTGGCGGTGCCGCCATGAGGTAGCAGGTCTGCAAGTTGCGTAGTGACCATTTTGATTAGAGTCGCCACAGGCCTGTCAGATGTGGTGGTTACTGCCTCCAGTGGGTTAATCTGTTCTAACTAAAGTATATATCCGTGTATCCGTCATCATTTGATCGTTTGTGTGACACCACTGAAGTTTAGTGGAGGGAAGCAAATTCCAGTCGGTACATCGTGTACCCGACTATGTGTGCAGCTGTTTGACGCCAGGATGTTGGACGTTGAGGATTGGCACAGGTTTTGGAACTGATCGAAGCGTGTCGGTGAAGTCACTCGGTTGCTCTCATAAAGGTGAGCATCGCATGTGTTCGATGCGTCTGCGTGTTTATAGCATAAGTAAAAGTTAACGCTGTAGCCGAGCCAGATTCCATGGCGTACAACTGTTTTAAGTTTTTTAATGGTTATCTTGTTTGTATAAAAATCATAATTCGTATTATCATGATTTCTCTTGCAAGTCGGTATAAGTGATTACCATTTCGACTGGTCCCGGCGGAGGTTCGAGTCCTCCTCGGGCATGGGTGTGTGTGTGTTTGTTCTTAGGATAATTTAGTTTAAGTAGTGTGTAACCTTAGCAGTTAAGTCCCATAGCATTTCACACACATTTGAACATTTTTGATTACCATTTAATGTAAACAATCTTTTGCGCCACGTTATGTGCTCCCTGTTGTGCTGCAAGCTGAGCTGTCAGTTAGTTCTAGTAGTTTTATCGTATATGCTTTTAACGTTCCTGCTACAGAACTAGCATGATACTTTAGTATTTTAAGCTATTGGCTTAAGGATTTATGGTTAGTCATGTGGTGATTACAGGAGATACATTCAAATGAAGTCGCTTTTCTGTTTGGGTAATTTTCTGTTTTCAGCTGATTGATTTAGTGTCCGGATTGTTTTGCTCCATGTTCGCTTCTCTAACAAGTTGTATCTTGTGACTGTTTTACAGTGTAATCATTTCTGTATTTTAGATGTATTGTCAAATTGTATCTAAGCATCTGAGCAGTTGTGCCATGAATTATACAACACACTACTAGACAGATCTGTCTTGGAAATTTGTGAGGACACCGTTCGACAATAGGACTCTCAAAGAAGCACTGTGGAGAGAAGTAGTGGGGTAGCGGTTTGCACATACACAGATGGCAATGTACCATGCAAAATATAAAAGGGCAGCGCATTGGCCGAGATGTCAATTGTTATCAGGTGATTCATGTGAAAAGGTTTACTACGTAATTATGGCCGTACGACGGGAATTAAAAGACTCTGAACGTGGAATGGTAGTTGGTGCTAGGGACATTTCATTTGGGAAATCTTAAGAGAATTCAGTATTCGGAAATCCAAAGTGTCAAGAGTGTGCCGAGAATACCTCTCACCATGGATAACACAGTGGCCAACGACTTCCACTTAACGAGCGAGAACAGCGACATATTTGTAGAGTTGTCGGTGCTAACAGACAAGCAACAATGCGTGAAATCAATGTAGGACGTGCGACGAACGTATCCATTAGGACAGTGCTGCAAAATTTGGCGTTAATGGGCTATGGCAGCAGCCGAACGACACGAGTGCCTTTGCTAACAGCTGGACATCGCCTGCAGCGCTGCAACTGGGCTCGTAACTGTATAGGTTGGACCCTAAACGACTGGAAAACCAGGGCCTTGTCAGATGACTACCGATTTCAGTTGATGAGAGCGATGGAAGAGCTCGAGTGAGACGTAGACTCCACGAAGCCATGCATCCGTGTTGAGAACAAAGCACTATGCAAGCTGGTGAAAGCTCCATTATGATGTGAGCTGTGTTTACATGGAATGGACTGGGTCCTCTGGTCCAACTGAACCGCTCATTGCGTGGAAATTGTTATATTCGGCCACCTGGACACCATTTGCAGGCATTCAAGGTGTCATGTTCTTAAGCAACGATGGGTGCTGGTTTCAAGGACATTTTGCACGATTCGAGAAAATGATTTGGCTACGCATATCCTCCGACTTGAATCCCATCGAAGATTTACAGGACATAATCGAGAGACTGACAGCCTTCGGAGAGCCAGTCCTGACAAAATTCTACCATCTGGTGAGCAAGATGTATGAGACAGAAGAAATTCCCAAAGACTTCAAAAAGAATATTATAATTCCAATCCCAAAGAAAGCAGGTGTCGACAGATGTGAAAAATACCGAACTATCAGTTTAATAAGTCACAGCTGCAAAATACTAACGCGAATTCTTTGCAGACGAATGTAAAAACTGGTAGAAGCCGACCTCGGGAAAGATCAGTTTGAATTCCGTAGAAATGTTGGAACACGTGAGGCAATACTGACCTTACGATTTATCTTAAAAAATAGATTAAGCAAAGGCAAACCTACGTTTCTAGCATTTGTAGACTTACAGAAAGCATTTGAGAATGTTGAGTGGAATACTCTCTTTCAAATTCTGAAGGTCGCAGGGGTAAAATACAGGGAGCGAAAGGCTATTTACAATTTGTACAGAAAGCAGATGGCAGTTATAAGAGTCGAGGAGCATGAAAGGGAAGCAGTGGTTGGGAAGAGAGTGAGACAGGGTTGTAGCCTCTCCCCGATGTTATTCAATCTGTATATTGAGCAAGCAATAAAGGAAACAAAATAAAAGCTCGGAGTCGGTATTAAAATCCATGGAGAAGAAATAAAGAACTTCGAGGTTCGCGGATGACATTGTAATTCTGTCAGAGACAGCGAAGGACTTGGAAGAGCAGTTGAGCGGAATGGATAGTGTCTTGAAAGGAGGATATAAGATGAACATCAACAAAAGCAAAACGAGGATAATGGAATGTAGTCGAATTAAGTCGGGTGATGCTGAGGGAATTAGAGTAGGAAATGAGACACTTAAAGTAGTAAAGGAGTTTTGCTATTTGGGGAGCAAAATAACTGATGATGGTCGAAGTAGAGAGGATATAAAATGTAGACTGGCAATGGCAAGGAAAGCGTTTCTGAAGAAGAGAAATTTGTTAACATCGAGTATAGATTTAAGTGTCAGGAAGTCGTTTCTGAAAGTATTTGTATGGAGTGTAGCCATGTATGGAAGTGAAACATGGGCTATAAATAGTTTAGACAAGAAGAGAATAGAAGCTTTCGAAATGTGGTGCTACACAAGAATGCTGAAGATTAGATGGGTAGATCACATAACTAATGAGGAGGTATTGAATAGAATTGGGGAGAAGAGGAGTTTGTGGCACAACTTGACTAGAAGAAGTGATCAGTTGGTAGGACATGTTCTGAGGCATCAAGGGATCACAAATTTAGTAATGGAGGGCGGCGTGGAGGGTAAAAATCGAAGAGGGAGACCAAGAGATGAATACACTAAGCAGATTCAGAAGGATGTAGGCTGCAGTAGGTACTGGCAGATGAAGAAGCTTGCACAGGATAGAGTAGCATGGAGAGCTGCATCAAACCAGTCTCAGGACTGAAGACCACAGCAACAACAACAATCGAGAGATGTATTCGAGCAGAAAATCCTACATTGGCAACACCTTCGCAATTATGGACGGCTGTAGAGGCAACACGGCTCAATATTTCAGCAGTGGGCTTCCAACGACTTGTTGAGTCCATGACACGTCCGGTTGCTGCTCTAGGCCGGACAAAAGGAGGTTCGACACGATATTAGATGGTATCCCATGGAGCTAGTCCCTCAGTGTATGCTGGGAGGAAGAAATTCTTGGTCTGACAACGAACTTTAGAATACGGCGTTGCCGAGAGGATTGGTTTTAACACGTTCGTGCACAGAAGCTGAAAAAATTCCTGGTTACAACGTTCCGATTACCCGAGAGTGCTGAACAGTCCGGAATTTGTCTCCGGACGAAGCGGCAACGTGGTGGCTCGGATCCGGCTAGTGGAAAATCAATTTGGCGGGGGCGTAGAGCGGGAGACAGGAGGACGATTTACCGGCAGACCGACAGCGCGTTAATTACAAGCAGATCAGGCCGGCCGGAGGCTGTGAGGGGGCGGCGGGGAGGGGGGGGGGAGGATAATGGTGAGGGGCTGATTAATGGTGGGGGCAGTGCGTGGGCGGGGGTAAGTGGCGAATTCCGGGCGTGGCCACGCGCCCCGGGGTGCGTCCCGGCATCAATCTTATCTGCCGGGCGTGCGGGCTGCCCGCCTACTGGGATCTTCTCGTCAGCGCGAGGCCGCGCCCGCAGGGAGCACGTCAGCGCTTTTTGCACAGCTAATGCATCGAGAGAGATGTGGAGTGGGACCTGTCTGTCACTCCGCTGGGAGGCTGTTTATACGAACGATAATCACAAAATGTTTAATTGCAACGGTGAAGAGAGAGGGAGGGAGAGAGAGAGAGAGAGAGAGAGAGAGAGAGAGAGAGAGAAGCTACGACTAAGAAGCTTGATTATGGTTTCAGCCCTGTTTTACAAGCACCGTTTGATGCAGAAAGGTCACATGTCCACATTTCCTACTTTTACAGTAGTGACAAAAAAAAAAAAAAAAAAAAAACAGAATAAGACAACAGTTTAATGCAGTTTTTCTCCTGACATGTACACTACCGGCCATTAAAATTGCTACACCACGATGATGACGTGCTACAGACGCGCAATTTAACCGACAGGAAGAAGATGCTGTGATATCCAAATGATTAGATTTTCAGAGCACTCACACAAAGTTGGCGCCGTTGGCGACACCTACAACGTGCGGACATGAAGAAAATTTCCAACCGATTTCTCATTTACAAACAGCAGTTGACCGGCGTTGCCTGGTGAAACGTTGTTGTCATGCCTCGTGTAAGGAGGAGAAATGCGTAACATCACGTTTCCGGCTTTGATAAAGGTCCGATTGTAGCCTATGGCTATTGCGGTTTATCGTATCGCGATACTGCTGCTCGCGTTGGTCGAGATCCAATGACTGTTAGCAGAATATGGAATCGGTGGGTTCCGGAGGCTAATACGGAACGCCGTGCTGGATTCCAACGGCCTCGTATCACTAGCAGTCGAAATGACAGTCATCTTATCCGCATGGATGTAACGGATCGTGCAGCCACGTCTCGATCCCTGAGTCAACAGATGGGGACGTTTGCAAGACAACAACCATCTACACGAACAGTTCGACGACGTTTGCAGCAGCATGGACTATCAGCTCGGAGACCACGGCTGCGGTTGCCCTTGACCCTGCATCACAAATGGTTCAAATGGCTCTGAGCACTATGGGACTCAACATCTTAGGTCATAAGTCCCCTAGAACTTAGAACTACTTAAACCTAACTAACCTAAGGACATCACACACAGCCATGCCCGAGGCAGGATTCGAACCTGCGACCGTAGCAGTCCCGCGGGTGCATCACAGACAGGAGCACCTGCGATGGTGTACTCAACGACGAACCTGGATGCACGAATGGCAAAACGTCATTTTTTCGGATGAATCCAGGTTCTGTTTACAGCATCATGATGATCGCATCCGTGTTTGGCGACATCGAGGTGAACGCACATTGGAAGCGTGTATTCGTCACTGCCATATTGGCGTATCACCCGGCGTGATGGTATGGGGTGCCATTGCTTATACGTCTCGGTCACTTATTGTTCGCATTGAGGGCACTTTGAACAATGGACGTTACATTTCAGATGTGTTACGACCCGTGGCTCTACCCTTCATTCGGTGCCCGTGAAACCCTACATTTCAGCAGGATAATGCACGACCGCATGATGCAGGTCCTGTACGGGCCTTTCTGGATACAGAAAATGTTTGACTGCTGCCCTGGCCAGCACATTCTCCAGATCTCTCACCAATTGAAAACGTCTGGTCAATGGTGGCCGAGCAACTAGCGCGTCACAATATGCCAGTCACTACTCTTGATGAACTGTGGTATCATGTTGAAGCTACATGGGCAGCTGTACCTGTATACGCCATCCAAGCTCTGTTTGACTCAATGCCCAGACGTATCGAGGCCATTATTAAGGCCAGAGGTGGTTGTTCTGGGTACTGATATCACAGGATCTATGCACCCGAATTGCGTGAAAATGTAATCACATGTCAGTTCTAGTATAATATATTTATCCAATGAATACCCGTTTATCGTCTGCATTTCTTCTTGGTGTAGCAATTTTAATGGCCAGTAGTGCATTTCTGGTTTCTTGATGTAGGTGTACTTGCTGATTATATACATGTAAAAGTCAGCTATGACGTAAGGGGAAGAGGGGGATAACTTAGCTGGTGTTGGACATTTCCCTTTCTAAAGTACACTGTATTTTCAAATTACCTGTAGGGTTAAGTTACCTGTTACAAAATGGAATTGTACATAAAAACGTCATTTATTTTATTAAACATTATTTATCGCATATTTCTGAATAATAATCGTCGTCTTTCATTGTTATATTACTCAGCTGTCATCTGCTACATTACTAGAAGCCGTTGTTGAAACCGTTGTTGTCGCCCATGATGTGACTGAAGTCAGAAACTGCGTCTCCTCTTGTGGGACATAGACCAAAGATTCGTTGAAGTAACCGATTATATTGTTATTTTTAGGCAGTACAGTTATGTAGGATTTCTGTATAGAGGTTCAGCTTTTCTCATCCTAAAAGCGACCATCGTCGAGCCAGCAATATTAATGTTGCGCGTATCACTAAGCAGATTTTTAGCTGAAAAATTCTTCTCATACTATTTTGAAATAGTGAGAACCCTTCTCAGCTATCTAGGAACAATTTCCCGTACGAATCATCGGTCAGACAGTGTTCGTTTATAAAATGTAGGTCACCAGGAACTGTAGTCGTTAAAAGAATCCACCTGCGTTTGCAGAACGGTAAATTTCTTGCATTTTTTGAGGAATGTTTTATGACCTTATCAGCTTCATCCAGTGTACAGTACCTTTCTTCCTCCTTCAGTTTCTTCCTAATTATTCCGCGACACCACCAACACTTCACGGACTAGTCCCCTACCTGCAATAGACAGAAAGTTGACGGCGTTGCCAGACACGTGTTTTGTGATCCACTCAGAACATTGATCGTTAGTAAGCGGAAATTTATAAATTTCGGAGTAGTTGCTTTTTTGCAATGAGCCATCCACATACTTTCAATAGGACAATTTTTTTCGGAAATGGATGATTCTGGCAGTTAGATTGCAGACTTCTACAACCAATCGGTCCCACAGAGACCATCGGTGTAGAAGTCTGCATTCTGGCTGCCAGACAAATGTTCTATCCCTAAAATCACCTCATCAAATGCCAAGCGACGGTTTCTTCATGTGAGGAGATAGGAAGAGTAACAGGGCGCCGTCTCATGAGAATAGGTGGAGGGCTGGGGTGTAGCCTGAAGAAACAGAATGTGTGATTATGTGCTACGCAGAAAGAGCTAGGATATAGGTGCAGCACCTTCGTGCAATGCTTCGTAAACTCGTCAGGCGATTACGGCAGTGTGCAACTTTAAACGGTTTGTCCCTTACGAGTACAATCTGTCAGCACCACACCACGACAGCCCAAAAACACTCAGCATCAGCTTGCTAGATGACAGCTGGCTCTTTGCCCGTTTCGGCTGTAGTCATTGCAGGTCGCTGCTTCCTTTGCTTGTCTGTCTCGGGGCCATAGTGCTACACCCAGAACTCGTTAATGGTATTTATTAGGCCAAAGAAATCGTTGGATTGGCCCCAAGCAATTGCAGCATTTCCCCTGTTGTCTCTGTTTGAAGCGTTCTTTGAATACTGTTGTAGTGAATTCTTCAAAACTCTACGAGATAGCATAGTATGCAAATTACCAACGAGATCGCCAAAAGCACGGTGCCAAAATAGCTTAAAGATTTCATCTCTGGAGCGAAATGACATGCCAATAATTAAGTGACATCAATAACTAAGTGAAATTAAGCGGCAAAGTTTTGAGGTTAAGGAATTGATAACTGGGCGGAACAGATTAATTATAGGATTAAAATGTGATGTATTTGCTTTTATTGCAGCACGTTTTACTATAAATTACATATCTTTTGACCGTTTTGACTAAGCGTGTTTAGGACTCAGTTAAGGGAAAGGAGGGAGGAATGAATTATCTCACCATTCTTCGCAGTCATTTGTTCCGTGATGACGGGGGCGGTGGCAGACTCTGGGTCGGTACCGCGCGTCGCCTCGGTGTCCGCGTCTGTGCAGCGAAGTCCCGGACCACCGGTCTGCGCGTTGAGGGGTCGCCATGGGTTTCGTAGCCGAAGCAGCGTTGTCACGGAGTTGGAAAGCTGATGTTAGGCAAGCAGTTCGCAATGCTCAGTCGAGTGCTTCATTCCCAACCGCTGGACCTAAATAATTCGTCCGTTTAACACGGAACAGTGAACAATAGAACGGAAGTAATGATCTGATTAAAAGTCAGCAGATTAAGTAGGCGAGGGTTGGAAGAGCATCCATATTCTCTTCTTTTCCCGCTGTCTCTTCACTTCTCATCACTTCTCGAATTTTTCCTGCTCTCGGCGTTGTCACTGGTGGACTAAATGTGCAATGCCACATTATCACTGAGCTCCATTTCGTGACCACGCCTCCCACTGCAGGGTGGAAATTTTCTGTCTTGCGTGGGCTTGTTCTTGACTCGGGAACTGGCGTCTTTCTCGCATGTCGCACTTCGTTCCGCTGTTTTGCGCATTGCTTAGTTGTGAAAACAGCTGCACAGCACTTCTTTATAACAGGTGTCTCTGCGTCAGGTCTTTACACTCTTATGTTTGTGCTTTGCCTAAGAATCTGCTGTGGTTCATGATTTACAGGCTACCTTCTTGCTGGCCGACAAACAATTTTTTAGCGGGCTAACTTGTTCCAGAGTTTCCCAGGGCTCCCTATACGAATTTTTGGCGTTTTGTGTTTACACTCCGTCCCAGCGCCTGCAGAGGTCCATCAGTTATCGGCACGCTGTCGCTCTGTAAGGCAAGTGAAAACTGCTGCTGCCGCCAGCCAGGATTTTCAGACTCCTCTACCTGTGCATTCTTGAAGCTTTTCTGTCTACGCTCTATCTTACTTCATGCAGGGGTGCATAAAGAGCAGCGCGTTTCTCACAGTCAGCCACGCCCTTTGGAAGGTGTCCGTTCTTAAACGAACTGAGGCCATCCACCAGCCTTACCTAAGTGTTTTTGCAGAACGCCTTCTATGTCAGCGTCTCCGGCGTGCTCCGTATGAAGTCCAACTTTCCCCTTATCTTTGTCCGCTACCAATGGTGGTGAAAGTCTCCACTGGCGGAGGTATCACAACGTGAGCAGTTGTGGCACTCAAAGGAGGCAAACATTTGTCATGTCCGTAATGTTGTGCAAGATCCTGATCCACGACTGATGATTGAAGAGGTGCATTCCGGCCCCTAAAATTTTAGAAACTAAGCACTGGGCACGCCATTTTCTTTTATCTTTTAAACAGCGTGGTGCGGTACTGAGGGATTTTAGTGCCACGACTGCAGATACTGGAAATAAACAAAAAATTAACTACGTGTCTCTACTTCTTATTGGTGATAATTATATCTTTATGATAACCCTTCGTACACACTGAAATGTTCTTGAACAGCTATATCTTGTAAATGCCACTTTGCTTTATATTTGTCACCATTCGCTCACCTCAAGATGATATACTAAGGAGCAGTCAAATAATAACGATACATGTAGTAAAAACCAAGTAAACTGCTTATAATTTGAAAAGTAATCGACATAACACTTAATAATTTTGTGTTACTGTGAGACAAGACGGTCAGTGCCTTTATGGAAAAATCTTTGCGCGTACCTACGGCGTGCATCTCTTTGTCCGGAGCAAATCGACAGCCACTAATGTCTTTTTTGAGGGCTCTAGAAATATGGAAATCGCGTGGCGGCTAATGGAGGGTATGTGGGCGGGCCCACATATTGACAAAGTTGTTTAGAATACGCTCCAAAAGTTCTGCTGGGAAGCCCTTACACACTCTCTCCAAGCGATTTAAATGTTATTGGAGCCCTGAAGAAAGACATTCGTGGCTGTCGATTAGCTTCGGGCGAAGAGGTGAATGCCTGGGTACAATGTTGGTTTCCTAGGAAACCACAAACATTTTACATGCAGGCATTGGCCTTATCTCACAATGGGATAAATTTATTAACAGGTATGGTGATCGCTTTTTCAGTAATTAACAGTTTACTTACATTTTTCCATCTCTCTCGTTTTCATTTGACTGTCCATTGTAATTTTCTCTCGCAAGATACCCCTGTTTTAAATTTGAAGTATGAGGCCGAACGGAAACCATTGCAAACAATCTCCAGAATTTCTCAAAACTCGCTTAGATCTGTAGAACGTCTTCGACCATTTTCCACATCACTTAATTTGATGTCGTCTCAATGACCACAGCACATCCAAACGCCTCGTTGATCTTGTCAGAATGCTGTGCAAGAATAGCTGCGAAGCACAGGTATCCTGCAGTTTTCCAGAATCAGTGTGAGTACATAATGTGTCAGCACTGTAAAGAACTTCTTCAATCACGCTACACCGACACAACAACGCATTTTGGCTCTTTTCTGCCGGCCGGAGTGGCCGTGCGGTTCTAGGCGCTGCAGTCTGGAACCGAGCGACCGCTACGGTCGCAGGTTCGAATCCTTCCTCGGGCATGGATGTGTGTGATGTCCTTAGGTTAGTTAGGTTTAATTAGTTCTAAGTTCTAGGGGACTGATGACCTCAGAAGTTAAGTCGCATAGTGCTCAGAGCCATTTGAACCATTTTGGCTCTTTTCTGCTACCACATCAAACGACTTATAGTGACAGGAAACCTAACGAGGGCTTTCACATGTCTACTTGTATCACGAGTTCATTCTATACCATATAAAACATTTCACCACACGCATACAATCCGAACAGAATTACCTACACATGTCCAGGTCCAAGAAACACTAATACACATGTGCGAATCCCGGCTGAAAATCGCTGCATGAAGGGTTATGATCCTGCGGTGCCGCTTCGCGGGAATCATTCAACGTCGTTCTTCTATGAAGGATCTCTGCCTTTGCACTGTTTGTTCAGACACACTCGCTAATTCGGTTTTCTCGTCATCACTTCGATGCGGTCCACTATAAATTCCACTACTTTGCCAACATCTTCATCTCAGAGTGGCACTTGACCCTACATCCTCAATTACTTGTTGGATATATTTAAATCTCTAAATTCTTCCATAGTTTTTAAAATCTACAGCTTCCTCTAATACCAAGAGGGTTACTTCCTGATGCCTTAACACATTTCTTCATTATGGTCCTCTTTTTGTCAATGTTTTTTAGATGTTCCTCTCCTCGCCAATTCTGCAGGGAACATCCTCGTTTGTTATCAGTCTACCTGATTTTCAACATTTTTCTGTAGCACCACATATAAAACGCTTCGATTCTCTTCTGTTCTGGTTCTTCCACGGTCCGTGATACATTTAACGTACATTCTCAAATTTCTTCAACACCTTAAGACCAATGATGGATACCAGCAGAATTCTTTTGGCCAGGTGTGCCCTCTTTGCCTGTGCTAGTTATTTGTGGACAGCAAGTATTTTCCAGAATAGGTAGTGTGTTCCAATTTGACAATGTCACATTTCAGTCGTCTGTACCAGAGTTAGAAGAAGAGACCTCCGTGCCATACGAAATCTCTGGCGTTCCGCCGCTACCCAGCCGCCCATATTACACAATAAAGGCTATCCGCAACCGCATTGTGCTTGCTGTTGGCGAAACTACGAGCCTAACAAATAGTGGCTTCGTCGCTCTGGTTCGCCGGGATGCGAAAATATGTCTTGAGTGAGTATTTTCTCGCGCACTACTGTACCTGTCCAAGTGGGCAGAGCAGGCCTTTGCAGAACCATTTTTTCTCATCAGCCAAACGCCGGTGAGTGTCGAATACGACAAAGAGGGCCGAAATCTGAAATATTAGGATAGAGATTTACAATTCCCGAATTTACGTTGCAACGAAGGGTAAACTCCTTCAAGGCTTCATGGAACAGAAGGATCAGATCTCTTTTAGTTGATTGATTCATGATTCCTTCGGGTATTTTTGCATCGTACTTCGGAACACACGGGCACTACAGTATTGTATTTATCCGCCGACACCGGGCAACCAACTTTCAATTAAAATGTCTCCACTGTACGGGAATATTCGTAATGGTTGTATGAATACAGGCTGTAGAGACGTGGTTGATGACATATGGAAGTTCGAATCTGGCCGTGACTCGTGCTTGGACAGCTCTATGGTAAGGCGACCGCTCGCGCTACGCAGGAAAGCCAGGTTCGAGCCACGGTCAGGCACAAATTTTCATAGTGGTCATTCCACTATACAGCTGATAATTGTTCATATTCACAACTGCGAATACATTTCATGCAATAATTAAAAAAGGTCTAAGACAGGGAGGTAGCCTACCGCTTTTGCTGTTCATTCTCTGTATCGAAGAGTTGGATTAAAACTCACGGCGAATGGAGATCAATGATAAGATTCATTGATGACGTTGCTATCGTCGGAGGAAGTGAGGAAGAACTGCAGGACCCGCTGCATGGAATGAACAGTCTAATGAACACATGCTGCGGATTGAGAGTAAATCGAAGAAAGACGAGAGTAAGGAGGAGTAGCAGAAATTAATTTGGAGACTACGACGTAGACGAAGTATGGGGATTCTGCTACCTTGTATAGCAAAACAAACCGTGACAGACGAAGCAAGGATGACACAAAAAGCAGAGTAGCGCAGACACAGAGGGCATTCCTGGCCCAAAGAAGTCTACTGGTATCAAGAATCATTCTTAATTTGGACAAGAAATTTCTATGGATCTACTTTTGGAGCACAGTATTATATGGCGCTTGAGTCATGGACTGTGGGAAGTCGGGAGAGAATTGAGTGCTACTATATAAGGACTGACAAGAAATGAGGAGGTTGTCCGCAGAATTGGTGACGAATAATTGGAAAATACTGACAAGAAGAAGGGAGAGGATGATAGGATTGCATAAAACCAAGAAATAACTTCCATGGCACTTAAGTGAATTGCACAGGGTAATAACCACAGGGCCGGCGGTTCTATGCACTTCAGTCTGGAACCACGCGACCACTACGGTCGCAGGATCGAATCCTGCCTCGGGCATGGATGTGTGTGATGTCCGTAGGTTAGTTAGATTTAAGTAGTTCTTAGATCTAGGAGACTGATGACCTCAGATGATAAGTCCCATAGTGCTCAGAGCCATTTGAATAACCACAGGGGAAAACAGATGACCCGAAAGGGCCATATTCTGTGTTTCTATTCGTGGGGAAAACTGTCAATGAAACTCACAAAACAAGTTTTTTGATGCCACATCTATTAACGCACTATTTCAATGAGAACAATCTTCAAAATCTGCTTAAGATAAGGAAATACAATTCTTCTTTAAAATTTATCAATTCTTTTAAACGGAACAAATGAAGTTAAAGATAGCACATTAATAAAATACTACATCTAATCCAGAGAACAAAATTATATCCGATCAGGACAGGAAATTCAGTTCAGTCTTAATGTTCACCCTTTTTTCCAAAAACTAACAAATTAAATTGGATTTTAGCATTTCTTCATTACACGAAAAATTAATTTAATATTAACCTTCCTTGAACCAGCGGAAAACTTTTGGTGAAGGCTTTACCAAAGGATAAGGCACAAGTGAATATCACAGACTAATAAGAAGTATGCGAGAGCTTGCCCTCGTGTGACGAACCAGCTCACTTGCCAACAGTCAGACACGATCCAGCAAACAAATTCGTCACATATCAAGAGGTAGAGGCATCCGTCCAATAAATCCCGCCGGCAACTGCTCAGAGATACAAAACCGTAGTATGAAATTACTCCCGTGCTCGCACCCCTCTTGACTATTGAAGTCTGTTCTGAAGGGGCGATGCTGTACTTTCAAGCGGAGGACGCCTGGTAACTAATTTTTACATTGGACGCCCACAACACGAAAAGAGCTAGAGCCGGCTTATGTATCCAAAGTATAGAGTCATTTAAAGGTCTCCCCCATTAAGAGCGCAGGCGCGACTCAGTGCCTTGTTTCTCACGGTCCACATCGACCACGTCACTCTAAGCAACACCAATTGCCCGTCCGCACACTCTTTCTTGTTCACGGCGCACACACAGCGCGGCAACGAGCATCCAGCAGCCGCAACCTCTGCTGTTAGTTCGTAGAACCGTTCCTCTTCTCCAGGCAGACAGCGTTCGTCCATGTCCCTTTCACTCCCAACCCGATCGATTGCCAACCGCTTCGTTTTTTTTTTTCACTACTGGCATCACGGCTCTGGTGTACCGGCGCCCACAAGCTGGCCTTTCCAGCCAGATGGCGCGGAATCGGGTTTCCAACAGTCGATCGGCCACGCGGCGAATTTGAAATGTGCGGGCAAACGACCCAATGTACACTGAAGACCCAAAGATGCTGGTAATCCTGAATAATATCGTGCAGGGCCCCTGTGAGCATGAAGAAGTGCCGCAGCATGACGTGGCATGGATTCGACCAATGTAGTGCTGGAGGGAACTGACGTCATGAATTCTGCAGGGTTGTCCATAAATCCGTAAGAGTATGACGGGGTGGAGATCTCTTCTGAACAGCACGTTGCAAAGCATTCCTAGATATGCTCAATAATGTTCATGTCTGGGGTTTCGTGGCCAGTTGAAGTGTTCCTGAGCCACACTGTAGCAGTTCTGGACGTGTGGAGCGTCGCATTGTCCTGCTGGAATTGCCAAAATCCACATGAATGGATGCAGATGATCATACAGGATGCTTACGTACGTGTTACCTCTCAGAGTCGTATCTAGACGTATCAGTGGTCGCATATCACTCCAACTACAGACGCCCCACACCATTACAGAGTTTCCACTAGCTTGAACAGTCGCTGCTGGGTCCATGGATTCATGAAGTTGTCTCCGTACCCGTACACGTCCATCCGCTCGATACAATTTGACTCGTCCGACCATGCAACATGTTTCCAGTTATCAACAATCCATTGTGTTGTTGACGGGCCCAGGAGAGATGTAAAGCTTTTTTGTATTGCAGTCATCAAGACTTTCGACAATGTTTTAATTTTAATTTCTAAAACGGATAACAAATGACAAAGGAAATTGGTTTTTCGTATGATACAATTACAAATTAACAAGTATCTATTCTTTTCCATTACTCGTACTATGGAACCTTGCTTCTTGCAGAATTTCATGATTCTGCACTATGTGATCAAAATTATCCGGACACCCCAAAAGACATACTTTTTCGTATTAGGTGCGTTGAGCTGCCATCTACTGCCAGGTACTCCATATCAGCGACCTCTGCGGTCATTAGATATCGTGAGAGAGTAGAGTGGGGTGCTTCGCGGAACTCAAGGACTACGAACGTGGTCAGGTGATTAGGTGTCACTTGTGTCATACGTCTGTAAGTGAGATTTCCACACTCCTAAACATCCCTAGGTCCATTGTTTCCGATGTGATAGTGAAGTGGAAACGTGAAGCGACACGTAGAGCACAAAAGAGTACAGGCCGACCTCGTCTATTGACAGACAGAGACCGCTGACAGTTGAAAATGGTCGTAATGTGAAGTAGGTTAACATCTATCCAGACCATCGCACAGGAATTCCAAACTACATAAGGATACATTGCAAACTATTGCAGTTAGGTGGGAGCTGAGAAAACTTGGATTTCATGGTCGAGCGGCTGCTCATAAGCCATACATCATGCCGGTAAATGCCAAAGGACGCCTCGCTTGGTGTAAGGAGCGTAAACATTGGACGATTGAACAGTGGAAAAACGTTGTGTGGAGTGACGAATCTTGGTACACAACGTGGCGAGCCGATGGCAGGGTGTGGGTATGGCGAACGCCCGGTGAACGTCATCTGCCAGCGTGTGTAGTGCCAACAGTAAAATTATGAGGCGGTGGTGTTATGGTGTGGTCGTGTTTCTCATGGACCCCTTGTTGTTTTGTGTAGCACTATCACAGCACAGGCCGACTTTGGTGTTTTAAGCACGTTCTTGCATCCCACTGTTGAAGAGCAATTCTGAGATAGCGATTGCATCTGTTCATAATGCACCTGTTTTTAATGCACGGCCTGTGGCGAAGTCGTTACACGACAATAACATCCCTGTATTGGACTGGTGTGCAGGGAGTCCTGTCCGCAATCCTATAGAACACCTTTGGGAAGTTTTGGAACGCCGATTTCGTGCCAAGCCTCACCGACTGACATCGATACCTCTCCTCAGTGCAACACTCCGTGAAGAATGAGCTGCCATTCCCCAAGAAACCTTCCAGCACCTGATTGAACGTATGCCTACGAGAGTGGAAGCTGTCATCAAGGCTAATGGTGGGCCATCACCATATAGAATTCCAGCATTACCGATGGAGGGCGCCACGACCTTGTAGTTTTAAGACAGGTGTCCGGAAACTTTTGATCACATAGTCTAGGTCAACGGGAAGTACCCTACATGTTTTAATCAGTGAGTTTGCGAGTATCAAAATATGTGACACAAACGGCCGTATCATTTGATTGTCTTTACTTAGGAGCTTAACTCTTTTACACCACCAAGGGACCATAGACCTCCGCATGTGACAAATTTGAACTTGATACGTCTAGCTGATCCCATGAAAACAGGTTTTTAACGGTCGGACGGGCGACGGACAACAAAGTGATCGAATACGTGTGCCTTCTTTACCGATTTAGGTACGGAACTCTAAAAAAATGTCGCTATAAACTATGTAGTGACAAGTATTTTATTTTTCAAACTAATTGTTGAGTGAAGTTCGTTAAGTTTTTCTAGTTTGAACCAAGGACAATATATCAAAAAGTCTGTGGCGGAATACACTAAATGAGTTATCGTAATATACGTCGTCTTTTAGCTTGTGGAAGCATGCAAATTTCGTTTCGCCGAAACGCTCTGAAGGCTTGAATGGCACAAAAGTTTTCATTCTGCTAAAGCTCTGGTCTTCACTTAGCGGAAGCTTACTGGGTGCTCTATCAAAAGAGAAGCCAGATGGGACGAGATTGAAAATTATTCCGCGGCGGGTGCACTCAAGCCTTTGGGTCGGGATGATGTTTTCACGTTTCTCTCGCCTCCTGAAGCGACCGCGGTGGGTCATTAGCCGCTCCGGAGTGCCTTGTTGGAATACCATTCTCTGCATCGCTGCGGACAGACAGTGGATGGCATTTCCGCTGAAAGGACGGCCGGGGAGCAGGCAAGGCGCAGTAATTGGCGAGGAAATCAGCAATAAACCCGGGGGCCATCAGCTCAGATTGTGCGCGATTTGAACAGAGGGGGTAAAGAAAGCTCTTGGATTGTGGGAAGCATTTTTTTACGGAAACACTTTGTTCCTTCTTCGGTGCTTTGTAAAGCTGTAATTTAAAAGGCCACAAAGAAATCTTCTATACGAATTATTTCTTTAAGAAAACGATTATGTTATTCATAATCAAACAGTGTGTTGACAAATAAGCCCCCCCCCCCCCCCCACACACACACACGCACGCACGCCTGCACAGTAACGCTAAAGTGATGGCAGTTCCTGTCTTATCCCATCAAAGCGAAAGCTGTTTTTCCACAAAGAAACCAAGAAAATAAAATTAAAACAGCATAGGCGAGTTCCTGAAGGAGGACAAAGGGTTGCACGAGAAGATACATGATCAGAAACGAAGAAATTAGAACAGAATTAAATGTTTCCAACATGAATGAAAAATACAAACTACCATGAAAATTAGGAAGAATATCTTATGAAAATATCAGGTCACACAATTCTCTAGAAGACTTTGAACTTCAGACATGTGAAGACTTCAGGAGAGATGGGAATGACTGTGTTTGTGAGCTCGGAACGGGCAATAGTTTAATCTTTTACCCGAGGATGACTGTGATGATGTGTGGCTACTAATGTTTTGCACGTTACCGCTCAAGCCGCCACTGAACTGCTATCGCTTATGCTGTTTACTACATTACGACGTTACATGTGGCAGCTGCGTGTGAAATCCACTTCAGTTTTCATGTTTCAAAATTTCAGTTTAACTGCTGATTGCCTCGGTACTCTGCCTACTATCGCTGTCATTATGACGCCTCTGTGCATCAACATCACCGTGATATACGACAACTGGAGTCAGCAGAAGTCGCTTAAGACAATCATTTACACATTGGCAGATTGTAGCTCGAAAATGGAGAGAAATACGTAACGAGCAACATAGCGAATATAATGAATTTACAGATGATCTTTATGTTTTCTGCTAATAAGCGTTATCGGAATGAGAAGATGTCAACGGCTCAGGCACCCATTACTATCAATAATCATGTTGGAGTTCTGAGCTGCAGAAAATAATAACGAATTAAAGATGGTCCGCCTTTTTACAAGATCACAAATTAATGTTTTGTTTTAACACTCAAAGTTTCTCAACCTAGATATAGCAGGGGCCAGTGAAGTGATCTGGAAAGAAGACAAGGATTTCTGGTCAGATGAGCACAGGGTAATATCAATAGTCGCCGAGGACTGTAACAAATAGGAAGTGCAGCGAAGCTAATACGAAATGCTGCACGAAAAATGTGAAGGAGTGCCAATCTTTCTGCAAGCCATGCCCAAATAATGTTTTTAGTAGGTGATATATATGGAGAACATGTTAGCCAGGACAACAGTCAAACATCCTGTGTTGTAGGTATGGTACTCGAGCGAGACATACGATATCGTTGTGAAATTTCCACAATATGACACTGGGGGCCGGCCGCGGTGGTCTAGCGGTTCTAGGCGCGCAGTCCGGAACCGCGCGACTGCTACGGTCGCAGGTTCGAATCCTGCCTCGGGCATGGATGTGTGTGATGTCCTTAGGTTAGTTAGGTTTAAGTAGTTCTAAGTTCTAGGGGACTGATGACCACAGATGTTAGTCCCATAGTGCTCAGAACCATTTGAAACATTTGAACACTGGGGCACACAGTGTCTCGTCGAACAATCGTTAGTAGTATTGGGGCGCCGACAAACAATATGGCTAAACATGTAACAGCACAATTGAGCTCTTTAGTAGGAAAATGTGAGCAACACATGTTAAGCCCAGAAGATTTCGTCCATCGGCTCAAGAACTTGCAACTTACACCATCAGATATTCTTGTTAGTTTCGACGTGATCACACTTTTCACTCAAGTGGTATTGCAGGAACCACTGTTACTCGTTGACGAGAAGCTGTAAGTGGAACGTTTTGATTTGTTTAAGCACATGCTTACCTCGACTTTTTTATTCAGTGACTAATGCTTTGAATAGACTGTGTCGCAATGGATGGTCCTTTGTCACCCATTGTGGCCAATCCTTGTGTGGAAGAGCTCGAGGAAAGTGCACTCTAGTCAGCGAAGTTGAAACCTATGTGCTCTTTGCGATATGTAGATGAGACCTTTGAAATCTGGACCCACGGCACTATATCGCTAGATTTATTTTTGCTACACCTGAATTCCCTTCATTCCATGGAGATGGAGAAAAATGGCGAACTACCGTTCCTGGACTTGGTGCAGGGACAAGAGCGTGGCACCTTGGGTCAAACTGTTTACCATGAACATACGCTCGGATTTATACTGACAGGGCACCATCTATCATCATCCTGCCAAATGAAATGGCATGATTAGGATGTTGGTCCACAGAGCGAGAGCCATATCGGGTTCTGACAGCTTACCCGATGAGCTACGCCACCTCTATACCGTCTTTTTACAGAACCGATATTCTGAATCGGAGATTAGCCGTGTTTTAATGTCGACGCGTATTAGAAGAAGTGCTAGAAGAGGGTAAAGAACAAACGGAATGGACGTATTGTCAAACGTCGAGAGTGTTTTTTTGATAGTAGGAAAATTATTGAAGAAACAAAGTTAACTGCACCTTCCGTCCACCAACGAAAGTCATAGCTTTTCTAGGCTCGGTGAAAGATGGTCTTGATTTAAGAAGGCCTGGTGTCTATTCTCTGTACCTATGCGAGGTCATACACTGGACAAATTTGTCGCACCGCGAAGGACAAATACTTCGAACATCGACGACACAGTTGTCTGGACCAGCCAGAGAAATCTGTAGTGGGTTTGCATTGTCTCAGTACAGAACACAGTTTTTCTTTTTTGTCATCAGTCTTCTGACTGGTTTGATGCGGCCCGCCATGAATTCCTCTCCCGTGCTAACCTCTCCATCTCAATTATTTGTGTATGTATTCCAATCTCTGTCTTCCTCTACAATTTTTGCCCTCTACAGCTCCCTCTAGTACCATGGAAGACATTCTCTCGTCTTAACAGATATCCTATCATCTTGTTCCTTCTCCTTATCAGTGTTTTCCACATATTCCTTTCCTCTCCGATTCCGCGCACAATCTCCTCATTCCTTACCTTATAAGTCCACCTAATCTTCAACATTCGTCTGTAGCACCACATCTCAAATGCTTCGATTCTCTTCTGTTCCTGTTTTCCCACAGTCCATGTTTCACTACCATACAATGCTGTACTCCGGACATACATTCATAGAAATTTCTTTCTCAAATTAAGGCCGATATTTGATATTAGTAGTCTTATCTTGGCCAGGAATGACGTTTTTACCATCTTGATTTTGATGTCCTCCTTGCTCCGTCCGTTATAAGTTATTTTACTGCCTAGGTAGCAGAATTCCTTAGCTTCATCTACTTCGTGACCATCAATCCTGATGTTAAGTTTCTCGAGAACATTTCTACTACTTCTCATTACCTCGTCTTTCTTCGATTTACCCTCAATCCATACTCTGTACTCATTAGAATGTTCATTCCGTTCAGCAGATACTGTAATTCTTCTTCACTTTCACTCAGGATAGCAATTTCATCATTGAATCGTATCATTGATATCCTTTTACCTTGAATTTTAATTCCACTCCTGAACGTTTCTTTTATCTCCATCACTGCTTCTTCGATGTACAGATTGAACAGTAGGGGCGAAAGGCTTTTCAATACGAGCACTTCGCTCTTGGTCGCCCACTCTTGTTATTCCCTCTTAGTTCTTGTACATTTTGTATACTACCCGTCTCTCCCTAGAGCTAACCCTTATTGTACTCAGAACTTCGAACATCTTGCACCATTTTACACTGTCGATCAATTTTTCTAGGTCAACAGATCTTTCGTTTTGCTTCCATTGTCAACCGCAATGTCAGAATTGCCTCTCTGGTGCCTTTGCCTTTCCTAAAGCCAAACTGATCGTCACCTAGCGCATCCTTAATTTTCTTTTCCATTCTTCTGTATATTATTCTTGTGAGCAACTTGGATGCATGGGCTGTTAAGCAGATTGTGCGATAATTCTCGCACTTGTCAGCTCTTGCCGTCTTCGGAATTGCGTGGATGATGCTTTTCCGAAAGTCAGATGGTATGGCGCCAGAATCATACATTCTACACACCAACGTGAATAGTCGATTTGTTGCCATTTCCGCCAATGATTTTAGAAATTCTGATGGGATGATATCAATGCCTTCTGCTTTAACTGATCTTAAGTCCTCCAAAGCTCTTTTAAATTCAGATTCTTATACTGGTTCCCCAACTCTTCTAAATCGACTCCTGTTTCTTCTCTCCTCTGCACTTAACAGTGGAGTTCCCGCTGCACTCTTAATATTATCACCCTTGCTTTTGATGTCACCGAAGGTTGTTTTGACTTTCCGGTATGCTGAGTTTGTCCTTCCGACAATCATTTCTTTTTCGATGTCTTCACATTTTTTCTGCACCTCTAATTTATTTCATTCCTCAGCGACTTGTATTTCTGTAGTCCTGGGTTCCCCGGAATATTTTTGTACTTCCACCTTTCATCGATCAATTGAAGTATTTCTTCTGTTACCCATGGTTTCTTAGCAGTTACCTCTTACCTACCTATGTTTCCCTTCGCAACCTCTGTGATGGCCCTATTTAGAGATGTCCATTCCTCTTCAACTGTACTGCCTACTGAGCTATTCCTTATTGCTGTAGCTATAGCTTTAGAGAACTTCAACCGCGTCTCGTCATTCCTTAGTACTTCCGTATCCCACTTCTTTGCGTATTGATTCTTCCTTCTCCTTAAACTTCAGCCTACTCCTCATCACTACTATATTGTGATCTGAGTCTGTATTTGCTCCTGGGAACGCCTTACAATCCAGTATCTGATTTCGGAGTCTCTGTCTGACAATGATGTAATCTAATTGAAATCTTCCCATATCACCCGGCCTTTTCCAAGTATACCTTCTCCTCTTATGAGTCTTGAGCAGAGTATTCGCTATTACTAGCTGAAATTTATTACAGAACTCAATCAGTCTTCCTTCTCTTTCATTCCTTGTACCAAGCCCATATCCTCCTATAACCTTTTCTTGTAGTCCTTCCTCTACAACTGCGTTCCAGTCCCCCATGACTATTATATTTTCACCCCTACCCCTTTACCCTTTACATACTGTATCACCCTTTCAATATCCTCATACACTTTCTCTGTCTCTTCATCTTCAGCTTGCGACGTCGGCATGTATACCTGAACTATCGTTGTGGGTCTTGGTTTGCTGTCGATTATGATAAGAACAATCCTGTCACTGAACTGTTCACAGTAACACACTCTCTGCCCTACCTTCCTATTCATAACGAATACTACACCTGTTATACCATTTTCTGCTGCTGTTGATATTACCCGATACTCATAGCATTAGAGAACTTCAAACGTGGGTCTTGAACAGGGTATTCGCTATTACTAGCTGAAACTTGTTACAGAACTCAATTAGTCTTTCTCCTCTTTCATTCCTTGTCCCAAGCCCATATTCTCCTGTAACCTTTTCTTCTACTCCTTCCCCTACAACTGCATTCCAGTCGCCCATGACTATTAGATTTTCGTCCCCCTTTACATACTGCATTACCCTTTCAATATCCTCATACACTTTCTCTATCTGTTCATCTTCAGCTTGCGACGTCGGCATGTATACCTGAACTATCGTTGTCGGTGTTGGTCTGCTGTCGTTTCTGATTAGAACAACCCGATCACTGAACTGTTCACAGTAACACACCCTCTGCCCTACCTTCCTGTTCATAACGAATCCTACACCTATTATACCATTTTCTGCTGATATTGATATTACCCTATGCTCACCTGACCAGAAATCTCTGTCTTCTTTCCACTTCACTTCATTGGCCCTTACTATATCTAGATTGAACCTTTGTGTTTCCCTTTTCAGATTTCCTAGTTTCCCTACCACGTTAAAGCTTCTGACATTCCACGCCCCGACTAGTAGAACATCCTTTCGTTGATTATTCAACTTTTTATCATAGTACCCTTCCCCGTTGTCAGTACCCTCCTGGAGATCCGAATGGGGGACTATTCTGGAATTTTTTGCCAATGGAGAGATCATCATGACAGTTCTTCAGTTACCGGCCACGTGTCTTTAAAGCAGTGGTTTCCAGTGCTTTCTGCATCCTCATGCCGTTGATCATTGCTGATTCTTCCGCCTTTAGGGACAGTTTCCCACGCCTAGGACAAGAGAGTGCCCTGAACCTGTGTCCGATCCTCCGCCCTCTTTGACAAGGCAGTTGGTAGAAAGAGGGTGACCTCTTACGCCGGAAGTCGTCGGCCATCAATACTGATTATTAATCAAAATTTAAGCAGCGGAGGGATTCGAACCCGGGACCGAAGACGCTACCCCGAGACCACAGGTCAAGTACAGGACACAGTATGGATTACAGAAACACCAAAAGTCTTGGCTCTGAGCACTATGGGTCTTAACTTCTGTGTTCATCAGTCACCAAAAGTCTCTTTTCGACTCTTTGTTCAAGGACAGCGTTATTAAAGAACCAGTGGAAATTCGCACCTCGACCAGTCTGCTGAACATGGACACAGGATATCAGCTTCACACAGCATGGGATCCAGTGCTGGCCATGTTGAAATGCCAATCGGTCCGCACTGGTGCTCAGCCCAGTTACTGCTCGCATTGGTTTACCCCTCATTTGTGGTCGAGTAGGAGATCTCCTCTGGACGTGGAACAAAGTGAAAGTCTTGACAGGGGACCGAACATACAGTCTGCCAGTTAGCCTGACAACAAGTCCCAGGTGCTCTCTGTGGCTGACACTGTCCGTCAGCCGGCCGCTGTGGTCGAGCGGTTCTAGGCGTTTCAGTCCGGAACCGCGCTGCTGCTACAGTCGCAGGTTCGAATCGTGCCTCAGGCATGGATGTGTGTGATGTTCTTAGGTTAGTTAGGTTTAAGTAGTTATAAGTCTAGGGGACTTATGACCTCAGATGTTAAGTCCCATAGTGCTTAGAGCCATTTGAACCATTTGACCTGTCTGTCAGCCAGACACAGTCACTCGTCCTGTTTCAAAAGAAACCTCTCTCTGCAAGATCCGAGCAGTCACAGCGGGTGGGATTATTGGTGGTTGGAAGCGCCAATGTCAGGCGCATTGTGGGGCCCCTTAGGTGGAGTCATTCCAAGCATGGATGGTATGAAGAGTGCAGGGTGCAGCCAACTACAGGTGGTGGCTCACATCAGTACCTGTGATGTGTGTTGATTTGGACTGGAAGAGATTCCCTTTGGTTTCGAGAAGCTATCAGAAGTGGTAAAGACTGCGAGTCTTGTTTGGGAGACGAAATCAGAGGTCACCATTTGTGGCATAGACGACAGGACCGACTGTGGATCTTGGAACAGAGCCGAGTGGAGGGTCTGAAACAGAGGCTCGGACGGTGACCGTGTAGGCAGCAGATTCCTGGACTTACGCTGTAGGGTGCCGATGTTTCGGCGTCCGCTAAGTAGGTCAGGAGTCCATTGGACGCAGGAGGTGGCTACATGGGTAATGGGGGTTGTTTGGAGTGTGGACTTGGGGGGGGGGGGGTTGGGTTAGGTCTCGGGGAAACACAAATAGGGCTTTAGTCTCAAAGGGTGCACACCGAACAGAGGAAGAACGTAGATGTAGGAATCATCGGTATAACAGTTGTAAATAGTCGTAGCTGTGTTGGGAAAGTACGATAGGACCAAGCACTGATAGAGAGCACTGAACCCAAATCGTTATAGGCTGGAAATCTGGCTAAAGCCGGAGATAAGTTCAGCGGAAATTTCTGCAGAAGAATAACGGAGTTCAGGAAGGACAAACTAAATGCAGTTGGCGGTGGCATGTTTGTTACTGTCAGAAGTAGTTTATCTTGTACCGAAATAGAGTAGATAGCTGCTGTGATTTAGTATGGATAGAGGTCAGTAACTGGATCGTTTTACCAACCTTCTAACTCAGATGAGGCAATTGCTGAAAGGTTCAAAGAAAACTTGAGTCTAATTTCATACACGTACCCAGCTCATAAAATTGTAGTTGGTGATGAGTTCAATTCACCGTCTATATGCTGACGAAAATACATGTTTCAATCCTGATGTACCCATAAAACATCACCCGAAATTGTGATAAACGAATTCTCTGAAATTATTTCGGCACTTAGTTCATGAGCCCACTCAAATAACAAACGGTTGTGAAAACAAGCTTGACCTCTTAGCAACAAATAATCCTGAGCTAATAACTCGTCAGAACGGAGGCTCTACAAAAACTGTAGAGCCGACAAATAAGTAAGTAGGAATGTCAGTGGGTTAGTACACTGAGGTGATGTGGCATGGACATGAGAAAAGAAATCCACAACTGTACAGCTACACTACTGATGAAAACAGCTGGCGACAGCGTCTGCCGTAAGATATCTGGGCGTAACTATCCAGAGTGACCTTAAGTGGAATGACCACACAAAACAGATAGTGGCAGAAGCAGACACCAGACCCTGATTCACCGGAAGAATCTCAAGGAAACGTAACTCATCCACGAAAGAAGTGGCTCATAAGGCGCTTGTTCGCCCGATTATTGAGTATTGTTCATGTATCTGGGATCCCTATCAGGTAGGGCTGATAGAGGAGATAGAGAAGATCCAAAGAAGAGCGGCGCGTTTCGTCACTGGATCGTTTAGTTGGTGAGAGAGCGTTACGGAGGTGCTAAACAAACTCGACGGGCAGACGTTACAAGAGAGACGTTGTGAATCACGGAGAGATTTACTATTGAAGTTTCGGGACAGCACTTTTCAGGAGGAGGCCGACAACATATTATTTCCGCCCACATACATCTCGCGTATTGACCACGAGGAGAAAATTCGAGAAATTAGAACCAATACAGACGCTTACCGATGGTCATTCTTCCCGCGCACTATTCGTTAGTGGGACAGGGTTGGAGGGATCAGCTAGTGGTACTGAAGTACCCTTCGCCACACACCATTAGGTGGCTTTCGGAGTATGATGTAGATGTAGCCGTAGATGGACTCAACGACTTTGGAGTCCCCTGCAGAAATAGTGAGCCATGCTACCTCATAGCTGCCCATGATTGGCAAAGTGTTGCTGGTGCAGGATTTTGTGCACGAACTGACCACTCGATTATGTTCCATGAACGTTGGATGGGATTCATGCCTGAGTTGCCAAATCATTTGCTCGAACTGTTCTTCAAACGAGTCGCAAGAAATTGTAGCCTGTTGATCTGTTTCGGAACACGAACTCCATGAATGGCTACAGACGATCTCTGCATAGGTGATGATAACCTTTCCCAGTCAATGATCGGACCAAAGGACCCAGTCCATTCCATTTAAACACATTCCACATTATTATGGAGTCACCACCAGCTTACATAGTACTTCGTTGCCAACTTGCATCCACGACTTCATGGGATCTGCGCGATACTCGAACCCTACCTCAGCGCTCACCAACTGAAATCGGGACTCGTCAGACCAGGCCACGGTTTTAAAGTCGTTTAGGGTCCAACCGATATGGTCACGAGCCCAGGAGAGGCACTGAAGGCGAAGTCATGCTGTTAGCAGAGGCACTGGCTTTGGTCGTTTGCTACCATACCCTGCTAACGCGAAATTACCCCGCACTGTCGTAAAGCATAAGTTTGTCGTTGTTGTAATCAGTGTTGCTTGTCTGTTAGCGCTGAGAACTCTACGCAAACGCATCTGCTCTCGGACGTGAAGTGAAGGCCGTCGGTCACTGCGTTGCCGTAGTGAGAGGTGATGCTCAAAACTTTGCACTCTCGGTACACTCTTGATACTTTGGATATCGGAATACTGAATTCCCTAACGATTTCCGAAGTAGAATGTCTCGTGCTCCAGCTACCATTCAAAGTCTCTTAATTCCCGTCGTGCGGCCACAATCATGTCGGAAACTTTTTCACATGGATCACCTGAGTACAAATGACAGCTCCGCCAACTCACTGCCCTTTCATACCTTGTGTACGCGATACTGCTGCCATCTGCATGTATACATATCAGTATCCATGGCTTTTGTTACCTCTTGTATGTAGCGGCATAGTCCACGTTTGTCGTGAGTTTCCCGGTTATGTCCCACTGACGCCTTCAGTAGGCTGCATTGCGGACTGTTCCAGCAGTGGGAAACTGCACGTGCGTGGGGACGGCCTCGCGGGCACACAAGCCGCAGCCTAACACGGCTGACGGCCGTAATTGGGTTCGCGCCCCACCGCCGCCTGATCACCGACTGGCCGGCAGGGGAGGGTGGCCACGTGGCGTCGCCAGCGGCAGTCGGACCCGACTCGTCAACACCGTTTGACACGTTAGGCGGGCTCAGCCCAATGCAGGAAAGCGGGAAGAAGGACAGTACCCCAAGTACCGCGCGAGGTGACGCACTCACAGTACACTGGACTCTCATTAGAGCGCACAGAGGCCATTCAGATGTAAGCCGTTCTCACAAGGGCTGAGTATTCGGAAGAGAACGTTGTCCTTGACGAGTCCCTGTTCCGAGCATGGAAAAGTGGTATGGCAAGATCCTGGTGGGTACTGGCCATCTACAGACTTACCTATTTCAGTGGCGGCTCGTGCAAAATTTTACCAGTGTGCTACATAGTGATGGGCTATAGCCACTGGACTTGCAAAGTTTGTGGTCGTAACTACATTGAATATATTAATTCCCCATATATAAACTGAACTCTTAAAATATATATTTTAACACTGTTAGCAATAAAAACATGCCGGCCGCTGTGGCCGAGCGGTTCTAGGCGCTTCAGTCCGGAACCGCGCTGCTCCTACGGTAGCAGGTTCGAATTCTGCCTCGGGCATGGATATGTGTGATGTCCTTAGGTTAGATTTAAGTAGTTCTATGTCTAGGGGACTCATGACCTCAGATGTTAAGTCCATCGTGTTTAGAGTCATTTGAACCATTTTTTTGAATAAAAAATATTAGCAGCGGGAATCTAACCCAAGTCGACGTATTGGCAGGCCGTGCACTTGACCACTGGCCTACTGCACTAACACATGACCCCCTGTTCAGAAGTCCCTCATACTGTTCGCGTAAATCTTTAACTTTTCCTACGGCCCTCTCGGGACGAACTAGTCTAGGAACTTGAAAGGGTCATCTGCCAGCTTCTGCTCATACAATCTGAGCCAACTTAGTGGGCCTCGTACGGCGTCTTTCTGTTGTTAGGTTTACATTTGGAGTAGATCTACATAACTCCTTAAATCTCTCTGTCTCCTCCAAAGATCTACTGGAAAAGGTGCCTCTTCAGCAGTAACTCTACAGATCATCATCATCGTTTACTATTTAAATAAATAGTTCCCACTATTAAAGTTCCAACCCTCGTAAGTATGAGATGACTGTGTATTCCATTCTGCGAGTGGGAAAAACGACTAAAGAGTAGGAGCGAAAATTTAATTTGGTCACTAATGGGTCTAGAAAATCTAGATTATCTGCAACTGACTACTGACTCTCTTCTAAAATATAGAACCAAATTTAATTATTTATTAGTCTTTACCGGCATGATGTATAGACCACGTTTTGTGTATCCTAGACGATTTACGAATCCATTGTTGCGCTTACTGTATTACATCGACGATTGTCCCAGTCGCGGTGGATCGTTTTTCATGTCAAAAAAGACGTACACAAGAGGAGCATATCTAGTTGAACGCACTGTGATACTCAAGTCGAACTTTGGTGTCGAAATTCTTTATTTTTCTTTCCTGCGTTCCTAATACATCAAAAATGATTTAAACCGTCACGGATACAGCGCACTTTGATGTATTAGCATTGTTTCAGAGCGTTCATTTTACATCTGCCAGTAATCTGTTTTTCACTTCGGCGAGCAACGTTCCAGTTGAATTAATAAAGTGGGATTCGCTTAAATTAATATCATATTGGTTCCATTGCGCGTCATTTAGTTAAATTATGCTAACTGTACAGTTCACTAAAGAGCAAATTACGTAACAGTGCACTAATATGTATTGTGTGGACCGGACGTTTGTTTTCATTGGGATATGATGCAGATGCAATACGAATAAAAATCAGCTTTGGAGTTGTGGTGTAGATGCCTTTATGTAAAAGTATGGGAATACAGATTCCTTGACATCTGGCGCAAGATTCCTAAACTATGTAAGCTGGTGAGTTAAACTACTTTTATAGGCCACAAACCATACCAGAATATCTACAATTCCGTATGTATAGAAATCTAAACAATTTAATTCTATGATTGCGTCTGTCAGCTAGTATCTAAATTTAATGTGGTAATGTGTTCATAGAACCTCTTTTGAAGACAGGTTAAGGAAATTTTTAAAAGTGGCACGCTGATAGAATTTTTAAAAGTGAACATCTACGTGGTGCATTTAGCCTTCCATGCAGTTTTTAACTGACAAAAAAAAAAAAAAATGGCTCTGAGCACTTAACTGCTGCGGTCATCAGTCCCCTAGAACTTAGAACTACTTAAACCTAACTAACCTAAGGACATCACACACATCCATGCCCGAGGCAGGATTCGAACCTGCGACCGTAGCGGTCACGCGGCTCCAGACTGTAGCGCCTGGAACCGCACGGCCACTCCGGCCGGCTTTTAACTGACAGGTTTATTTCAGACAGTGTTCACATGAATTAATGGCGATACCGGTTCCAATTGACAAGTCTTTATTAAAAGCACTTAAACACTTCTTAGCTGATGGCTGTGTCAAAACAAGCCAAGTGTCAACATTTGATCAAATCTGCTTAGTTCTTTTTATTTCAAAGCAGTTTTATGCAGTGGAGTCTTTCCTTGTATTTGTAACTCGCAACTTTGAACAAGACCACTCTATTTAGGTGAGCTTCTCGTCGTATTTATATTGAAGACAAGAAAGTCATTTAAATAGAGTCCTTTTGTCTACGATTTCAGCTGTTTACTTATGAGCTATGGCAGATACACCATAAAATGAGCGTTCCTTTTCCAGTATGAGGGGTGGGGTGAGGGTAGCGAGGGTAATATTGAGCTAGCACACGTCTTACATATTCAGCGTCAATGTACATTTGTGTTGAAACATCACTGTAGAACTGCGCTATTGACAGATCCAAGCAATTGTGACTTCTTTTAACTATCAATATGCGATCCCTCCTTTCTACCCCTCGTCTAAACCCGTAACCAAACATTTGTCTGAGCGCAAGCTCGGCGCGAGGTGGCGCAGTAGTTAGCACACTGGACTCGCATTCGGAAGGACGACGGTTGAATCCCGTCTCTGGCCATCCTGATTTAGGTTTTCCGTGATTTCCCTAAATCGTTTCAGGCAAATGCCGGGATGGTTCCTTTGAAAGGGCACGGCCGATTTCCTTTCCAATCCTTCCCTAACCCGAGCTTGCGCTCCGTCTCTAATGACCTCGTTGTCGACGGGACGTTAAACACTAACCACCACCACCACCGCAAGCTTGGCATGGTTATTACCGGTTTTGTCAAGATCATTGACTGTTTGTACTGTGTCTGTATCTTCACAATACAATGTCTTTCATATACGCGTGCATGTCTGTGTGTTGTGAAGATACAAACATTGTACAACCACAGACTTTATATCCGTCAATAAAGTATCTATGCCTCTACGGGCTAAAGTGACGATATGACATTTGCCTCCCTGTGCAGGACTCACGAATCGTGCGATCATAAGAGTTGTGACATTTGAAAGTTGGATAGGTCTTGAGGCTTGCTCAGACTGCTGAAGCTGTTAAGGCGACCGCACGAGATAAGCGTAAAATCCTGGTTCGAACCCTGGTCCTACACAAATTTGCGTGTGCCATGGAGAGCTGACGACAATGAATAATCCCACAAAGCGAAACTGTGTCGTAAGGATTTGGCAAGGTTAGTTTGTGGGGGTGACCAGATACCGTTCCTGTCGCCACCCCGTTACTCCCTGGGATGGAATATGTGTACCCCTACTAACCACATGTAATGTTACTCAGGTTAAAGTGAGCGAAAGTTTCCGAAATATCTGCGGATACTGTAACTGAGGTACCAGCCCGGTATTCACATAGCGGGATGTGAAAAACAGCTTAAAAATGGTTCAAATGGCTCTGAGCACTATGCGACTTAACTGCTGTGGTCATCAGTCGCCTAGAACTTAGAACTACCTAAACCTAACTAACCTAAGGACATCACACACATCCATGCCCGAGGCAGGATTCGAACCTGCGACCGGAACGGTCGCTCGGTTCCAGACTGCAGCCCCTAGACCCGCATGGTCACTCCGGCCGGCCAAACAGCTTAAAATCCACATACAGGCTGCCTGGCACACCGACCCTCATCATTGATACGCCGGACGGATACGATCCAAGACCGGCGCACCTCAGTTTTTTTAACATGCACGGTTATCGGGACTGGCAAACCTTTCAACATGCTTATGTCTAAGTATTTTCACTGCCAGTGAGCTTAGGTATCTATGTTTGTTGTTATACTTTACAGTCACGGTCCTAGCGTGCTTTGAGAATGCAAGGACGTTATTAGGAGGGTAAGTGAGTGTATCTCAGCGTGATCATTAGAGAATGAGCTTTCCATAATCAGAAGGCATTCTTTGTTCAGAATTTGGTAACTGCCTTAAAATCAGCTGTAAGGAAATGGCTCTTCTGGGGAATAGCGCGGAGGGAGAAAAATCTCGCCTTGTAACTACACAAGCACCTCGTTCAGTCCATGCAGTCCTCAATAAAGGCTGTTGGGGAAAGTGATTGTTTTTCATGATATTAAAAGTCTCAGTGTCATTTGTTACAATCAAGCGCGTTAATTCGGTGTATTCAAATTCACGATCATCTTTGTTATTTATTTTCTCTTATTAATTGTATTATCCCAGTGCGATAGAATTTTGAAGGAAAACATGTAATCTTTTGATATACTGCGTATGTCTTAAAATTGTCGTTATAAGATATCGATGAATGTGTGTGGTACGTACTGTAAATACAGATAGCGGTAGACGGTACTGATGGCCGCGTTCGCTCGCATTTCATCCAAACATACCGTTATAGTCCCAGGCATTCAGTTCGCATGGTCAGGCATAATTAACGACCACCATCCGGAGAAGTACGGAGTAAACGTGTGGAGCAACAACTCCTGCAGCGTTGCCACGTTTCCGTGTTCAGAGGGCAGCGCCACTGCTGCAGCCCTCGCGCGCTTCCCTCTCCTTAAACCACCCCGAGCGCTCCTTCTGCCACCCCTCTATTCTCTCCCCCACTCTCTACCCCCCAAACATCCACCTCCCGAACTCCATCCAACCATCCACCCTGTGGCTTCTGCTGAGAGCCCTTGGCTCTTCCCGCTTACATGTGTGTGTGTGTGTGTGTGTGTGTGAAACTTCTGCCGTCTCGCCGTGGCAACAGGGAACCGTAACAGGGAACAGTGAGAAGCTGCTTCCCGTGAAATGTGTATAATGTAGCACTGTTCGGCGGCAAGGATTCATTCGCTGACATGCCGATACAGAGGGCGGACGAAATAATGTGGAAACAACAAAAACGCATTACCGTGACTAATAGCTGTAGGAAAACCATTGGCATTCCAGTCATCTCAGAATTGATAAATACAGGAAGTCTTATTCCATCCTGGTCACAAAATACTGGGAAGCTCAAGTAACGATGATGGAGGTAGATAGCGATCACACATCCTTCTCAAAGAAGTATTCCACAAAAGGCTGAATAATATTGAGATCTGGTGACTATGGTGGCCAAAGCAGATGCGACTTCATCCACCTGCTCACAAAACGCGAGCTGTGTGAACAGGGCCCCTGTTGTGTTGGAACAAACCATAACAGTTTCGGAACAAACAATGTACCATGGAATGGACCTGATCAGCCAAAATAGTCTCACAGTTTTTGACGTTGTAGAGTAACCGTGGAACCCACGGAACATCACGATATGGCTGAGAAAATCATCAGCGAAGCCCCGCCATATTTCACCCTTGGGGTGTAAACTCGGCCAGAAGTTACAATAAGTGTGAAACAAGACTCATCCGACTGAATGGCACTCTTCCATTGCTCCAGCTGCTAGTTTTCCTGTTGGGGATATTTGCATCAGTGATGAGTAGTTTTGGAAATCGAACCCGCCCTAGAATTCCTTGTTATTGAGCTCCCTTCGTGATATTTTGGCGCTGACAGGGTTCACGAGTGCGAAATTCAGTGCTGCAGTGACTTTTGCGGCTGTTTTCCTCTTATTTTCCCTCACAATCCTTTTCAATGACCGCCTGTCACGATACACATACACTTTCGTCCGCATTGTGACTTAGCGGACAATGTTTTTCTTTTTTCCCTGCATGCGGTATGACTCTTCGATACGGTGCCTCTTGTAACAGCAAACACTTTTGGCTTCCTTGGTCGCGAAAGCATCCACCTTACGAGCACCAACAGTTTGCTCGAACTCGAACGCTCCGACATAACGCACTTGAAACTGTACAGAACATTGTTCTGACAACGACTAACGCATACATTGCACAAAAGCTGACCGGGGTTAGGTACATCAGCGCAACCTACGGGCTTGGCTAGCGCCTACATTTATCGTAGTGTTTCCATATTTTCGTCCAACCCCAGTAGGTTTTTAGAGACACTTCGGTCCTTAAGAAGCATGCACCTACATCTAAATTCTATAAGCCACATGGCATGCGGTGGAGTTTCATAACACCCGCCAGACCCTGTTCATCTTGCATTAGAGAATGATGTGAGGGAAGTTGCCAGGAAGCTCTGTATGAATTCTAATTTCTCCAATGAATCACTGTCTTGTCCCACGCTGCACTCCTGATTATCTAGATCAACGAATACTGTTAACGCCACTTGATGTGTTCCCTGGTTCTTCTTGGAACGTGATGTCTCGGAATTTTGACAGCAAACCTCTCCGTGATGTAAACCGCTTCTCATCGTCTATCAGTGGTGTTTGAAGAGCATCTCCGTAGCTCTCTCGCGCTTATGAACCAAACCGTTGACATAACGCGCTCCTTGTCTTTGAATCTTAGAAATCGTTACTAAACGGCTGAAATAATCAACCATTACCAGTTGCACGTTCCCTATCTAACAACTTCCAGAAGCAACAAAAATCTGATTTTCAGTATTTCACATAATCATTGACCAAATATAAATTTTAAAATGCTGTCATAAACTACTCATTAAGAGATATAATCATACATTCAGGGCTTAACACAATAAGTCGAGTATTAATGTCAGAAACAGTGAATTTATCTTGAGGCAATGCAACTCGCGGCGCACAAATTACCTAGACTGCCACTAACCCAGCAATTCATAATGAGAGAACTTAGCGACTTCCAACCAACTTAAAAGACAATTTCAAACCTCTGCGAAACTTTTCCTCTCTAACTCCTCCGCTCTCCCATCTCCCATAAAATAATGAAATAAATTAAGTTTATCGCTTTCTACATTTTCGATGTTCATGCAGTAAAACTTGAGTATTAGTATACAAGTATACCTTTGAATGTGTCTGCAAAATTGTATCATTGCATGACGTGGTCCAGGAGACATGACTTCGCGAACACCGAGATATGTGTAAAACAAACGTTTCTCTAAATGGAGCACAAATTCCCCAATCTACTCTCATCCAGTGTTTTAAGCTGTTTTGTAAATGGGAGTTCGATTCTTTAAATAATCGGGGGTGTGGGTTATTGGTATACACCTGTTTGGAGTCTCAATAAGTTTCAAAAACCTGTAACTTATGACACGTTCCATGACATACAAGAAATTTAAACACGCAACCTCTCTCCGGGCAGGATAGCATCTAAACTACCGGCTTCGCAGAGCTAAGTTTTAGTGACGTGGACCGGCACAAAAGTTTACTGCCAGAATGGTGATAAACTAAAGCATCATATTTCTTCTCCTACTAGCAGGTTAAATTTCCCACTCAATCACATGTGAAATGACAAGCGATACTGTTTAGCGATCGTGTTCAGGAAACGGTCATATAACATACGCACACTCATAATGAAAGCCTCATTTGCTCGGAATATTTGATGGATGCCAAGAGATATATACAGCATTACTAATGATTGTCGGTAGATGATTCCGATTCGCACGCGTTGTAGAAGTGAGAGAACGTTGAAAGCACTCTACAAAGTGCACGGACAGGAATAGCCACCCGCCACCGTTAGACCATTTCGCATAAGGCTTCTCAAGGTAGAGGCGAGGGTCAATAACTAACAGTCAGGCAATGGTTTGTGATGCTGCCTTGAGACGTCTGAAGTTTTGTGGAGACACAGATAGGTGCTACTGTGATGTGAGTTCCCAACGTTGTACATCCCGGGAAGAGAGAAACGTTGTAAAGGAAGGCACTATTGTGCACGAAACTAGAAAACAATATTTTTCTCTGGACGGCAGCTGTCGCCATCGACAAACATCTCGAAAATGGGAAGAGAACCCGTAGTTTTGAATCTCTGAAGACGTGAGACCCTGCTGGATGTATTTGAAATGGGAGGGGAGTGGTAACGCGCCAAACCTTTTTTACAAACATACCTTACAAACAGATTTATTGTTAGTCTCTTCAAAACGTCAAACACTTGAACACGGATGGTCAGTTCATAAACTTTAAACAGACTCTGATAACCAGCATTACAGAACATTATTAACTTCACAACGCTGGTTGTTGATAGTAAAATAATATTGACAATAAATAATAGGTACAAAGAATTCTAAGACTCTTTAAGTAAGACCTTCTTGTTAAAACAAATAATTAAAACTCGTAATTTCACAAAGGGCTGACTCGAGAAATCACTCATCAGTTAAACAACAGATACAGTCCTTGCGAATCCACTGAGACTAAGGGATAAACAACAGTAGTTAACTTTTGGGGTGGGGGTGGGGGGGGGTTATGAGCCACAATATTGGTGTTAGTTTTACAAATGGTAGGTTCTTCAGTGCACTTGCTGGCCTTTCTCTTTACAGTAGTCCATGTCTTGGCCCTTCTGGTTAGAATAACTATGATACCTGTAACATAAACATGTTGGCACCAGTCATAGACGAGAAGTCACAGCGCTTAATTAAGATGCTTAATAACGCCAACAAACGTACGTAACCCCACGCACATCACACAGAAAATTTGCAGTGAAAAGCAGTTACAAGTATTAGAATTATACCTTGGCACTGAATGCCACACATCCACTTAATTTTAACCTTTTAATTTAGGCGTCAATGAATTAAGGTAATAGATGCTTGCTCCCTCTCAACCTACCAACAATTTGAATGACTTCCAGACACTTCAAGTAAGAAGTAATTGTTTGACCAACGCAAGCAGGAGCACCTAACTTTATGAAACAATTCCGGATCAACAACAGTGCAAACTGTTTAAGCCAGTTCCTGTTATTCCAAACGCACTCAATAAGTCAATAGCTAGTTCACAAACACCGCCTCTGTTTACGAGAAGAAACAGGTTCAACCCACTTAACCGTACTAGAATTATAAGCAATTCAGTGATCATCCATTCAGCTAATCTTTACATAATGGTTGAGTGAAAGGAACTACCTTTAAAGCACAAAGTATCTAAAGTACGGTAAAGCAACAACAGCGCATGATAGATGTTTATATTTAAACATAGTACTAAATTTCAGCCAACTGAAATTAAGACATTCCTTACCTGGCGAAAGAAACTGAACAGTAAAACATGGGAAAATTACTAATATCAAATCACTTGGACCAACCAGGTGTTTCATAACGTATACGCTCGGTAACGCCATCAGATCACAAAACAGTATATAATAGCGTAACTACGCTCGTACTTCTGCTGTAGCTAGGCTGTGGAACACACTAATGCTTTAAACAACCACTCAGCCACAAAATCAAGCAAACTAACAACCGGCTACTGCTGTTTGTGAACACCAGTGAAAACTGGTCCCTCAGACTCGAGTACAGTACCCTCGAAGGCCTCGTGCTCAGCGACCACGCCGGCCCCGCAGAATGGCAGCGGCCAAAACGCCCGTCACTGCGCTTCCCTCTCGCTCTCTCACTCTGCCAGCAGCTGCGTGACCCGTCACCTCGCGGAGTATCCTGGCACCACCGCGGAACCAAACTTGAAGGACTCGAGAGCAAATAAACAGTCTTCCAGTCAAAGACACTCAGACCATCGATAACCAGAGGACACTACTCTGGCCGCGAATTTAGCGGCGCACGGCTCGGTATTGACTTTTCAAAAATAAAATGTTTGGTGTGACGTAATAATCATAGGTATTGGCTAACTTAAATTACAAGTTAGACAGTGAAGTTGAGCTCTGCTGATGAAGACCACCTCGTTGGTCACATAAAGAGTTGGGAGAGAGTGAAGTGACTTTTCTCTGTGTAAGATGGTAAGACGAACATTATTCGTTTACAGAATGGAGCAGAGTCCAGGGAAGGGGAATAGCATGTTCTAAGGAGTATTTTTATCCGACAGCACTCAGAAGATCCTGAGTCCAACCCATCTGAATTCCTTAAGAAACGCAAAATGCGTTTCCTATTAGTAAACATTCGAGCAGAAATCACTTCATCTTCTCCTTCGTTGTCTGAGCCTCAGTCTTTGACTTGGTCGCCACTGAGTGCCACCGACAGAGCTGATGTATCGAGAGAGTCAGAGAAATTTCAAAAAACAAAAAAAAGTTTACATGTTTGTGAAATCTTATGGGACTTAACTGCTAAGGTCATCGGTCCCTAAGCTTACACACTACTTAACCTAAATTATCCTAAGGACAAACACACACACCCATGCCCGAGGGAGGACTCTAACCTCCGCCGGGACCAGCCGCACAGTCCATGAGAGAAATTTCGTGCTGATTTGCACCTTGCAAAGCTGGCGAGATAGTTGGTGCTGCCAATGACTGATTTTGCAAGCACCTCAGTTTTCGAGCCGCAATAGCGGGACAACGTGTAGGGAAACTGAACTCATTATGTAACATCTAGATCACTTCAAGTTTCACTCGGTAGACTTGCATTTCAAGTCAGTGAACAGACCGTTTTCAACTCCAGCCACAGGTGTGATGTATTCCCTTCCATAGTAAAGTCTGTTTTCAATCAACATCACGAAAGCCACTAGGCACTTAACGGTTGCAATTAATTTAGCCGCGGTCTAAGGCGCCTTTCCACCTTTCCACAGTTCGCTTGGCTCTCCCCCCCCCCCCCCCCCCCCCCGGTCTGTTGTCCTTAGCGTAAGTTAGTTTAAGTTAGATTAAGTAGTGTGTAAGCCTAGGCACCGATGACCTCACCAGTTTGGTCCCTTAGGAACTTACCACAAATTTCCAATTTCCAATTAATTCACTTGCGGGATTATTAGCATCTGCCCCCACCTCCCCTCCACCCGCAAAACCCTGTATTCCAAGAACTTATTATACTAATGTTGCCGCCGTTTATCCTTTATTTTGTGAAGAATTTTCTCGCAGTATATCAAAGTAATTGTGATTCATTCATTATATTGGAGAGCACCCTAATTTTTGCGACACGTGCCAGGCTTACAGTTCATTTATACCTGGGTCACCTTGCAATACATGTAACGTTATAATACACGAAGTGTGTTTTAGGCACCAGTCAGAGAAGTCCTTCTTAGACCCGAAAAAAAAAAAAACATGTTGTGGTCTTACCATGCAGATAGTTGGAACACATCACATAATAATAATAGCAATAGAAATGTAGCAAAGAGTGACTAAATTATGACACATAAACAAGCAAAGAATATCGGTGGCAATCGACCGGATAATTCGATAACAGAAATCCACTCGTATATGGGAAGTAAGTAAGATTAGATACTGAACCGAATGAGTGAGTGAGTGAGAGAGAGAGAGAGAGAGAGAGAGAGAGAAACTGACGAGTCATGATTCACCGTCGGCAGAAAATTTATGGAGATTATTGAATGGCCGCTTGTTTCATCATAAAACCCAGCGATAATTGTCCATTTCCGTTACAGTTGTTAAGTTAGCAGGTTAGGTAATGTAACTCCCGATTGGTAAAGCAAAGTAAATAATTGCTCGTCGAAGTAGTTTTCCCTATTCTTGCGTTAGCACACAGATAATATTTACACAAACAAGAGCCCTTAAATGTAGGACTGTGTGGCTTGGCAGCAGACCAAGCGGATCACGAACGTGGATGTTGTCCCTAGAAGTCCATTTAAGAAATATGGAATTACTGCGCTTAGAAGCGGGCTCCTTGTCACATAGGGATACGTTTTAATGAAAATCACCGATAACAACTGATAAAATGGTGGTAGCACTCTTTGAACTGCAAAAATCAGGGAAAAATACTTGAGGAGCATCTATCGTCCGCCTTTGGCATATAGCCTACCTTAAATTCATGTTCAATTTTAAATACTTAATGACTAACCTGTCTTATTAGTTTTTCCACAGACATTCAGGCACCTCATTAAATGTTTCCCCAGCAGAGTTCAGGTCATCATAAAGGGAAGTCATCGTAAAGGGGAAGGCTGAGCGTCTGTTATTAACACATTTGATCAAACAGTGAATGTAATGTTTCGCTGATACGTGGACAATAGTTCAGTAGACCCCCGTTAATCTGTTGATGTCTACCTATATTTCGTTTCTCTTGGGTAAAAAGTGAGCCCCCCCCGCCCCCCTCCTGAGGAGATTCTCAAATCTACAACACCCGTGCCGGCCGGTGTGGCCGAGCGGTTCTAGGCACTTCAGTCTGGAACCGCGCGACAGCTACGGTCGCAGGTTCGAATCTTGCCTCGGGCATGGATGTGCGTGCTGTCCTTAGGTTAGTTAGGTTTAAGTAGTTCTAAGTTCTAGGGGACTGATGACCTCAGATGTTAAGTCCCATAGTGCTCAGAGCCATTTGAACCAATTACAAACCAACAGGAAACAGAAATATAGGACGATCTTGCGACAGACTGCTTCAGTGACGACAGAACAGATTTTTAGCCTACTCCATGAACTGAGGAAGAAAGGTGTAGATAAGTGAAGAAACAGTGACATGAAATTGCTTAATGCAACGAAGACTGTTCGGACATGCTGTAGCTACTTTGTAATGAATACGTCGTGACAGGCTACAAAGACTATAATCGCGATTTGTCGCTGTTTTACAAAAAAAAAAAAAAAAAAAAAAAAAAAAAAAACCATTGTAGTACCAGGGATTTTTCAGCTACGTAGCACGCGAGCTGGTATTGGAGTGTAGGGGATTGTTGTGGAGGGTATTTTCAGTTTCGGCATTTACTTCCAACCAAGGGGAACGTCACGAAAGTCTTGGTCAGAACAACCGAATGACAATTACTTTGTATTTCATTCTCGTACATCATGTCTCAGACGAAATACTGAGCGCCTAATGTGTGTGTAGTACATTCTTTAATGTGAACAGAGTAAAGCTGGCGACTTGCTCGCTGTGTGAAGTGTACCTGTTTCGCTGTGCTGCTCTTTTACATCATTGTCTTAAGCCATTTTTTCTTTGCATTCAGTAATTTATACTCGAGTACATGCTGAGCACATCTCCATGCTTCATCCAAACCTTCAATATCACTGTAGCGCCGCCTCTGTTTTTCGGGGCAACTGACTAAAATAGCGACGCCGCCATAGGAACAGACGAGCGCAGAGTCGAGCAAAACACCGTTACGTCAGACACAGCAAGATCACCGGCAGCTCCCTAGGCCAGTACTTTCCCCCATCTTTCGGGCAGCATAAGAATCCCGTGGCGGAAGAACTGGGTGTCTTTTAAAGAGATCCACGAATCGATCCAATTTTGTACTTGTTCATATGACTGAAAGTGCTAGTCACACAGGCCTTGTGCCATTGATAGACAAAGGTGGTACTCAGAGGGAGCAATGTCTGGAGAATAGGACGGATGGGGTAGGATTTCCAATTTCAACGCTTACAAGTACGTTTGGACGGGTTTTGCGACATGCGACCGAGCACTGTCATGCTGCAAAATACCCTTTTCATGTCCATCGCTCTATTGCGGCCGTTTGTCTTTCAGTGCTCGGCTCAGACGCATCAATTGCTTTCGATATCGCTATCCCGTTATGATTTCCGTCGGTTTCAGTACCTTCTAGAACGTTCACTCTTCCATCACCATGCCGGTCTTCGACGTCAAAATTACCGTTCTTGAAGCGCTGAAACCATTCTGCACGCTCTTTCGTCGATATTTGCCTCACCATTGATCTAACCCATAATTTTGTGAGCTTCAGCCGCAGATTTCTTCAAGTTAAAGCAGAAAATTAAAACTTCCCTCAAATGACTAGAATTGGGCTCGTAAATTGACATATTCAATCGAGAATAACTTTATGATGCCTTCACAAACAGACTAATATTTCGTTGTTTAAAGCGACGTGGAGTTTTTGTAATAGTGAGAAAGAAAGTGCTGCATCGTGTGTGTGCTCTTGATTTGGGGGAGGTCTGTAAACGCCTCTATACTTTGGATACGGAAGACGGCTACACCCGTATTTGTGTTGCGGGCGTCAGATGTCGAAATCATTTACCAGGCGTCCTCCACCTGCAAGAACAGCTTCGTCCCTTTAAAGCTGACTGCAGTGCACAAGAGCGATGTGAGCACGGGCGTAATTTTTTAAGTGTGACTAATCGTCGGTAGTGTTTATTTGTGGATGTCTTTGCTTAGTGATGCGTGATGAATTTGTTTGCTGAATCGTGTTTGTTTGCAACTGAACTGGTTTGTCGCATGAGGGCAATGCCTCGGATGTTCCTTGCTGTTATGTATTTAAATATGTCATTTCTTTGATAAAGCCTTCATCAATAGTGTCCCGTTTGTTCAAGGGAGCCGGCCGGTCTGGCCGTGCGGTTCTAGGCGCTTCAGTCTGGAACCGCGTGACCGCTACGGTCGCAGGTTCGAATCCTGCCTCGGGCACGGATGTGTGTGATGTCCTTAGGTTAGTTAGGTTTAAGTAGCTCTAAGTTCTAGGGGACTGATGACCTAAGATGTTAAGTCCCATAGTGCTCAGAGCCAATTGAACCATTTTGTTCAAGGAAGATTAAGATTAAACTAATTGCTCGTTTAATGAAGAAGTACGAAAATCTAATTTAACGTGTTACCTTTTGGATAAGTGGGAGAGACATTAAGATTGAACTGAATTTCCTGCTTTGATCAGAGGAAAACTGTATTTCCATATTTTAAGTAAATTTCGAAGATTGCTCACGTTGAGGTAATGCGTTAATGTATGTGGTATTAAAATGCAGAGGATAAGGTTCAGCCTGTGTGTGTGAATGAACCCGCTTCACCACTCCAACCTTTTGAAGCAGTTTTTTATTGTATTGTGTAAATGCCAAGTTGTTTAAATTTGCCGACTGGTATAGCGTTATGTTAACAAATGCCAAAGCTTATTGTATGACAATTATACCTACCGTCTATACCACCACTTGCTGCTGCTGCCATCTATTGCAAAACTGCGGTACCAAAGTTGTAGATGTGATAATAACAAAGAAATCATAATAAAATTTAAAAAATAATAAAAAATATCAGTGAGAGACCATGTTATTTATAGTTTTTTGCGAAGCACTTATTCACTCCCCGCGGAGCAGCAGTGTTCCGCGGAACATGGTTGGGAAGCCGTGTTTTGTACTAATCTTTATATGCATCGTCCAGGGTTGTAGGACCATGCATTCATATAACTGAGGTGGTTCGAAATGATTGAAAAACAAACAAAAACTCTTCTTAACGTTTGTTTATTATGATTCAGGACAAAAGAAACACACGTTGCTTCGCTTCAACAGGGCGTCGTCAGTCACTGTTGCCACCATACTATTTATTACAATCCAATCATCCGAAAGTGTTGCTTATATCGCTCTGCTGGTTTCCAGGCAAATCATGTTTATAACATATTGCTCGAACTAGGTTTACCCGTAAAAACATTGCTGAAAACATGTCAGAATCAAAACCAAACGGCATGTAATTAAAGAAAGGTTGCATTTTAACAATACACTGGCTGAAAACATCCTCCAGGACTGTGTTGAGTAGCACCAAGGTATAATATGTGTATACAGAGGGATTGTAGCCTTGGTGATTCATTTGTCATGGCCAGCGGCGATGTGATCGCGTTCAGGAGGCCTGTCTGTGAGCCCTCTGTTTTGACTCTACAGGCAGTGAGTGTGCTTTGTTTAGTGGTAAACAGTGTTCGCAACATCCATTCTACTGTAGAAGCATGCACCACTACGTACTCCTGTTGAACGTCATCAGCCATGCGAACAGGGTCGCATTGTGGACCTGCGGGAAGCTTCGTGGACGTATCGACGGATTGTTCCATGCGTTGCGTACAATGTCGCTGCTTTCAGCAGTGGTCAATGGAACATTCCCACACCTGCAGACCTAGTTTCCGGATGTCCGCTGTAGCGTTGTTCTTGGGGGGCGAAAAGAAAAAGAATTGATATTTTATATATATATATATTTTTGAAAAATGTCGAAAAAGTGAATATTTTGGTGGGCCACTTGGCAACAGAATCAGGGATTGATTACACTATTATAATAACATACGTTGAGCATTAAATACCTGAATAAGAGCTGCATACTGATGTATTTGAGATTGTTCGGAAGAAACATTATCATTTCTATGCATTTTTATAGTCGCGATGTAGTCATACCCGGAACAACACTAACGGACCAGAAGATTTATAGACTTTAAAAGAAATGCAACACTACACAATTAAAAAAAAGAGTTGATTCAGAAACAATAGGAAAACGATAATGTTCCTTCTTCCTCACGCTGCGTTCGGCCCATCAGCGTGATCGTAATTTCTGGTGATGAACTAACACAAAATAATTATGGTTCAAATGGCTCTGAGCACTATGGGACTCAACATCTTAGGTCATAAGTCCCCTAGAACTTAGAACTACTTAAACCTAACTAACCTAAGGACATCACACACACCCATGCCCGAGGCAGGAGTCGAACCTGCGACCGCAGCAGTCCCGCGGTTCCGGACTGCAGCGCCAGAACCGCCAAAATAATTATCATTCAAGTAAATAAGGAGATGGAATTCAGCAAGGTTAATTTTTTACATAACAGTCAAAATGTCCTCTTGATGCTGTCTGTTCGTAATCAGTTACAAGAAACTACATGTTTTCTGATTGGAAAAATAACAGTTAGCATATTCGATCAATATTTTCACATAGAATATAAAATACCGATGCGGATCGCAGCAAGTCTGCGACCGCCTTTCATGGAATACAAACAGTAAAAGGTGAGGCTCCCAATGCCTCATTTGTCTTAAAACAACAGAATTCTTTTTTATATCATTAATCGATACACGTACATAGAGATTTACATGCACCGCGCAAGAACGGCAAAGATAAAGAATAATAAATTCTGTCGCTGCTATGCAATGGTTCATTTGTTTTACTTTACAATTGTTCGATAACTTTAGGCCATCGGGCGTGTACTATTGATCGTATATTCATGTTTTGAGGCGAAAATTACTAATATTACACCGCACGGTACAGGCGCACGTCTAGTTCGATGCGTTGTGCGAGCAGCGATAGTCGACCGAACACCAGCCAGGGACGAAATCCGGACCCCTGTTGCACCTACTGTGTCGTCAGGGACCACTCGGAACCGTCTGCTTGCAGCAGGATTAAGATCGTGGTCCGGTGATCAGGGCACAATTGACACCACGACACCGTCAACCATGGCTACTCTGATGAGAGTAGGTGCTGCCTGCATGCGAGTACATGCGTGTGGCGTGTACCTGGTAAGCTGCCTATTCCACAGTGCATCCGCCCAAGGAACATAGATTCCATCCCAGGCTTCATGGTGCGGAGGGGGGGGGGGGGGGGCACCAGTTACAACTCGCGGTGACGTTTGTTATTTGTACAGGATAAAGTAACCATTTCCTCCTACATTGCAGAGGCTGTTATGCTCGTGCTAATATTTCTTCAACTGGAAGGTGGTGTGCTTTTTCAGCACGACAGTGAGTGTTCACTTATATATGCTGCGACACAAGGTTCTCTTTGTGGAGCCAGCAAGATTTCTTTCCAATTGAACACGTATAGGTCATGATGAAGCGGGAACATACTTGTTCTCCTGGGCCTGCAAGAACAATTATAGAATTGCAACAAAAGGCGCAAGGTGCTTGATAGGATGCCATTCGGCATTCGGCATGCGAGAATACACGCCTGAGTTGCCGCCTGAGGTACAATGTGTATTGATGCTACTGTTTCGATACTCTTGACTGTGACATGTGTGTTTCATTTAGTATGAATTTGTTATAATGCATTCCTACAGCAGAATGAAACATCAAGTTTACTGTTACCATCCACTGTTTGTTTACATCCACAACGCGTTTCGTAGGTTTAAACCTCCATCGTCAGGTGGATTTACATGTGTTAGTGTGGCATACACTGATCAGCAAGAATATTGTGACCACCGACCAACTATCGATATAAACCCGTACATGTGATAGCAGCGTCACCTGGCGAGGAATGACTGCTACTCAGACACACGCACGGTGCATGTAGTATCAGTGAGCGTGATGTCCGGGTGTAGAATGGGGAAGGTGCGCGATCTATCTGAGTCTGACCGATGTCAGTGCTTGTCCGGACGCTAGGCACTAGCATTTCGGAAACTACGGTTTGTCGAGTGCTGTGTTGAGTGTCTTTAACTCAAGGTGAAACCACGTCCACACGTCGTGGGGTTTGGCGACCATCCCTAATTACAGATGTCGGATGTCGTAGACTGGGCAGACTGGTAAGACAGAACAGGCGGCGAACTGTAGCGGAACTAACGTCAGATTTTAATGCTGCGCAGGGTACAAGTCTGTCTGAACCACTATGCACCGAACGCTCCTAACGATGGGCCTTCGCAGCTGACGACCCATGCATGTGCCAATGTTAATACCTCGACATCGCAACTACAACTGAAATGGGCAGGCGACCATCTGCATAGGACGTTAGGGCAGTGGAAGAGCGTTGCAAGGTCAGATGAATCCCGATACCTTCCTCGTAATGCCGATGGGAGGATGTGAATCCTTAGTCTTCCAGGGGAGCAGCTCCTTGACATCTGTAGTGCAGGACGGAGAAAAGCTGGCGGCGGCTCCATGATGGTCCGGGGAACATTCACGTGGGCATCTATCGGTCCAGTGGAGCTCATGCAAGGCACCATGACGTCCAAGGAGTATCATACACTGGTTGCAGACCACTTACACCCCTTCTTGATGATCATGTTTCCCGACGTAAGTGGCATTATGCAGGAAGATAATGCGTCATGTGATAAGGCCAGGAATGTAATGGAGTGGTTCGAGGAACACAGTGGAAAGTTGCAATTGCTGTGCTGGCTCCTGAACTTGCCAGATCTGAGCCCTACCGAACACATCTGGGATGTGACCAACATCACATCAGAGCCCACCGGCCCACTACCGAAATGTACGGGGATTAGGTGACTTGTGTGTGCAGATGAGGCACCAACTCCCCCAGCGACCTACCAAGGCCTCATTGCTTCCATGCCATGACGCGAACCCCGCTGTTATCCGTGGCGAGGGTGCACTTACCAGCTATTAGGTGGATGGTCATAATGTTCTGATTTATTAGTCTATGTGTGTTACAGTTTTGGGGCAACTTGTGGAACTATCTAGTGGAGAAACAAAAACAGTATTTCAGAAAAATTTTTGGGGTGGTTTTTGACTAAAAACTAAATGTGTAGCTAAAGAAAATAGACAAGTAAAATAGAATACGTCCAGTGGTCACATGCTCCTTCCTTTATCGTAACGCATCACATGTAATCTGTCTTATTTTGTAAACAAAGGTGTGTAGAAACTACTAGGTGCAAACACCATGTAGCAAAACGGTAACATTATCTCTAAGTACAAATAAGTTTTAAGGGATTGTGAACATGTTTGAGTTACTGAATACAAGTGTGGGATTAAATATTTCAAGGGGTATAGAAATCCGTTTCTGCCAAGTTTATATAGCCTGAATTTCTTGCTCATTTATATAATACGACAAGTTGCAAACTTTAAGTGCAACAACTATGTTGCCAACAGTGGTAAAATTATACACAAAGAACAGTTTCGACTAGGATTCAGAGACAGGAATGAAAGGATGGAGGCATCCCTGTCTCAGAATCCCAGAATCTCAGAATTGCTATTTATGTATAACTTTACCACTGTTGGCAACATAATTGTGTACTTAAAGTCTGCAACATGTCACATTATTATATAAACGAGCATGAAATTCAAGTCGTGTAAACTTGACAGAGAAAAATATTTTTATACCCCTTGAAATATTTATTCCAAAGCATGTTTTCGGGAACTCAAAGGTCTCGGCACTCTCTTAAACGTTATTCTAAAATAATATCTTTGTTATGATGTATATTAGTTATACTTGGAGATACTGTTTCTCTTTTATTATATGTTCTTTGAACCTAGTAGTTTACAGATACCATCTTTGTTTACAAAATATGACAGTTTACATGTGATGTGTTACGATAGGGGAAGGAGACTTTGATCACTGGAGGTAATCTATTTCACTTGTTTATTTCACCTTTTGATTTACCTTTAGTTTCTAGTCAAAAACGTCCCCAAAAACGTGTTCTGAAATAGTGTATTTGTTTCTCCGTTAGGCAGTGTCAGAAGTTGCCCCAGAATTGTAGCGCAGTGCACACTTATGCCATACTACCACATGTAAATCCACGTGATGGTGGAGGTTTAAACTTTCGAAACGCACTGTGGATATCAACAGACAGTGACTGGTAAAAGTAACTTGTTTTTTATGTTGCTGAGTAACAGTCATACAATAATTTTTAAATAAACACGCCGCCATTTGGTTGTATAGCTATTTATTTAATTACGATCCAGGTTTCTGCCTTTTATGCCATTTTCAAGTGACTGAGTTATGTCATTAACATATATTGCAGGACATCAAGCTCAAAGTTGACCGCAAATTAATAAAAATATTCGCTCCCCACAAAATGCCAGATGATGATTTTACGGCCAATTTTGAGCTCGATGTCCTGCAATATATGTTAATGACATAAACTCAATCATTCGAGAATGCATAAAAGGCCGATACCTCGGTTGTAATTAAACAGCTGTACAGTCAAATGGCGGTGTGTTCATTTAAAAAGTAAGCTTGTTGTTTCATTCGATATCAGTAAGAGTTCAAATGGTTCAAATGGCTCCGAGCACTATGGGACTCAACTGCAAGGTCATCAGTCCCCTAGAACTTAGAACTACTTAAACCTAACTAACCTAAGGACATCACACACATCCATGCCCGAGGCGGGATTAAAACCTGCGACCGTAGCAGTCGCGCGGTTCCATACTGAAGCGCCTAGAACCGCTCGGCCACTCCGGCCGGCTCAGTAAGAGTCACGGTAGACCTTAACCTAAAATGTTTGCATTTAAAATTAATCTGCTCCTGCAATGATGAATTACCAGTCGCCTCACTTGTCAACAAAATGACGTAGTCGTTGAGGTTGCTACATTTTTTCCGGCAGTGTATATCATAAATTTGCGCTTGGATATTTTAAAGAGGATATTATCTCGTAAATTATCGATGCTTTTGTATCGATATTTTAGTCAATTGATATTATTTACAACATCGTGTGTTGGATGAAACAAATTATGTTTGTCGATTTATTTTGACCTCATACTTCGAATATGTACTTTAGAATGATTTTCAAAGAAAGTGCCGAAAAGTATTTTGAGCAGCGATCTCACATCAGGCTTTGCAGTAATAATTCATTCATGCTATACCCTTCAAAAGTTACTATGTCTGCGAATAAGAGACGATTCAGACTTCCAATAAATGTTAATAATGCTGGAGATAATTTATACAAGTGAAACCACCTACGAAAACATGTTCAGACGAATAAATCTGATGGGATGGAGTAAAACAAGTAGAAAGCTCGATATGAAATGAAACATATAATTTCGAGTAAGTTTATCTACGATCCGAAAGTGTCAGGTTGCTTCAAAGCAAATTTTACTATCCTAAAATTTACGCTCTGTATACGCAAATTACGGGTTTATTTTTCCTACTCATTCGCATTAAGTTACATTTCTCTACCTAGAGCTAGCTATCGTTCATTACACCAACTAGAAATTTTGTGTAAGTCACCTTGCACCCTCCTACAGTCACTCAACTTCGACACCTTACTGTAGACAACAGCATTATCAGGAAACAACCGCAGGTTGTTTGTTGCTCACCCTGTCCGCCAAACCGTTTATGTACAGCATGACAATTATTGAACTAGATGAAAAAAAAACGTAAATTAGTTACAAATTACGGCTTGCAAACACTTTATTCCACATGTAAACGTCGCTAAAGATATTCGGATTTAGGTTATGATGTGTTCAATATACATGCCATCATTGACGGCGATGTAGCGCAGACGAATAGCCAAATTCTGCATGACCCGCTGAAATGTCGGAACATCGATGCTGTCGATGATCTCCTGAATGGCTCTTTTCAGCTCAGCAATGGTTTTGAGGTTATTGCTGTACACCTTGTCTTTAATACAGCCCCACAAAAAGGAGTCGCATGTGTTGAGATCCGGAGAATATGGTTGCTAATCGAGGCCCATGCCAGTGGTCTCTGGTTATCTCAGAATGCGGTACCCAGAGAGGTCCTCCAGGACATCAAACACTCTCCTGCTTCAGTGGGGTAGAGCTACGTCTTGTCGCAATCGAATCACTTGGGATGATGGGGATGAAATCATTTTCCAAAACCTTCACGTATCGTCCGCTAATGGCCGTGTCATTAAGGAATATCTCGCCGATTATTCCGTGACTGGACATTGCGTACGTCACAGTCACCAGTCGAGGGTGAAAAGATTTCTTGGTCACGAAATGCGGATTCTCAGTCCCCCAAATGCATCAATTTTGCTTATCGACCAATCCATCCAAATGAAAGTCGCTAAACCAAACAACTATGCGCATACTAAGAAACTTCCTGGCAGATTAAAACTGTGTGACGGACCGAGAATCGAACTCGGGACCTTTGCCTTTCGCGGGCAAGTGCTCTACCATCTGAGCTACCCAAGCACGACTCACGCCCCGTCCTCACAGCTTCACTTCTGCCAGTACCTGCGCATACTAATTCCCATCATGCCCCTCGGTCATCTGCGGAGTTTGAACGTCCTAATGCAAACCGTTCAGAAGTTATGACGATTTTCAAAAAATGGTTCTGAGCACTATGGGACTTAACATCTGTGGTCACCAGTCCCCTAGAACTTAGAACTACTTAAACCTAACTAACCTAAGGACATCACACACATCCATGCCCGAGGCAGGATTCGAATCTGCGACCGTAGCAGTCGCGCGGTTCCGGACTGCGCGCCTAGAACCGCTAGACCACCGCGGCCGGCTATGACGATTTTATTTCGTATAGTTCAATAATAATTGTCACCCTGTATACAGAAAATAATAGCGCTCCTATCACACATCCCTGGCACACTCCTAACGATACTCTTGTCTCTGATAAACACTCACCGTCGGGGACAGCATCCTGAGAATATCTTCAAAGATTCTGCAGCAGACCGATGTTAGGGATGTTGGTCTGTAATTCTGCGGGGCCGTTCTTTTGTCGTTCATATATACAGTAGTCACCTTTCCATTTTTCCATTCGCTTTGGACTTTGCACTTGGTGAGAGATTGGCGATAAATGTAAGCTAGGTAAGGGGACAATACTCTTTGAAAAACCGAATTGGGATCACATGCGGACCTCGTGACTTATTTGTTTTCAACTCTTTCAGTTGTTCCTCTACGTCACGGATGCTTATTAGTATGTCATCCATACGGGACTCTGTGCGATGGTCAAACGACGGAACTTTTGTGCGATTCTTCTGCCTGAAGCATTTCTTAAAAGTGCAATTTAAAACTTCGGTATTCTTTTTCTGTCTGGCAAACCACACTGGTCAACGAGTGACTGGATGGAAGCCTTAGACCCGCTTAGAGATTTTGCACAGGACCAGAATGTTTACGGATTCTCCGCCATATCTTTAGCAAGGTATGCCGATGATAACTGTTGTATGCTTCGCACATTGATCTTTTCACAAACACACGAATCTCTACTAAATTTTGCATGTCGTCATTTGCGCTTTCTGTTTTGGACCGAAACTGCAGCCGCCTCTGCTTCCCCAGCATTTTTCGAATCTCGCTATTAAATCATGGTGGGTCCTTACCGTTCTCAATACACTTAGTAGGCACATGATTCTCTAGACCACAATTTACAATCTACTTAAACTTTAACCATTATTTCTCTGCTTCCATCTTACTAGAACTAAGTAATGTCAGTTCACTGTCTAATTGAGATGCTAACAACTGCTTATCTGCTCTTTCCAGCAGAAACACTCTCTTATCCTTCTTAACTGATTTATTATCTTTCATTACCATAATTGCTATAATGACATCATGATCTTTAATCCCCATTTCTATTCTGACGTTGCCGATAAGGTCTGACCTATTTACAGCTGTAAGGTCTAAGATATGTACATTGCGTATGGGTTGTCGAACTAGCTGCTCAAGACAGTTTCCAAGACACGTTTTCAAAAGTACTTCGCACCACTGTCTACCTGTAGCCCGTGCAATGAATCCATAGACACCCCCGCCTATAGTCGGTAGGTTAAAGTCTCCTGCAACTATTATTGCATGATCTGAGTATTTATGCGCTATTGACCGTAGACTTTTTTGAATGACTCTAGAATTGTCTCAGCAGATTCGGGTGACCGGTAGAAATATCTAACAATTAACTTTGTTTCATCTAGACTTGCTATACGCGACTAGATAACTTCACTGTCAAACTCAGCTTCGACCTCAATAAACACAATATTTTTGTCACTTGCAATGAACACTCCCCCCTCCTATGGTCGCTAATATTTCTGATATATGATGCATGACTCGCTAAATATCTCAGAACTTTCCACTTCGGGTTTCAGCCAGCTCTCGGTCTCGAGACTAATTTGAGCGCGAGAACTTTCTTGGGGCGCAGTAAATTCGGGAATTTTGTTACCTCTTTATGATAATTGCTAACAGTTTTCGACAGAATTGATGACGAAAATTTCAAAACTTTTCCATGCATCCATATTTTTTCCACTCTACATTCCAATGGCTCATTAACCTGTCTGTTTTCTGCAGAAAGTCTGTTCATGTTTACAACTGATTTACGTCCAGTAAAAAGTTATGCGTTATTGAGTAAACAAAGGAGTGTCTTGAAAAGATGAATTGCGGAGTACTTGTCTGAAAAACTCAAGAAATAATGCGAATTATCGATTATTAGATAGCCATCGACTTCGACATATGGAGTATTTGCATGGTGGTCTGTCACGATAATCGCTTTATTTATCGAGTGTACAACGTACATACAGCATTTCTTCGATTTATCGAACTTTTTCCAAGGAACATACTACAAATTCGATTTATCTAGAAATTCGATTTATAGAGGTAGCAGTTAGCAAGAGGTAATTGTGTATGTCTACATTGCACCGTAATCTGTTCCTTGTGATACTCATAAGAAATATAGCGTATAGCATACGGAAGTATAAGAAGATGGAAAGTTAAACGTTACCATGCCGTCGAAACTGAGATCGTTAAAATGGTTCAAATGGCTCTGAGCACTATGGGACTCAACTGCTGAGGTCATTAGTCCCCTAGAACTTAGAACTAGTTAAACCTAACTAACCTAAGGACATCACAAACATCCATGCCCGAGGCAGGATTCGAACCTGCGACCGTAGCGGTCTTGCGGTTCCAGACTGCAGCGCCTTTAACCGCACGGCTGAGATCGTTAGGGAACTTTGATCCTATGACGTTTTTCAGTGAACATTCCTATACACAGCAAAACGCGAGGAAACTAAGTAACGTATCACGATGGAGATTTGAAGCCCGTTCCTCGAGATTAAAGTTCCAGTGTCTTAACAGCTAGCTGGCCGCGGTGGCCGTGCGGTTCTAGGCGCTTCAGTCCGGAACCGCGTGACTGCTACGGTCGCAGGTTCGAATCCTGCCTCGGGCATGGATGTGTGTGATGTCCTTAGGTTAGTTAGGTTTAAGTAGTTCTAAGTTCTAGGGGACTGATATTTTCGATATTAAGTCCCATAGTGCTCAGAGCCACTTGAAGCATTTTCTTAACAGCTGTAATACCTCTTACGGTAGAGGAAACAGAAGCTTTTAACTCTGTCACAAACACTGACTGCCTCAAAAACAACGTTGTCTGTTTGGAAGTTCTCTGTTAGGTACCACTGTCGTAATTTTGATTGTAGCATTATACTTCTTTTAGTTTGAACTGGTGGTGGTCTGACGATCCTGAACTCGGCCAATGTCGAGAATAGGTTGCACTAGTGTTTACACGCTGTCTCTTTTGCAGAAGTGCTGCACAATTAGAGAATTCTACTTAAAAATAGAAGTTGTTCATTCTCTGCCGCCACAGCTGATATTTCGTCCTCGTTCCTCTTTATATCCATCCGTAGCACTGCACACATACAGCCTACTGTATATCGCTGAAAACACTGAATCCAGAAGCACACCGATATTTTCTCCTCCTAACATACATTATCTTGTATTTATCCATAAGCGTTTTGTTGAGAGACATGTGGTCTATGGGTGAAGTGAAATCAGAAGATAGCTCAACGTTCAGAAACTTATGTTCGTGCCTCAATGTACTCAGGGGACTACATATCATTTTTAAGTTAGCGAGAAGCCGACCTGGATACACGTCAACTGGACCGTTGCTTGGTTCCGTTTTTCTTTTGTTAATGAATTCTTTAAATCTAGAAGGAATTGGGAGCCGTTTACGTTCGACTGTTGAATGGCACCTTTATTTTCTGTTTGTTGTGTTACGCACCTATAAAAGGCAAAAAAATCAATAACCAAAACAAAGGGGGATAGAGTCTTCGACTTCTAATCAAAACGTCTCAGGTTCTAACCCTACCACTACTTAGATTTTGAATAAAAATCATCAGTCACCGCGACCGAAGACTTCCGGCATAACAAGCTACCCTCGTTTTGCCAACGGCCGTTTTAGAATGGACGTGGAGCGGCCAGTGTTTCAGGGCACTCTCTTGTCTTTGCAACTAAATGGTGGAAGAGTCAGCAATGATCAACGGTATTGCGATGGAGAACGCAATGCAAACCACAGTATTAAAGACACATGTGAGTAGCCACAGCGCATGGAGTCTGTAAGTGAAAATTTGTCATGATGAATTCTCCATTGGCAAAAGACTCCGAATTAGTTCCTCATTCGTGTCTCGGGGAGTGGACAGTCAAGGGGGAGGTGTCTATGGAAAAAGATGGAATGAGCAACGAAAGGAAAAATTCTGCGAGACGGAGCATGGAATTTCGTAAGTTTGAATGAAGGAAGAAAGCTAGAAAATCTGAAAACGGAAATGCAAACGTTCAGTCTAGATAAAGTGAGGGTTAGTGACGTGAAATGGAAAGAAGATAAGGATTTCTGGTCAGACAGATACTGTAATATCAACAGCAACAAAAATGGTATAATAGAAGTGTGGTTCGTTGTAAATAGGAAAGTAAGGCACGGAATGAGCTATTGTAGCAATTCAGTAATAGAATTGTTCTCATCAGATTCGACAGCAAACCGACGCCGACAACGATAGTTCAGGTAAACAAGCCAAAGTCGCAAGCAGAAAGTAAATAAGTAGAGAGTGTATACCGTGTTAATGAATGGGTAATTCAGTAAGTAAAGGGAGATGAAAATTAATAATGATGTGAGATTGGGAGGTGGTTGTAGGGAACGGAATAGGATAAAACTGGAAGGAAAATCAGCATTGGCCGTGTTTTGTTGTTTTATTCTCAGCAAAATCACATGTGATCGCTCTAAGCTTGTGGTTATAGCTTGATACCAGTGCCCACTAATTTTAATTGTATATTACAGCACTGAGGATGGTCACTAAGTGACCGAAAATCGATTTTGCTGACAATAAAACAACAAAATACGGCCAATGCTGATTTTCCTTCCAATTTTATCCACTATTTGGTCGTGGTGCACACAACACGCCATGGAGTCGCCAATCAACGGAATAGGAGGTAGGGTTACGGGAGAATATTCGCTTAGCAGTATGAACAAGAGAAAAAAAGACTAAATGTGTTTTGCAATACATTTAAGATGGTACTAGCGAATACTCTGTTCAAGAATCACAAGAGGAGGAGGTATACTTGGAAAAGGCCAGAAGACGTGAGAAGATTCCTGCTAGGTTACGTTGTAATCAGACAGAGATTCCGAAATCAGATAGTGGATTGTAAGGCATACACAGGAGCAGTTATAGGCGAAGATCACAATCTAATAATGATGATGAGTAGACTCAAGTTTATGAGAATCATCCGGGAAAAACGATGTGGAAGGAAGCGAGATACTGGAGTATTGATGAAAGCTGCATTTGGAGTTCGTTAAGGATGTGGATACTATGATAAGGAATATCAGATTACTCATTTCAGTTGAAGAGGATTGGACATCTCTAAAAAGGGCAATCACAGATGTTGAACAGTCAAACATAGCTACAAGAAACCTTGGGCAACAGAAGAAATACTTCAATTGATCGACGAAGGAGAAAGTACAAGCGTGTTTAGGGGAAGACAGAAATACAGCAATGTAGATCACTTAGGAATCAAACAGATAGGAAGTGCAGCGCAGATAAGGCGAAATGGCTGCAGGAAAGACGTGAAGAAATAGAAAAGGAAATAAACGACCGGAGGACTGACTCAGCAAATAGAAAAGGAAAATAAGCTTGGGTGAAATTAATAAAAAGTGTGGTATCATTAACAGCGCAATGGACATTCCACTATGAAACGAAGAGTAGAGGGTGGATACATGGAGAGAGTACGTTTAAGGCCTCTGTGAGGGGAGGATGGAAGAAGAAATGGGAGTCGATATGGAAACATGGGGATCCAATACTAGAGTCAGGATTAATAAGGGCTCTGGAAGACTTTAACTCCAATTAGTCAGAAGGGGTAGACAGGAATCCATCGGAATTTCTAAAATCGTTTAGGGACGTGGAAACAAAACATGTATTCAGATTGGCGTGTGGCGTCTATGAAACTGGCGACGTACCATCAGACTTTCGTAAAAATATCATCCCGAAGACAGGAAGGGCAGATACGAGCGAAAACTATCGCAAAATCAGCTTAACATCTCATGCATCCAAGCTAGTGACAAGGGTAATATACAGAAGAATGGAAAAGAAAATTAAGGATCTATTAGATGACCATCAGTTTGACTTTAGGAAAGTTGAAGGCAACAGAAGGCAGTTTGGACGTTGTACTTGATAATGGAAGAAAGACTGAAGAAAAATTAATACGCGTTCACTGTATACGTCGGCCTAGGAAAAGCGTTCAGCAATGTAAGATGATCAGCATGTTCGAAATTCTTAGAAAAACAGGAGTAAACTATAGAGAAAGACGTGAATATACATACGTATAAGAACAAGGAAGGAACATTAAGATTATAAGAACAGGAACGAAGTGCCCGGATTAAAAAGGGTGTAAGATAGGGAAGCATGTTTCACCCGTACTGTTTAATCTTTATTCTAAAGAAGCAATGAGTCAAATAAAAGAAAGTTTCAAAAGCGGGATTAAAAGTGAGGGTGAAAGAATATCAGTGATAATATTTGGGGATGATGTTCCTATCCCAGTAAAAGGGAAGGTGAATTAGAGGCTCTGTTACATGGAACGAACACCCTAATGAGTGCAGCATGTGGACTGAGAATAAACCGGAAAAAAACGTAAAAGTAATGAGAAGTAGCTGAGTGAGAATAGCGATGAACTTAACATCTAAATTCGAGATTTCGAGGCAGACTAAGTTAAGGAATTCTGTTGCCTTGGAAGCAATATAACCCACTTAGGACGAAGTAGGAAAGGCATAAAAGACTAGCATAGACAAACAGGGCATCCTGGCCAAGGTAGGTTTACTGGTAGCAAACGTAGGCCATAACTTGAAGAAATTTTTTTTAGACTATACGTTTGGAGCACAGCATTGTACGGTATTGAATCATTGATTGCAGGTAAAATATAATTTGAGATAATGTGCTACAGACGAATGTTGAAAAGTTGGTGGACTGATAAGATAAGGAATGGTGAGGTTCTCCCCTGAATTGGTGAAGACAGGAACATATTGAAAACACTGACAAGTGGAAGGGACAGGACGGTAGTAGATGTAGTAAGACATTAAGGAGTAACCTCTATGGTACGAGAGGGAGCTATAGAGGATAAAAATAGTAGCGGAAGACGGAGATTGGAATACATCGAACGAATAATTGAGGCCATAGGGCACAAGAGCTTTTCTGAGATGAAGATATTAGCGCAAGTGATGAATTCGTGGCGGGCCCCATCAAACCGCTGAGAATATCGATGACTCAAAAAAGTGAAAAATAAATAGATAAATAAGTAAATAGAAGTATGAACTGGAAGTCAGTCATTGCTTTCTGTCAGCCCGTACATTTATGAAAGAACTGTTAGAAATTTCTAACTGTCTGAGTACGATTGTAAATAGCTGCTTGATTGCCGATCATCATTACTGAAGACTGTAGAACGAGTAACGGTGAAGATGTGACGTGCAGCTAAACGGAAACGGTTGTGGTTATTACCAGCGTGAGAGTATTCTACGGGATGGCCGTTCTTCTAAAGGCTGTAAAATATATATTGTCTTCAGTACTTTGATAGTGGAAAAATAGCGCGAAAAATTGATGCACACTCTTTGTAAACTAAACAATAAAGTTTAGTGCTCCGACAGTACTGCAATAGCCTTATTGTCTTGATTTGTACTGCGTGCGTGCCTTTCGGTACTTTTACGCGAATTTAAAACAGTGTGTACTTGCGAACAGTGTGTTTCTCGATCGGAAGTACGAAAAGATAGATTCATACGAGGGATGTCAGACAAAAATTCAGTTGTAATTTTGGTACATTACGGGTTTATTCGAAGTCCTGCATCCAGAATTTGGTTAAAAAGCTAGAAACAAGGTGAAGCTTTCTCACACAAATTTCTTATGAACGTTTAGTAGCATCAGTCCTGGAACTGATACCACTTTCCCAAGGTATTAATCTTGAATCCGTCACGAAAAAGGAAGCTGCCTCTCGTAAGTTTGTTAACTGCTGGTGCCACATCGATTTGTGTTGTTAGCTGATAGAGGATTCGAGTGGATGAGTGTAAGTTGTTGCAGAAAGCGAGGCGGTATGCAAGCCTTTTGAGGATTTTGGACTGTTGGAATGTCGCTGTGTTAGTGACACTGGCATATGTCGAGTGAGACTAATACCAGATTTTTACAGTATATTAGCCATTTACGTTTCCATATTGGGAGCGCGTTGGCACCGTTCTTTAAAAAATTAAATGGTTCAAATGGCTCTGAGCACTATGGGACTTAAATTCTAAGGTCATCAGTCCCCTAGAACTTAGAACCTAACTAACCTAAGGACATCATACACAACAATGCCCGAGGCAGGATTCGAACCAGCGACCGTGGCGGTCGCGCGGTTCCATACTGTAGCGCCTAGAACCGCACGGCCACCCCGGACGGCTAAAAAATTAAATAAAAGTTATTCCATTCCAATGCGACAGGGTTCTACAGCAACAAGTTTCGAGTTATTTCGGAATGAAAACAGTCTTGGTTGCGAAGTTATTTAATTTTGATATTAAATAATTTCGCAAACAAGACTGTTTTTATTCTGAAATAATAAAAAAATAAGGTTTTAGACGATAAAACAGTGATGGTGTAAATGACGTGATGTGCTTGGGTAAGGCAGCTGCAAACAGGTACTGTCGAGTATGTTATAGGGCTTATGTAGAGGCAGGAACTAGCAGTTGGGATATAGTTGTAAGAGGGTAGGTAGAATTAGGAAGGAAGAGGATGGGATCGAGCCTTCATTTGTGTTGGTGTGAGTGGGGAAGGTTGCAGTTGATAGAATGGATAGATGTCGAGGGTTATTTTGTAATCAGGAAGAATTAGGTAGCTTAAATTTCCATGGGAAAGAAAAGAGTTTTGATAAGGAAGAAAAATGGTATTTCCCGATGGAGAAGTTGATTGATCTGGGTTTCAAGTGGGATACAACAGGGGACTGGGACTCAAGAATTGTAGTGGTGTGAGAACACGTGGAAAAATTCTGAGCTGGTGCATCAGAGGGGGAAAAATCAGAGGGATTGATTGTCATTCTGGCATTTGGGGAGACTGGCGAAACACGAGATGGCGGAGGTGTGTGCTCCGTTTTGCAACATATCGTTCCCGGGCGGCTCCTGTACGTTTGTATTTGCCTTAGCCAGTATCCTGTGGTACGAGTTGATGATGATGAGCTGGTCTTTCCTTAATCTTCCTAAATTGGTTGTGTCAGTTGCCTGCATGTTTGTAATTTATCGCGATGGTCGGTGTTTTCCACACCTGCTGCAGAAAAAGTTCTAAACGTCCTGTCAGCAAGTAGCACCCTGCAGCAGCCCTATTAGCGGGAACAGAAGACGCCTCCATTCTGCTCCTAATAGACTGACTGGCCTAAATGTTTAATAATTCCGAGAAGCTGTCTGGACTCGTGAAATCGGCCGGGAGCCCTCGCGAGGATAGCACCGAGGTCTTGGACCCTGTGGGGCGGAGCGGAGGTATTAATAACAGCGCTGCGTGTATGAAGTTGGGCGTGAATGACTCAGTGATCAAGAATATTGCTTTCCAGTTTTATTAGAAAGAGTGCAACTTAATGAGCGAGCACTTGTCAGGTGGACACAAGTCTCATATTAGTACGTGCAAAAAAATGGTTCAAATGGCTCTGAGCACTATGCGACTTAACTTCTGAGGTCATCAGTCGCCTAGAACTTAGAACTAATTAAACCTAACTAACCTAAGGACACCACACACACCCATGCCCAAGGCAGGATTCAGACTGTAGCGCCTAGAACCGTATCAGTAGGTGCAGACACCAGTTAGCTACAGTTAGTATTTAGTAACGACGAGGCGAACTTGCGATGTCTTAGACTTGTGCTTTGTGTGCCGCCTCCTTTTTTTTTAACTTTAAACGGTTATCCTGTTTGCTTTATGAAGGAGATGCTAGAAACCGGTTGGAGACGGTGTTTGCTTTTCAATCCAGTTGCCGTATGTTTGTCTTTTAAAGCAGTTGAATTGCTACATGGCACTGCTTAATGGTAGAGGGGTGATGACGATTTTTTCTTGTCCCGCCGCTCAACGCGAGGCTGACGACTCTTTTTCAAACTGATGGCATATGTGTAACAGTGATGAGAATTAATTCCAGTCCGCCAAGAAACGTTTAGGAATACGTCTATGCAGCAATAAATCACGAAATTTGCCTTGCGCGTCCTCCGCCGCCAAGAGCGCGTGGGCCCTGACTGCGCGACATTCTGGAAGCTGCTTGGATCGGCGAGAAGGAACTTTTCAGTACGTATAGGTCTGGCGAGGCCGGATGGATAGGTGAGGGGAAGGGGAGGGGAGGGTATGTTGACTCGAATGGTATAGTGCCAGACTGAATAACGTACACTTGAGGGACAAACTGTCAGTGTTCAGCTGTCGTGTGAACCTGACGAACTACATACAGGATTTTTTTTTAAATAAGCCACACACTCCTACGGGCCTATTGGGTAGTATTGGTCAAATCTAGAAGAAATTTTCTATGTGTCCGGAATCTAATATCTCTTGAGATATGGGCCGTTTCACTTGTGGCGATTAATGGTAATATTCAGGATGCACAACAAATGACGTAGTAAATTACCACAGAACGCACATGCGGGCAAATCCAAATCCTAGAGCAGTCATGAAAGTGAGGCATCAGGATTGCTTCTGTATCAATGTACGGGCAGAAATTGTCGGTGACAAACTCACGAGGCCATACGTTCTAGCGAAGAGATTAGCAGGTGCTGTGTATCACCGATTCCTGCGCGATGAATTACCAGCGGTACTGGAGAAGAACATACCCGTACAGAAACACGATGTCTGTGGTTTACGCACGATGAGATCGATGAGGTCCAGTAGCATGGCTTCCCTATTCACTGGACATGAATCCGTTGGATTACTGGCTTTGGGACCGCATTACAGAAGTTTATGACGAATACTTGTGACAAAATTCGGGTGGGGGTTGGGTTGTTTGGGGGAAGAGACCAAACAGAGAGGTCATTGGTCTCATCGGATTAGGGAAGGACGGGGAAGGAAGAAGGCCGTGCCCTTTCAAAGGAGCCACACCGGCATTCGGCAGGAGCGCTTTAGGGAAATCACGGAAAACCTAAATCAGGATGACCGGACGCGGGATTGAACCGTCGTCCTCCCGAATGCGAGTGTGCGAACCACTGTGCAACCTCGCTCGGTAAAATTCGGGTGGAGTCAGATGCATTTGAAAGAGTGCGTGATTCACTGTGAAGATGGGCTGAAGGATGTTCCAACATGTATGGTAACCACGTGCAGTACTGCCTATAGTGTGTATTTCTACGAGAGAGTCCGATGGGACTGAGAGGACAGATTGGCCCAACAAGTATTTGGTTTCCGAACATAGCATCATAGGAACTTTTCCTTTGGTTTTCGCCAAATACTACCTCCTATTAGAATACGTGGCACCTTTTTTAGACATCGTGTTTAAATGACTTAGTGGCCAACGTCGAAGGTACCACGACGATGTTTGCAGATGTCGCTGTGGTGTATAGAAAAATCGTAACGCTACCAAAATATAGGGGAGTGCAGGAAAACATGAAGAGAATTCAAGCTTGGTGCAGGGACTGGCTGTTGAGGATGAACAGGAATGAAAGTAACGCAATCTGCATAAAGAGGCGGAAAGACCATTTACAGTTTAGTTCCTCGAATGTTGAAAAATTATTGGAAAGGGTCGCAGCCATTAAATATCTCGGAGTATGCGATTTAACGGTAAACGACCATATAAAGCTAATCGTTGGAATGGCATATTCATTCAAAGAATTGTTTGGAGGGGGTGGTCTACTCACGAAGGAAGTATCGTATAAAATCTTCATTAGACCGATACCTGCCACTCATTCTGGGACCATCACCAGACAAATATGACAGAGGAAATAGAGAAGGCCCGAAGAAGAACAACGCGTTTCGTCACAGTTTCATTTAGCAAGCGCGTAAGTGCCACGGAGATGTCCATCCAACTCCAATGTCAGACGTTGCAAGTGAGACGTAGTGAACCACGGTACGATTTTCAGGGCCGTATTTGTGATGTAACAGACTACTTGGCTGAACCTGTGCTGTGGGCATAACATACAGAACTAACATGCAAAAACTGAATTACACAGCAATGTTCTATTAAAAGCTTGTAATGTAGCATTTAAGGCCGATTATTCAATTCCGTGACATTTTGTTAACCAATTTATGATGGAATGAACTGATGAGATAAAAAATAATGAAAAGAATTATCTGTTGGTACTTTCGCTTTTAAATTCCTCTTCTTTTCTGGCGATTAGTTTTTTTGGCGGCCTATAATTGTACGCTGCGCAACAGAACTACAGGATCACTTTTTCGAAAGCGCGTAATTATCTCCTATTGTGAAAGCTGAAATTTAAAACTTGGCTACAACCTTCCTCTGTAATGATACAAATGCGCGGCGCTCTGCGACGTCAGCCTCGGACATGGTGACGCTTCAAGCAGCACAGTGTCATCAAATTCTGAGCTACATTTGAAAACTGATTAGGAAGCTAGTTTAAAACAAACTGCAAAATTTGTATCAAACAGACAGAGACACAGACAAGAAAGCCACACGTTAATAAAAAGGAAAACAATTTTACACGAAGCACCCTCCACCACACATCGTAACACGATTCGCGGAGTGTAGCAATAGCTGTAGTAAATCTGCTATCGCTTGCGGAATCGGCGGCCATCGTGTTAAGTGTGTCAGAAGACGACGCGGGCTACCAGCAGAGCGTCATTAGGCGCCGAAGCAGTGACGTGGTGAGCCGTGACGCGCGGCTGACAGAGACGTAGATAGCGCCACGTCCGCGGCAGTAGGAGCGCGAGGCCGTGTGACGACGAACCCGTTATCAGCGCGCTGCGGTTGCGGCGATAAGCGAGCAGCGCGCGGCAGTCAGTACCGAGCGGACAGCCATGGAGGCGGCTGCTGCAGGCGTGGGTGTGGACGTGGTAGCAGACGCGGCCGTGGAGGCGGCGCTGCGCGAGGCGCTCGCGGCGCTGGGCGAGGACGCGGGGGCGGCGGCGTCGCTGCGGGGGCGGCTGCAGGCGGCGCACCGCGGCACCGGCTCCACCGGCGCGCGCCTCAGCACGCCGCGCGGCCGCCGCCTCTACGTGAAGGTGCCCGCCCCCGAGGGGCAGCGCGTGTCCGCCTTCAGCTCGGCGGAGCTCTTCCACAACGAGGCGCAGGTCTACCGCCTCGCGCTGCCCGCCTTCGCCAGGCTCGGCGTCTTCACGGCCGCTCCCAGGTACGGCCCGTGCGTCCTCTGGTAGGGCCAGAGCGCGGCGTTCTACCATGCTACTCGACACGTTCGGCGGTTGTAGGACCGTAACTCACAAGTATAGCAGTATCGTCAAGTTTCCCATCTTTTATTTATTCTCGTATCAGAAACTTCTACATTACACCCAGTTATGACTATATTACTTTTGCCTAAAATTTGGGCATTTCAACGCAATTTCTGTTCCTTGATGGTCATTTTCTGTGCAGGAGGCTGGACACAGTCTGCACTGAAGCATATGGTGAACAGTCTGGTCTTCTCCACAGTCACACTAAACATCATCTTTAGCAGTGTGGCACCATCTTACCAAATTAACCTTTGATGTGCCAACTCCAGAACTCAGTCTATTCAGGGACTTGTCAATTTCTCACCATATCCAGGAGATAGAGATTCTGAAACTTCTTTTTCCAGCCAGGAGAAAGGTAGATTGTATCATAGTTGCCTCTAGCTTTTTCATGACTGGTTCCCAATTCCGTCGACGTTCTAAGGAAACTACTCCTCGACTTCAGTCATTGCTGGTGCGGTTCGTGCACATACAGGGATTGCGTTCTCTCCTGTTCCATCCTTTCCTCATTCACATTCTCTTTGAACAGGGGTCGGTTCTCTTTCTGTGAGGTGGTATAGACTGGAGTGGATTTCAAGCAACGTGTTATGATTTTACAGTTCTCATTGAGAGCTATGTCCATCTGTTCAGCGCGTACTGAATTATACCAAACAGGACATCCATACTCTGCTGTAGAATAGCAGAGCGTCATTAGAGATGCTCGTAAAGTTTAAGGCTGACTACCCTAATGAGATCCGGCCAGTTTCCGTAGAAGGTTGTCCTGGTGGAAACTTTGACTTGCAGTTCATGTGCAGTGCTTCTTCAAAGTACGAGTAAGAGCTCTATCAAGTGACACTGCTAGATATTTTGGGGTCTTTGTGTTATATTTAGATACCTGACCATACTGCCCTCAATTTACGACTAGCTTCCCAGTTTCTCAAATGAAAAGGACATACTTGTCTTTGTGGGATTTAGTTTAAGTTGGTTTCTGTTGTAGTGTCTCAAAAGTTCGCGAGGGTGTTCTTCACTCATTGAAGATCTGTGCTCAGGATGGCTAGATCAAGGCCATTGGCATACAAATGATCTCGAGAATAGTTGTTGTAGAACAGTTATACAGTTTATAATTTAATCAGCTTCCAGCCCTATGTATAGTTTAGGAAAATTTATTTAACTCAGTTACTGCTTTCAGATTCATTACAAATCCATCTTCACGTCAGTGTTTCAAATTTCCTTGCTTTCGTCCTGGGGCCTCGTTGCTGGTTTTGTGTACTGATACATACAAAAAGTTTTTCGTTCAAAATTCCGTGTATAGAAAAATCGTAACGCTACCAAAATATAGGGGAGTGCAGGAAAACATGAAGAGAATTCAAGCTTGGTGCAGGGACTGGCTGTTGAGGATGAACAGGAATGAAAGTAACGCAATCTGCATAAAGAGGCGGAAAGACCATTTACAGTTTAGTTCCTCGAATGTTGAAAAATTCAGGGGGGGGGGGGAGGGGATAGAGAAAGAGAATTTTCCTTTTTGACCTTAAGAGAAACATCCATGAATTAAGTAAATCATGAAATGTGACCGAAACATACATGGCTTGTATTTTCTTATGCATTTTAACGCTGACACATTTTTCTATGTGCGCCATGTTAATGTTAAATTCTCTGCAATCTTATTTAAACGACGAATTCTTCTTACAGAAATTATCACGTAAGTTTTCTGCCACATTTCATATTTTATTAATTTCAAAGCCATTTCATGAATGAAATCTCTCCTAATTTTAGTGAGGATCTAGAAAAGTTCAAAGTATTATGCGTGGATACAATGCGTTGTACATAAGGGGCGGGATACGGATGGATGCTCTGGTGTCTGAATGTTCATTTGACTGAAGTGTTGAAATGAGTGCCCATTTTCCTAAGCGTACAACTCAGTGCGCCCTCTAATCGACGTGTCGGCATAAACCATGGCTGCTTCGTTCGCATCGCGTCGGCGTTCACCAAGCATCAGCAACATGTCAACACTACCTGAATGTGTAAGCAGTGTACCATTCCGACATCCGTGGCGGGCCGAACCTAGTTTCTTTGTTCGTTCCGACTTGCCTCGCACAGACTGTGCAAGGATACATTCTACAACCTAATCAAACGTGACTTCAGACAGTGCATGGAGGAAGCTTGTCGCTCATTGACGTCTGCTACTTTGCATGTAGTCCGCAGGTCGTTTGAAGGCGTGTGTCCAGGAAAATAGCCACTCTTTTGAACACTTCACTTAAATGAGAATTCCACTATCTGAAAACAACCAGTAACATACAACATGTTGTACTCACTTCTATGACATTTAATGTTTCTAACTTGCTGTAGCTCTCTGGAAAATAAGTAAACAAGCTATATTCACAACACCGCAGAAAGAGTGAAGTTCCTTATGTTCACTCAAATAAATAAATATTCCTCACTTAAAACTTTACACTGTAACTTACAAAGTAATCTCAAACATCGTGTATAATTCGTCACATCAAACTGTGTGTGTGTGTGTGTGTGTGTGTGTGTGTGTGTGTGTGTGTGTGTGTGTGACATCAGTGTATGGACATAAATTTCATGTTGATACGTCCACCCCTTCCTGAGAAAAAGGGTTTTTAACAATCGGTCAGACAGATTGACAACGTGATCCCGTAAGGGTCCCCTTTTTACCGTTTGAGACACAGAACCATAATAAGTAAATAAACTGTTTATTATTTTGCAACTAACCACCGTAATTTAGCACGTTTATCCTACTGTGAGGCAAGACAGTCAATGCCTTCATGGAAAAAAATATTTTTGCTGTTTCTTACGTATTCTTGATTTACCCAGCGTGAACCACCTCGTCTGAAGCCGGGGGGAGGGGGGAGGGGGAGGGGGGGATGGACATGTGAGCGCGCGTGTGGTGGTGGGGGGGGGGGGGTCGGTGGCGGGGTGCGACGCACATCACAAGCTATGCTTACCCGAATACAAAACGACTGGTATGCGAGCGCAGCCGCTGGTAACTGATAGTATTGAGCAAAGCTCCTTAAAGCGTAAACGTTTTGTCGTTTATTGAATACTCGCAAAAAATGTGTATGTGAGATCACGATATTACCGTTCTCCTTTGACAAGTTAAATTGAGGTTCTGATAGCCGAAGGTACAGGTGGCGTTACACGATGTCACATGTTGCCAAGGTTGTTTAGACTATGCTGCAAAATTTCACTGGGAAGCTGTTACACGTCCTCCATAACAGTCCTGATCTCTCCCCAAGCGATTTCCATATTTTTGGAGGCTTGAAGAAAGACATTCCTTACCGTTGGTCAGCTTCAGACGAGGTGGTTCACGCTGGGTAAATCAAGAATACGTAAGAAACAGCAAAAATATTTTTTTCCATGAAGGCATTGACTGTCTTGCCTCACAGTAGGATAAACGTGCTAAATTACGGTGGTTAGTTGCAAAATAATAAACAGTTTATTCACTTATTATGGTTCTGTGTCTCAAACGGTAAAAAGGGGACCCTTACGGGATCACGTTGTCAATCTGTCTGACCGATTGTTAAAAACCCTTTTTCTCAGGAAGGGGTGGACGTATCAACATGAAATTTATGTCCATACACTGAGGTCTATGGTCCCTTGGTGGTGTAAAAATTTTAAGCTTCTAAGTCAGTGCAATCAAAAGACATGGCCATTTATGTTAAGTATCTTGACGCTCGAAAACTCACGCATCAAAACCTATAGGGTACTTGCCGTTGGCCTGGAATCATGGATATGGCAAAACGGAAGGTTTACAATGCAACCAAAGGAAAAATCCGAAAACTGTAAATTTGTAATATCACACGAAAAAATATTTATTTGTTATTCGACGTCAGTCAAAATTAAAACAATTTGCGTTCAGCCAAGAAATAACTCTTCATATGACGCATTTGGAATTTAACCAGGAGCTCTTACTGCACTTACATATTGCGTTTCCGGTTGTAAGTATCGAGGAGACTGTTGCAGTCCTTCAAATTATATGTGAAACAAACTTTCGGAGACTAGTCAGTGAATGTTTGTTTCACATATATCTGCGTGGATTAATCGCTCCTGGATATCTGACAGATTCCGAAGCGATTATTATAATAATAGTCGCCTCCCTGTTACATTACTTTGCTTTAATTTCAGTAATATAAATTTAACATTCTCTAAAATCTGGAAAGCTCTGAGCCGGCCGGTGTGGTCGAGCGGTTCTAGGCGCTTCAGTCTGGAAATGCGCGAACGCTGCGGTCGCAGGTTCGAATCCTGCCTCGGGCATGGCTGTGTGTGTTGTCCTTAGGTTAGTTAGGTTTAAGTAGTTCTAAGTTCTAGGCACTGATGACCTCAGATGTTAAGTCCCATAGTGCTCAGAGCCATTTGAACCATTTGGAAAGCTCTGAGACCGATATATTTTCAGTATCAATGTCGATAATAGCCAAAAATGGTCGAGATTATCAATTCCCGGAATGGATGAGCTGTCTATATACATAATAAAGTTTGTACGGAACCGTCAGTGCGCGATTCCTACTTGTAAGTGGGCAATGTTTTCCATCTCTCTCGTTTTCATTTTACCACTCCTTACCCGATAGGCTACAATTCGTGGAACAGAGACTTCTCTATGCACAACAGCATCATCCATGAATTTCCTGATGCAGCTTCTGACATTACCCACCATACTATTTTGGTCACTGGTGAGCAGTAAAAGTCGGAGAACATACATCCGACGAGATTCCCACATGTTGAAAGTTGAGCAGGATTCTGTTCGCTAGGAAGTCTTTGACCACATAGCTGGCCCTACATTGCTTAAGTTGCTACTTTGGCCACAGCCTAAGCGCTAAACCACATACAGCGCCTCCGGAAATGAAGAGCATAGCATCATTTTCGATTCTAATTTAAACTGCCTCCTGAATCTCATGATTGCACAGGTGAGCTGAATTTATAAGATACTTTTTCTCCGGAAAACAATTAGATTTCTAAACTGAAGGTAAAAGATCGGTAGCTTTAGAATTTTTAGACAGTCTGCATCTACAATTTTATCTACTTTCCAAACAATTGAAGTACAAGGCAGTGGGTGCTTTCCATTTACCACTTAAGATTTCACTTGGGCATTCAGCACCTAATGACTGGCCTCTTAAATTATCTCTAATTAGATCAAGCTTGCCTTTGTGTGCCCTGCGTCACCGGTATCTAAGGGGGCTGTAGTATATTCCTCGATAACTCACTTAATGTTGGTTCTTCAAACATTGTTAGAAGGCTTACGCGTGACGGTTCGCGTTCATGTTAAAGCGAATGTCACTCTCCCGTGGGTCGAACAGATATTTTAACATCCGTACTGCCCTTCCGTGTATGTGGTAAATATCCCCTGATAGTCATAAGTCGCAAACGTTTGAGCTGTGTTCTAGTAAAGGAGTTTTGCTATTTAGGGAGTAAAGTAACTGATGATGGTCGACGTAGAGAGGATATAAAATGTAGACTGGCAATGGCAAGGAAATCGTTTCTGAAGAAGAGAAATTTGTTAACATCGAGTATAGATTTAAGTGTCAGGAAGTCGTTTCTGAAAGTATTTGTATGGAGTGTAGCCATGTATTGAAGTGAATCATGGACGATGAATAGTTTGGACAAGAGGAGAATAGAAGCTTTCGAAATGTGGTGCTACAGAAGAACGCTGAAGATTAGATGGGTAGATCACATAACTAATGAGGTATTGAATAGAATTGGGGAGAAGAGGAGTTTGTGGCACAACTTGACTAGAAGAAGGGATCGATTGGTAGGACATGTTCTGAGGCATCAGGGGATCACCAATTTAGTATTGGAGGGCAGCGTGGAGGGTAAAATTCGTAGAGGGAGACCAAGAGATGAATACACCAAGCAGATTCAGAAGGATGTAGGTTGCAGTAGGTACTGGGAGATGAAGCTTGCACAGGATAGGGTAGCATGGAGAGCTGCATCAAACCAGTCTCAGGACTGAAGACAACAACAACAACAACAACAACCTCATCATCTCATAATAGCACTTACAACCGAAGTCCTGAATTATCTGCTGAATGTATTCCAATCTGTCTTCATCTACAGTTTTTGCCCTCTTACGGCTCCGTCTAGTACCATGGAAGTCAGTTCCTGATGTCTTAACAAATGTCCTATTATCCTGTCCCTTCTCCTTGTCAGTGTTTTCCCCTCCGATTCTGTGCAGAACGTCCTCATTCGTTTCCTTACCAGTGCACCTAATTTTCAACATTCGTCAGTAGCAACACATCTCAAATGCTTCGTTTCTCTTCTCTTCCGTTCCAGTTTTCCCACAGTCAAAGTTTCACTACCATACAATGCTGTGCTCCGAAATTTCTTCCTCAAATTAAGGCTTATGTTTGATACTAGTATACCTGCCTTGACCAGGTATGCCCTTTTTGCAAGTGTTAGTACTCTTTTGATGTCCTCTTTGCTCCGTCCGTTATGGGTTACTTTGCTGCCTAGGTAGTAGTATTCCTTAACTTCATCCACTTCGTAACCATCAGTCCTGATAAGTTTCTCGCTGTTCTCATTTCCGCTACTTCCCATTACTTTCGTATTTGTTCGATTTACTCTCCATATTCTGTAACACCTAGACCACCCATTCCATTCAAGAGATCATGTAATTCTTCATCACTTTCACTCGAGATAGTAATGTTATCAGCGAATCGTATCATTGATACCCTTTCACCTTAACTTTTAATTCCACTCCTAAACCTTTCTTTTATTTCTGTCATTGCTTCCTCGATATACAAATCGAACAGTAGGGGGCGAAAGGCTACATCCCTGTCTTACACACTTTTTAATCCGAGCATTTCGTTCTTGATCGTCCACTCTTATTATTCTCTCTGGGTTCTCGTACATATTGTATATTACTCGTCTCTTCCTATTTTTCTCAGAATTTAGAATATTTTGCACCATTTTATACAGTCGAACGATTTTTCCAGTCGACAAATCCTATGTAGCTGTCTTGATTTTTCTTTAGTCTTGGTTCCATTATAAACTTCAGCGTCAGAATTGCCTCTCTGGTGCCTTTACCTTTCCTAAAGCCAAACTGTTCGTCACCTAACACATCTTCAATTTTCTTTTCCATTCTTCTGCATATTATTCTTGTCAGCAACTGTGAGGCATAAGCTGTTAAGCTCATGGTGCGATAATTGTCGCACTTGTCAGCTCTTGCGATCTGCGGAATAGTGTTGATAATATTTTTCCGAAAGTCAGACGGTATATTTCAAGACTCTCACACTCTACACACCAACGTGAATAGTCGTTTTGTTGCCACTACCCCTAATGATTTTAGAAATTCTGGTGGAATGTTATCGATCCCTTATGCCTTATTTGATATTAAGCCCTCCAAAGCCGTCTTAAATTCCAATACTGAATCTCCTATCTCTTCTAAATCAACTCCTGTTTCTTCTTCTATCACGTCAGACAGATCTTCTCCGTGATAGAGATCTTCAATGTACTGTTGCCACTCCGATCTATGTTACCACCCCTGCTTTTAATTTCAGCTAACGTTGTTTTGACTTTCCTGTATGCTGAGTCTGTCATTCCGACTATCATTTGTTATTAGATTTCTTCACATTTTTCGTGCAGCCATTACGTATTAGCTTCCCTGCACTTCCTGTTTATTTCATTCCTCGGCGACATGTATTTCTGTATTCCTGAATTACCCTGAACAATTTTGTATTTCCTTCTTTCATCGATCAACTAATGTATTTCTTCTATTTTCCATCGTTTCTTCGCAGTTACCTACTTGGTAGCTATGTTTTTCTTTCCAGCCTCTGTAACTGCCCTTTTTAGAGGTTCATTCCTCGTAAACTGTACTGCCCACTGGACTATTCTATATTGCTGTATGTGCAGCCGTAGTACTTCTGTATAGCACTTCTTTGCATATTAATTGTTCCTGCTTAATCTCTTAAGCTTCAGCCTACTCTTCGTTACTACTACATTGTGATCTGAGTCTATATCTGCTCCTGGGTACGCCTTACTATCCAGAATCTGATTTCAGAATCTCCGTCTGACATTGATGTAATATAACTAAAGTCTTCCCGTATCACCCTGCCTTTTCAAAGTATACCACCTACTCTTGTGATTCTTGGAGAGTATTAGCTACTACTAGCTGAAATTTATTACAGAACTCAATTAGTCTTTCTCCTTTCTGATTTCTTGTCCCAAGATCATATTCTCCTTTAACCTTTTCTTCTTCTCCTCCCCCTACAACTGCATTCCATTCCTCCATGACTATTACATTTTCATCTCCCTCTGCGTATTGTATTATCCTGTCAATATCCTCATTCTGTCCCTATCTCTTCATCTTCAGCTTGCGGCGTCAGCATGTACACCTGAATTACAGATGTCGGTGTTGATTTACGGTCGATTCTGATAAGAACAACCCTGTCACTGAACTGTTCACAGTAACACACTCTCTGCCCTACCGTCCTATTCATAATGAATCCTACTCCCATTATACCATTTTGTGCTGCTGTTGATATTACCCTATACCCATCTGACCAGAAATCCTTGTCTTCTTTCCATTTCAGCTAAGACACCTCCAATATGTAGACTGAGCCTTTGCATTTCCCTTTTCAGATTTTCTAGCTTCCCTACCACATTCGAGCTACCGACATTCCACACACCGACTCGTATAAGCTTATCCTTTCATTGTTTGTACAATCTTTTTCTCCTGGTCAGTTCCCCCTGGGGATTCCCCTCCCGGAGTCCGAATGGGGGATTATCCTGGAATCTTTTGCCAATGGAGAGATCACCACGGCACTTTTGTCAATTATAGGCCACATGTCCTGTGGATACACGTTATGTGTCTATAATACAGTGGTTTCTAGTGCCTTCTGAAGCCTCATGTCGTTGATCATTGCTGATTCTTCCGGCGTTGGGGGCAGTTTCCCACCCTACGGGTAAGACAGTGCTCTGAACCTCTGTATGATCCTCCGCCCTCTTTGACAAGGCCGTTGGCAGAATGAGGGCGACTTCTTATACCGGAATTCCTGGTGGCCAATGCTGATTATTAATAAAAATTAAAGCGGTGGCGGGTTTCGAACCCGGGACCGAGGAAGCTTTGATTATGAAACAAAGGCACCAACCCTAGACTACGGGTTCATGTAACAGGGCTAAAATGGTGACAATAAAATAGCTTTACTCTTCCTATGCTTACTTTCACGAACATAATAGCATTTGGTTTCTGACTGCATGACATTAAGAAGGTTTTAACCGGCACTGGCGGCGTACTCGGACAGCCTAAGTGCTGGGTACGAGCTTTCAGAGATGGATTCGAGCATGTGATCCTTTTCGGACGTTTTTGCTAGCACTTCACCAAATAATAATGCGACACGTCAAATGTCTGTCCTCTTTTGCTAACTACTTACGGAGCATTTTTTAAACACGCGCCGCAGTTGGAACCTCCACGGTGAGCAAATCTGAAAGGTGCTTTTCTGTTCTCATGACCATCGAAAGAGTTCCTCTTATTCTTTTTATACTGTATAACAAAAAATGTGGTTAAGGATACCGCTCACGACAAGCGGGAAATCCGGGTTAGAGTATCGGTCCGCCACAAATTTTTATTGGTCACAAGTAGCTGAACTAAAATATTCACAAAATGTGAATCAGTCTCATAGGTTTCCTCGTTTTGTGTAGTGCGTAGTTTTACATTCTGAGCATTTAACAAGACTTGCCAATCTTTGCATTACTTTGATTTCGGCGCAAGTTCTGATTGAAGATTTGTGCAGCTTTTTTTTCAGATAGATAACTGCATCATCATCAAACCCTTTAGGGGTATTATTGTTGGTCATGTCAGTAATATACTCGTACAACATGAACGGCAAGGATCCGGGCACACATGAAGTTACTGCATCTACCAATGACTCCAACCGAGATAACATGCTGCGTCGTCTCTACAGAGAAATCCTCAATCCAGTCACAAATTTCATTTGATACTCTACACGATCGTACTGTGTCTACCCCATTTGCTTGGTTCTTGGCTTTGAGCACGTCATGTGAGTAAAGCGCGAGTTTCACATGACAAATGCTTCTGAAATCCAGGCTGGCTGGTATGGAGGTATTGTTTGAGCCGGCCGGAGTGGCCGAGCGGTTCTAGGCGCTTCAGTCGAACCGCACGACCGCTACGGTCGCAGGTTCGAATCCTGCCTCGGGCATGGATGTGTGTGATGTCCTTACGTTAGTTAGGTTTAAGTAGTTAAAGTTCTAAGAGATTGATGACCGAAGTTACGTCCCATAGTGCTCAGAGCCATTTGAACCATTTTTTTATTATGTTTGAGCTCAGTATTTCAGATTTTGCGTCAGCCAATGTCAATGATATTGGACTGTGCTTTTGTCGTACACCTTTACTACTATTCTTGTAAGTGGGTGTGATCTGTGCTTTTCTCCAGGTACTAGACGCCGTATTCTGTTTGGGACGTCTGAGGTATTTTATGGTTAAATTGGTGTATAATGTGTGTAAAATTTGTCAGTGATTAAGTCGGGCTCTGCAGCCTTGTTTGATTCGAGCGATTTCAGCCGTTTCTCAGCACCACTGAGATTAGTGTCTAAAGCAGTTACCTTTGCTGTTGTGCGACAATTAATTTGAGGCAGTATTTTTTTTATCTACATTAGTAAAGGGGCATCGGCTTTTCCGCCGTGGATACACCGGTTCCCGTCGGATCACCGAAATTAAGCGCTGTCCGGCATGGCCGGCACTTGGATGGGTGCCCATCCTGGCCGCCATATGCTGTTGCCATTTCTCGGGGTGCACTCAGCCTCGTGATACCAATTGAAGAGCTACCCGACCAAACTGTAGCCGCTCCTGTCACAGAAAACCATCGTAACGACCGGGAGAGCGGTGTGCTGACCACACGACCTTCGTATCCGCATCCTCAGCTGAGGATGGCACGGCGGTCGGATGGTCCCGGTGGGCCAGTTGCGGTCTGAAGACGGAGTGCTTAGTAAAAGAGCATTTGGGAATGGAGTTCGGCGATTCTGCGTTTGCTTTGCTGCCATAGAATGCGGTTCCCCTGTCTGTCATAAATGTCTGGACAGTAACGTTGGTGCCACTGACAACCTTTACACGTGTTCTGCAATTTCTTGCATTTTGTGAGGGTCTTCCCATAAAATTCTGCTGCGGTAGTCGTCGAAGGCTTCACGCGATGCCCTTCCGAAAGCCAAATGTGTTTCATCTAGCATTTACTCAGTTCATAGCCTTATGCTCTGTTCTACACTTATTGCTCTGTACATTTATCGTTATTTAGAAGTTTTTTTATAGAAATTGTATACCATGCAACGCCCTTCCCATCATCAACAGTTAAATGAACTTACATATCCAGCTCTTGACCAGATGTTCTAGACTTCAGCTACAGCTTCTCTGCATCCTCTTGCGTAGAAATAAATGTTTATAATGTTGCTTCTTAGCGTTTGCCAAGACTCTTTTAATATAGTTTACTGAACTTGTAAATTGTTCTGTTTTAGTTACTCGTGGTCACCGATGCCGTTTTCAGTATGGACGTCTTCAAAGAGCTCTGGTCTATTTCTTGCCATTACATCTCGTATATCTCTACCTTGAGTGCATTTGCAAACTATCTATTCTATGTAGTTTTCAGAGGAAGCATTTAGTACTGTTTCGCAGGATGTCTTCTCACGCCCACCGCTTCTGAACTAGTGATTATCCCTATTGATTGTTGGATGATCAATGTCTCCTCAAATGACAAGATGATTTGGAAACACACATTCTAGCAAGCTGATGTTTACTCTTTATTTTTCGTTTACATCTGCGGGTGGGTCTGATGGTCGATAGAAATAACGAATTATAAGTTTATACCCCGTTGACAATGGGACTTCAAAATGGTCCAAATGGCTCTGAGCACTATGGGACTAAACATCTGAGGTCATCAGTCCCCTAGAACTTAGAACTAGTTAAACCTAACTAACCTAAGGACATCACACACATCCATGTCCGAGGCAGGATTCGAACCTGCGACCGTAGCAACAGCGCGGTTCCAGACTGTAGCGCCTAGAACCGCTCGGCCACTCCGGCCGGCACACAATGGGACTTGCTCTGTCTTCTATACAGCTTCAGTTATATATATCTCCAGACCTCTTACTATCTCTGAAGCGAGGCAAAGTATTTTTTTTTCAGTACTGGACTGTAGATGCAATAGTCAAGACACCTGCTTTTCACCCTGAACGATGGCGGTTCATATCTCCACTGACAATCCGTATTTTCTTTGCTCAAGGCGAATGCTGATGTGGTTTCTTTGAATAGTAAAATGTTGATTTATTTCCCTATGATTCTCGAAACAGAGCTTGTAATCAGTCTCTAACGACATCATCGATCGACGGGATGTTACCAATCAGCCTCACCTTTGAATTTCCCTTTGTTTAGGTGCCGCGTTCTGTACTGTCAATGTCAGTCACTGACGTGAAAATGCTAACGGCAGCTGGGACACATTTTGGTGTAAAAGATAACCACTACTGTTCAGGGTAAGGGGCTTATCTGTTGACACTGCTATCGTGTGAACAATGCATTCTGCACGAGATACAATGTGGTCTAGACAATTACAGGAACCAAACGCAGAGTTTCTGGATAAATTAAATGTCTAAAATAGAGGTTGGCATTGTTCGTAAACTTAGTACTAGAATGTTCCAAAAATTGATTTAGGATGTATAAAAAACAAAGAAACTCTAAGACAGAATCACTCGAATGATGTTAGTTAATTGTCAAATTTTCGTACACATACGGAGAGGGTAATGTATAGAAAAGTCGGTAGAATATCTATTCCGGCAATGAACGAAATATGTTGAAATATTCCTAAAGACGTCAGAGTTTAAAGTCTATCCTTCTCAAAATCCAGATGCTTCTACCAAATTTTATTTGAAACGTGACAGTCTCACATTAGTGTCCATGGGTGTAACGAGTTAAGTGAACACTCTAGGACACATCGAACACTATAGAATGATTAAAACATATTTATTTAAAAACATATAGTATTAAAGGGTGCGCAATGCGCCGTGTGCCGTCAATCAAGACACCGTCAATACCGCAATTCATTGTTCCTATACAATACACTTGTGTTGAGATAAGAGTTCATATAAATCCAAATATTCGCGAAATAACTGATGTGCATAAATGTTCTGTACCCTGTTACTTTTTGTGTGTGAAAACTTGTTACGTTCAGAACAATACCCGTCTCTTTTCAGTGAAACTGTCTGATGTGCGTCTTGTTAATTACATAAAGCTTTCTCAGATAGCTGTTGATTCATTTCTAGTTTCAGTGTGGAGGAGGAAAAAAAGGTAGGGCACAGCATAGAGAGACAACTTTGCACTGGAACTCGGTTCGTTGTTCTGCTAGAAATTGTTCAGCAATTTTAAAGTGTTTAATGGGTTCAATGGGTTTTTACAAGTCCTCTTTCCTATTGGGGAAGCTTCTCGTCTTATAGTATACAAACTAAAATACCTCCGCTGAAGAAATGTCAGCAGGTACAAGCGATGTAGTAAACTGTGAAATGAAGCGTGAAACTGAAAACATGTGCTTGAAAATCACCCACGGTTGAAACTGGTTAACTGTACGGATGATACAGATTACAGCCTACTCGGACCATGTTTCCACTGTGGTCTGGCCACGCTACAGCCTGAACTACTAATATTGACTTACTTACTGTACTAACACTGAGACAGTGTTTGTCCCAAGGACTTTGCTACCCGTGTACTCGCCCCCCAGCCGCCCCCCTCACAGTGGACTTCCCGTGGCACAATCACAGCAGCAGCATCCCAACTCCCAAATATCATTCCATTGTCGACTCCAGCGGTCTTTGCTCGTCTATCTGGACGTCTTTTCCTCAACACAATCCTATAATCACTGTTTTTGTTGTTGTTGTTCAAGTCATCAGTCTTTTAACTACACTCCTGGAAATGGAAAAAAGAACACATTGACACCGGTGTGTCAGACCCACCATACTTGCTCCGGACACTGCGAGAGGGCTGTACAAGCAATGATCACACGCACGGCACAGCGGACACACCAGGAACCGCGGTGTTGGCCGTCGAATGGCGCTAGCTGCGCAGCATTTGTGCACCGCCGCCGTCAGTGTCAGCCAGTTTGCCGTGGCATACGGAGCTCCATCGCAGTCTTTAACACTGGTAGCATGCCGCGACAGCGTGGACGTGAACCGTATGTGCAGTTGACGGACTTTGAGCGAGGGCGTATAGTGGGCATGCGGGAGGCCGGGTGGACGTACCGCCGAATTGCTCAACACGTGGGGCGTGAGGTCTCCACAGTACATCGATGTTGTCGCCAGTGGTCGGCGGAAGGTGCACGTGCCCGTCGACCTGGGACCGGACCGCAGCGACGCACGGATGCACGCCAAGACCGTAGGATCCTACGCAGTGCCGTAGGGGACCGCACCGCCACTTCCCAGCAAATTAGGGACACTGTTGCTCCTGGGACCATTCGCAACCGTCTCCATGAAGCTGGGCTACGGTCCCGCACACCGTTAGGCCGTCTTCCGCTCACGCCCCAACATCGTGCAGCCCGCCTCCAGTGGTGTCGCGACAGGCGTGAATGGAGGGACGAATGGAGACGTGTCGTCTTCAGCGATGAGAGTCGCTTCTGCCTTGGTGCCAATGATGGTCGTATGCGTGTTTGGCGCCGTGCAGGTGAGCGCCACAATCAGGACTGCATACGACCGAGGCACACAGGGCCAACACCCGGCATCATGGTGTGGGGAGCGATCTCCTACACTGGCCGTACACCACTGGTGATCGTCGAGGGGACACTGAATAGTGCACGGTACATCCAAACCGTCATCGAACCCATCGTTCTACCATTCCTAGACCGGCAAGGGAACTTGCTGTTCCAACAGGACAATGCACGTCCGCATGTATCCCGTGCCACCCAACGTGCTCTAGAAGGTGTAAGTCAACTACCCTGGCCAGCAAGATCTCCGGATCTGTCCCCCATTGAGCATGTTTGGGACTGGATGAAGCGTCGTCTCACGCGGTCTGCACGTCCAGCACGAACGCTGGTCCAACTGAGGCGCCAGGTGGAAATGGCATGGCAAGCCGTTCCACAGGATTACATCCAGCATCTCTACGATCGTCTCCATGGGAGAATAGCAGCCTGCATTGCTGCGAAAGGTGGATATACACTGTACTAGTGCCGACATTGTGCATGCTCTGTTGCCTGTGTCTATGTGCCTGTGGTTCTGTCAGTGTGATCATGTGATGTATCTGACCCCAGGAATGTGTCAATAAAGTTTCCCCTTCCTGGGACAATGAATTCACGGTGTTATTATTTCAATTTCCAGGAGTGTAGTATGATGCGGCCCGCCACGAATATTTCTCCTGTGCCAAACTTTTCATCTCAACATATCACTTGCAACTAACGTCCTCGGTTATTGCTGGATGTATTCCAATCTCCGTCTTCTACAGTTACTGCCCAGTACACCTCCCTCTAGTACCATGTAAATTAGTCCCTGCTGTCTTAAGAGATGTCCTATCATCCTGCCCCTTCTCCTAGTCAGTGTTTTCCACATATTCCTCTCCGATTCTGCGGAGAACATACTCATTCCTCGCCCTATCAGTCCACCTAATTTTCAAAATTCCTCTGTAGTATCACATCTCAAAAGCTTAGATTTTCTTCTGTTCCAGTTTTCCCACAGTCCAAGCTTCACTACAATAAAAGCTGTGAAACGTATATTCTCAGAAATTTCCTCCTCAAATTAGGGCCTATGTCTGATACTAGTAGACTAGTAACCCTTTTTGCCGGTGCTAGTCTGCTTTTGATGTCCTCCTTGTTCCGTCCGTATTGGTTATATTGCTGCCTAGGAAGCAGAATTCCTTAACTACATCTACTTGGTGACCATCAATCGTGATATGTTTCTCGCTGTTGTCATTCCTGCTATTTCTCATTACTTTAATGTTTGTTGGATTTACTCTCGATCAATATTCTGTACTCACTAGACTGTCCATTCAGCATATCATGTAATTTTTCTGCCAGCCTGAATGGCCGAGCGGTTCCAGCCGCTACAGTCCGGAACCGCGCGACAGCTACGGTCGCAGGTTCGAATCCTGCCTCGGGTATGGATGTGTGTGATGTCCTTAGGTTAGTTAGGTTTAAGTAGTTCTAAGTTCTAGGGGACTGATGACCTCAGAAGTTAAGTCCCATAGTGCTCAGAGCCATTTGAACCATTTTTTTTCCTTGTAATTTTTCTTCACTTTCACTCAGGGTAGCAATGTCATCAGCGAATCGTATCATTGATACACTTTCACCTTGAATTTTAATTCCATCATCGCTTCTTCAATGTGCAGATTGAACAGTAGGGGGATCCGTGTCTTACACCTTTTTTAACCTGAGGACTTCGTTTTTGGTATTCTGGTCTTACTGCCTCCTCCTGGTTGTTGTACACATTGTTTATTAACCGTCTTTCCACTTAGCTTTCCTTCTATTTTTCTCAGAATTTCAAAATCTTTCACTATTTATATTTTCGGATGCCTTTTTCCAGGTCGACAAATCCTTTGAACGTGTCTTTATTTTTCTTTAGTCTCGCTTCTATTATCAGTGGCAATGTCAGAACTACCTCCCTGGTGCCAGTCACTATAGCATACATTAAATTTATTCTCGCCTGTAAATAGTATCTTGTTCAAGAACTGTTTTCGGCAATGCTGTCATTAACCTTCATTTATATATATGTTCTCGTCTTGATCCCAAAATCTTTCACTCGAGATTCGTGATAAGCTGATAAGCCACGACCAGTCAGAAACCCGCTTGGCTTCGAAAGGAGGCTACTAATGTGAAGTATTCCATTTTTTAATGACGCGCGATCGAACTTGAAACCTGTAACAGAAGAAATGTGATTTTCCCACACAGAAGAGTCGTCACTTTTTAATTATTTGTTTCTATATGATTTCCTAGGCGGTACATCTTATGTTCAGTTTAGGTTTTAGATGTAAGAACAAGAGTGTAACCCTCGCTCAGAGAGACTCATTTTAAGCAGACAAAATAGAGCGCAAGTGATTAGTTCCTAACGCTCATAAAACACATTTTATTCACCTAAACGTAGTGTCCCAATACATGAAAAATGACAGGTAATTAACGCTCAAGATATTTGTTAGGAAACACACATGTAAGTAAATGTAACAGACGTATGAGCCTAAACATTATGATCACCTGCTTAATACTGTACATGAAATGTATTTGCATTTGCTATTTTGGACAACCATCAACAGTATAATGGAATGACAATGAACACTTGTGCCAGACCGGGACTCGAACACCGATCTCCCACTTATCGGGAGCTATCGCCTTACCATATGGCTATCCGAGCACGAATAACGGCAAGATCAAAACTTCCATAAGTCGTAAATGTATTTCGTAACGGCTGTCGTCGCCCCAATGCCTTTTCCCGAAGACATACATGCATCATAATCCGGAATAACACAGGCACTGCAATATCGTGCTTAATACTGTGTCGGCCCACCTTTGGAACGCCGTAGATCAGCAGTCCTTGGTGACATGGATTCCACAAGTCTTTGGTAGATTTCCCGTGGAGTGTAGCACCAGACGTATACGCACGGGTCACGCAGTTCCCGTAAATTACGGGCCGTTTGTTTGTGTGCGCGGAGCAGGCGTCCGATAGCGTCCCAGATGTATTCCGTCGGGTACAGAGCACGCGAATTTGGTGGCCGCGACGTCTTCAATTCACTAACAAGCTCCTCAAACCCCTTCACCACGATTCTGACTCTGTGACACGGACAGTGTTAGCCTCCTGGCATGTGCCATTACGATCTTGGGGGGGGGGGGGGAGGGGGGGATATCAAGCCTGAAGGGCTGCGGGTCGTAACGATGTTCACGTAGCCCTCAGTCTTCGATTGCTCTGACTCCCTCAGTGCCCTTCTAGAGTCTAGATTATCCCGATCCAGTCCACCCTGTCAGTACCTTCTGGTAACTCACTCTCTTTCTGCACGTCTCGCAGCGGGCCGCGGTACAGAAGCTAGTTATTCAGGCTTCTGACAGGTGGTCTCATTAATGTGGCTGGACAGTGTATATAAATATAGCATTTCTGAGAATGTACGTTTGGTGTATGGTGGAGGGGGGTACCGGAATAGAATATAGCATAATCGAAGCCTTTGAGACGTCGTGCTACAGAAGTTACGACCATCGATATGTTTAGTGGTGTCAAAAATAAAAATAAACGTGACTGAAAATTTGGAAATTTGTGGTAAGTTCTATGGGACCAAACTGTACAGGTCATGGGTCCCTAGACTTACACACTACTGAATCTAACTTAAACTAACTTATGCTAAGGACAATGCACACACCCATGCCCAATGGAGGATTCGAACCTCCAAAGGGGGGAGCCGCGTACACGTGACTGAAATAGTGTGTCAGTAATTATTGGTGTCTGTCACAGGCCTTAAACAGAATATGCTATGACGTTTTACGTGCATCTGTGTGCGAATTGTTTCATCATCTCTTTGATGTCTATAGTGTGAGGCAACTGTCGGTGAAAATACAGCTTCGCACAAATTGTTTTGGATTGACCTGGTTTCAATACCAACCAACTGTATCTTCATCGGAATGAGTTAGTTATCTATAACTCTTTTAATCAACAAAGGAGAATAGTAAGCCTATCAGAAACCTTAAATAGCACTGGAAGTATTAAAAGCAGAAAGTATTACGTAGATTGAAATTGCATGGAGAGAAAAGCAAAAGCAATATGAGCTGTAGTGCTAAACTCAAATAAGTTATTTTGTAAAGCCAACGTTAAATCGACGAGAAGAGCAATCCGCTAGGACTGACATCAGGCTGAGAGATCTGTCGACTGATTTTTCGCCGCTACGTTGGAAAAGCGCAGTGCGCGCCACCTGTTGGGCGCGAATTGCGTAGAGTGGCGTAAATTAAGAAAAGTCATATTTAATTTACGTTTGTCAACTGGTGAGGGCGATTTGAATTATATTCTTAAAAAAATATTCGCCAAGGTCGCTCGTAAAGATTTTGATAGGTTCAGTTAAAAGGCTTACAAGCTATCTTGACGAATCTGATTTTTTAAGAATAAAAGTCATCTTAGAACAGTCGTAGAGAGACCTAGCTTAATAACACAAGTATAAAAACGGGTAATAAATGAAATGTACAGGAAATGCTGTAAAATGAATTGGCAACTGATACACGCCATCTGTCCAGTGCAAATAGCATTAAAGCCCTAAAGATGAACGGAATTAACATAATAGGATCAAGAGCTATGGAATGCAATGAAAGCAAGAGGACGAAAGCTATTTCAGAACTGTTTGAAACCGATTCAGCTAAAGAAGACAGTATGTCATGGTTGCGAAAGACGGTTGAAACCCGTTAAAAAAAATTATTTCGCAATCGTAGCTGTTCATTCAGAATGAGACCATCATTAACAGAAATATAGTTAAAAATTTGCAGCTTGTGAATATCAAGCTTATAACCCTTCTGCAAAGGGAACTTTGCATCCTCGTCTTTCCTCTAGCAGACGACGAATTCTGCAGGAAATGGTCCCTAAGTACGGTAATGAGAAATTTTTTGCTTTGGTCACTACCTTTAGAAGCGATATTGCCTAAAGAAGTGTGCCGGCCGGTGTGGCCGAGTAGTTCTAGGCGCTTCAGTCTGGAACCGCGCGACCGCTACGGTCGCAGTTTCGAATCCTGCCTCGCGCATGGATGTGTGTGATGTCCTTACGTTAGTTAGGTTTAAGTAGTTCTAAGTTTAGGGGACTGATGACCTCAGATGTTAAGTCCCATAGTGCTCAGAGCCATTTGCACTAAAGTAGTGACTTTGCTGTTTGCTATTAGTTTTTGCTTTGAAATTATTATCGACTAATGGAGGTTAAAAACCGTTATTGTCTGCGATAGCTTTTGTTAAATTTAGTTCAACTTTGTTTTCTGGGTAATGAAGGCGTTGAATGAGCTCGACGAACGGCTTAATGGAAAAAGACTTCATTAGGTTGGGGATGTGTTGAGCCGGAGGGAAAAATTTGTTCTGTACTTGGCTTTTTTTTAAAGAAGCAAAGAAATATTATCGTTAATTACAGTTAGAGTAAGATCTAAATAATTAAGTTTACTATTCTTATTTTCTAGTCCATAGATGAAGTTATTTTTTCTTGACCTTCATTAAAAAGCATAAATAAAAGACCAGTTGCACTATTAGGTCCGACGTAAACGGTCAGAATGTCGTCTGCCAACCTTTGACTCTGTCTCCCAGGTGTATGTACAGTAGATTCAGTGCAGCACAGTGGACGCCAGTCTGGTGGAAATGAGTCCTGTTTGCGTAGTGTGCAGTGGCCAGAGGTGGGCTCGTTGTGGACGCAGGAGTATTGATCGCAGCAGAAGCTGATAACGGTCTGGCCGACATACGCCGGCGCCTCGGCCGCCACGCCACGCAGTTGCGTAAGGCTGGCTGGCTGTTCCGTGTGGAGAGCCAGCCGGCGAACGGAACGGAGCAGAACGGAAGGACAGACACGGCTGAGGGGAATCCTACCAGAGACCGCTTGCTACTTACCGAGGTTTTCGTTTTAGGTCGTGGCAGGTAGCGGGATACGCCTCGGCTGTGCGCAACTACTGGGGTTACAGGGAGCATGCAAAGCAACATGTTCAGCTTCTAAAGGCTGTATGACTACTAGCGAACCCAGCAGCGCTTCGCCGTTGCTAAATACGTTTTGGAATTGTACATACGTCCTAAGCTTCTTCCCCTCTTTGTCCTCCTCCTCCTCCTCCTCCTCCTCCTCCTCCTCCTCCTCCTCCTCTTCTTCTTCCCCCTTCTCTTTTTCCAACTCCTCTCCCTCCCCCTTCGTAGTTCGCTACCATCAACTAACCTATGCAGCGCAAGTGCTACACATGGTAACGGGGCTCCTAACTGAGTCAGCCGCTGATAGCGGGAGTGTGTGACGAGAAAGTAGCACCTTCTTCTCAGTCCAGGATCCAGGCACAACGGGAGCCACGTGCCGGCTAGGCCGATGCCCCGTGGCGTTGGCCGGATCGACCGCCGGGGAGGGAATTATGCAGGCGAAGATGACCTCTGTCCTCTTCCCTCTGGCGGCGTAACAAACAGACTTATCGTGGACGGTCTGAATATCTCTCTCGTAGAGGTTTGGGGCAATCACAGATAAATAAGCGGTCCGTCATTGTTGAAAGTAAGGTAGTCAAATGAAAACGAGACAGATGTTAAAAAAGTAAATAAACCATTTATTATTTCAAAAGTTATCGCCTTTACTGTTGACACTTCTATCCCACTGTGAGACAAGACCGTCGATGCCTTCATGGAAAAATACTTGCGGTTCATTATGGGACCATGATTGTATCCAGGCAAGAACCTCTTCGTCCGAAGCAAGTAGCGATTACGATTGTCTTTCTTCAGGGTTTCAAAAATATGGAAGTGTAATTGGTTCTCAGTTCCGACTTAGCTGCAGATGTTTCTCTGAGAAGCCCTTACGCATCCTCCATACAGTCCCACCCTCTCCTCAAGCAATTTCAATATTTTTGGAACCCTGGAGAAAGACATTCGTGGCCGTCGATTTGCTTCTGACGAAAAGGTGCACACCTGGGTGCGATCAGTTTCCGTAGGCGACAGCAGATACACTACTGGCCATTGAAATTGCTACACCAAGAAAAAATGCAGATGATAAACGGATATACATTGGACAAACATATTATACTAGAACTGATATGTGCTTACATTTTCACGCAGTTTGGATGCATAGATCCTGAGAAATCAACACCCACAACAACCACCTCTGGCCGTAATAACGGCCTTGATACGCCTGTGAATTGAGTCACAGAGCTTGAATGACGTGACAGGTACAGCTGCCCATGCAGCTTCAACACGATACCACAGTTCGTCAAGAGTAGTGACTGGCGTATTGTGACGAGCCAGTTGCTCGGCCACCATTGACCAGACGTTTTCAATTGGTGAGAGATCTGGAGAATGTGCTGGCCAGCGCAGCAGCCGAACATTTTCTGTATCCAGAAAGGCCCGTACAGGACCTGCAACATGCGGTCGTGCATTATCCTGCTGAAATGTAGGGTTTCGCAGGGATCGAATGAAGGGTAGAGTTACGGTCGTAACACATCTGAAATGTAGCGTCCACTGTTCCAAGTGCCGTCAGTGCCAACAAGAGGTAACCGAGACGTGTAACCAGCGGCACCCCATACCATCATGCCGGGTGATACGCCAGTATGGTGATGACGAATACACGCTTCCAATGTGCGTTCACCGCGATGTCGCGAAACACGGATGCGATCATCATGATGCTGTAAACAGAACCTGGATTCGTCCGAAAAATGACGTTTTGCCATTCGTGCACCCAGGTTCGTCGTTGAGTACACCATCGCAGGCTCTCCTGTCATCGATTCAGCGTCAAGGGTAACCGCAGCCATGGTCTCTGAGCTGATACTCCATGCGCTGCAAACGTCATCGACCTGCTCGTGCAGATGGTTGTTGTCTTGCAAACGTCCCCATCTGTTGATTCAGGGATCGAGACGTGGCTGCACGATACGTTATAGCCATGTGGAGAAGATGCATGTCATCTCGACTGTTAGTGATAAGAGGCCGTTGGGATCTAGCACGGCGTTCCGTATTACCCTCCTGAACCCACCGATTCCATATTCTGCTAACAGTCATTGGATCTCGACCAACGCGAGCAGCAATGTCGCGATACGATAAACCGCAATCGCGATAGGCTACAATCGCGATAGGCTACAATCCGACCTTTATCAAAGTCGGAAACGTTATGGTACGCATTTCTCCTCCTTACACGAGGCATCACAACAACGTTTCACCAGGCAACACCGGTCAACTGCTGTCTGAAAAGCTAATCATTTGCATATCACAGCATCTTATTCCTGTCGGTTAAATTTCGCGTCTGTAGCACGTCATCTTCGTGGTGTAGCAATTTTAAGGGCCGGTAGTGTCTTTTTCCATGAAGGCATTGACCGTCTTGTCACGCAGTGGGATATATGCATTAACAGTTATGGCAATTACTTTTGAAATAATAAACAGTTTACTTTTTTCGTTTGCCTCGTTTCATTTAATACCCTCTTATATCAATAAACCTGTACAGCGCTTCTTGATGGCAGTCTCTACACGTCTACGTAAGCCTATATAGTCCGCAGGACACTGTACAGCTAGAGCTCTATTCCATTCGCGTGTGAGGCAGGTAGCAGTGACTGTATAAATGTATCTGTACACAACCTAATCTCTCGTATCTCATTGTCATAGCCCCTACTCGAGATAAACCGTGGTGGCAGCATGATGGTAAGACAGTCGACTTAGAGTATATGTTACGTAAATTTAATTACTATGTCTTCTATCTTCCAACCTCCTCGTCGAATTTCTGGTACACTTGGCATGAGCTACGATTACCTGTTACATTCCCGCAGCTCATCTCTGAAATAGCTAGATGTATGTCGTCATGCCTGCTTGTCAGGACTCCAGACGCTGGAAGAATACCCCAGACATTGTATGTCTGAATGCGATTTCCTTTACGGATACATCGTATTTTTTCAGAACTCTCCCAAAAAAGTAAGTCTTACATTCGCCTTCCCTAATATTGATAATAATCGTCCCATTTCAAACAGCTTCTTGGTATTACGCACTCCGCAAGCCAACACGTGGTGCATGGCTGAGGGTACCTTGAAACACTACATTGTCAGTATGGGGGCTATGTATGGTAATTGACGAAAACTTGAGAAACAAAGATCGCTAAAAACAGCATTTTACTAAATGACCAGTTTAGGTAGAGCAACGCTGTCATCAACGAATCTTACGCTTTTAAAATATTAGAACGTAATATCCATCTTCATGACAGTACTAAGTTTATATGCAATGTGAAACGATTTACAGGCCTGATGGACAATATGTTGTAATATTTTAAAGCATAAGATGCAATGATTACAGCATAGGTCTGTCGAAACCGGTCATGCAATAAAATGCTTCTTTAGCGATCTTGGCTTGTGAAGTTCTCGTCAGTTAACATTCCTTTCCTGTTCTACTTCTAAATGAAGATACGGCAAAACAAGTCTATATGCCTCCAAAACGCTCTAATTTCTCTTATTTTGTAATCATGGTTATCACCAACGACAAGTATACTCTTAGACACAAAACGTGGCCAGCGCCCGGCTTTCTGTCCTCTCCGATCGCGACGTGGGACACACAACATGACCACCCTGTCAGCACAATCTGCTAACACTGTATGCTGCGGCAGATTCAGGAGAAAGTCCTCTATTCGATCTCTTCTGCTATGTTTACACCTGTCGTCTAGCGGTAAACTGCGTGTAGTCCGAATGCAACAGCTTCAACGCATTTCACTTTCGGACGCACCGGTAATAACAGTTCCGTCAAATAACATTTTTGCGACAGATTTCTTGTCAGACTGCCTGCGAACGCCGCATACGCCAGAGCTCTCTGGGACCCATCAGCTGGGTGGTGGTAGCGGCTGTGGCGGCAGCGAAGCACTCCGCCGCCCTCTGCCCGAAGCGCCAGCTACCGCTCGTCGCTCTGGATAACATGAAATGCTTTATTGTTGTTAAGCAGTGAACCACAAAAAATATTTTCGATTTGTATTTACGTTAGAGAGCAATGGAAGCGGACGACCTGTTTCAGTACGATAAGTACTGTATTACACTAATATGCAAGATGTTGTTGTTGTTGTGGTGGTCTTCAGTCCTGAGACTGGTTTGATGCAGCTCTCCATGCTACTCTATCCTGTGCAAGCTTCTTCATCTCCCAGTACCTACTGCAACCTACATCCTTCTGAATATGTTTAGTGTATTCATCTCTTGGTCTCCCTCTACGATTTTTACCCTCCACGCTGCCCTTCAATGCTAAATTTGTGATCCCTTGATGCCTCAAAACATGTCCTACCAACCGATCCCTTCTTCTAGTCAAGTTGTGCCACAAACTCCTCTTCTCCCCAATCCTATTCAGTACCTCCTCATTAGTTATGTGATCTACCCATCTAATCTTCAGCATTCTTCTGTAGCACCACATTTAGAAAGCTTCTATTCTCTTCTTGTCCAAACTATTTACCGTCCATGTTTCACATCCATACATGGCTACACTCCATACAAATACTTTCAGAAACGACTTCCTGACACTTAAATCTGTACTCGATGTTAACAAATTTCTCTTCTTCAGAAACGATTTCCTTGCCATTGTCAGTCTACATTTTATATCCTCTCTACTTCGACCATCATCAGTTATTTTACTCCCTAAATAGCAAAACTCCTTTACTACTTTAAGTGTCTCATTTCCTAATCTAATCTAATCCCCTTAGCATCACCCGATTTAATTTGACTACATTCCATTATCCTCGTTTTGCTTTTGTTGGTGTTCATCTTATATCCTCCTTTCACGACAATGTCCATTCCATTCAACTGCTCTTCCAAGTCCTTTGCTGTCTCTGACAGAATTACAATGTCATCGGCGAACCTCAAAGTTTTTACTTCTTCTCCATGAATTTTAATACCTACTCCGAATTTTTCTTTTGTTTCCTTTACTGCTTGCTCAATATACAGATTGAATAACATCGGGGAGAGGCTACAACCCTGTCTCACTCCTTTCCCAACCACTGCTTCCCTTTCATGCCCCTCGACTCTTATAACTGCCATCTGGTTTCTGTACAAATTGTAAATAGCCTTCCGCTCCCTGTATTTTACGCCTGCCACCTTCAGAATTTAAAGAGAGTATTCCAGTCAACATTGTCAAAAGCTTTCTGTAAGTCTACAAATGCTAGAAACTTAGGTTTGCCTTTCTAGCTTCTAAGATAAGTCGTAAGGTCAGTATTGCCTCACGTGTTCCTATATTTCTACGGAATCCAAACTGATCTTCCCCGAGGTCCGCTTCTACCAGTTTTTCCATTCGTCTGTAAAGAATTCGCCTTAGTATTTTGCAGCTGTGACTTATTAAACTGATAGTTCGGTAATTTTCACATCTGTCAACACCTGCTTTCTTTGGGATTGGAATTATTATATTCTTCTTGAAGTCTGAGGGTATTTCGCCTGTCTCATACATCTTGCTCACCAGATGGTAGAGTTTTGTCATGACTGGCTCTCCCAAGGCCATCAGTAGTTCTAATGGAATGTTATCTACTCCCGGGGCCTTGTTTCGACTCAGGTCTTTCAGTGCTCTGTCAAACTCTTCACGCAGTATCTTATCTCCCATTTCATCTTCATCTACATCCTCTTCCATTTCCATAATACTGTCCTCAAGTTTCATCGCCCTTGTATAAACCCTCTATATACTCCTTCCACCTTTCTGCCTTCCCTTCTTTACTTAGAACTGGGTTGCCATCTGAGCTCTTGATATTCATACAAGTGGTTCTCTTCTCTCCAAAGGTCTCTTTAATTTTACTGTAGGCAGTATCTATCTTACACCTAGTGAGACAAGCCTCTACATCCTTACATTTGTCCTCTAGCCATCCCTGCTTAGCCATTTTGCACTTCCTGTCGATCTCATTCTTGAGACGTTTGAATTCCCTTTTGCCTGCTTCATTTACTGCATTTTTATATTTTCTCCTTTCATCAATTAAATTCAATATTTCTTCTGTTACCCAAGGATTTCTATCAGCCCTCGTCTTTTTACCTACTTGATACTCTGCTGCCTTCACTACTTCATCCCTCAGAGCTACCCATTCTTCTTCTACTGTATTTCTTTCCCCCATTCCTGTCAATTGTTCCCTTATGCTCTCCCTGAAACTCTCTACAACCTCTCGTTCTTTCAGTTTATCCAGGTCCCATCTCCTTAAATTACCACCTTTTTGCAGTTTCTTCAGTTTCAATCTGCAGTTCATAACCAATAGATTGTGGTCAGAATCCACATCTGCCCCTGGAAATGTCTTACAATTTAAAACCTGGTTCCTAAATCTGTCTTACCATTATCTAATCTATCTGATACCTTTTAGTATCTCCAGATTCTTCCAGGTATACAACATTCTTTTATGATTCTTGAACCAAGTGTTAGCTATGATTAAGTTGTGCTCTATGCAAAATTCTACAAGGCGGCTTCCTCTTTCATTTCTTCCCCCCAATCCATATTCACCTACTATGTTTCCTTCTCTCCCTTTTCCTACTGACGAATTCCAGTCACCCATGACTATTAAATTTTCGTCTCCCTTCACTACCTGAATAATTTCTTTTATCTCGTCATACATTTCATCAATTTCATCATCATCTGCAGATCTAATTGACATATAAACTTGTACTACTGTAGTAGGCATGGGCTTTGTGTCTATCGTGGCCACAATAATGCGTGCACTATGCTGTTTGTAGTAGCTAACCCGCACTCCTATTTTTTTATTCATTATTAAACCTACTCCTGCATTACCCATATTTGATTTTGTATTTATAACCCTGTAATCACCTGACGAAAAGTCTTGTTCCTCCTGCCACCGAACTTCACTAATTCCCACTATATCTAACTTTAACCTATCCATTTCCCTTTTTAAATTTTCTAACCTACCTGCCCGATTAAGGGATCTGACATTCCACGCCCCGATCCGTAGAATGCCAGTTTTCTTTCTCCTGATAACGACGTCCTCTTGAGTAGTCCCCGCCCGGAGATCCGAATGGGGGACTATTTTACCTCCGGAATATTTTACCCAAGAGGACGCCATCATCTTTTAAGATATGAATTATTTAATTGTAATCCAATCAGAATATCTCAATAGTTGTTTACTGTTATTAGTAATGCTTCATACCTAGTTACTTTCCCTTTTAGAAGTGATTCTTTATGCAATTTTTCCGTCAGGAATTAGTGTGTTTTCGTTTAGCCACAGTGAGGTACTGAAGTGTAGTGTTTTACGATCGTTGTTTCATGTATTACGGCAAGTAAATGGAATAAACTGTGTGAATACCTTGTCGTGCATGTTCTATAGCAACGCAGGCGCATGGACGTTCTCAGATCTACATGCGGATTTACGCACGACTTAACGCTGATCGAAAGTCTTGGTTATGGTATTCAGTTAGATTTAAATCAACAAGATTGATTAAATAAACGTGCCTACGCCGTTGACAGCAAACGTCTACAGGGGTGCCCAATTACTAATACAGATAATGAGCGCAGAGGAGCTATATCTATCAATACATTCACTTCTCACGACTATTCCTCCTGACATATGGGTCCTACGTGACGAACGCAACTCAAACTCGTATTGCTGACGATCGAATCGAAGTTCTTCAGAGACGTTTGTGAAGTGAAGCAGCTTCGTATTCGGGAAGCAGCCGTCGATGATGATTAGCACACCTTACTCTTTCGAATTTGTGGGAAGACTTAATATGTAAAGGTTTTCTTCGCTTTTTTTATAAAAAGAATTTCTTCTAGAAATCAACCGCCCCATTAAATAATACGGAAAAATAACCTAGAGTGCATTGTTCTGCAGCACGATTAGAATTGACCACTGACGAGACCCTTGCAGAACAAGACACATGTGCAACAGCCGAGCTAGCGAGACAGCTGAGAGCACAGGTCTGTCTCATTCCAACGTTAGTTCCAGGTCCCCATAACGCAACGTTAAGGATAAGAACAGTTATTACTTATGTGAAGTACGGCATTCCTGGAGTCCACAAGTTAAATATCCTGTGTCACTATCTCATCTTACGTAAGCCGTATGTAGCATAAGTCCTCGACATGGAAAGATAACGCCTGAATTTAGTGGCAGAATACAGAACCACACGCTTAAGTAAATGCACCATCACAGGGTTGCTAACTACTTGCAACGATGCTGGCAGTTCTTAGCTGTGCTAGGATCAGCTGTGTAGCGAAATGCGTATCGCGTTCATCTTAACAGACCTTTGAGAGGTGAGGGGCGATCGCGTTTGGTTTTTATGCAGCATTACCTTCTGACACTTTCTAATGTCGCCTTTCAAGCTACGTATATTCCAGTAAAATAAATGAGGGTGTTTGGAAGAAACGTTTTTTTTCCTCGTGAAACCGTTTTGAGTAAATTATCGAAGGGGGCAAATAATCAGAGAAGACGAATCAGAGTAATTTCTCGCATGAGGATCATTGGAATATGGTTGGAAACCCCCCCTCCCCCCATGCTATTATTTATATATATATATATTGGTGATGGTGGTGGTGATTATGTAGGTCTCTGCTAATTAAACTGTGTGGAACGGGGTTAATATCACTAATTTTCGGCCCAGCAATGGATCATGGGAGGGCAGGGTGATCACAAAGTTTCATTGACTGTGCAGAGGGATGATTAACTCTGAAATGAAATTAAAGATAAATTCCTGAGTTTATTAGCATAAACTGATTTCTTTTAAACTTTGTCAAATAATTAAGTGAAAGTTACTTGCAGATATAACAATAATAATAATGAAAACAAAAAATGAAATTGGAGTGACTTATGATTGGCAAAGTTCAGGAAGGGAAATTACGTGATGTTAAGTTCAGGTCTCTAACATATTAAATTTTAACTCGCCTAAATCTGCAGATCGACAACAGTGATTGCTTATCATGCAACTGAAGTTTTCTTGCAACTGTGCCAGCCCCAGTGGCCAGGTAGAACCTAATTTTGAAATTACCGGTCTGTTAAATGCACGGCGGCCTATCAGACGGTGCTGCTAGTAACACCATCGATGGAGTGTGATGTGCTGGCTGCGGGTAGTACCGATGGCCCGTAAAGTGCAGCTATGTGCAGTCTGCTGGGCGAAGTCAGCTGAAGCATTCCGACCGAAGAGTGTCACACTACGTACCCAACACGAAATGTGTGTACGGAGTGTAAAACATGAAGTGACTTGCTGCAAACAGAGGCCGAAGTTATTCTGTTCAGAGTAGAATCCCAAGTGTCGAAAAAGCTCAGAGTGCATCAGTTCAGCGGACGTTTCCTGCACCTCTAGCAGCAGTTGACAGAAAAGTAACATCTTTCTCCCGCCAATGGAAAAAATAAGCAGACGCGCTATACTCCAACCAACGTAGGAAAATATGTGGCCCTCTCAATCAAATGTACTGAAATCCTTCTTCCAGAAACATCCATTTAAAAATTGTCACAATACTTCAGCCAATCCAAATGTCTTATTGTTGGCACCTTTGGCACGCTGGTTTCTAGTGTAGCAACATAAAAGGAGAAAAAGAAGGAAAAAAATGTCGAACAGATAGCCGAAATGTGTGGCCGTAATTTCTGGGGGTTCCTCACGTCTTTTAGAAAGATCGGATCTCCCTTAGGAGGTGTCTCTTAAGAATGACTCAAGAATCTGCTCATTTAGTGTAAGAATCATCTTAGCACCAGAGAAACGTCCTGTGGAAGTCATACCAGTAAAAATCGTAGCAGAGGGTGGGGGGGGGGCGGGGGTGGGTGGGTGGGTGGGTGAGTGAGTGAGTGAGTGAGTGAGTGAGTGAGTGAGTGAGTGAGTGAGTGAGTGAGTGAGTGAGTGAGTGAGTGAGTGAGTGAGTGAGTGAGTGAGTGAGTGAGTGAGTGAGTGAGTGAGTGAGTGAGTGAGTGAGTGAGTGAGTGAGTGAGTGAGTGAGTGAGTGAGTGAGTGAGTGAGTGAGTGAGTGAGTGAGTGAGTGAGTGAGTGAGTGAGTGAGTGAGTGAGTGAGTGAGTGAGTGAGTGAGTGAGTGAGTGAGTGAGTGAGTGAGTGAGTGAGTGAGTGAGTGAGTGAGTGAGTGAGTGAGTGAGTGAGTGAGTGAGTGAGTGAGTGAGTGAGTGAGTGAGTGAGTGAGTGAGTGAGTGAGTGAGTGAGTGAGTGAGTGAGTGAGTGAGTGAGTGAGTGAGTGAGTGAGTGAGTGAGTGAGTGAGTGAGTGAGTGAGTGAGTGACTGAGTGAGTGAGTGAGTGAGCTCTACTTCTTTTTTACATGACCTACACGTTAAGGGGTTCATAAATGGTGTTTCATAATTCATCTAATTTCGTAAGACTATACAGGGTGATTCTCATTAACGTTAAAAGCCCCAAACGACGTAGATGGCAGAGGCAAGTAATTTAATAAAAGATACATGGGGCCACAAATGTCGGGGAAATTCCCCAAAACTGAATGACAAGTGTTGAAAATGTGAAGTTACCAGATGACGTGTAGCGGTTGGGCTTGTCGATCTTACCCTCGACGGTAGGGGGCAGTGCTGTACCTCACTCCGGTAGGCTACTCTTTTTTTTGGACACCTCTTGTAAACGTAGTTCATTTACTGTTAGCGTTGACATTCGAAAGCTATACTCAGTTTCTTGTGACGCAATATACTAGATTTTTGTTGCACTGTACTTTGCAATAAACCAGTGCAAACCGCGAAACCAACATAAAAAGTAAATCTTGTCTCAATGTAAACACATAACTGTCTAATACAGTGAAAAATAACCGCCTGCTACACGTAAGACTGTAGCCCTGAGCCCCATGGTGCGCTAGCTGTAAGCTGATGGTTTATGTGATTGGCGGTAGGTGTTCCCCTGGCACGGCTAACTCCGTCGCTTGCCCGCTCCTTTGTTACCGACTGACCGTAGAGTCTGGATGGCGATAAACAGCAACAAAAGGGATTCTGTGTTTTGCCTTTCAACAGCTGCAATTCAGTTAGAACTGTGCAGCGTCATCTTCGCCGATAGTACAGCGCTTTGCGATACCTACAGCATAAGGGGCAGATGTATTTTACGTTGCATCATTGGCCGTAAGGTCGCTTGATCTCAAGGTTCAAGGTATGATTTTTTCCTTGGAGGGTGGGGAGGGGTGAGAGGGAGGAGGGGAGAGGAGAGAGGAGACGACAGTTATGAAAGAGTCTATGAACCACTTCTGCCAAAAGCTTTGGGTGAACGGAGACGACGCACAGCAACAGCAAGGGAAACAATAATTCCAGACACGTGCGCAAAAGTATGTGACTAGTCTGAGAATCGTCTGGATGTTTCTCGTGCGTTAAGTGAATGACACATTACAGATTTGTGAACGGTAAATGACACCTCGATTATTATCGGGGAGCGTTCGGTAAGTAATGCAAAAATTTGTTTTTCTGGAAGCAGGTTGGTTTCATTCAGAATTCCAGTACACCATATCATTCTTCACTTTTTTAGCTACAAAGTCGTCTTTTCAACGTAATCTGTGTTCAGTACGGCGTCCTTGCGCCACCTTACTTGGTTGGCCTTTGTCGCCATTGTACCACTACTGGTCGACGCCGGAGCGAGCTTCTTGCTGCATCAATAACATTTCCGTCATCCACGTACTGCTTCCTGCGGAATGCAGTCTTCATTGGCACAAACAGAGGGAAGTAGAAAGGTGCGAGTCCGGGCTGTAGGGCGGATGAGGACGAACAGTCCAGTGAAGTTTTGTGAGCTCGTCTGGTGTGCGCAGACTTGGGTGAGGCTTGCGTTGTCAAGTGTAAGGAGAAGTTCATGCGCATTTTTTGTGGCGACGGACACACTGAAGTCCACTCTTCAGTTTTCTGAGGGTAGTACAGCATACTTCAGATCTGACCGTTGCACCATAGGGGAGGACATCAGACAGAGTAACCCCTTCAGAGCCTCAGAAGACCGTAGCCATGATTTTACCGACTGAAGTTGGGGCTTTGAACTTTCTCTTCGGAGGAAAGCTGATGTGGTGTTGCTTAATGTATTGACCTTTCGTTTCGTGTTCGAAGTGACGAACCCATGTTTCACTGCCTGTGACTATTTTCCACAAAAAAATTGTCACGAAAAGCCACGTGACGCGCAAGCAGTACTGCACAATGCTCCTTCGTTGCTCTTTATGGTCTTCCGTTAGGTATTGTGGAAACCAACGGGCAGACACCTTTGAGTACCCCCAGCTTAGTAGACGGGTGTCTCAACACTACCAACGGAGACGTACAGGTGTGCAGCGAGGTGTTAGGTTGTGATCCGTCGATCACCTCGAGAGAGAGAGAGAGAGAGAGAGAGAGAGAGAGAGAGAGAGACTGACTGTGTCCGCTCGTTCGAGCATTGCATGAGACAGCTATGTGTGGCCGGCCGGCACGCGGGGGATCGCAGAGGTTTGCGCGGCCTTGTTACGATAATGATAGACGCCTCGTCGAACGAGTCACCGCGCTTTTCCTCACTGCTACGTCTCCGTAGACATTCTACAATCGCTTATGAGTATCTGCGATGCTCAAGTTTACCACCAAAAGAAACTCAATGCCAGCTCTCCACTTGAAGCACACCTCCGCTACAGACGACATTTTGAAGGTACGTATCGGAAGTTCGTAGAGCTACAGTGGCTAAAGCGGAAATATTTGGCGATGTCGCACAAGATATTCTGAAGTTTTTCAACCGAAATTGACTGAGAAAAAACAAATGTTGCATTACTTTTGGAATGCCTCTCGTAAAATGTATCCCAAGATTGTATGAGCATGCTTGTAAGAGAGACAGCCTTGGTAATTCGGGTGGTTCTTTTGATAATACAAAATGTGATCCTAGTCGTAAGTTAAATTTCTTTAGTTCCAGTCTTGAAAATATAGTCTTGTAAAATATAGCCCTGAGTCTGTACTCATAATTAACACTAAATAATAAAACGTTCCATCTTCATTGCTTGTATTTCCATACATCACACAACTTCACACGTTTCAGCCTCTCCCATCACCAGAATCTGTGAGGTGATACTAAATAGAATGGATGAAAAATAATTCAGCTTGAAACATTACTTCTCAGCTGTTCTCTTAGATCTTATTTCAACAATTCTGGTGATGGCCAAGGCCGAAACGCGTTCAGTTGTATGGTTTACGTAAATAGCAGCGATCAAGGCGGAAAAATGTATTAATTAGGATGAGGATGGAAGAAAAGTCGCGTAAATCAAGGCGCACACTTTCTTTTAGCTTCTTTGTCAGTTTGTAAGACGGACGAGGCGAATCAAGTCTACCTTTCCTATGAAAAAGCCATACTTAACGACTACACTAGACACACCGTTATGGTTTTTACGGCGGTAATTTTTGAGAACATTTCTCGTGGAGGAATAACTTCAAAATGGATTAAAAACAATTTTGATGGCAACAAAATGTTTATTTGCAATGGTTACATTTTCCCGTCAGACTGTGATCATCTTGAGACCATTTATACCAGATGGTAGGCGGTGGAGGTTAACGGAGCAGGTGTTGTGATTCCACGAACGTCAACTGCATTAATAAATGGTCTGAAAATCGTCGCATTCTCGCCGAAACCGGTAACTATTGCAAAAACTGTTTTTACTCTATTTTTAAAATCCTGCGGCAGATTCGATCCATGCCTGGCGCACCCAATCGTCTAGTTATCTAGCGTGACACTCGTTAAGCCGATGCGGTAATAAGTAGGGGCAGCTCGCGTAGATTTTGTAGAACAAAGATTTCATCGGTTATATCTTACCTAATTGCAAATAAATAGACACAGCGTAGGGTTTGCATATGGGTGACGTCAGTATGTATTCGTGTAATGCGTCAAACAGTAAGAGCGCCGGTGTCACAGTGGCGGCGAGATTTCCTGCGCATTAGTAGCACGATGCAGCGACAGGCGCTTGTTGGACGCGGGCTGATAAGATAGCGGGCCTCACGGGGGCCCGCCGTGGACGTAAACACGTGCACTCGCTGTTTACGGCGGTGCGTGCGACGCCCCGTTTCACACTTGCTGCACATTCCGGATAACGCTGCAGTCGGTATGTCGGGTCTGGGAGCAAGTGGATGATTTCTTAGGCTGACACACTAATATCCGCCAGCGTACCGTTCAAGCAAAGAGGTGATCCTTCTAGAGTGCGGTGTGAGCAACGCTCTGTGCTCGGCAAACCACTGTACGGTGCATGGCAGAGCGTACTTCATTCCAGTATTGGTCACTATCTTCCTCTAATCTCGTATGGCGTGAGGGAAAATACCTATCTAAAAATGCTTCAGCAAGCTCCCGATAATTTCTTGTCGTCCCTACGCGAGATACACGATGTAAACAGTATTATTGTTGCACTGTCTTCCATAAATACCGATTCTCCATATTTAATTTCCCTGCCTTACAGTTAAATGGTCGATGGTGTATTTGTTTTACTCCCCAACCGTAAGACACTCTACTCTTCAATTTTTATGGGGAACCACAGTTTCACATGGGAACCAGAACAATCTTGACTTTGCCGGCCGCTGGTGGCCGAGCGGCTCTGGCGCTACAGTCTGGAACCGCGCGACCGCTACGGTCGCAGGTTCGAATCCTGCCTCGGGCATGGCTGTGTGTGTTGTCCTTAGGTTAGTTAGGTTTAAGTAGTTCTAAGTTCTAGGCGACTGATGACCTCAGAAGTTAAGTCGGATAGTGCTCAGAGCCATTTGAACCAATCTTGACTTTGTCGTAGGGACCTGTATTGCTGAAGTTGGAATCAACTAGAAATTAGAATAAATAGTAGGGGACCGAATTATGAATCTCCGGATTCGCAGTATGACACGCACTGGGCGATACACCACCAGATATACATGTTCAAATTTGTTTCATAAGCTATTTGCCTACTTAGGGAAACATTTTTTGGTTTGGTTTTATTTTTGTCCTTCTTTCCGTTAGTCTAACTGCAGAGAGACAGGACATATTACTTCCTGATTTCAAGCTCATAAGACACAAATTCAGAGTTCTTTGATCTCACATGGATATTAGTTCTGCAGGCCGGCGTGGCCGTGCGGTTAAAGGCGCTTCAGTCTGGAACCGCGTGACCGCTACGGTCGCAGGTTCGAATCCTGCCTCGGGCATGGATGTGTGTGATGTCCTTAGGTTAGTTAGGTTTAATTAGTTCTAAGTTCTAGGCGACCGATGACCTCAGAAGTTAAGTCGCTCAGAACCATTTTGATATTAGTTCTATCCCACTGACTGTATAAGGAGTCCCATTACTTGACGTGTGCTCGTACTGATGACTAGTGCAGATATGTGCCATTTGCAAGCTCATCTAACACGGCTACCCGCAATTCTCATTTTAGTGCTTCTGCGTCTACATAATTCCTCCGAAAACTAACAATGAACCCCTTGAGTGCGAGGTCGCAGAAGGCCAATAATGTTTACGGGATTCGACTCCACGCATGTTGTCTGTCAGTCAACCACAACATTAAACTTCCTGGCAGATTAAAACTGTGTGCCGGACCGAGACTCGGACTCGGGACCTTTGCCTTTCGCGGGCAAGTGCTCTACCAACTGAGCTACCCAAGCACGACTCACGCCATGTCCTCACAGCTTTACTTCTGCCAGTACCTCGTCTCCTACCTTCCAAACTTTGCAAAAGCTCTCCTGCGAACCTTGCAGAACTAGCACTACTGAAAGAAAGGATATTGTGGAGACATGGCTTAGCCACAGCCTGGGGGATCTCATTCTGGAACCACAATATTGACTGCAAACGGCAACAGTGGGGCAAGACCGTAGGCTGCGGAGCTCAGTTACACTGCTTAATCGACGAGTGACCCACAGCAGTGCTACAGTGGTGTTGATAAACAAAGCAAATACTGCATTATATCTACAAAAACAGCTGCTGAAATTGACATTTCATCAGAAAGGAACCCAAGGAATTTCGTAGAGAGAGAAAGAAGTGGCAGATGGAAATTTTAGCGTTCTTGCAAGATGATACAGTTGAATGTGTGGTGTCGTATACGCTCTTGTGCGGCCAATGTACCTGAGGAGTACAATGACAAAGAAACGTGCTTAACAAGTGAAAGTGATACTGAAAAAGATGTCGAGCCATGTCGTTAATCATGCTTGTCTGACAGCGAGTCATAAGGCCCGCCTACAGTGAAAGGTAGTAAAGGACAGTATTTATCCAAGGAGTGGTTTCAAATTGGTTAAAATGGCTCTGGGCACTATGGGACTTAACTTCTGAGGTCAGCCGACCGGGGTGGCCGAGCGGTTCTAGGCACTACAGTCTGGAACCGCGCGACCGCTACGGTCGCTGGTTCGAATCCTGCCTCGGGCATGGATGTGTGTGATGTCCTTACATTAGTTAGATTTAAGTAGTTCTAAGTTCTAAGGGACTGATGACCTCAGAAGTTAAGTCCCATAGTGCTCAGAGCCATTTAATTTTTTTTCTGAGGTCATCAGTCCCCTAGAACTTAGAACTACTTAAATCTAACTAACGTAAGGATATCACACACATCCATGCCCGAGGCAGGATTCGAACCTGTGACCGTAGCGGTCACGCGGTTCCAGACTGTAGCGCCTAGAACTGCTCGGCCACACGGGCCGGCCCAAGGAGTGGATACTGAACATAATTACGTACATGTAACATCATCCTCAGCTAGCAGGAAAAAAATAAACATATTTCGAATAAGTCCGCAGCAACATGACCTTGTAGCTCAAAAGAAAATTGAGAACAAAGGCGCACTTGTTAGAAAACTGTGTTTTCACGTTTGAAGGACGCACATAAAATTGCGCACGACATAGACTACAGTGATTTCAAGGGAGGCAGCGGATGGTTGCATAACTTTAGACAGTGCTAAGAATTGGAAGAAGTAATATAGCGATATTTGGAACAAAGCCTCAACTTGACGATGCACAGCAAACTGCGAAATCCTCCTGAAAATTTGTAAGTGAGATAAACTTATCCCATCTTTCAGTAAAGAATTAGTTTTCAATTCTGACCAACCGAGATTTAAAGAGGAAAAACATACGAAAGGAACCTGGGTATCAGAGGTATCAAGCTCAACTAACATCAATGCCTTAACGCATTCGTGTACAATTATGCGGACCGTTAATGTGGCTGGCAAATTGGCTGGGTAGTTATTTATTCTGCTCCGAGAAGTTGGAGATGTCTGCCCCTACTAGCCTTTCTCGTGTGCGCGACCTTGCAAGGACAGTAGAGAATATTTACGTCACCTCGCAAGCAAGAGCGAAAAAATACGCATGAAAAACTAAAACTATGGTACGAGTACTGCTTTTGGCCAATATCTGGTCACAATAACTTGCTTTTGCTTGATTCCTGGTCTGCGTATAAATTTAATTTTCATTTAGACCAAACTATCCCTGCTGAGAAGTGTGAGACATTGCAGTTCAGACCACCTGGAACCATTCGACTAATTCAACCTCTGCGTTTTTTCTATGCATATAAAACGTATTTTCGAACTATCTGCGACTACCCCTTAAAGAACACCTAGATAGTTTCACGATACGCTCCATGACACTGTTTCGCATTCGGTTGAATACCGTCAGCCCGTTACACCAACATGATTCTACATGCATTCTTTAAAGGTGGATGCCTAGCTAAGGTCCTGCACGGTTTTGTTACTCCCAGAGAGTTCGCCTTCGATTTTGATGATGAGAACCTCCGTGATCACTATGGCACGCATAGTGTTCATGGTGCAAGTTTATGGTTTGTTTTCGACATTTCTTGAATATCGATCACATCCATTTTGAGAAGTGTAGTACATGCATCCCACAGAAAGCTGTTCTCTGCACCTTCCAAACACTCATTTTCTGTCGCCCTCCTGATGGCCATTATTCATCAAAGTGGCAAGATTGGACTGAGAAAAGGTTGGGAATTTGTATGGGGGCTGATAATCGCGCAGTTGAGCGTCCCACAATCCCATCATCATCATCATCCTGATGGTCATGGTGAATTAGCAGCTAATATTTTTCCAGTCAAATTTTTCACGCTTTGAAATGAGACTTACTAAAGGTTGAACTTAAGACAACACACTAAAGGGGGTTCCTTGTAAGATGCCGACCGATCGGGGTTTAGTCTTAAATGCACCACCTTTGCAGTGTTATGCTGGACTTAAAAGTGGGTAGGGCGGCGCCTTATACATCTTTTTACAAGTTCAATATTTCCCGGTTTTTCTACGAAAGTTTCTAACAACGAGGCTGAAATACATACCTGTACTCCTCAGTGAAAACTGATTTCTGAAATTATCTGTGTATTCTGTAGATTTTAGACATCATTCTTGAAGTGACTGCCACAATTTCTTCAAGTCTTTCCGGCCTGTTAAATAAGCTCATCTCCATTTGCTCTGTCCTTCTTTGTGTACCATCGACGACTCCTGTTAATCTAACTTGATATAGATCATATACAGGGTGTCACACCTAACATTCCCTCTGGATATATTTTGTAAACCTCATCAAATACTGACGAATCGATTCCACAGACCGAACGTGAGGAGAGGGGCTTGCAATTGGTTAATACAAACCATAAAAAACTGCACGGAAGTAAGTTTTTTAACACAAACCTATGTTTTTTAAATGGAACCCCGTTAGTTTTGTTAGCACATCTGAACATATAAACAAATACGTAATCAGTGCCGTTTGTTGCATTGTAAAATGTTAATTACATCCGGAGATATTGTAACCTAAAGTTGACGCTTGAGTACCACTCCTCCGCTGTTCGATCGTGTGTATCGGAGAGCACCGAATTACGTAGGGATCCAAAGGGAACGGTGATGGACCTTAGCTACAGAAGAGACTGGAACAGCACATTACGTTCACATGCTAACACCTTTTTATTGGTCTTTCTCACTGACGCACATGTACATTACCATGAGGGGTGAGGTACACGTACACACGTGGTTTCCGTTTTCAATTACGGAGTGAAATAGTGTGTCCCGACATGTCAGGCCAATAGATGTTCAATGAGGTGGCCATCATTTGCTGCACACAATTGCAATCTCTGGCGTAATGAATGTCGTACACGCCGCAGTACATCTGGTGTAATGTCGCCGCAGGCTGCCGCAATACGTTGTTTCATATCCTCTGGGGTTGTAGGCACATCACGGTACACATTCTCCTTTAACGTACCCCACAGAAAGAAGTCCAGAGGTGTAAGATCAGGAGAACGGGCTGGCCAATTTATGCGTCCTCCACGTCCTATGAAACGCCCGTCGAACATCCTGTCAAGGGTCAGCCTAGTGTTAATTGCGGAATGTGCAGGTGCACCATCATGCTGATACCACATACGTCGACGCGTTTCCAGTGGAACATTTTCGAGCAACGTTGGCAGATCATTCTGTAGAAACGCGATGTATGTTGCAGCTGTTTGGGCCCCTGCAATGAAGTGAGGACCAATGAGGTGGTCGCCAATGATTCCGCACCATACATTTACAGTCCACGGTCGCTGTCGCTCTACCTGTCTCAGCAAGCGAGGATTATCCACGGACCAGTAATGCATGTTCCGTAGATTCACTGCCCCGTGGTTTGTGAAACCCGCTTCATCGGTAAACAGGTAGAACTGCAACGCATTCTTTGTTAATGCCCATTGACAGAATTGCACTCTATGATTAAAGTCATCACCATGTAATTGCTGATGTAGCTACACATGAAACGGGTGAAAGCGGTGACGATGCAGTATGCGCATGACACTACTTTGACTCAGTCCACAGGCTCTCGCAATGTCCCGTGTACTCATGTGTGGGTTCATAGCAACAGCAGCTAACACACCAACTGCACCCGCTTCTCCTGTGACGGGCCTGTCACAGACCCGTTTGCGTGCTACGACCATACCTGTTGCATACAGTTGGCGGTAGATGTTTTGCAATGTGCGGCACGTTGGATGCTCTCTGTCCGGGTACCGTTCTGCATACGCCCTGCAGGCTTCAGCTGCATTTCGTCGACACTCGCCATAGATGAGCATCATCTCCGCCTTTTCAGAGTTCGAATGCACCATGGTCACAGTTCCTACAACACTACACTATCACAGACGTCTGGTAACACGGTGTACTACAGTTGGTCGGCGTGCGGAGACGAATGCAGAATAAAAATAGCAGCAAGCGCTACATGCGGACACTGCGACAGCTAGACCAAACCACAACAGTGCACTACAGCCACACCCGTAAACATGTCCCTGCAGATGCTGCTCGCCGACCGTGGCCCGTGTTTGTTACAACACGCAACTGAACGTCGGAGGTTTCAAGCGTCAACTTTAGGTTAAAATATCTCCGGATGTAATTAACATTTTACAATGCAACAAACGGTACTGATTACGTATTTGTTTATATGTTCAGATGTGCTAACAAAACTAACGTGGTTCCATTTAAAAAAAACGTAGGTTTGTGTTAAAAAACATACTTCCGTGCATTTTTGTATGGTTTGTATTAAAAAATTACACTAGTCCCTCTCTTCACGTTCGGTCTGTGGAATCGGTTCGTCAGTATTTGATGTGGTTTACGAAATATATCCAGCGGTAACGTTAGGTGACTCACCCTGTATACTCCAGCACAGCAAATTCTAGTATACGTTGTGCAAGAAAATTATAAGCATGAGAGTGCGGACTACTTCGGCGAAGTCGCTGACGATATCTATTCGGCTTCATCTGCTAAGTCAGAATGGATATGAAAGATGACACTGTTACCAATTCTCGACTCCCCATCTTCAGGACTATAAATTCGGATCTGGAAGCTATTTCAGTCATCGTTTCAAGATGATGCTGTCACGCTAATGATAACCCCGCTATATTTGAACGAAGTGATCTTTATAGATGAAACGCAATCTTCTACAGTATCCAACCAGTCTGGCCTTTATTCCGTATTTTCACGGAGTCGACATGTTAATTTATCGATTTGGCTTGTTCTTGCTAGAGGGTGGGAAATTACCCTTCCGGTCACTACCCCTCCGCATTACAGAGGTTCGGGGTTCATAGCACCTATCTGATACCCACGCTTCAGTGCTTCGTCGATCCCATATAGATTAAGGCTAACACGGGGACGACTTGTTTAGCAACAAGTAAAAGTGGATTTCCTTGCTCGTCCTTGTCTCCCAAGCTCTGTGGTGCAGTGATCAGAGACTTCAGCAGGTCGGTTCACATCTAAGACCACCATTCAGATTTAAGTTTTCCGTGATTTTCCTTAATCAGGATGGTTTCTTTGAAAGGACCCGGCCAATTTCCTATTGTATCGTATCGTATCCCGACGCGAATTTGTTCTCCACCGCTAATGACATCTTCATAGACGGGACGTCAAAGTCGAAGTTGCCTCCTTTCTTGCGTTTCCAGTCAGAGTACGTACGTCATATCGAATAACATTATGTTGACAGGAAGTTAACCTTAAACTTTCGTCCACTATCTGACTTTCAACTTCCTCCGGGATAATTTTCTTTGCTAGGCCTATTGTCAGTTCCGGACAACTCGTCCCGTGTTCCGATAATTGTTGAGTGTAGTATTCCTCTCTCTCCTGTGAACTTATATTTTCAGTGCTGAATAAATCTAGCAAACAGTAGGCAAGGTGGTTGTGGTAGGTGTCTTCTTAGATTTCCGAAAGGCACTGAACGAGGTGACATTGTAGCTTAAAATGCAAGAAATGATGATATGGAGTATCTTAACAAATATTTGACTAGACTGAGGAATCTTTGGCTGACAGAATATGGAGAATTTACTAGTTGGCTGGTGTTCTAAGTAACGAAAGTAACATTGGGTGTTAGCCCAATGAAATTCAACAGGACCGTCGAGAACCTTAGCATAGATAAGAGAAATCAGGTAGTCAACAATAGCCGGATTTTTTACTGGCGTACTGTTGTTTATAGGAAAGTATCGTTGGTAAATTGTTAAGGAATACAATGTGAAAAGTTTCCATCATGTAGCTTGTAGTTTCCAAGTTGTAAAGCGTCCTTCGAAACGCGTCAGTGTGAGCAGATGTAATTCTGTGTATGCGATATACAGGGTGATAAGAAACAGTCTGTAAACCTTGTAAGGGTGCTGCAGCATAGGTTGTACTGATAACTGTTTACAAAAAACAGATACGTTTTCCCGTTTCCGAGATAATCAGCATTGAAGTTAGCTAATCAGGCCTTTCCGTGCACGAATTCAAGAGGCCCACCAGATAAAATTAGTCAGTCGTTCTCATAGCGCAGATGATAGCAGGTTTGACCTTACTACCGTCCCTTGTCCAATTTTTGTATCACTCTCTAGTTCGATTTTAGGAAATCAAAGGAAGAAGAATCGTTGGGATTTTCTTGCAATGAGCCAATCATCATCTTCACAGTCAACGTCTGCCAAACGTAAATGGAATGATGCGTCCAATTCAAAAATCCTCCCAGCTGCACCACGGTTCCTCGTGGTTTAGTGTACTGAAGACGGCCAGTCCTTTGAAATGGTATATATTTTTCTTATTTAGAAAGGTGTTGATGCAATTGCTGGCTCTGTGAAATCCTGCTGTCGTTTACGCAATGGCACTTCTCTTTTGGAGACTCCTTCTGGTTCTCAAGCACAACAACTGTTTGCTGCCTCGCTTCTCCACGGCTACACTGTTTGTGTCGAGGCCCATGGAACTCTGAATTCTTCCTGTGGTGTTATTTACACTAGACCGCTCTATGGTCTGACTGAGGCAGAAATCCAAACGTAACTCTCTGGGGTCTCACTGCAGTCCATCAGGTGATGAAAAAGTTAGATGCATTCTTAGTGCCCACGCGCAATCTTTCGATAGTGGTGTTTTCGTCTAAGAGCAAAGCAGGCTATGAAGTTATCACAGTCCGACCATACGTTCCTAACCCAATGCACTGCTACCAATGTCATCGTTTCAACCACACTCAAATGTTCTGTCAGCAACCAGCCAAATGTGTAACCTGTAGTAGGGGTGTTAACGAAGGTGATTGACCGCCTCCTTCTCCCTGCTGCATCGACTGCAATGGCGACCATGTTGCTTCCTCTCGAGATTGTCCCATGTATCTCGTGGAGTGGACTGCCCAGGAGATGGTTGTAAAGGAAAAAGTGCCTTTCTTTGTCCCTCGCCAGTGGCAAACCCTGTGTTCTACCACCTGGAACTTACAGTACTTATCTTGCTACATATCGCTCCATGAAGGACATAGCCACGCAGACATGCGACCTCATATTCAACACTGCGGTTATGAAATCGCTCGGTGTCATGGTAGCCTCGCCGTCTCCTCGTCCAGCTATGCAACACCCCGCAAACTTTTCCTCATGAGGTGAAGTCACCTTCTATACAACCTTCAAGCCGGAAAGGACAGAAGGAATACTCCATTGAAGACTTCCTATGTCCCTCTAGCCAGCCTCCGTGTCGCCAGCGCGCATCGTCAACCATTTCTCTGCCCTGCAGATCGCCAGAGGGAGAATGCCGACGCCTCTGTGGATCTCATGGATCCTCCAGTCTCTGTGCCCTGTATCAGTGAGTCTTTGAAGGCTGGCACGCGGTAGCCGCCGAGGTGACACCCCTTCATTTTTCCCCTTTCCTCGCTAGGAATGAATCTCCTTCAATGGAACGTCCGTGGCCTTCGGTCAAACAAAGAGGATTTACGGTGCTCTTAGAATCGCAGTGTCCGCTTCTTCTCTGCCTCCAGGAAACACAATTGAATGCTCACGACTGCTTTGAGCTCTCGTGTTTTTTTTTCCTGACCTTCCACCAAGGACGGCATTCCATCCCTTGGGGAGTCATGCTGTTCATATGGGGTGACGTTCATAGTCAACCCATCTCCCTACCCGCCTTCAAGCTGTTGCAGTTCGCCTTTTCCTTTCTTACTTGACCTTTTCCGTTTGTACCGTTTACATTCCTCCGTTATTCAATGTCACCAGGGCAGACTTCCTCCAGCATATTGGGCAGCTACTTCACCCCTTTCTGCTGCTCTGTGACTTTAATGTGCACTATCCCCTTTGAGGTTCCCTCAGAACCTGTCAGAGAGGTGCCATCTTGGCTGACCACCTCTGCCTTAACACAGGAGCACCCACATTCGTTTCAGACACCACGCACACCTATTCCCATTTGGACGTACCCAACTGTACTGCCCAGGTTGCCCTTCGTCTCGAGTGGTCTGTTCCCTCTGACACATACTCCAGCGACCATTTCCCGCGTGTTATTCGTTTGCTGACTCCTACCCTCCCTGTGTGTACAACCAAATGGCACCTTTCTAAGGCCGACTGGAGGCTTTACTCCTCCATGGCGACCTTCGACGAACAACATTTCCCCAGTTGTGATGACTAGGTAGAATATCTTAGAAACGTTATCCTACCGCCTCAGAACGTTCCTTTCCCCGCACTTCCTCTTTACCAAACCGTGTCGCGCTCCTTTAGTGGACGGAGGCGTGCTGCGACGCAATTCGCATGCGGAGACGTGCTCTCCGCATTTAAAACCGTCAACCTATGATGGAAAACTGCATTTATTATAGACAGTTGCATGCACAGTGTCGTCGCGTTCTTCGGGATAGCGATAAAGTTACCTGGATTTCGTTCACTAGTTCTTTTAATAGTTCTATTTCCTCTTCCATCGTGTGGGACAACTTTCGATGGCTCTCTCAGACAAAGATCCATTCCCCAATTTCCGGTCTGACACTAGCAAACGATGTCATAGCGGACCCTATTGCTATCTCCAACAACTTGGGCCGCCATTCTGCGGACATTACGAGCTTCTCCCACTAACACCCTGCCTTCCTCCCTCGGTAACGAGCGGAGGCGGCTCGGGTGACACCCTTCACTTCTCAGAATCGTGAGTGCCGTAATCCCGCCTTTACTATGAGAGAGCTAGCCCATGCTCTCACTTCATCCCGATGCTCCAATCCAGGGCCAAGCGATGTTCACATTCAGATGTTGCAGCACCGTTCTCTTGCGGCAAGCACTTTCTGCTTCATACGTAACCGCATCTGGGCAGAGGGCTCGTTCCTCAGGCGCTGCAGTGAAGCCACTGTTACACCCATACCTAAGCCAGGTAAGGGCAAACACCTTCCTTCTAGCTGCTGCCCCATTTCCCTCACCAGCTGAGTTTGCAAGGTGATGGAACGTATGATTCATGCTTGGCTGGTATGGTGGTTCCAGTCTCACAATTTACTAACTTTTGCACATTGTGGATTTAGAAAGCGCCGTTTTGCAGTTAACCATTTCGTCACTTTGTCCACCCATGTCATGAATAATTTTCTGCGGAAATCCCAGACAGTGGCCGTGTTTTTCGATTTGGAGAAAGCATACGACACCTGCTGGAGGGCTCGTATCCTCCGTACTTTCTACTTGTGGGGCTTCCGTGGCCACATGCCCTGTTTCCTTCACGAATTTTTCAAAGACCGAGTTTCCAAGAGACGTGTGGGTCTTGCCTTGTCGGACGCCTTTATCCAGGAAAACGTGTGCCTCAAGGTTCCGTCCTTAGCGTCGTCCTCTTTGCTATCGCCATTAGCCCTATAATGGCCTGTCTCCTGCTGGACATTTCCGGATCCCTTTTCGTTGACAATTTTGCCGTCTATTGCAGGTCTCCAGGGCCTTGTCTCTCTGAGCACGTCTTCAGCGATGTCTCGACCGTCTTTACTCTTGGAGCATCAATATTCTCTTTAGTTTTTCCACTGAAAAAACAGTTTGTATGAATTTCTGCCCGCGCAATTGGTTTCTTCCACTGTATTTATATCTTGAGCCTGTTGCTCTTCCGTTCGTTGAAAGTACGAAATTCCTGGGGCAGATATGGATTCTGACCACAATCTCTTGGTTATGAACTGCAGATTGAAACTGAAGAAACTGCAAAAAGGTGGTAATTTAAGGAGATGGGACCTGGATAAACTGAAAGAACGAGAGGTTGTAGAGAGTTTCAGAGAGATCATAAGGGAACAATTGACAGGAATGGGGGAAAGAAATACAGTAGAAGAAGAATGGGTAACTCTGAGGGATGAAGTAGTGAAGGCAGCAGACGATCAAGTAGGTAAAAAGACGAGGGCTAATAGAAATCCTTCGGTAACAGAAGAAATATTGAATTTAATTGATGAAAGGAGAAAATATAAAAATGCAGTTAATGAAGCAGGCAAAAAGGAATACAAACGTCTCAAAAATGAGATCGACAGGAAGTGCAAAATGGCTAAGCAGGGATGGCTAGAGGACAAATGTAAGGATGTAGAGGCTTGTCTCACAAGGGTAAGATAAATACTGCCTACAGGAAAATTAAAGAGACCTTTGGAGAGAAGAGAACCACTTGTATGAATATCAAGAGCTCAGATGGCAACCCAGTTCTAAGCAAAGAAGGGAAGGCAGAAAGGTCGAAGGAGTATATAGAGGGTTTATACAAGGGTGATGTACTTGAGGACAATATTATGGAAATGGAAGAGGATGTAGATGACGATGGAATGGGAGATAAGATACTGCGTGAAGAGTTTGACAGAGCACTGACAGACCTAAGTCGAAACAAGGCCCCGGGAGTAGACAACATTCCATTAGAACTACTGACGGCTTTGGGAGAGCCAGTCATGACAAAACTCTCCATCTGGTGAGCAAGATGTATGAGACAGGCGAAATACCCTCAGACTTCAAGAAGAATATAATAATTCCAATCCCAAAGAAAGCAGGTGTTGACAGATGTGAAAATTACCGAACTATCAGTTTAATAAGTCACAGCTGCAAAATACTAAGGCGAATTCTTTACAGACGAATGGAAAAACTGGTAGAAGCGGACCTCGGGGAAGATCAGTTTGGATTCCGTAGAAATGTTGGAACACGTGAGGCAATACTAACCTTACGACTTATCTTAGAAGAAAGATTAAGAAAAGGCAAACCTACATTTCTAGCATTTGTAGACTTAGAGAAAGCTTTTGACAATGTTGACTGGAATACTCTCTTTCACATTCTAAAGGTGGCAGGGGTAAAATATAGGGAGCGAAAGGCTATTTACAATTTGTACAGAAACCAGATGGCAGTTATAAGAGTCGAGGGGCATGAAAGGGAAGCAGTGGTTGGGAAGGGAGTGAGACAGGGTTGTAGCCTCTCCCCGATGTTATTCAATCTGTATATTGAGCAAGCAGTAAAGGAAACAAAAGAAAAATTCGGAGTAGGTATTAAAATTCATGGAGAAGAAGTAAAAACTTTGAGGTTCGCCGATGACTTTGTAATTCTGTCAGAGACAGCAAAGGACTTGGAGGAGCAGTTGAACGGAATGGACAGTGTCTTGAAAGGAGGATATAAGATGAACATCAACAAAAGTAAAACGAGGATAATGGAATGTAGTCAAATTAAATCGGGTGATGCTGAGGGAATTAGATTAGGAAATGAGACACTTATAGTAGTAAAGGAGTTTCGCTATTTAGGGAGCAAAATAACTGATGATGGTCGAAGTAGAGAGGATATAAAATGTAGACTGGCAATGGCAAGGAAATCGTTTCTGAAGAAGAGAAATTTGTTAATATCGAGTATAGATTTAAGTGTCAGGAAGTCGTTTCTGAAAGTATTTGTATGGAGTGTAGCCATGTATGGAAGTGAAACATGGACGATAAGCAGTTTGGACAACAAGAGAATAGAAGCTTTAGAAATGTGGTGCTACAGAAGAATGCTGAAGATAATGTGGGTAGATCACGTAACTAATGAGGAGGTATTGAATAGGATTGGGGAGAAGAGAAGTTTGTGGCACAACTTGACTAGAAGAAGGGATCGGTTGGTAGGACATGTTTTGAGGCATCAAGGGATCACAAATTTAGCACTGGAGGGCAGCGTGGAGGGTAAAAATCGTAGAGGGAGACCAAGAGATGAATACACTAAGCAGATTCAGAAGGATGTAGGTTGCAGTAGGTACTGGCAGAGGAAGAAGCTTGCACAGGATAGAGTAGCATGGAGAGCTGCATGAAACCAGTCTCTGGACTGAAGACAACAACAACAACAACAACAACAACAACAACCGAGAGATACCGACAGCCTTTCTTTTCTAACATTGTAGGGAGGTGATTTCGGCACATCATGTATCCTCCACCACGCACCGTCCAGTGTTCTGCACCAGCCAGCTGTCACGTACCCAGCCTCGCCTGCTGCTTAGCATTCTTAGCACCTCTGCAGCTCGCCTTTCTCTCGGTGCAGCTGTCTCGCTGCTATTCGCACGCCCGACTGTACATTTTGGTGTACCTTACACAATACTACTTGCAACAGGCTAAACTAAATGATGCGGCGTCCCACATCATCATCTGATGCAAACTTTTCATCTCGGAATAGCACTTACATTAATCGCAGTTTGTTAGACATTCCAATCTCTGTCTTCCCCTATGGATTTTGCTATTTAATGTTCCCTCTGCTATCATAGAAGTTACTTCTTGATGTTTTAACATATTCCTAATCGTCCCGTCTCTTCTGTTTGTCAATGTTTTCCACATATTCCTCTCCTCTCCGATTCAGCGATCAATCTCCACATTCCTTATCTCAGTTGTCTATTTATATTCGCTTGTAGTTTTTCCAGAACCAGTTATGCAGTTTCATACAATGCTGTGCTCCAGAAGTACATTCTCAGAAAAGTCTCTGATACTGTGCCATCCTCTTTACCTGCGCTAGTGTACTGCTTGTCTCATCCTTGTATCGTCCCTCACGAGTTATTTTGTTTCCAAGGAAGTAGAATTTGTTCATACTCCTCATTACATTCGGATTTCTTTGCTTTACTCTCAATCGATATTCATTGTTCACTAGGCTGTTCATTCCATTCAACAGTTCCGGAAGTACTTCCTCACTTTCACTGGAAATAATTGTATATTACGAGCTTTTCTCTGTATCTTATTAGGATTTAGTGCCTCAGTCGATAAAAAAAAGGAAAAATTATCGTACCGCTTTGTTTCCGTCTCTTCGTCCTTCTGCCTCTTTCCCTCTGCCTCTTTCCCTCTGCCTCTTTCTCTCAGGAACGGGTAGATGCATAAAGTTGGAATTCATACCACATATTAATGTCTACGGTCCCTTGGCGGTGTAAAAAGTTGCAGTTTCTAAGTCAAAATAAAAAATACGATTATTTGTCACGTATTTTGATACAACTTCACTAATCAAAACCTATAACGTACTTTCCACTGACCTAGAATTATGAAATTCGGTAACCAGCAAGCTTTCACGATAAAAGTTACCCGACTTAAAATTAAAACATTCCCGAAAGTCTTGGAATTCCAGGGACTGATATCCTGCCAGTATCAGTGCCGACAACAAGCGAAAATTGTACAGATTATAGAACCTCGGGTTTGATGAACTGTGTTTATACATAATTAAGTTTGTACTGTACCTCTCCAGTTTTATGTACTTACCGAAGCACTTGGAACGTGATAGACCACTTTACATTGTGAAACGCTTTCTGTAGGTCGACAGATCCTATGAATGTCAGTAGTTTTCAAAAGTGTTGCCTCCATTATCAAGTGCAACGTCAGAGCTGTCCATCTGCTGCCCTTCCTTTTCCTAAAGCTAAACTGGTCGACCGAGCGAGGTATCGCGGTAGTTAATACGCTGTACTCACATTCGGGAGAACGAGGGTTCAAATACACGTCCGGTTATCCTGGTTTATCTTTTCAATGATTTCCCTAAATCACCTAAGTCAAATGCCGGGATGCTTCCTTTCAAAGGGCACGCCTGATTTCCTTCCCAGTCGTTTCCAATCCTTCCCTAATCCGAGATTCTTCTCCGTCTCTGATGACCTCGTTGTCGACGGGACGTTAGACACAAATCTTCTTTTTCAAACTGTTTGTTATCTAAAACACCCTCCTCCTTTCCCCTGGCTTTTATCCCGTAGCTTGACGGAGTCAGTATATTAATTTTCGCACTTCGCAATTTTAGTGGTTTAGTCGTTGCCGGATTAAATCCTACGATTTGAAGTGAACGAACCACCAGAACATCGCTGTTCGCCGTTTTTGTGCTCCACATCTCAACATATTGCTCTTAACGGACAACATCGACTGATATAAAAGCAATTTCTGCAGCAGCCCAGGGAACTGTGATAGGACCGTTACTATTTACAGTATCCATAAATGATAGAGTAAGAAGCGTCGGAAGCTGTTTAAGATTGTTCAAAGATGATGTGGTTACTACAAGAAAGCAGAAACGCCAGAAGACGGTGTCAATTTGTAGAACAACTTGCAGAGGTTTGATGAGTGGTGTAAGATCTGATGGCTGATACCGAACGTGAATAATTGTAAGATAGTTGCGAGGTGCCAGGGTGGAGAAGAGTTTGTACCGTACCTCTTTAATTATGGCGAATTCTGCATGAGAACTGGACATGCACTCGACCCCTCCTTACCTACCATCTTATTGATTATGTGCACAATGGTAACGAAAGGAACTGATGGTGCACCCTGCTAGTTGGTAAAATGATTGCACACTCACAATAATTTAATAAAAATCATTATCTATTCAGTAAAGAAAAAGGAAATTCTATCATAATAAAAGACAGGAAATGGAATTCTGCATCTATCTATGAAATGAGATGCGGATTAACTATTACAATCCGATTTATTGTAAATCAGAAAACAAAGGTACTTGATTGTCAATAGAAACAGTAGGCTAAAGGGTAGGTTATACTGAACTATGAGAATAAAAGTTGGCTCGAGAACAAGGGGCTCTTACTCACCGTGTTACAATAGACTGACGATAATGACTGTAGGTCCTAATGTATCATTGTTACTCCCCTGACTATAATGCAGTATTGCGATGAGTAGAGAGAGCTGAAATAGGATCACATGGAGAAACCCGTACGGTGGTTTGTAGCAAAGCAAGCGTGTGTGCTGATGAGGACTTCAGTATAAAAATGATAGGTCCTACAATGCTGCAGCGGCAAAATACTTGACCAGTCCTGAAACCTGCAGTATGCCGTCGGTAGGCAGCGTTCTGATGATGTAGGTGCCGACTTCCGCTGTGCGGCAACTCTGTTTCAATCGCTGGCCTCGAAGGCTGTCCGAGAATTCTAACTTCTGCCGGAAAAGTGCGACTGAGTCGCAAAACCTTCAGACTCCGACGAAGATCAGGTCCTGAATGTCCTGCGCCCGCGCAACGCAAGAGCGAAGCCAATGTTACTCAACTCCCCAATACCCTCGAAAACCGCGAATCAGCATTCAGTGCTGATCCCAAAATTCCCCCTCACTATCTCAGAACATCATTCGTACCAATAGCGATCGTTCCCTCCAATTTCGAGCAGGACTTTATGACAGCAACTGGCGTCAGCTTCAGTTAACCGATCATGCCTCTGCTATTTAGCTCGGGGCACTGAACTTGCCATTTGACCAGCTACGAGCCAGCCGTTGTGGCCGAGCGGTTCTAGACGCTTCAGTCTGGAACCGTGCGACCGGTTTAGAATCCTGCCTCGGGCATGGATGTGTGTGATGTCCTTAGGTTAGTTAGGTTTAAGTAGTTCCAAGTTCTAGGGGACTGATGACCTCAGATGTTAAATCCCATAGTGCTCAGAGCCATTTGAACCAGCTACAAAAACATGCCTATACCACCGGCCATCCAGCACCAGACAGTCGCGCCCAGCAGGACACGGTCCACGAGTATTCTGAGAATCATGAGGACAATGTAGTCAGTCGGCGCCAGCAGTCTTCGTTCCAGACGCGCTGGAACACTAAACACACAAACTGCGGTGACACTCAGACGGCTCGCATGCCTAAAACAGGCGAAACTCGACTGAGGTCAGTCGTTCCGCCAGTTGCTCAAGCCCATTGATGTATGATCCTCTCAGTATTCGCAGAAGTGCAGCCCCCCACAATAAATGCAGTGTGCCGTGTCCTCCAGTGCTCTCTTTGCAAAGGTCACCAAGGGAAGTAGCAGAGGAAACCAAAAGCAAGACCACATACAGTTCCCAACATGCATAGCAATCAAGTGAAAATTATTTTGAGCTCTCAGTTAAGGCTCTCATTATAATAACCTTATTCGGCCTGTCACCAACGTGCAATGACATAAACCATTAATAAAATTGATGAAAATGAGAGGCGACTTGCAAAAGGGGGCATGGAACCTCTCATAGTAAGCACACACAGCGAAAGAAATCCACTACTGTAAGACCACAATGACTAATTACTGGAAAAAGTGCCTGTTGTGAAATAAATGGTTCAAATGGCTCTGAGCACTATGGGACTCAACATCTTAGGTCATAAGTCCCCTAGAACTTAGAACTACTTAAACCTAACTAACCTAAGGACATCACACACACCCATGCCCGAGGCAGGATTCGAACCTGCGACCGTAGCAGTCCCGCGGTTCCGGACTGCAGTGTTGTGAAATATCTAGGAGTAACTATACAGTGCGATCTTAAGTAGAATCACCACAGAAAACAAATAGTAGAAAAGCACATGCCAGATTGACTCATAGGAAGAATCTTAAAGAAATGTAACTCATCCACGAAGAAAGTGGCTTATAATGCGCTTGTTCGACCGAATCTAGAGTACTGTTCAACAATCTGGAATCCTTACCAAGTAGGACGGATAAGAGAGAAGATACAGTGAAGAGCGGCACGTTTCGTCACTGAACCGTTCAGTCGGCACGAGAGCGTTATAGAGATGCTGAATAAAGTCCAGTGGCAGACGTAACATGAGTCGTTGTCAGTCACGGAGACGTTTACTATTGAAATTTTGAGGAAGCACTTTCCGAAGCGAGTTGGACAACATATTACTTCCTCCTCCATACACCTCAAGTAATGACTATGACGAGAAAATTCGAGAAATTAGAACTAACACGGAGGCTTACCGACCAAGTTCTTTCCACGCGCCATTCGCGAGTGAAACAGGGTAGAGGGGATTAGTTAATGCTGCCAGGTGTATCCTCTGACACACTATTAGATGGCTCTGGAGTACGAGGTAGATGTAAGCAAAAGGCCCGTTTAGTCTCGTGTAGTTTGTAGCCACTCCGTTGCTCACGGTAGTGGTGCCGTGTCTGCAAATTGGTGGCTGGGTTTTGGCAGGCAGCTCGATATTCGCGGTGGTGGAAATCAGTGCGTGGCAGTGAGTGTGAGAGCGGCGCAGGGTGTTGACTGTGGGGTTACGCAGGTGCCTGGCGGCCGACGACGCGGTCATCGTGCTGGAGGATTTGTCTGCGCGCGGCTTCGCTGTGCCCTGCCGCTACCGCGGCCTGGGATTGGACCAGCTGCGACTCCTCGTCCACCAGTTGGGCCGCTTTCAGGTAAGCACAAGGATTCTGCACTCTACTTGCATTATATTCCTAATATTGCATCGACGAGGAAGAGTACTGATGTATTTCCTAAATTTAAGATAATTCTCCTTCATTATCCCGTCTCAGTTGCACATTTTTGTTTAGATTACATGTTTCGACCACGCTGAATCATCTTCAGACCTAAGTAGTTGCGTCAGAAACCCGTCTTCTCTACTCAGAACCGCATATCAGAACACTTTCTTCATTTGAGCGTCTTCCACCTTCTTGGCAGGAGTGTGCACCTGTTCTCTTTTAGCACACCATTGCTCTAGTCTGCCATCACCTGCTAAAGTGATCATATTATTGTGTGTTAAACTGATGTAGCTAGAAAACAAATACATACAGTGATATATACGGGTGGTTGTAATTAAACTGACTGAGTTCAGAATGCTGCAGTATGGGCTGTACACATGGTAGAACGCTGAAACATCGTAGGTATGTTCATCATTTGTTGCGCTCGTGGAGTATACTGAAAAAAATAATAGCTCCACTTTCTGCCACCAAACAGTAAGCAGCCAGAATGTTTCCTTTTTTGACAACAGTATGCTGTTTATGGCCTGGTGACACTTGTTGATTACTTTCGTGAAGTGGGTGTTGGTGTAAAGTGTTAAGAAGGTTGAAACTTTTCTACACAAGACACATTGAGAAGAAAATAATATGCACTGTTGGTAAAGTTGTTTAATATATCACCGACAGAAACAGCTGCGAAGAAGCCCTATTGCAACAAATGGACTAAGGAATATTAACAAGAAAACTGAGGAAACAAGTGAATTAAATGTTGCAGCGAGGAGAGGGATCCGGCCCATTCCCAGGCAGTTGTTGGTGTTGCTGTAGCTACCGAGCGTGCAGCATATGCCTCAAATCCTACAGTCAGTGCTTGAAGTGTGTCACGGAAATTCTCTCTTCCCTGGTCAACAGTTCAAAAGATTTTGCGGCGAATTTCACACTGATATCCCTAAAAGATTCGCAATCTACACCAAATGAAGCCACAAGATAGGCTACAACGCCGTGACTTTGCCTTTCGTTCCTTACCAAGCATGAAAATGCGCCAGGGGATGTTCTTTGGATGGAGGAGGAACATTTTACTCTCCATGGAGCCTTGAATGCACAGAACTGTTGCATATGGGGCTTTACTCCGCCACATGTTGCGCGGGAACATCCACTGCATCAGTTTGACTGTATGGTTTGATTTCATAAGCCCCTCCACCCTGCGTCCGTTTTTCTTCGAAGAGATGACACCCCTCGGGCCTGTTCAGTGTACAGTGACATCTGCACGTCATAAGACCCTCCCTGTGCAAAACGTGATTCCAGCTTTGCAAGAGCGCAACTGCATCCACACCACTGTTTTCATGCCAGATGGGGGCACCAAATGTAGCTTGTCAGGTGAAAGATTTGCTTCGAAAAACCTTCGGTAACGACCGCATCATCTCTAGACAATTTCTAGTTGTTACCTTCCAGATTCCGTGACCTAAATCCATGTGAATTCAGGTTTTGGAGATCGCTGAAAGATCGTATCTATCGGGAATGTATCTGGACTCTTCCTGATCCGAAAGACGGCATATGACGACATATACTCTGATTACATCGCATATGCTACGAGTAATGTCGACCATGCCGCGTTATGAATGCAGAGATGCTGAGTCGGGAGATCATATTGAACATATGTTGTAATTTGTGACCACATGTTAATAAATGTGCCAAAACAAGCTTTACCATGTGTGTGATCGTTCCTCAAAAAAAAAAAAAAAAAAAAAAAAAAAAGGTTCAAATGTGTGTGAAATCTTATGGGACTTAACTGCTAAGGTCATCAGTCCCTATGCTTACACACACTCCCATGCCCGACGGAGGACTCTAACCTCCGCCGGGACCAGCCGCACAGTCCACGACTGCAGCCCCTTAAACCGCTTTTGTTATTTTTTTCATTTTGTTCGTTGTTGTTCGTTGTTGTTCGTTGTTTGGTCGTTGCGGACGTCACATGACATCAGTTAAAGTTCGTTTTGTTGATCCTTCCACTCTGTTTTTTTATTACAGAGGCCAACCAGCTCTCTGACCGAACACGCTGAGCTACCGTGCCCGGCTATCCGCTCGGCTAATCCCTCGCGGCGATCGTTCCTCCTCTTTTCCTGTACCTACACCACATTCTGTCTGCTTAGAGCACCAAAATTTCACCTGGTGGCAGAAATCGAATTTTTTTAGCGTACTCCGCGAGCGTTCAGCTATGTATACAGCCATCATTGCTACACACGGAACACCGTCAATTTCATTATAACCACACGAGCTTAAGAAACCACTGTGAGCTTATCTTTTTGTTTTCTGTCTACTGAAAATAACAACAAAGCGGCCAGTTATATTAGCTTGTCACTCAAGAATTCCTTAGCTCAAATGGCGCCTGTCCTCTTGGTCCTGTTTGTTACATTTATCAGAAGATGGCAGTAGTAGTTCGAAGTCGTCACGTATATCACTCTCTTCATATATTTAGTGTTGTGTCGCTTCCCTAAAGTCTCGACACAATGAGTTGCTAGAAGCACGCGAAACTAACGCAGACGGGCGTAAATTCTGAAACAGGAGACTGGATGAAAAACTATAAAGAAAAGAAGAGAGATTGTCATCTACTTAACTTTTAATGATGTTCTTCTTGTTGAAATACATCTCTTGCATAGTAGTAAGCAATTAGCAATGATACACATGGCGCCTTGCTAGGTAGTAGCGATGGACTAGCTGAAGGCTATTTAATCTGTCTCTCGGCAAATGAGAGGAAGACGTGATACGTCTTGTCGCAAGCTATGTCGTCCGTACAACTGGGGCGAGGTCAAGTCCGTGTCTTGTGACCTGCCCTGTGGTGGCGCTACGTTTGCGAATACACAGTGGCGACACGCGGGTCCGACATGTACTACAGGACCGCGGCCGATTTAAGTTACCACCTAGCAAGTGTGGTGTCTAGCGGTGACACCACATTCCTCCCCCGCAAATCGGCGAACGGTCGTGAGATAAGGCTTCCGCCCGCCGTGGGGAGGACCCCATGTTGACGTATGCGATGAGGTGGGGAGCCTAACAACAGGCGAGGCTGTGCCACCCGCACCCGGCCATTCGGTCCGAGGGGAGCTAGGAAACGCCTGCAAACCTAGTCCAGGGTGCACGTCAACATGAGGTGTATGCGCACGTAATGAGACAGAAGGGTCGACCTCCATGTGGTCGGAGCACCCGACGGGCGAAGACGACATCTGGTCCGGAGCGGGCAAGAGGTCCATGGCGGAGGACGGCTGGGCACGGGAAGCAAGCGGCGGCGCGTGACCCAGGGAGGCGCGAGGCGGCTGCAGCGAAGCGTCCGCTGCTGGCGGCGCCGGCGGCGGCTGCGGCGGCGCGACGCCATGAGGCAAAATGGAAGGCATCGTCGGTAACACCTGGGGATGAGGCGAGCCAGTAGATGGGTCCCCAGGGCGCTGACCTGACGGCTCCGTCGCTGAAAGCAGACGGGGAGCGGCAGAACCCAGGCGACGACAGAGGCGCAGCTGATTGAGATGCCGACGCACCTCACCAGAGGCCCCCAAAACCAAATACACCGCGCGGCCGAGGCAGCGAAGAATGCGCCCTGCGAGCCAACGCCGTGAACCGCGATAGTTGCGATAATAGACAACGTCGCCAGGAGCAAAAGCAGGAGTCTGCCGCTGCACAGGAACCTGATGTGGCGGATGCAGCAAAGACATCAGAGTTCGATGAGGACGACCATGGAGCAACTCAGCCGGCGAGCGACCATCGCGGGGCTGAGAGCGATATGAAGACAAAAAGAGCAACAAAGCGTCCTCCCGAGAATGCGACTCTTTCAACTTCAACATCTGCGACTTGAAAGTCCGGACCAATCGTTCAGCGGCACCGTTTGACTGAGGCGAAAACGGCGCGGATGTCAGATGTTGAATACCATTGGCCTTGCAGAATGACTGAAATTCTGCGGACATGAATTGTGGGCCATTGTCGGAAACAATAGTCTGCGGAAGACCGTCAATGCAAAAGATGGCAGACAAGGCTTGGATTGTGGCAGAAGACGTCGTGGAAGACATCCGGACAACAAAAGGAAAATTACTGAAAGCATCGACCACAACCAACCATCGAGCATTCCAGAATGGACCAGCAAAATCGATGTGCAAGCGTTGCCAAGGGGAAGTGGCTTTCGGCCATGCAAAGAATTTCCGCGGCGGTGCGGATTGTTGTTCGGCACACGCCACGCAAGAGGAGCACATATTCGTAATCGCAGCATCGATTCCGAACCAAGTACAGTGCTGACGAGCAAGCTGTTTCGTTCGCACTATACCCCAATGTCCTTGGTGAAGAAGCTTTAAGACAGAGGACTGTAACGAACGTGGGACCACGACTCGGGACTGATCATTATCGGAACGCAACAACAAAACACCACGTCGTACAAAAAGTCTCTCCTTGTGAGCAAAAATTCGGCGAACCAAAGGATCCTCGATCCGTGACTTTGACAAGGGCCATTGCGTAGCAACAAAACGCAAAACGGGAGCAAGGACAGGGTCAGCAGCTGTGGCTGTAGCTACACGACGAAAATCAATCGGAAACGATGCGACCACGTCATCGGCTTCCGAATCAATGAACATGCAAGCAAGTTCGGAAGAATCGAATGCTTTATCCTCAGCAACAGGCAAACGGGACAACGCATCAGCGTTTCCGTGCTTAGCAGTGGACCGATACAAAATATCGTAGCGGTACTGCGAGAGAAAAAGTGACCAGCGAATGAATTTCTGCGCTGTACGTGGAGGTACAGGCTTGTTCGGATGAAAAAGCGATGTCAAAGGCTTGTGGTCCGTGATGATTGTAAAGTGACGACCATACAAGAAGTCATGGAACTTGGTAACACCAAACACGAGAGCTAAAGCTTCTTTCTCTATTTGTGAATAATTTCTTTGCGCAGATGAGAGCAATTTGGACGCAAAGGCAATAGGGCGATCATGCGAGCCATCCTTGTGCGCAAGCACAGCACCGATCCCGAAATCCGATGCATCTACCATCAACAAAAGGGGCTTTCGGGGATCGAATGGCGTAAGGCAAGTATTGGAAAGTAACGCCGATTTCAACTGGCGAAAGGCGCGTTCGCAGTCCGTCGTCCAGACGAACGGAACACCTTTACGGCGTAAGCGATGAAGCGGAGCTGAAATGGAAGAAGCATTGCGCACAAACTTTGAATAATAATTTACCTTACCCTGCACACTCTGTAGCTGTTTTAAGTTCTGCGGTGACGGCAAGTCCTGAATGGCACGAAGGTGCTCTGGACTCGGATGTATACCTTGGGCGTTAAGGACATGGCCCAGGTACGGTAAGTCCCGAGCAAAGAACACACATTTGTCCTTCCTCAAGCGAAGACCATTTTGTCGCAATACCTGAAATAATGTTCGGAGATTTTGCAAATGTTCTGCTTCTGTCTTTCCTGAGATTACAATATCGTCCAGATAGTTCGCAGCTGTAGGGACCGACGCACAAATAGTTTGTAAATATTGCTGAAATAAAGCAGGGGCGGATGCACACCCGAATGGCAGTCTTTTGAAGCGATACAAGCCAAGATGCGTGTTTACCACTAAGACGCGCTGGGATTCTTCGTCCACAGGTATCTGCAAGTACGCATCTGCTAGGTCCAATTTTGAAAAATATTTTCCCGGGCACAGTTTGTCAAAAAGATCTTCCGGGCGGGGCAAAGGAAAAGTAGCAGTCACAAGTTGCGGATTCACAGTTGCCTTGAAGTCCACGCAAAGTCTCAGTTTTCCGGAAGGTTTTGGCAAAATGACTAAGGGTGAGGCCCAGAGAGAAGCCTGCACACGTTCAATGACACCTTGAGATTCTAATTCGGCTAATGTTCGTGCGACCTCATCACGCAATGCGTGGGGAACATTGCGCGCTCTGAAAAATTTCGGTTGCGCGTTGTCTTTCAGTTCCAAATGCGCTTCATAGTTCTTAGCGCAACCAAGGCCCGGTGCAAAAATGTCTGCAAATTCTTCACAAAGACTAGAAACACTGGCGGAAGGCACAGTCTGATTCACTGATAGGACCTGATTCACTATAGACAAATTAAACAATTGAAACAAATCTAAACCAAACAAGTTCACTGCACTAGAGGAACGAAGAACATAAAATGACACAAGTTTTGTCTGTCCCTTGTATGTGGCAAGAAGGCTGCACTGTCCTAACACAGGTATATGCTGTCCTGAGTAACTAGTTAACTTAACATTTGCGGCACGCAATGGCGGGGCGCCCAGTTGTTTGTACGTGTCGTGATTGAGCAATGAAACTGCAGCTCCGGTATCGAGCTGGAATGGGATCACTTTGCCTTCAAAGTCTAAGTCCACAAAAAGTTTATTGTCTTGTCGACGACAAGAGCGACTGTCTCGTGCAATTTGAACTGACACAGGTCCAGAAGCACTTGCAACATTACGGGATTTCCGGCGACGTCGACGCACACTTTGGGTGGGACGAACACAGTCACTGTTAGCTAAAGTGTCACAGGACGGGTGGGAATGAACCACATGAATGTCCATGGGCGAAGGTCCACGAGCCTGATTGTCCTGGGTTCGATTCCGGCGCGAAGCAAAGGGCCTGGAATGTGTGTGATTGTCTGATCTTAACTTTTTCTGGCAAACACTTTGTACATGTCCTTTCTTTTGACAGTAAAAGCAAATAGCTTGGCGTGACGGGCAATTTTCACGCGAATGTCTAGTTGCACACCGCGGGCAAGATTTCACTGCATTTGCGTGCTTACGCGGCGCACGTGGTTGCAAGCTAGGCGGCCGCAGCGAAGTCGGGCGCGAGGGCCGCTTAGCGTCCCGTGCAGCGGGCCCGGCGGGCCGATTAATGTGACACACTGCTGGCGAAGTTTCAAATGATGCCTGAGCAAAGTCAAGTGTGTCTTGCCTGTCCAATATGTCTATCACTTGTTGCAGGGAGGGATTAACTAGCTTCAAAATCTGTTCCCTTATGCGAACATCAGAAACGTTCTGTGCAATTGCATCACGCACCATAGTATCTGAATATGGGAGGCCACATTCACAGGCAAACGCGCAGTCTCTAGTAAGTCCTTGCAAAGTTGCTACCCACTCCCTGTTAGTCTGACCGGCCGTACGTTTTGTACGAAAAAACGTATACCGTTTGGCAACTACATTTACTGTTTCTTTGAAATAGGCATCTAAAGCCGACAAAATTTCCTCGTAGGTCAGAGTTGCTACGTCGCGTCGGGGAAACAATTTCACTATCACCCGGTAGGTAGACACACCGACACAAGAAAGCAAAAACGGCTGCCGCTCTTTACCTTGAATTCCATAAGCAGTGAGGTGGAAGTTGAACTGATCGGCCCACTCAGTCCAGCTCTCGTTATGGGCCTCAAAGGGCCTAAATGGCGGTGCGACAGCGGTGTGTGGCTGCGGTAGCGATGAAACGGCTGCCGCCGCATCGGTTTGCAGCGCACGTTGACCCTGGACGAGCTGTCCAAGGGCTTCCAATAACGCCTGCGTCTGCTGATTCTGCAAGCGAAAAAATTCGGACAGGACATCTGGAGAATGCGGCGAAGCCATGACACAAGCAAATTAGAGAAAGTATAACACAAAGACTGCAACGTGGGCGCGGCACCACTCCTCGGCGCCAAAATATTTGTTGTGTCGCTTCCCTAAAGTCTCGACACAATGAGTTGCTAGAAGCACGCGAAACTAACGCAGACGGGCGTAAATTCTGAAACAGGAGACTGGATGAAAAACTATAAAGAAAAGAAGAGAGATTGTCATCTACTTAACTTTTAATGATGTTCTTCTTGTTGAAATACATCTCTTGCATAGTAGTAAGCAATTAGCAATGATACACATGGCGCCTTGCTAGGTAGTAGCGATGGACTAGCTGAAGGCTATTTAATCTGTCTCTCGGCAAATGAGAGGAAGACGTGATACGTCTTGTCGCAAGCTATGTCGTCCGTACAACTGGGGCGAGGTCAAGTCCGTGTCTTGTGACCTGCCCTGTGGTGGCGCTACGTTTGCGAATACACAGTGGCGACACGCGGGTCCGACATGTACTACAGGACCGCGGCCGATTTAAGTTACCACCTAGCAAGTGTGGTGTCTAGCGGTGACACCACATTTAGTGCATATGATTACCCGTTGTGGACAGTTACCTAACTGTCAATATAGTGGACTTAGAATAGTGTCTCGAGCGAAATGATTCGCAAGTGTAACGTGCTCTTTATCTTGTGTACAGAGACAAAGGTTCTGCTTCACTGTCTTCCTTCTCATATTTTTTTCTCCCTGATACAACACACTATCATTCCACTTAAAGCAATTAAAATTGTTGTTGGCGTCACTCCATTGTAAACGGGTAAGAAAGATGCCCATAGTTTCCACTCCTCTCTCAAAGTATTCGCACATATTGCACACTAATCGACATAGTCCAGTTTCCTTTGTCATTTCAGTTGTTTGAACTCCGAATCCTGGATTTGCCCCTTGTATTTCGTTCAAGTGATATGATAGCAATAAAAAGAAACAATAGAAATAAACTAAATATTTCTAACATACAATACATTCGGGTATTATACGTGTCAATACTGAACACTGGAGACACTATGACAACAATGGCGATGATTGGCACCTGATACAGGGAAATCAGGAAGAGTAATTTTAATTAGGCTACAAAATGTTAACTACTATCGTCTTTCAATAGATTTAATATTGTTGCTCATATGAATGCACAATAGAGAAAGTTATTATTTATGGATTTGTATTTCTACAGGCAGCTTCACTCGCTGTTCGCACCCTGGATCCAGCAACATATTCTCTTATGCAGCAGAATATACGGGAAGTGATTTACACTGACAAATTTCTTCAGCTGTATGCTCCTGTGTTAGAATTTGCTGCTAGAGACGCTGTGCAGGTGAGTGTGTTAATCCTGCAGTAATTTAAGTTGTATTCTATTTCTGCTGTCCAGTGCTGTAATCCTCAAAGATGTGGTTCCCCTATAGCTAAAGCCGACCGTTAGGAGTTTTAATATTATCCCCGCATATATATATATATATATATATATATATACATATATATATATATATATATATATCCACCACACAGTTACACGAAAGACAAATAAATAGAATCTGAAAACACATTCATCAGTTACACATAAAGGACAGCTGGAGGCGGAGATCAGTGTTCAACGCCCCGTCAACAACGATGTCGTTAGAGACGCAGCGCAAGCTAGGATTAGGAAGGAAATCGGCTGTCCCCTTTCAAAGGAACCACTCCGCCATTTGCATGAAGCGGTTTAGGGAAATCACGGAAAACCTCAGTCAGGATGACCGGACGCTAGTTTGAACCGTCGTCTTTACGAATGCGAGTATAGTGTGCTAACCACTGCACCATCTCACTCGGTGGCAACTGCGATAGTTGGATATAATTACAGCTGTGTAAAAGAGCGGGAAACAGATGCGCGCAAACTGGAATGGGACAAAATAGAGAAGAAAATCTGCAGAGTTCTTTTCAGAGAAAGCGTCTCCACATGTCTCTGATGGTATACAGGAAACCAAACTTCGGAATATACCGCGGGGACTAAAACTCCTCCCGAATTGGAATACAGCGTCTCACCACTGCTTCGGATCTCTTTGTCTACGTCAACATCCACCTGTACACTCTATACTCCACAATCTTCTGTCCATTCCAGTGGTTCTGCAGTGTAATGTGCGCTGATTTGAAACTGGCTCGCAGATTAAAACAGTGTGCCGAAGCACTGAGCTATCCAGATACTCCTAATGACTCGCCCTAAAGTTGTGAGGGTGGCCGGTGAGCCGAGCCTGGATAGCAAAGTCGGTGGAATATTTTCAAGCGAAAGAGAAAATTCCAGGTTCAGGTCCCGATCCGGCACTATTTTAATCTGCCAGGAAATTTGCAGTCAGCGCATACTCCCCTGCAGAGGGAAAAATGTTTCCGGAAACTTCCCCTTAGGCTGTGGCTGGAGGTGAGAGTATTTGGAAATCTTTACGAAAGCATTTCTATATAAATACCACATGGTTCAAAAATTGGCAACCGGTCGTGTGTAAACTAATGTTATGCATAATCGTCAGTAGATTCAAATGTCATTTTCATAATCTTTCACTACGCAATCGGCCATCAGTCGCTGGTGACTGGAGACCAACACAGTCGCGAAGTAGCTATCCAAAGTGACAAAATGTGGAATGACCACACAAATGTAGTTGCGTTGATGGAAGTTACTGGACTGGGGCTTAGTGGAATACAGCTAAGGAAGCGTAATTCAAGCACGAGAGATGCTCATAAAACCGTCATTCGACCATTTCTTAAATTTTGTTCGATTATGATCCTTACTAGTATTGGTTAGTTGAAAGCAAAATGGTAGAAGAATTGAACATTTCGTCACGGTTTCGTCTGGTCAGCGTGAGAGTAACAAAGCAATGTTCAACAAACTATTGAAGGAGATTCTATGATGGAAGTGTCATGCGTCACAAAGAAACTTCCGGAGAAAATTCCGAGACCGAAGTATCAAAAAGAGTCAAGAAACACCTTTTTTTCTCTTTTGTAATCGCCAAGCTAAAACTAGAGAGATTCGGGCGAAAACAGAGGTATCGATAGTCTTCTACAGTAAGCAATTGGCAAGGTAGCAGTTACATTATTACAACATTTATCCTCCGTCATACACTGGGGATTTGCGAAGTAAAGGTTTAAAGGTAAATTCATCTTCATTGATTGTCTCAATAGAACCCACATTGTTTGTTGTTTTCCAGCTCACCCTACCGATGATGTACTGATTAGTTAAGGAGATGCCTTGTCTCGTATACATACGCATAAATAATCCGTAAGCCACCATACGAGCATGGCAGAGGGTACCCTGTACACTACTAGCTATTTTCTTCCCTGTCCCACTCACATGTAGAGCGAGGAAAAAACGACTACCTATATGTCCCTCAGGAGACCCAATTTCACGTATGTTATCTTCGTGAACATTACGTGAAATGTATGTTGGCGTCAGTCAGCTTCAAATCCCGATTCTGTTAAATTTTGTCAATAGTGTTGCTCGAAAAACACATCGCCTTCGCTCCAGAGATTTCCATTAAGTTCCCGAAGCATTTCTGTAACATTTGCGTATTGTTCGAACCTAGTGGTAATAGATCAAGCAGATCGCCTCTGTACTGCTTCGATGTCTTCTTGTAATCCGACTGGTACGGATATCAAACACTCGAGCAGTGCTCAAAAGTAGGTTGCCCTACATGCCGTCTCCTTTATAGACGAAGCACACTTTCCAAACAATTCTCCCAGTTAACCGAAGTGAACCATCTGCCTGCCCTGCCACAATCCTGACATGCTCGTTCCAGTTCAGATAGTTAAAGGACGTGACTGTCAAGCAGGACACTCCTAACGCTGTGCTAAGAATTTGATTTTCCTAACTCATCCGCACTAACTTACATTTATCTACCTTTAGAGCTAGCTGCCATTCATGACACAACGTATTTTGTATAAGTCATCTTGTGTCCTCCTACAGTCACTCAAGGCCGACAGCTTACCGTCCATCACAGCAACATCATATATATATATATTACAGGGAGGGAGAGAGAGGGGGGGGGAGAGAGAGAGAGAGAGAGAGAACAGCGGTCTAGCAGTCCTGTTCCAGTTTCCGAGCACTCTACCCCTCCTTGTCTGTTCTCTCTGAACACTCGCAGTCCAGGATATAATACTGGGTTCTATTACTTAAGAAGTCTTACAGCCTCTCACATATCTGAGACCTTATTCCGTATGTTTGTACCTTTGTTAACAGTGGGACACTGTGTCGAATGCTTTTTGGAAATATAGAAACATGGAATCTGTCTGTCTGCTCTTCATCCATATCTCGCAGAATGTCATGTGAGAAAGGGCAAATTGAGTTTCGCACGAGCGGTGCTTTCTAAAACAGTTCTGATTCGTGGACATTAGCTTTTTGGTCTTCAGGAAATTTATTATATTCTACCTCAGAAAATGTTCTAGAATTCTGCAGCAAACCGATGTTACGGATACTGGTCTGTAATTTTGGGAGTTCGCTCTTTCATCCATGTTATATAATGGAGTCACCTGCGATATTTTCCAGCCGCTCGAGTCTTAGCGATAAATGCAAGCTAAGTAAGACACCAACACCGTAGAATACTTTCTGTAAAACGAAATTGGGATTCAACCCGGACCCGGCGACATATTTGTGTGCAACTCTTTGGCGTTTATTATTCAGACACACTCAGTAAATTCCACTAATAAAATGAAGGAATTAAATACTTTAAGAATGGGGAATGAAAAATTAAACCATTTCGTTATGTAACTAGGCAAGAAGTTTATTCTTTTATGCTTATGTAGAAGGTTACCTTTTTAATTTTATCATAAGCGAGCTGATGTTCTTCTTACGAAAATTTCGTACACTGTTTTCTTTCAGATGGTGAGAAAAGCATATCAGAACAACGGCGTATACCTCCAGAAACTGTTAGAATTCGCGCCGTCAGTGGTGGAACGCATGAAATCTTTTATCACTCAAAGCACCGGCGACTTCGTGGTGCTCACCCATGGAGACATTTGGGCGAGCAACCTGCTGTTCCGATATTCGTGCAGTAGCAACGGAGTGCAGGTGCCGGAAGAAGTCTGCATCGTTGACTACCAGACGTGCAGGTGAGTCATTACATATAGTACTTAATGACGTACATGTACCCGTGGTCTAGGGGTAGCGTCTTTGATTCATAATCAAAAACGTCTTCGGTCCCGGGTTCGATCCCCGCCACTGCCTAAATTTTGATAAATAATCAGCATTGGCGGCCGAAGACTTCCGGCATAAGAAGTCAGCCTCATTCTGCCAACGGCCTTGTCAAAGAGGGCGGAGGAGCGGATAGAGGTTCAGGGCACTCTCTTGTCCTAGGGGTGGGAAATTGCCCCTAAAGGCGGAAGAATCAGCAATGATCAACGACATGAGGATGCAGAAGGCAATGGAAACCACTGCATTAAAGACACGTAACGTGTATCCACAGGACATGTGGCCTGTAATTGAAGAAGTGTCATGATGATCTGTCCATTGGCAAAAGATTCCGGAATAGTCCCCCATTCGGATCTCCGGGAGGGGACTGCCAAGGGGGAGGTTACCATGAGAAAAAGATTGAATAAGGAGTCGGGGCGTGGAATGTCAGAAGCTTGAACGTGGCAGGGAAACTAGAAAATCTGAAAAAGGAAATGCAAAGGCTCAATCTAGATATAGTAGGGGTCAGTGAAGTGAAGTGGAAGCAAGACAAGGATTTCTGGTCAGATGAGTACCGGGTAATATCAACAGCAGCAGAAAATGGTATAACAGGTGTAGGATTCGTTATGAGTAGGAAGGTAGGGCAGAGGGTGTGTTACTGTGAACAGTTCAGTGACCGGGTTGTCCTAATCAGAATCGACAGCAGACCAACACCGACAACGATAGTTCAGGTATACATGCCGACGTCGCAAGCTGAAGATGAACAGATAGAGAAAGTGTATGAGGATATTGAAAGGGTAATGCAGTATGTAAAGGGGGACGAAAATCTAATAGTCATGGGCGACTGGATTGCAGTTGTAGGGGAAGGAGTAGAAGAAAAGGTTACAGGAGAATATGGGCTTGGGACAAGGAATGAAAGAGGAGAAAGACTAATTGGGTTCTGTAACAAGTTTCAGCTAGTAATAGCGAATACCCTGTTCAAGAATCACAAGAGGAGGAGGTATACTTGGAAAAGGCCGGGAGATACGGGAAGATTTCAATTAGATTACATCATGGTCAGACAGAGATTCCGAAATCAGATACTGGATTGTAAGGCGTACTCAGGAGCAGATATAGACTCAGATCACAATATAGTAGTGATGAAGAGTAGGTTGAAGTTCAAGACATTAGTCAAGAAGAATCAATACGCAAAGAAGTGCGATACGGAAGTACTAAGGAATGACGAGATACGTTTGAAGTTCTCTAACGCTATAGATACAGCAATAAGGAATAGCACAGTAGGCAGTACAGTTGAAGAGGAATGGAAATCTCTAAATAGGGCCATCACAGAAGTTGGGAAGGAAAACGTAGGTACAAAGAAGGTAGCTGCGAAGAAACCATGGGTAACAGAAGAAATACTTCAGTTGATTGATGAAAGGAGGAAGTGCAAACATGTTCCGGGAAAATCAGGAATACAGAAATACAAGTCGCTGAGGAATGAAATAAATCGGAAGTGCAGGGAAGCTAAGACGAAATGGCTGCAGGAAAAATGTGAAGACATCGAAAAAGATATGATTGTCGGAAGGACAGACTCAGCATACAGGAAAGTCAAAACAACCTTTGGTGACATTAAAAGCAACGGTGGTAACATTAGGAGTGCAACGGGAATTCCACCGTTAAATGCAGAGGAGAGAGCAGATAGGTGGAAAGAATACATTGGAATCCTCTATGAGGGTGAAGATTTGTCTGATGTGGTAGAAGAAGAAACTGGAGTCGATTTAGAAGAGATAGGGGATCCAGTATTAGAATCGGAATTTAAAAGAGCTTTGGAGGACTTACGGTCAAATAAGGCAGAAGGGATAGATAACATTCCATCAGAATTTCTAAAATCATTGGGGGAAGTGGCAACAAAACGACTATTCACGTTGGTGTGTAGAATATATGAGTCTGGCGACATACCATCTGACTTTCGGAAAAGCATCATCCACACAATTCCGAAGACGGTAAGAGCTGACAAGTGCGAGAATTATCGCACAATCAGCTTAACAGCTCATGCATCGAAGCTGCTTACAAAAATAATATACAGAAGAATGGAAAAGAAAATTGAGAATGCGCTAGGTGACGATCAGTTTGGCTTTAGGAAAAGTAAAGGGACTAGAGGCAATTCTGACGTTACGGCTAATAATGGAAGCAGGGCTAAAGAAAAATCAAGACACTTTCATAGGATTTGTCGACCTGGAAAAAGCGTTCGACAATATAAAATGGTGCAAGCTGTTCGAGATTCTGAAAAAAGTAGGGGTAAGCTATGGGGAGAGACGGGTCATATACAATATGTACAACAAACAAGAGGGAATAATAAGAGTGGACGATCAAGAACGAAATGCTCGTATTAAGAAGGGTGTAAGACAAGGTTGTAGCCTTTCGCCCCTACTCTTCAATCTGTAGAGGAACTGTAGAGGAAGACAGAGATTGGAAGACGTCAAGCAAATAATTGAGGACGTAGGTTAAAAGTGCTACTCTGAGATGAAGAGGTTAGCACAGGAAAGGAGTTCGTGGCGGGCCGCATCAAACCAGTAAGTAGACTGATGACAAAAAAAGGTACAAATCAGGGAGCAGGGAGTCGAAGTTTCCCGGCAAAAACAAGAGAAAAAATTTATTTTGAAGACGGTCTTGCACAAGATCAATAAAATCTATACACGTTTATTGCCGTTACACTTAATACAGTTACCAAAGGAACACACACATGCTCCAGTGGCACTACAGAATTTACGAACACGTACCTTAATACTCCCAATTTACAGTAAGTGCCTGGCCTTCGCCACCAGATTTTGACGTGCACACAGCCAAGAAAGATCATGTAACCTTGCTATAACTCTTGGATTAAACTGTGCGTACATGGAGATTAAAACATTTGAAGGACTCTCGTAAAACATGAAAATACATAGCACTTATGAAAAGGAAAGGTTACTGTTCGATGTATCGTATTTACAGTGATTAGCAATCTATATTTCCTACTCCCTGTAAAGACGACACGTCGAGTTGGACATAAACAACCGAAAGACTGTTACACACTGAGCTACGGCCAAAGCCCTCTTCGGAAAAGAAAGGGAACACACACACACACACACACACACACACACACACACACACACTCTTCGCGCCCACATGACTACTGCAAGTCTGGCCAGAGTAACCGTAGAGGTACGATTTCGTGTGATTGAAGTCTTCTTCTGCAACTCAATGTATCATCTTTTCATAATTGTTGATATTCTGTCCTGGACCTTCCATTGTTTGATGGAAATAAATAAAACATACAGAACATTAAAAATATGGAAACAAACGACGTCAGTTTATTCGTAGGTAATGTAAAAAATAACTTCGTAATTCTTAATAGACATAAATAATCTGATAAAATTAAGTAAACAAACTAATAACTTTTAAGAGGCATCGGACAGGTAGTAATTAATGTCGATACCAGACCACTATCGCACATACACATATAAAAAATTGTTAAACACGGCAGTGATAATCGACATTTTTTTACACTTTGGCAGGGAATTATCATGGAGAAAGAAAAGGAACCCGACTGCACTGCTACAACAGTCAAGAAGTAAATTCATTACCAAATGAGTCTCCTGCAACGGTACTAGTTTGAGCAGCGTGGCTCAACGCAGCAGTTCGGCTTGCGACCTTGTGTACTCGTACTGGCCACCGGCGTAAAAGACAGGCTTTTGGATCTGTAGTCTGGCATTTAATCATAAAGCCATTTTTCTTATTCTCTTGAAAAGTTTATCCATATTATGTACTTCCACATTACGTACTTCGTTTGGTTCTTCACTCTTCTGACTGGTTTAATGCGGTCCGCTGTGAATTCGTCTCCTGTACCAACCTCTTCATCTCAGAGTCGTACTTGCACCAAACATCTTCAGTTATTTGTTGTTCTGCACAGTATTCCAACACCTGTCTTCGCTGCAGTTTCACTCTCGACAGTTCCCTCTAGTACCATGGAAGTTATTACCTGATGTCTTAACATGTCCTTTCATCATGTCCCGTATCTCTTAGTATTTTCCATGCGTTGTTTTCTTCGCCGATAATGTGGAAAAACTGTTAATTCCTTATCAGTCCTAATTTTAAACATCCTTCTATAGCACATTCCAAACACTTAAATCCACTTCTTTTCTCTTGTCCCCATAGTCTGTGATTAACTATCATAACATGCTTCAAACGTACATTCTCAAAAATTTTAACTTCAAATAAAGGCTGATTTTTGAAACTAGTTGGACTCTTGGGTGGAAGTGCCCTCGTGGCCACCCCCTGCGGGTCCGGGGGTTAGAATAGGCCAGAGGTATTCGTGACAGTCGTCAGAAGTCTCACACTTTTTGGCCCTATGAGTTCAGGTCCCATTCTATGGTTTGACCTGCCACTTTTTAAAATTCTAAAGAAGTGCGGGTCATATGGGAAAGGACGCCTTACGTGATGCACGAGTTATCCATAGTGCCCTTTAGATTCGATCTCCTGCATCTCTTGTAATGGCTTTGCATGACAGTATTGGATTTCTCTGCGACCAATATCCATCAAGGCAGCCAGTCTGTTGTGGTGGGGCCATCATGTACCATTTGGTAGTAGCCCCCTGTCAACACAGGAATCGCACTGCTGATGCCTGAGCTGTAAACTGTGCACGTACGCCACGGAGTAGATTCCGGTCTTCCTGGCGCATCAGGACTCCCGGCAACCGCCATTATTACAGTTGGCCTTTGCTGTGACTGAGTGACGCCTGTGGGGAGAGCCCCTGATCAGATGGGTGGCATCAGGGTGGACGACCCGCAATGGAGCGTACTAAGTCATCTCTTGCTGGTGACCATACGGCACCAGCAGTCTCTAAGAAGGGCGAGATCGAATACAATGCCGAAAGGTATGACCCTAAATCGTTTCCCCTCCCTCGCTACATCATGGGAGGAACGTAGGGCTACAGAAAGGAGAGAGCGATATTCGCCTCGGTTTTTAGTCGGTAGCAGAACTGATGACTCCTTTCCACCTGTGAAGCCTCAGTTTTTCGTTGAACACCTTGAGGATAAGACTGGAGAATAGACAGCACTGTCCGAGATGCGAAATGGCGCAGTCTTAATTCAGACAGCATCCCCAGCCCAATCCCGAGCATTACTCGCATGTGATAAGCTGGGTGATATTTCTGTTTGCGTCACTCCCCATGAAAGCCTCAACAGGGTCCAGGGGATCATTTTCCATCGCAATCTCCTCTTGCAGTCTGACTAAAAGCTTCACACAAATTTAGAACGGCGGGGTGTTCATTTCATCCGGCGCGTTTACAGAGGACCCAAAGACAACTGAATTGCTATCAGTGTCTTCGTCTTGTGGGTGATTCATTGCCTGAAAAGGTCAAGGTGATGGTTTACCACTGTGACGTTAAACCATACGTTCCTCCCCCTATGCGGTGCCTTAAGTGCTGGAAGTTCTGGCACATCTCTTCCCACTGCACTTCCAGCGCCACATGTCGAGACTGCGGACGTCCACTGCAACCAGATACTCCATATGCACCACCTCCCACTTGCATCAACTGTTGAGAGCACCATTGCCCCTGCTCGCCAGACTGCCCAGTACTCCAAAAGGAGCGGAAAATCATGGAGTAAAAGACCCTGGACCAGTCGACTTACAGAGAGACTAAACGTAAATTCGAAAGATTAAGCCCAATTCAGTTGACGTCTATATGCTGTACCTACATCACCATCGCCGTCAAAGTGCCAGTGGTTCCTCAATCTGTACCACGAACAATGGGCCCTCCGAGCCACCAGAATACATTTGCCTCCTTGGTGGTAAGAGGCAAATCTTCCTCCATTGCTCCCAAAGCACCTACTTCGGGAGCAGCCCCCCCCCCCCCCGAAATGCAGGGGACATCGGTCCCCTCTCCCCTGCTGGAGAAGCAACAGCCTCCTCCGGTTCCTCTCATGTGAAAGGGGTCCCTTTGGGCTCTCTCTTCCAAGGTCTCCACTAATGCCACGGTGGACACTCGTCAGTGGCTCAAGGAGCCAAAAGCTGCTGGACGAAGAGCTCAGTCTTCCTCTGTGTCTGAAGCTGCTTCTGAGAAATCTTCCCAGCAAATCCCTGAAGAGAAGTGAGAGAGAAAGCAAACTATCAAGCCCGATAAGAAACAGGATCCTCTAGTGGCCCCAACACCACCACTCCCTATCAATTCTGCGTCTGAGGATGCAGTGGAGATCTTAGCGTCCCCTGCGGACGTGGATCTCACTGATGCCTCATCCACCATAGAAATGGCTAAAACTACTTATTAGGAGGCAGCAGGTGACCCTGAGGCATAACCTGCCTCCTTGCTTGCTTCATGCCTTCCCAGCCTCAAGATAACTTCATCCTCCAGTGGACTTGAAGCAGTTTTTTTTTTTTTTTCCACCACCTTGCTGAGATATGGCAACTCTTAAGCATTACACCTGCTTTCTACAGTGCCATTCAGGAAACATTTTTCCTGGAAATGGGGACCCCTGGCCTCCATGGCTATAGGGGATATTACAAGAACTGTAGTGACTATAATAGTGTCACGTGGAGTTTGTGTCTGTCCTGAACTCAGTATGCAGTAAACATGTGCCCCTTCAAACTCCTCTTGAAGCTATAGAGACAAGGACAACGCAGGAAATAACTGTCTGCAATGTCTATCTTCCTTCAGATAGTGCAGCCCTGAACACATTGGCTGCACTGATTGATCAACTCCCTAAATTTTTCCTAATTTGCGGAGATTTCAACACTCATAACCCCTTGTGGGTTAGCTCCGTGCTTACTGGCCGAGGCAGAGATGTCGAAAATTTACTGTCACAACTCGACCTCTGCTCTTAAATACAGGTGCACCCACACATTTCGGTGTGGCACAAGGCACATATTCGGCCATTGATCTCTTGGTTTGCTGTCCTGGCCTTCTCCCATCTGTCCACTGGAGAGACGTGACGACCTGTGTGGTAGTGACCACTTCCGCATCTTCCTGTCACTGCTCCAGCGTTAGGCCCACGGACGCCAGCCCAGATGGGCTTCAAACAAGGCAGACTGGAAAGCCTTCACTTCTGCTGTAACCGTTGAATCTCCCCCACATGGTAACCGGTGTGGTGGTTGAGCAGGTAACTACAAGGATCATTTCTGTGACGGAAAAAGCGATCCCTCGTTATTTAGGGTGCTCTCGGCGAAAGACAGTTCCTTGGTGGTCGCCGGAAGTCGCTGAGGCAATTAAGGAACGTCGGCGAGCTCTACAGCGGCATAAGCGGCACCCTTCCCTGGAGCACCTTACAGCCTTTAAACGGCTCCGTGTCCGCGTTCACCAGCTTATCAAACGACGGAAACAGTGTTTAACGTATATCACCCAGTGGTCAAGACGTATATCTCCCAAGTCTGGATAAAAATCAAACGAGTTTCTGAGTACCAGACCCCAACAGGTGTTCCCAATGTTAACATAAATAGCCTGTTATCTACCGACGCAAACGGGATTACCGCTCTCTTTGCTGAGCACTATGCTTGCGCCTCTGCGTCGGAGAATTACCCCCGCCCCCTCCCCCTTCCCAAAGGCCTTTCGCACTCTCAAATGGCGGATGGAAGGGAAAGTCCTCTCGTTCACTACCCTCCACAGTGAACCCTATAAGTGTGGGAGCTCTTCAGTGCCCTTGCACATTGCCTCGACACAGCTCCTGGACCAGATCGGATCCACAGTCAGATGATTAAACATCTCTCTTCTGATTACAAGCGACATCTCCTCGTGATCTTCAACCGGATCTGGTGTGATGGCGTCTTTCCATCGTACTGGCGGGAGAGCACAATCATACCAGTCTTCAAACCCGGCAAAAACCCGCTTGATGTGGATAGCTATCGGCCTCACCAACGTATGGTGTGTCGACAGTTGGGTTGGATCCCGGAGATACGTGGCCTACTGGCCCCAGGCCAGGGCGGTTTCCACCTGGGTCGCTCTACCACTGATAATCTTATGTCCCTCGAGTCTGCTATCCGAACAGCCTTTCCCACAGCTTGTTGCCGTCTCTTTTGATTTACGAAAAGCGTATGGCATCACCTGGCGACGTCATATTCTTGCCACATTATACGAGTGGAGTCTCAGAGGTCCGCTCCCGATTTTTATCCAAAATTTCCTGTCAGTTCACACTTTCCATGTCCAAGTTGGTGCCTCCCATAGTTCCCCCCCCCCCCCCCCCCCCCCGATCCATATCCAGGAGAATGGGGTCCCGGAGTGCTCTGTATTGTATCTCTATTTTTAGTGGCCATTAATGGTCTAGCAGCAGGTGTAGGGCCGTCTGTCTCTGTATGCAGACGACTTCTGCATTTCGTACTGCTCCACCAGTACTGGTGTTGCTGGGCGGCGCCTACAGGGAGCCATCCACAAGGCGCAGTCATGGGCTCTAGCCCACGGCTTCCAGTTTTCAGCTGCGAAGTCGTGTGTTATGCACTTCTGTGGGCGTTGTACCGTTCATCCGGAACCAGAACTTTACCTTACTGACGATCCCGTCACTGTAGTGGAGACGTATCGAGTTTTAGGACGTATTCGACGCTCGATTAACTTGGCTCCCTCACCTTCGTCAGCTTAAGCGGAAGTGCTGGCAGCACCTCAATGCCGTCCGCTGCCTGAGCAACATCAACTGGGATACAGATCGCTCAACGCTGCTGCAGTTCTACAGAGGCCTTTTTCGATCCTGAGTTTACTATGGAAGTCTGGTTTATTGTTCGGCGGCGCCTTCAGCGTTGCGTTTACTCGGCCCAGTGCACCACTGTGGCGTTAGACCAGCGTCCTGGAAGAGGCTGGAGTCTCTCCATTGCAGGTCAGGCGTGCACAACAGCTCGCCTGTTACGTTGCGCACTTTCGTAGTGCTCCTGCACATCCGAATTACCGTCTCCTTCTCGCACCCACGGCGGTTCATCTCCCGCAACTGCGGCCCAGGTCAGGTTTTACAATTGAAGTTCGCATTCGATCCCTTCTATCTGAACTGGAGTCCTTGCCTTTACCACCTATACACGAGGTTCATTCGCATACACCTCCATGGTGTATACCTGGGCCGCGGCTTCGCCTGGACCTTTCACATGGCCAAGAGGACTCAATTCACCCCGCGCCTCTCCACTGTGACTTCCTCTCGATTCTTGACATGTACCGAGACCATGAAGTGGTTTACACCGACGGCTCGACGGCTGATGGTCATGTCGGCTTCGCGTTTGTCCATGGAGGACATATTGAACAGCATTCCTTGACCGACGGCTGCAGTGTCTTCACTGCAGATCTGATGGCTATATCTCGTGTTCTTGAGCACATCCGTTATTGCCCTGTGGAGTCTGTTCTTCTGTGTATTGACTTCTTGAGCTGACTACAAGCTATCGACCAGAGGTACCCTTGGCATCCTCTGGTAGCACCCATTCAGGAGTCCCTCTATGCCCTAGAACAGTCCGGTCGTTCAGTGGTGTTTGTGTGGACCCCAAGACATGTCGAAATCCCAGGCAACGAACTTGCTGACAGGCTACACAGAAACCGCTTATGGAGATCGGCATTCCAATAACTGACCTGCGTTCGTTTTTACGCCGCAAGGTTTTTCGGCTTTGGGAAACGGAATGGCACACAACAAACGTGTCATAAAAGAGACTACGTATGTGTGGCAGTCTTACATGCGGGCCTCTCGCAGGGACTCTGTGGTTCTCGGCTGGCTCCGCATTGGCCACCCTTGGGCGACTCACGGCTGCGTCCTGCGCCGTTAAGACCCGCTTCAGTGTCAATGCGGCGCCTGGTTGACAGTGGCCCATATTATGGTGAACTGTCAAAGTTCGACTGCCGTGCTACGAAATCTTCTGTTACCGGACACGTTGCCGTTAATTTTATCTGAAAACGCCTCATCCGATGATTTAATTTTACGTTTTATTCGTGAGGATGGGTTTTATCATTTGATCTAAATTATAGCGCATGTCCTGTGTCCCTCTGTCCCCTCCACCCAAGTCCTTTTTGCAGAGTGGCTGGCTTCTTTTTATTCTCATGGTCAGCCAGCCATGGTAATCTGTTTTGTCGTTTTAATCTCTTCTACCTGTTTCTTGCGTTTCTGTGGTTTACTTCACCCCTTTTGTCGTTCTTGTGGTTTTTCCTTTCTCTCCGTTTTGTGTTGTCAGTCTCACTTGTTTTATTTTCACCCTTGTGGCATTGTTTTATTTGGAACAGGTAGACAATGGATGCAGGCTGAGTTGGCATCCCTTCGCTCCCAGCTTCAGGCAGTGTTGGCTTCGGTCACACAGCTTGAGGCTGTTGCCAATGGGCATCACTGTGGGGGTCCGGATGGGGGTTTGTCGGGGACGGCCAGCTCGTCCCACGCATCCCCCGATCGGACTACGACTGGCTGCCCGGTATACTGCCCACATTGACGCTGATCTCTCACCTGTGGTAGAGTGGGAGGTCATCTCGAGGTGTGGCAGAGGCGAAAGACATTCTGGAGGGCTGAAAGGAAGGCCTCTCCAGTTTGTCTGACGAACCGGTTTCAGGCTCTGTCTCCGGCTGATACTGATGTTCGGCCGGAGATGCTGCTTGTCCTGTTCCAGAGGTTGCCCCCTCAGACTGCAAGATCCGGGCAGTCACAGAGGGTGGGCTTACTGGCAGTTGGGAGCTCCAGCGTCAGGCGCGAAATGGGGCCGCTTAGGGATATGTCAGCAAGAGAGGGGAAGAAAACCAATGTGCACTCCGTGTGCATACCGGTGGGAGTCATTCCAGATGTGGAAAGGGTCCTTCCAGATGCCATGAAGGGTACAGGGTGCACCCAGCTGCAGGTGGTCGCTCATGTCGGCACCAATGATGTGTGTCGCTATGGATCGGAGGAAATCCTCTCTGGTTTCCGGCGGCTATCTGATCTGGTGAAGACTGCCAGTCTCGCTAGCGGGATGAAAGCAGAGCTCACCATCTGAAGCATCGTCGACAGGACTGACTGCGGACCTTTCGTACAGAGCCGAGTGGAGGGTCTGAATCAGAGGCTGAGACGGTTCTGCGACCGTGTGGGCTGCAGATTCCTCGACTTGCGCCATAGGGTGGTCGGGTTTCGGGTTCCACTGGATAGGTCAGGAGTCCACTACACGCAGCAAGCGGCTACACGGGTAGCAGGGGTTGTGTGGCGTGGACTGGGCGGCTTTTTAGGTTAGATGGCCTCGGGCAAGTACAGAAAGGGCAACAGCCTCAAAGGGTGTGGGGCAAAGTCAGGACATGCGGGGACCAAGCAGCAGTCGGTATTGTAATTGTAAACTGTCGAAGCTGCATTGGTAAAGTACCGGAACTTCAAGCGCTGATAGAAAGCACCGAAGCTGAAATCGTTATAGGTACAGAAAGCTGGCCGAAGGCAGAGATAAATTCAGCCGAAATTATTACAAAGGCACAGACGGTGTTTAGAAAGGATAGATTGCATGCAACCGGTGGTGGCGTGTTTGTCGCTGTTAGTAGTAGTTTATCCTGTAGTGTAGTAGAAGTGGATAGTTCCTGTGAAATATTATGGGTGGAGGTTACACTCAACAACCGAGCTAGGTTAATAATTGGCTCCTTTTACCGACCTCCCGACTCAGCAGCGTTAGTGGCAGAACAACTGAGAGAAAATTTGGAATACATTGCACATAAATTTTCTCAGCATATTATAGTCTTAGGTGGAGATTTCAATTTACCAGATACAGACTGGGACACTCAGATGTTTAGGACGGGTGGTAGGGACAGAGCATCGAGTGACATTGTACTGAGTGCACTGTCCGAAAATTACCTCGAGCAATTAAACAGAGAACCGACTCGTGGAGATAACATCTTGGACCTACTGATAACAAACAGACCTAAACTTTTCGACTCTGTAAGTGAGGAACAGGGAATCAGTGATCATAAGGCCGTTGAAGCATCCCTGAATATGGCAGTTAATAGGAATATAAAAAAAGGGAGGAAGGTTTATCTGCTTAGCAAGAGTAATAGAAGGCAGATTTCAGATCAAAACGAAAATTTCTGTTCCGACACTGACAATGTTGAGTGTTTATGGAAAAAGTTTAAGGCAATTGTAAAATGCGTTTTAGACAGGTGCGTGCCGAGTAAAACTGTGAGGGACGGGAAAAACCCACCGTGGTTCAACAACAAAGTTAGGAAGCTACTGCGAAAGCAAGAGAGCTTCACTCCAAGTTTAAAAGCAGCCAAAACCTCTCAGACAAACAGAACCTAAACGATGTCAAAGTTAGCGTAAGGAGGGCTATGCGTGAAGCGTTCAGTGAATTCGAAAGTAAAATTCTATGTACCGACTTGACAGAAAATCCTAGGAAGTTCTGGTCTTACGTTAAATCAGTAAGTGGCATATCCAGACACTCCAGGATGATGATGGCATTGAAACAGAGGATAGCCCGCATCTCGTGGTCGTGCGGTAGCGTTCTCGCTTCCCACGCCCGGGTTCCCGGGTTCGATTCCCGGCGGGGTCAGGGATTTTCTCTTCCTCGTGATGGCTGGGTGTTGTGTGATGTCCTTAGGTTAGTTAGGTTTAAGTAGTTCTAAGTTCTAGGGGACTGATGACCATAGCTGTTAAGTCCCATAGTGCTCAGAGCCATTTGAACCAAACAGAGGATATGCGTAAAGCTGAAATACTAAACACCTTTTTCCAAAGCTGTTTCACAGAGGAAGACCGCACTGCAGTTCCTTCTCTAAATCCTCGCACAAACTAAAAAATGGCTGACATCGAAATAAGTGTCCAAGGAATAGAAAAGCAACGGGTATCACTCAACAGAGGAAAGTTCACTGGACCTGACAGGATACCAATTCGTTTCTACACAGAGTACGCGAAAGAACTTGTCCCCCTTCTGACAGCCGTGTACCGCAAGTCTCTAGAGGAACGGAAGGTTCCAAATGATTGGAAAAGGGCACAGGTAGTCCCAGTCTTCAAGAAGGGTCGTCGAGCAGATGCGCAAAACTATAGACCTATATCTCTGACGTCGATCTGTTGTAGAATTTTAGAACATGTTTTTTGCTCGAGTATCGTGTCGTTTTAGGAAACCCAGAATCTACTCTGTAGGAATCAACATGGATTCCGGAAACAGCGATCGTGAGAGACCCAACTCGCTTTATTTGTTCATGAGACCCAGAAAATATTAGATACAGGCTCCCAGGTAGATGCTATTTTCCTTGACTTCCGGAAGGCGTTAGATACAGTTCCGCACTGTCGCCTGATAAACAAAGTAAGAGCCTACGGAATATCAGACCAGCTGTGTGGCTGGATTGAAAAGTTTTTAGCAAACAGAACACAGCATGTTGTTATCAATGGAGAGACGTCTACATACGCTAAAGTAACCTCTGGCGTGCCACAGGGGAGTGTTATGGGACCATTGCTTTTCACAATATATATAAATGACCTAGTAGATAGTGTCGGAAGTTCCATGCGGCTTTTCGCGGATGATGCTGTAGTATACAGAGAAGTTGCAGCATTAGAAAATTGTAGCGAAATGCAGGAAGATCTGCAGCGGATAGGCACTTGGTGCAGGGAGTGGCAACTGTCCCTTAACATAGACAAATGTAATGTATTGCGAATACATAGAAAGAAGGATCCTTTATTGTACGATTATATGATAGCGGAACAAACACTGGTAGCAATTACTTTTGGAAAATATCTGGGAGTATGCGTGCGGAACGATTTGAAGTGGAATGATCACATAAAATTAATTATTGGTAAGGCGGGTGACAGGTTGCGATTCATTGGGAGAGTCCTTAGAAAATGTAGTCCATCAACAAAGGAAGTGGCTTACAAAACACTCGTTCGACCTATACTTGAGTATTGCTCAACAGTGTGGGATCCGTACCAGATCGGGTTGACGGAGGAGATAGAGAAGATCCAAAGAAGAGCGGCGCGTTTCGTCACAGGGTTATTTGGTAACCGTGATAGCGTTACGGAGATGTTTAGCAAACTCAAGTGGCAGACTCTGCAAGAGAGGCGCTCTGCATCGCTGTGTAGCTTGCTCGCCAGGTTTCGAGAGGGTGCGTTTCTGGATGAGGTATCGAATATATTGCTTCCCCCTACTTATACCTACCGAGGAGATCACGAATGTAAAATTAGAGAGATTCGAGCGCGCACGGAGGCTTTCCGGCAGTCGTTCTTCCCGCGAACCATACGCGACTGGAACAGAAAAGGGAGGTAATGACAGTGGCACGTACAGTGCCCTCCGTCACACACCGTTGGGTGGCTTGCGGAGTATAAATGTAGATGTAGACAATGATACAAATCAGCACGAGTATTACAGAACGTTACTCTCATTTATCAACTAACGGTTCCATGGATCCACGGTGCATCGCATCGGTTACTGAATGGTGCCGATGAAAGCCAGGTAGGCGAGGGAAGCCAGGCCACGAACGGTCGTCCGACACGAATGTTGCCAACCAACCGACGGAATGTCAGCCTGCTGCTTGTAGTCGACGCTGACCCCGATGAAGTACTCCGATATCTTAGCTCTGTGCGGGCCCTCCTCGCGTAGCTCGTGGCTTCGGCCGCTCGGACCTCGTCACTAGTCACTATATATAGCAAAGACCTCATAAGGACACAACTCATAGATACCAACTCTTCCTCATAGCTGTTGGCAATGGGGCGGCAAGAGGGACAGTCGATACTACACCTGACCCAGTGGAGCCAGGCAGAACAGTCTACTAACTCAATGGCGCCACGGGTCACTCTGGTGCCATTGCCTTTCCGAAAGCCGAAGAGTTTCTCTTCTAACAACTTATCGATATTCATTTCCATTCTTCTACGTGTTAATCTTGTCGGAAGCTTGTGTGCATGAGACGTTAAGCTGCTTGTACTTGTCTGTACTTGCTGTCTTCGGGATTTCGCGGATGATATGTTTCCGGAAGTCGAATTGTATGTGTCTAGACTCATAATCTAGACACGAAATTGAGTAGTCATTTGGTGGCCACTTCCCCTCAATGCTTTTTAGAAATTTCGATGGAACTTTATCTACCTCTTTTGCCTTACTTTATCGCAAGTCTTCAAACCTCTGGCACCAATACTGGATCACTTACGTCCTCCATAACGACTCCCATTGCTCCTCCTTTCATGTCATCAAACAATTTCTCCGCTCATAGAGATTTTCAACGCTCTCTTCCCGCCCATCAGCCTTTCCACTGCGTTTAACAGTGGAATTCTGCTCGTACTCTGAATGTTCATGTCTTTCTTTTAATTTCACGAAATATTATTTCGACTTTTTTGTTTATACGCTGACGCAGTCCTGTCTACGACTGTTACTTTTTAGATTTGTTCATTTTTCCGTAGCCATTTCGCTTTGGCTTCCCCGCACTTCCTATTTATTTCAAAAATTACGATATTCCTGTCTTTTCCTGGGAAATATTTTACTGTCTTCTTTCATTAGTCAATTGAAGTATTTCTTCTGTTACCCAAATCTTCTTCGAAATTACCATACCTTTTCCTACATTAGTCTGTCCAACTTCTATCTTGCTCTTTTTAGACATGTGCATTTCACTTCATCTGAACTATCTAATGTGGTATCTATTATCACAGTGTCTACAGCCATAGAGAACTTCACTGACATTCCTCAGTATTTCGTTATCCCACTTATGTACACACTGATTCTTTTGGGCGATTCTTTTAATCTTAAGTCTGTTCTTCATCATCATTAAATTGCTATCTGAGTCTTCATCTGCTGCTGGGTACGCCTTACAATCCAATGTCTTAGTTCTGAATGTCTGACCATGATGCAGTCCAGCTGACACGTACCTGTATCTCTGGACCTTTTCCAAGTATACCTCCTTTTCAGGTGATTTTTGAACCGTGTATTTGTCATCACTAGCTAAATGTTATTGCAGAACTTAGCCTTTCTCCTGTCATTCCTTCTACCAGGCCCATATTCTTCCGTAATTCATTCCCTTACTACAGCGTTCTAAACCTCCTTGATTAATAGATTTTATTTATTTACCTTTACATACTGAATATCTTGTTCAGTATCGTCAAATGTTTTCTTCCTCTCCTCATCCTCTACTTTTGGTGTCATTTATACCTGAAGTATTGTTGTTGGCCTTGGTTTGCTTTAGATTCTGCCACTTATTATTAACAGTAACTGTTGCCCTACCTTCCTATTTTTAGCGAATACACTCCCGTTATAACATTTAATGCTGCTGTTGATATTACGCTATAATTGACTGAACTGCAGTTTTTATCCTCCTTCCATTTAACGTCCCTAACCCCTCTATATCTGGATGGAGAATTTCGATTTTCTAGCTTCACTACCACTATCAAACTTTCAAAATTGCAGGCTGTGACCCCATTTCCCTTTCACTGCTAATTAAAACGTTTTCTCACTTACATAAACTGTATAGATTAAAAAATTGACATCAGCGCATATTTTCGTGTTCATAGAAAGACATTTCTTTGTGAACAACATAAATTAATTTCAGCTTCTTCTTTCACAAGATATTTCCTGAGCTGCGTTGAAAAATTATTTGGACTAGTTTTGAATATAGATCAGAGAATTCAAGTGGCAGATTCGCTGCACTTGCCACAGAACATACGTTGTGAAACCAAAGTGTTCAGTATTGCACAAAATATTTAATCCTTATTTCATTTTCATATGTAATCCCAAAACATTTTATGTCCATTTCCTTAGTCATTTAAGAAGAGGCTTTTCCCAACTGCCTGATTCTATGAGCTAGGAGTTACTGGTTTGAATGTGAACTGTTCATCACAATTTCTGGTATTACCTCATTCAAGAGTCATGTGCAGATATTATTCACCGCCGGCCTATGTTTGCCTCCAAGTTGAGATTTGAGACTCCAATGTTTCAGTGACAAAAAGTCAATAAATTCCTCTGTTAGTGTCCTTCAGTTTAGCAAGAAAAATAAGATGACCAAAAAGGAAGACAAAGGCACTGTTCAGAATGCAGCAAAGACCAATGAAGTCGCAGAGCGTGGTCGATGCTTTTTCTATTAATTTTGGTTCACATGATTCAGAGCTTTTCTCTGAACCAATTCGAAATGACAAAAGTTTCCTTGCACAGATGTATGTGCCACTTTTGTTCCCAAGTCACGAAGCCACAACACTAAAGTATTATTGCAAATTAAAATTCTCTTTAGGAATGCGAAATACCCTCTGAAAATAATATTCCTCTTTCAAATGAAAATTAATTTTGGAATCGAAATATTTTTTCTAAAATACTCGTATAAGGTCTTCCGAAAATCGAAATCCTATTGAAATCTAATCGTTTTCTACCTAAATTGTTTTACATTTTATGCGTTACGGTTGGGATTGTACCTGACTCAGTTAAAGGCATATTTTGTAAAAAAATAATAGAAATTGACCATTCATAAATCCTCAAAAGGTCCTCAACGCTTACGAGTATGAGTAAATCTTCCATACGTGACCCACATGGGTTTTTTCCACCGAGCCACATGCAATGTAAACAAGACAGTGCTAAGAAACCTCGTCGGTTGTAGTGTCTTGAGGAAGAAATTGAAGATAGGCATTCTTATCCGAAAATGTCATACGACGACTCTAGAAAGTGTGCCAGGGCTCAACGCCTGAAGCTAATTATTTTCTGCCTTAAACTTGTGTCTGTACGCTCCACACTGCTGCTGTCACTCGTGGACGCGTTGTCTGCCGTCGAGCATGCATAACGGCGTCAGGCTAATTACGAGTAATTCCATTTACTGCCCATCACCGTACTCGCTTACATTAGCTGCTGAAGGGGATACTAGCGGCAGACGTTAGACGCTGTAACATCTGCAGAGTCGCTGGATGACGTTTCCCGACCTGGGTTGCCATCCTCAATTTGATTCTTAAGACTTCATAATGCTCTGAAGTTTTCAGTTAAATTTTGTTTCCCCCTGCATACAATAGTTTATTAAACTTATCTACGGATGGCTTATTAAACGTATCTGATGACTAACCTTCCGATGCACTGCAAAATGGCTTCAGAATCAGGCTCCGGTGGACTCTACTTGCATGTGGTAATGCTGCGTCGAGATTGCCATGAACGCCAGATACGCTATGGAGAATTGTAAATGTCATTGACGACTTGAGATTTCAGCGAACCTTTACAAAATTAAAATTTTTACTGGGTTAACAAGTTGGGCTCTGTAAACACATACACTAGCATTGAAATTAAATAGTTGGCTAGTTGGTTTTATTCTGGCTCTGAAAGCCAATACAGTGCTTGAAAAAGAGGTGAAGCAGTTAGAAGGGGAGGAAGAAACGAAATGAAGTTTGACGAGGGATGTGATGTTACTTTAATGTTTACAATATATGATTATAAAGAACTAGCGAGTATGAGCCCACTTATCTGTGGGCCGTTGCATCTCTGTGATCTGTATGGGTGTACTAATTCGGTTGTGTAGGATGTCACAGTGCCGTTGTATTCTCTCTTGAAACTATGACCCATAACTGCTGCAACTGGTCCTTGATGTCCTGGATACTGGCAATGGGACAGATTTATTGTTAGTCTTTTCTGTCTGTGCGTCCATCACCTTCACCCCTCTCAGGAATGGGTAGAGGTATCAAGTTGAAATTTGACACGTACTAAGGTATGCGGGCCTTGAGTGATGTACGAAATTGAAGCTTCGAGGCCGTCCCAATAAATGTTCTATTGGGGACAGAACCGAGGCTCTTGCTGGGCAAGGGAGTACCTCAACATCCTACAGACAGTTCAGACACATGCCATGTGTGAACGAGTATGGTCCTATAGAAAAATGACACAACGATACCGTCTCATGAGATGGAACACATGAGGATGCAGGAAGTTCGTGACTCACAGTTGTATCGATATTTTTCTCAGTCACTACGAGCCGTTACCTTCTTAATGTCTCCTCAGACATGAAGGCAGGAGTAACACCCCCGTCTCTCGATAAAACTGGACGCATGGGACCACCACCCGGGTAGCTGACAATGTTCACCAACTGGTAGTGCAGAACTGCGATTCATCGCTGAACCCATTGCAAAGCTATTTGAGCTGTCCATACTTTCCACTGATGGCTCCGATCAAAACGCAGCAGTTTTTGTTGTGACGTTAACTGCACCCTATGCGTAGGACGGTAATTCCTTAACCCTGCTGCCGCTAGTCTCCGGCCAATGACGCGCGATTACGCAGAGTGTTAGTTTGAGTCCATTACTTGTTCGCGGATGGCAGGCACAGATGTGCAGTCCAACAAAGGCCCACTCTAGCATCCGGATTCCCCACAAACCTGGATACTGCACCGCTGGACAACCGGCCAAATGGAGGCCCGTAGTGAGGTCCCTTTCAAACTCTGTCACCTGCTGATAACATTAACTTTGATCTCTCAACATCTAACGCCGTTCCTTTAAATTCCGTGCCAGGTCTGGTAACAACACTAATGCACTCTGGTTGCCGTTCTACCTGTGACGCAGAATCCTTTACATACCACACGATGGTGTGTACGTGTACAAAGTTATTTTGACATCTGAAGATTTCTTCGGGTGTTTATTTTTTATAAGGCACTGGGTAAATTAAATGCCGTGCTGTTGGATATTAAGTGTGCAGTATAAAACTTTTTTAGCGTTTATAGCCACGTAATAGTTGTTTAACCCTCTTTTTGTTCAAAAGTTTCATTTTGCTACAGTCTAAACGCATAATAATAAAATAATTCGACACACACACACACACACACACACACACACACACACATTCTATTCTTGACTGTTGAAAGTCAATTCCATTTTTACCCTTGGCTGCTATACAGTTAGTCTTATAGATCAGTGTTCTGTGTGACAGAAGTTTTCATGTGTGCCACTACGACAGTACTGTTGCTTTAAATCATTGACAAGTGCGGAACAGTGTTCTCACTTAAGTCTACTACGATATAATTTATAGTTACAAATGACAGATGCACTTGCTTGTACACCTGCGTAGAGTGAGAGAGTGACACTACAATTATAGATGTGGCACCTGAGAAACACAAAGCTGAAATCAGCTAACAGTGTGACATAAATGACGTTGATTTGTAAAAGCGACGATGGCAAATAAAATTGTCTTTCTGTAAGCTTGTGGCCGTGGGACCTAATAGGAGAAACTTTTTTAATATTGAATCCCATTGTCTTCATTTTGAAAGTGAGTCTTGATCTCTCCACTACACCCAAAGAGACATTTCCCGAACATGCTGCTTTATCTGTATCATTGCAGCGAATTCCGTATGAGTGAGGATCTCCCAATATGATGACCTTACTATAAACATCTGATGTATTTGTGGGATGGTGGTTATGTTGAATAAGAAACTCGCTGTTGTACAATTTTTGAGAAAAGATTTATTATTAATCATTTAGATTCTCGACACCAACTTCAATGTGCCGAACTAGTACACATTCCACTATCTTTGTCAATCATGTTAGACATTTCAGCTACTATCGAAATGAACACAGTACTTAATTATTCAATTATGATATTCGCGCCTTTCTTGACCCTCAACATGAATTTTGTAAATTTAGTGAACTGACTCTATACCGTGACCGTACACCATTCCTTCTTCTGTGCCAGCGTGACAGTCTCTACATTCAGAATTCTGCAGATTGCGACCTTCGAAACTGCCATGCTGCTGTCCTTTTTAGCACACTGTCTCCAGGTACGCATCACGCTCTGATCACGTGGACAAGCGCAAGGGTGGCAGCAGCCCAACTGCATTTCTCACATGATATTCTGAAGAGCGGAATATTTTTTGAAGGATTCCTTTTCTCATGGTACTTTCATGAAATCAAAGGGGGACTGAGTCCAGGGGCAAATTCAGGAACTAATTTATATATTCGTCTTATCCATTCATGGATTAGATGACTTCACCTGTTTCGGTCTAAAAGATCCACGGCTCCGTGGTCTTGCCCTATGTTTCACCCCCTCTTGAATTCCAGTCAAAAATTTGTTTTGGGAGTCTGTATTCAAGCATTCACTTAACATGTACCTCATCTGCTTATGTTTAAATCTGTTTTCTTATCTCTAGATTTATTTCACGAATTAACTTCTTTAAAATGTGTGTGTTAGTAAAACTATGAGGTGGCTCCAAGGTGTCAGGGGACACGGTCACCTTACACGCTGACCACTTGCAATTCCCAGAGGGGAGACATCATTGGAGTGACATTGTTTAATAGGAATTACAGGTTTCGATATGTCGTCATCCTCGGATCCACACATGTACTAACAGTGAACTGCAGCTCGTCAGCAGAGCGAGGTGCGTTCCGCATTCATTAGATGTATGAATCTGCGGATGACTTATCGAAACCGATAATACAAATAAAACTTAAGCCAACGCTTTATCCATTATAATCTGTAGTTCTGACTAACCCAGTTCACAGTTCCAGCTCCAGGTTACCTATATATGGGTTTCCAGTGACAACAAAAATCTGATTTTCAATATTTCATAAATTATTAACTGAATTTAAAATGCTGTCATAATCTCCCATTAAGCGGTATAATCTTACGTTAAAGGGGTAACAAAAGTCAAGTATTAAAATTAGGATCTGCATATATATCTTCAGACAGTGTAGTTCCCGGCGCGCAAATTACCCAGACTACTTGCCCAGTATTTGAGAATGAGTTCACTTAACGACTTTCGACAAACTGTGAAGTACTCCGACGTTTCCAGCTTTTTCTTTTAACATGGGAGTTGGATTCTTTAAGGAATCGGGGGCTTACTGATGGTATCTACACCAGTGGTTCCCAACCTTTCTTACACCATTAACCCGCCCCCCCCCCCCATTTTTTCCCCCTCCACCTGACTAAACTGTATACTTTTTTGGAACACTTTTATTTTTAAAATGATTATATATAAACACACAATGCGCGCGCGCGTGTGTGTGTGTGTGTGTGTGTGTGTGTGTGTGTGTGTGTGTGTGTGTGTGTGTGTGTGTGTGTGTGTGTGTGTTTATGGAATAAATGACGGAAGAATTCGTGGTGCATCGCATGTGGTACCCACAACTCCTCTTCAGAAAAGAAAGCTAACTATCGACAGTGAAGGTATACTTGTTACCAAACATGCTTCTCTTGCATTAATCCCCTCCATAGCGGTACTTGCTTACGTGCACACTGCAACCTCATTTAAAATCAAACAAGTTGAGATGTGTGCAGTGTACTTACTGTTTGTAAATCACTTCTGTGCTGCAGTCCTTACTTCTGAACTGGCAGAAACTGGACGACTTCAGGCTGGTAATGCACTGTGTGTAACCACTCAATAATAATAATAATAATAATTATTATTATTATTATTATTATTATTATTAATAATAATAATAAAGCTGTGTACAGCACTGTAATAGCCCTTACGTAGTTAATACTGTGACGTGCTGTCAATTAATTCATTTATCTGTTTCGAAGAGAGTATCGCTTCAGGCAAATGCCGGGATGGTTCCTTTGAAAGGGCACTGCCAATTTCCTTCTCTAATCCGAGCTCCGTCTGTAATGACATCGTTGTCGAAGGGACGTTAAACACTACCCACCCCCCTCTCCCACCTCCACCACCTCCTCCACCACCTCCTCCACCTCCTCCTCCTCCTCCTCGAAACGACTAATGAAGCTATTTCTGGACTGATGCAGATATTTTCAACAACTTGGAGAAGACATTTTCTTGACATATGTAGCATTTGTTACGTATAAATCTCACTGTTTCCATCAGCGATGCGTGGGACGAAAAGCAGCATATATGTGTAGTGGGTCACTGTGTAAGGAACCTGCATTACTGCTACTAATTCAGAGGAAATAATTACTTATAACTTATAGTTTTATGAAATTGTTCTAATAATAATAATTTTTTGGCAATTTAGTAATCGAATGGTTTAGTTTTTACCCCTGAGATAATTTAATTTTACCCTCAGGGGGTGATTACCCCCAGTTTGGGAACCACTGGTCTAGACGATGAACCGCCTGCTTTGCGTGCCCCAGATGGGCGCCGATGGGCCTGGACGTGGCGTACGCGCTGCTGACGACGCCGTCGCGGCAGCTGTCGGCCGGCGAGTGGTCGGAGCTGGTGGGCGAGTGGGAGCGCGGCCTGCACGCCGGCCTGGCGCCGCTCGGGCTGTCTGCGCTGGCGCCGCCGCGGCCCGCGCTCCACGAGCTGCTCGCCGCCGCCGCGCCCTACGTGCTGGGCGCCGGCCTGCTCAACGTCGTGCTCACCCTGGACGAGGGCGGCGGGGGCGGCGGGGGCGGCGGGGGCGGCACTGGCAGACAGCCGGCCGACGAGGGCGACGCCCTGGCAGAGTTCGTGCGCGGCCTGCAGGCGCCCTTCACCAGGAAGACGCCCAACTGCCAGCAGAGGGTCCTCGACCTCATTGTCAACGTTATCGATAAGGGCTTCCTATAGAAAACCTTCCCTCTTACATACGTGGTAGTAAACATTGAATTGTGAGTCTTTTTTTCTAATATTGTGATATTTTTTGTTCAATAAAATGCTATGAAAAATTGTAACCTTTTTAAAATATTGACCTCAACGTCCACATCCTGAGCTTCTGTTACTTCCCACCCAGACCCTACTTTTTTTCATCATCAGACTCGAGAATAATAAAATGGTCTGTAATCCATCGTTTCATTCGTCCTAAGGAAGCTAAAGAAAAACAAATATCCTGTCGTTCTGTAGTTATTGTCGATTTTTATGGCACTACACAGTCGCCACTGTAAAAAACTTAGTTACAAATTAATATAAGCTATACTAGTTGCACTCGTCCGGTATTGCCTTGAGAAGTGTAGCTTGCTGGCCACTTGGAGCGCTACTTTCGCAGAGTATAACAAAAATGAGCAGGAGCGTTGTAATTGTATGTGTTATACTGTGATTTAGAGAGTTCCGGAAGCTTCGTTGTGACTACAAGGAAACGCTGATTTCCTAGTGAAACAGAAATGCTTTATAATACACACTCGCAAAATCATTATCCTTGCTTTCCCACAGTAGTTTTTACGCTGACATAACAAGTCATGGAATACCTCGTAATATCGTGCCAGACCCGGCGTAGTGCAGCAACTCGACGTGGCATGGGCTCAACAAGCCATTGATCCGTGCTGCCTCTATAGCCGTCCATAATTGCGAAAGCGTTGCAGATGCAGAATTTTGTGCACGAACTGACCTTCGATGGGATTCATGTTGGGCGATCTGGACGGAAAAATCATTCGCTCGAATTGCCCACAATATTCTTCAAAGCAGCCCCGTTCTGGCCCAGTAGCATGTTTGGCAACACGAAGTCCATGAATGGCTGTAAATGGTCTCGAAGTAGCCGAACACAATCCTTTATAGTCAATGATCCGTTCAGCTGGACCAGAGGACCCAGTCCGTTCCAGGTAAACGCAACCCACACTACTATGGAGCCACCACCAGCTTGCACAGTGCCTTGTTGACAACTTGGGGGCCATGCATTCGTAGGTCTACGCCACACACTAACCCCTACCATCAGTTATTACCATCTCAAATCGGGACTGATCTGTCTTACAGGGTGCAACCAATATGATAAAAAGCCGAGGAGAGGTACTTCAGTTGCTGTCGTGCTGTTAGCAAAGGCACTCGCCTCGATCACCTGTGCCATAGCCCACTGACACCAAATCTCGCCGCATTGCCTGCCCTAACGGATACGTTCGTCGTACCGTAAACTGACTTTACTTGAGCCCTGGGGTGTAACTTGGACCCAAAGAAAAAAAAAAGTATCAAATCAGTTCAGGATCTGCTGTAACGCTCGTATACATCTGATTAACCATTTCCTCGACAGGTACCAGCACTAGCTAGCGCCCAATGCGCTCCGTAGTGTTCCTGCTTTTTCGCGCTTTCTCACAGCTAACGTTATGTTGTAGTGTAGTTAAATAACGGATCGTCGCCGAGGACGGAAATTTCCATAGAGGATAATAAATTGTACAAAGACTAAAGTGACTGTCATGTTTTGTAGCGATGCTGCATAATCATCTTTCTCGCCATACGCAATATATCAAGCGGAACATCTTTGGATAAATTGGACAGAAAAAGGACCAGCGGGTATTAGGTACAACCGAAGTAAGCATGGTTGAATTGACCATGCAATATCTGACGACTGGTTTATCACCCACCTTCCGCCTATGCTCAGGAAACAAGAAGACACTAAGACTGTAATTGGAGATAATTTGTGATTCCATAGCCAATTTGTCTGCCACCGATCTCCTTACATCTGATACGCGGCCCCTCGATATAGCCTACTTTAAGCCCTCGGCAGCAAAACGGAGAGATACTTTAACCAAATGAAAAGCGCCTGAAGCTGGAAAGAAATCAGCATTTTTGCGCGAAGACCAGTCCCGTACGTTATTAAAAACTGTATTAAACGAGATGGAGACTAAATTTCTAAGTAATCTGGAAGCAGGTTTTAAGACGACTGGAATTTTCCCCACAAATAAGGATGGAATTTCATCTCGTTTGCCAAAACAAGGTAGATCAGTGAACTTAGATCTTGGAGTCGCGTTCTTAGCTCACATTCATAAAAAGAGGTGAGAGTGTGTTTATGTCTGGGAAGTTTGGTGGCCAGCAGAATTGTTTAAACTCAGTAGTGTGTCCCTTGAGCCACTCTGCAACAATTCTGGACGTATGGGGTGTCATATTGCCGTGCTGGAATTGCTCAAGTCCGTCGGGATGCGCCATGGATATGAACTGATCAGAGAGATGCTTATATACGTGTCACCAGTCAGAGTAGTATATAGAAGTATCATGTGTTCTATATCACTCAAAGTGCACACGCCCCAAACCATTACAGAACCGCCTCCAGCTTGAACAGTGCCCTGCTGACATTCAGGGTCCATGGGTTCATGAGGTTGTCTCCATATCCATATACGTCCATCCGTTGAAACGAGACTCGTCCGACCAGGCAACACGTTTTCAGTCTTAAACAGTTCTATATCTGTGTCGACGGGCCCAGGCGAGGCGTGAACCTTTGTCGTGCAGTCAATGGTACACGAGTGGACCTTCGGCTTAGAGAGGCCAAATCGATGATGTTTCGTTGAATGGTTCGTGTGCTGACACTTTTTAATGGCCCATCTTTGAAATCTGGAGCAATTTGCGGAAGGGGTTGTATTTCTGTCACGTTGAACGACTCTTCACTCGTCGTTGGTCCCGTTCTTGCAGGATCTTTACCGGCCACAGCGATGTTGGAGATTTGATGTTTTACGGTATTCCTAATATTCACGGTACACCCGTAAGTGGTCGTACGGGAAAATCCCCACTTCATCGCTGTCTCGGAGATGCTGTGTCCCATCGCTCCTGCGCCGACTATAGCAGCACGTTTAAACTCACTTGAATCTTGATAACCTGCCACTGTAGCAGCAGTAAGCGATCTAACAACTACGCCAGGCGTTGCCGACCGCAGCGCCGTATTCTGCCTGTTTACACATCTCATGCCTGTTTACGTATCTCTGTATTTGAATACAATTTATAAGTAATACATTTACTTAATGTACATTTCTTCCACAAGCTGGCTAGCGTAATGAGATTGCCACCGCTAAAGTTTCCCATTGCCCTCTTAAAGCAGTACATTAAAACTTCTGTGTGAAATCTGGGAATTGACGGATGAAGATATTAAAACACTTGCCCTATTTTAACATATTTTTTTTTCAAGTATAGTGACGGGGTTCAACTGTTAAACGAACTGACGACGGATAAAGATTTGAGCAACAGAACTGCAGAAAGATGAAATCCTTCAAGGAACGAAAACAGTTTAAATGAAACGAGAAAATTGTGCCGTCATAAATTTCGCCGGCCAAAGTGGCCGAGCGGTTAAAGGCGCTACAGTATGGAACCGCACGACCGCTACGGTCGCAGGTTCGAATCCAGCCTCGGGCATGGATGTGTGTGATGTCCTTAGGTTAGTTAGGTTTTCAAATGGCTCTGAGCACTATGGGACTTAACATCTATGGTCATCAGTCCCCTAGAACTTAGAACTACTTAAACCTAACTAACCTAAGGACAGCACACAACACCCAGCCATCACGAGGCAAAGAAAATCCCTGACCCCGCCGGGAATCGAACCCGGGAACCCGGGCGTGGGAAGCGAGAACGCTACCGCACGACCACGAGATGCGGGCATGTTAGGTTTAAGTAGTTCTAAGTTCTAGGGGACTTATAACCACAGCAGTTGAGTCCCATAGTGCTCAGAGCCATTTTTTTGTCATGAATTTCTAATCCACAGACTGCAATGAAAATTCTTGTGATATTATCACTATGTATTCCGCCAAGCGAAAGAAGTGCTGCCAAACGCAGTCCAACATGGTAATACTTACGGATGCCAATAGTTTGAGAGATTTGAAATTGTCCGGGCGTATGGATTGTTTCACAAAATTTCCGGCGAACGGGCGGATGTCTGCAACTTGCTGCCACTATATTTCGACGCAGAGTCTTCTGGCCAAGTTCAGGTGAATACTTACGAAAATCCACTGGGTTCACGTACGTAAGACCCCACAGGGGCATTCATGGTGCAGTCGGCGTTGCACACACGGTTCTGCTGCAAATCTGTACGCTGCTCATGTCTGTAGCGCTCTCTGTAATTGCTAAGATGAATATCCAATGTATGAATGTTCGAAAAAAAAAAAAAGACACAACGCATTCATTTAACTGATAGCCTCAGTGGGCTATGAATCCGCAGCCGCCAGTGCAGGTGCACAGATGCGTCCGACCTCCAAACGAGAATCTAAAATTAGCGAGCGTGGAGTATATGGACGGGGACTGCGGGTAAGTGGTGGCGCTACGTGCTAATGTGAGTCGGCCGAGAGCTTGCTCAGACAGTCCGCGCATTTGCATTAACGCTGTGTCCGGGTGACGCAGTGGTTAACCCAATTGCCTAGTAAGCAGGAAATTCTGGATTCGAGTCCCTGTCCGACACACATTTTCACTCGTCGCAGCTAGTATCGTCAGTTCCTTTCCTTTTTTCTTTTATTTCCCCCACTCCACCTTCAATTTATTGAATATCCATTATTCTGTGAACTCACTACATGTCATCGGCAACAGGTCTGGGGCTGACATTACAGCGTTGTTAGAGCACAGTCTCTCCTTGAAGTACTTTTTATTTAACGAGCTTCTTTAACAATCTGACGGTGTCACCATGGGGCGTCCTGTGTCTCTTTAAACCAACACTATTCTGGCAACACGTTGATGACACTTTTCTACTTTGGCGTCATGGTTTGTACAATCTCCGAGAGTTCCTTCTACACCTAATCTCCATACTTGAAAATATAGATTTCCATCTATGGAGAGGGAGAAAGTAACTCTTACTTGCCATTTTTAGACGGCTTGGTGGAACGTAACAGCGATGGCTTGGGCATACGGTGTTTCGAAAGCCCACGCACAGACTTATGATTACAGGCTACTTACTAGTTGCCAACATCCAACAAATATGATCGAAAGATCTTAATCTACCGAGTCCATGCCATCTCTGATATCAATAATCTGCAAACGAAACTGGAACACCTGCAAACTGTGTTCCTGACCAATGGCTGTTCGTCTCATCAAGTGCAGAGTGGGCTACAGGCGTACAAACTAAAGAGCAAGGAAGATGCTGGCCCTCAAAACGACTGCTTATCTACCATACGTTGGAAACCTTTCAGCAATAATAGGCACAATTTTAAGAAGGCATAAAGGCATCCTTTCGTCCTCCCTCCAACGGTTGCATGCGAATGCTGCAAATCTTATTATGACTGACGACGCCCACTGTGAAGGACCTTATTGAATGGCATGCGCCACCGTACTCACCTACACCAAGCCAGTGAACCAGCTATCGCCAAACACTGTGCTCCCACTGGTCATATGATGAAATACAATGAACCAAAAATTGTAGCCCATAGGTCAAACTTTTGGAGCTCCATCATGAATGAATCAGAGGAAATAAGACTGTCTCTTTATTAATAGTCCTTTATTAATCTAGACGCGGCTTCCAGTTAAATTCTGACTGGAATCCTGTCTTACAAAGACTTCGTGTTCTGCGTAGCCAGCGTCATTCTCGACGACCTCGATCACCGCAGAGGACACGCGTTGTAGCGCACAGATTTGCAGCGGACGCATGTACGCAACTCCAACTGGATACACCACGGATGTACCGGAGGGGTGTCAAATATGTGAGCTCAGAGCATTTTCGTCAGCATTCACCTTAAGACGGTCAGAGTAAGCAAGTTGTAGACATCCGGCTGTTCGCCTGAAATTATAAAGAGCAATCTGGGACATGTTTAAAGATCGAAGACTACTTGATGTGGAAAGGGAATTGTGCTGTAACTTCTAATAGTAGGATGAAATTGACCAATTTTGGAATAAGAAAACAAAGAATGAAGTCTTAAGTTAAAGGACAAATGCAAACATTTCACTAATTATTATAGTGTGTGGAGTATTATTGTAATTGTTTGTTGCAGAAATGGAAATTAAAATTTGTATGCATACGTGCACTCATACATACAAAGGTTGGAAAAAGATATGGAAACATCGCCAGAAATGCATACACTCCTGGAAATGGAAAAAAGAACACATTGACACCGGTGTGTCAGACCCACCATACTTGCTCCGGACACGGCGAGAGGGCTGTACAAGTAATGATCACACGCACGGCACAGCGGACACACCAGGAACCGCGGTGTTGGCCGTCGAATGGCGCTAGCTGCGCAGCATTTGTGCACCGCCGCCGTCAATGTCAGCCAGTTTGCCGTGGCATACGGAGCTCCATCGCAGTCTTTAACACTGGTAGCATGCCGCGACAGCGTGGATGTGAACCGTATGTGCAGTTGACGGACTTTGAGCGAGGGCGTATAGTGGGCATGCGGGAGGCCGGGTGGACGTACCGCCGAATTGCTCAACACTTGGGGCTTGAGGTCTCCACAGTACATCGATGTTGTCGCCAGTGGTCGGCGGAAGGTGCACGTGCCCGTCGACCTGGGACCGGACCGCAGCGACGCACGGATGCACGCCAAGACCGTAGGATCCTACGCAGTGCTGTAGGGGACCGCACCGCCACTTCCCAGCAAATTAGGGACACTGTTGCTCCTGGGGTATCGGCGAGGACCATTCGCAACCGTCTCCATGAAGCTGGGCTACGGTCCCGCACACCGTTAGGCCGTCTTCCGCTCACGCCCCAACAACGTGCAGCCTGCCTCCAGTGGTGTCGCGACAGGCGTGAATGGAGGGACGAATGGAGACGTGTCGTCTTCAGTGATGAGAGTCGCTTCTGCCTTGGTGCCAATGATGGTCGTATGCGTGTTTGGCGCCGTGCAGGTGAGCGCCACAATCAGGACTGCATACGACCGAGGCACACAGGGCCAACACCCGGCATCATGGTGTGGGGAGCGATCTCCTACACCACTGGTGATCGTCGAGGGGACACTGAATAGTGCACGGTACATCCAAACCGTCATCGAACCCATCGTTCTACCATTCCTAGACCGGCAAGGTAACTTTCTGTTCCAACAGGACAATGCACGTCCGCATGTATCCCGTGCCACCCAACGTGCTCTAGAAGGTGTAAGTCAACTACCCTGGCCAGCAAGATCTCCGGATCTGTCCCCCATTGAGCATGTTTGGGACTGGATGAAGCGTCGTCTCACGCGGTCTGCACGTCCAGCACGAACGCTGGTCCAACTGAGGCGCCAGGTGGAAATGGCATGGCAAGCCGTTCCACAGGACTACATCCAGCATCTCTACGATCGTCTCCATGGGAGAATAGCAGCCTGCATTGCTGCGAAAGGTGGATATACACTGTACTAGTGCCGACATTGTGCATGCTCTGTTGCCTGTGTCTATGTGCCTGTGGTTCTGTCAGTGTGATCATGTGATGTATCTGACCCCAGGAATGTGTCAATAAAGTTTCCCCTTCCTGGGACAATGAATTCACGGTGTTCTTATTTCAGTTTCCAGGAGTGTATTTCAACATACAATGTCCACTCACCTTAATCTGACCAGCTGTCAGAAGCCTGAATACCCACAGTTTCCAGTGCGGATGTGCAGGTAGAGAGTGAATGCTTTGGATGATACTGACAGGGGTGTGGAGCCATGCCCACTCTATTACTGTGGCCAGCAGCGCTAGGTCTCTCGGTTGAGGATGCATGGCGCGAAATGACCGTTCGAAGTTTTTGCACAGATTGTCGGTGCCTGGTGGCCAGAGGAGCTCAGTGAACTCATGCCGGTTCTCACTGAACTACGCACGTTCACTGCTGGCTGTGTGAAACGTTGGATTGCCCTGCTGGTAGATGCCATCGTGCTGCGGAGAAACAAACTGCGCTGAGGCCACGATCCCGAAGGGTAGATGCATACTTATGTTGATCCACTGTGCCTTCCGGAATGACGAGATCAGCCAGAGAATGGCGCGAAAACATTCCCCAGCCCGTAACGTTCCATCCCCCGTTTTACGACTGTTGTTGCGCAGCCGTACATGCCAACGGCAGTCTGTCCCATGCTGCATAGAACGCGATTCATCTGAAAAGGCCGCCAGTCCCACTCAGTGGACGTCGAGTTCCGGTATTGGCGTGCTAATTCCAAACTTTGACGTCGATGAACAGTAGTTAGCACGGGTGCAAAAACCATGCTCCTGCTACGGAGGTCCATATGCAGTAACTTTCGCTAAGTGGCCTTTAAGGAGACACTGGTCGTAGCCCCCTTGGTTCATTTGGTCGGTTAGTTTTCAAAAGTTGCACATCTATTCACCCGCACACATTTCCGCAGCCGTCGTTCCCCCATGTCATCTATACTCTGTGGTGCAACACCGTTGCCTCGGCGCCGGGTTTGGTTAAATGGTTCAAATGTCTCTGAGCACTATGGGACTTAAAAACTGAGGTCATCAGTCCCCTATAACTTAGAACTACTTAAACCTAACTAACCTAAGGACATCACACACGTCCATGCCCGAGGCAGGATTCGAACCTGTGACCGTAGCGTAACAGTGTGGACTGAAGCGCCTAGAACCGCTCGGCCACATCGGCCGTCCGGGTTTGGTTAACGCCATATTCTCAAGCACGTTATACTTTAACCACGGCAATAAGCGACAGTTTACACACTTACAATTAGCCGTTTCGGAAATGCTTACACTCGCCTTTTACACTCGAGAGCCAATAATTATAACTTTTTGAAAAACAGATAAATCGCCCCGTTTCCGCACTGCGACAACGACTGCATTGTTTTACATGTCCCCCGCCATGCTTTATACCTTTCACTGACTTTGACGTCGAATATAAGTGGTGGTCACATTGATGTGACTGGACCGTTGCGGCATTTTGCACTCAGAAAAACGACGCATCAGCAAAGATTATCCGAATCGGACGGAAATCGGTATATCTGATGCCCATGTTCTTATAAATGATTACAATTTCAGAAAAATTGGATGATTTATTCAAGAGAGAGAGCAAGTCAGTAACGCGTTGGTCCACCTATTGCACTTATGCAAGCAGTTATTCGGCTTGGCTATAATTGATATAGTTGTTGGATGTTCTTGGAGGGATATCGTACCAAATTCTGTCCAATTGGCGCGTTGGAGAAACAAAATCCCGAGCTGGTTGCAGGCCCTCCCCATAATGATCCAAACGTTCTCAAACTGGGAAGAGACCCAGCGACAAGCAGCAGAAGCTATCGCCATGTGAGGGCTGGCATTACCTTACAGAAATGCAAGCCTAGGATGGCTTGCCATGAAGGGGAGCGTAGAATATCGTCGACATATCGCTGTGGCTGTAATGACACCCAGAGGGGATCCGCTATGAAATGAAATGGCGCTGCAGAGCACACTCCTGGTTTTCCGGCCGTACGGCGGGCGGCAGTCAGGTTGGTATCCCACCGTTATCTGGGGCTTCTCCAGACACGCCTTCGCTGGTAATCGGGGCTCAGTTCGAAGTGGGTCTCACCACTGAAGACAACTGTTCTCGCATCTTTTCACTTGCAGACCTCTGCACTGTTCTTTCGTACACTTCAGTTCTGATTGTACAGAGCAGGATCATCCACGGCGTGCAGAACTGCAAACATGCACAATGTACAACGGCCTGTCTCGATACTACTCTGTGCTTCGCAGCTTCGCTCGGTCTTTTTCGGTACTGCTCGGTATAGAGCGACATTCCATTTAGCAGTCCGATGCGACACTTACCTCCGGCATTTTGCTTGTTTTTTTTTTTCGGTTGTAAGTTTCCTTTAATTTACGTCTATGGTCACTATCTTTTTTGTTTAACAAATCACCGGTTTCGGTCTTTAATGACCATCATCAGATCTGCTTCATAAAAACAAAGTCCTAATGTACTGCAGCCATAGTGGACTACTTTCTTTTGTTCGTCAGAATCGTAGTGTGAGCGTTGTTTATGCTTCGCCATTTTTTCTTGGTATAAAGGAAGTTCACAGATCCACTGGCTACATGCATTAAAAGGGGGAATCTAGCGACCTATCGTCACAAGTCTTTTAAAAATGAATTCCCATCACTGAGGAGAAGAATGAGAAGTCTCAGAATCTATTACGCTCTTGGAAATCGACGGGTCTGAAATGACATTACAACATCATGCAGAAAGGATTCAGAGATTTAGCTGACGATGAAAGAGTAAAAAATTACAACTATCGGCAGACGATTTGTACAGATTTCGTTCTTCTGTACTTCCTGCTACTACTCTTACTTTTACTTTACTTAGGTACAACGGAGGTGTAGGACTCTTGGGGAATGGGAACGGACAAGAAATATAGTTTGCTGGCATGGAACAAGTGATGAAAACTGCTAACATGAACAGTAAATTTTCTGAAGTCGTGCGGATTATTACATTGTCAGTTGCAATAATTTTTGATGGAACTGAACGAAGAGTATGAAAACGTTATTTATTACTACGAACTACGGTTTTTAAGTCAAAGGGCTTGCCTGGAACGATTTTTCGATTTAAGACCCGTCACTGTTGAATTTCTGTCGGAGAGAGGAAAACAAGAACAAAAATTAGATGATTCAGAATGGATTGAAGACCTCGCATTTTAAATAGAATTAATTGCAGACTGTCCCCAGAAAGACATAGCAAAGCGAGTAGCAACTTATTTCTAATTTCTCGTCGAAAGCGGATGCACTTAAAAGAAGAAACACAGAACTTCTGATATAAAACAACGACCATTTACCTACGCTCACTGGCGTTGAAGGAAACGCATATTTTTGAGAATTTGTTGTGGCATTGAAAGAATTACAAGAATAGTTGTCTAAACTTTTTAAGGACATTGCCAACCTTGTACCTGTTTTTGAGCTGTTCTCGGGATCTTTGCCGTTTCAATTGAAAGCGCTCCCTTGTTTCTGCTGATGTAGCTGTTTGATCTGCAACGCAGTTCCCGTTTAAAGGGTAAATTCTTTCATGTTAAAACTGTCCTGAAGGTGTACGTTGTTTTTCTCGTGACAGTTTCCGCGTATCCATAATGAGGTTGCAAAAATGATATCAGTGTTGTGGACAACATACGTGCGTAAAAGGCTTATTTCGATTTTGAAACTAAGTAAGTCGTTTCTTAAGAAATTTTTTGAGATTAGCTGTATTAGGTATAGATGTATCATTTATTAATGACACATGAAAAATTGTGCCGGGCCGGGAATCAAAGCAGTATTTCCCGCTTATCGCGAACGGTCGCCTTATCCACTTCGGACCGACCCAAACCTCCATATTCCACAATGTCGACATTTACTAACGCTCGCAACATTACTTGCATTTCAGCGATAGGGAGCGTGAGACAACAAAGCGTTCTATGTTATTATTGTCGTCTTTTTGCCCGTCGAACCACGCGTTACAAAATTTATTTTACAATGTCTCTTCCTTGAGACATGCACGCATCTTTGAAAGAACAGACGTTGTAAGATAATCTTTGTAACTAAGTCATGATTAAGTGGCAATATGTGTGACGAAAATCTGCGAGACTGTCTGCATCTGTCTGTATGCCGACAGCTTGTACCATTTATTAATTTTTCTTTGTCTTCAGCACGCCTTAAATCATTAAATAATACTGAGAATTTGTTTTGTGATCTGTTTTATTGAAAAATACGTAATATGAAACCAATTTACTTAGATACAACTGAGGTGTAGGACACTTAGGGTGTGGAAACGGACAATAAATATAGTTCTATTATTATAATGCTAATGGCCCAGTGCCACCAAGGTCACACTCGGTTAGGCATTGAAAACTGTGAGCTCATTCAGTTCATATAAGTTGAGGGACACATCCAGGGAATATCACAGAGCAGCCGATGGAGTCCCCCTTGCTTAGACTCATTAGTATGAGGTTACATGCTGTGATCCAGTAAACATACTGCAATTCCTCTTTTAATAAATGATGCTATTCCTAGGCACTGTCGTGAAGTACTTCGGTTTGCTGGCTCCATCACCTTTTGGCACGTTTGTTGGTGGAAGCTGCTGCATCAGTGAGATCCTGATCTCCCGTTCAAAGTGCAAGGTAATGACGCGGCAGCGCTGATGGGTAAGGAACTTCATTGGCGTGTGGGGTGTGAGTATGCTCCGCCCGATGCTGGAACTCCGATAAGCAGGGCTTAATTAACGAAGCGGCGGGGGGTGGCTGGTCTGGCCTTCGGGTAGAGGGTGTAAGTTGATGCTTTCGCATCGAGCAAGAAAATGGAAAAGTTGACATCCGACAATTTCGTTAAATACACGACAGAGGCAACTCGACCTCACAAAAGAGTTTTGAGTCTACCTATAGATCAAGGCCATGATTTTTCTGATTGTTTCGGTGTGGGTAAATTTCTGTGTTATCCAGGGAAACTAATGCACGTAGTCTGATTTCTGGACGGGAATTAGCTTCACGCGAACGAATTAGGAGCCTCCTTGGTGTGTGCATTCATTCCCTTCAATGTCAAAATACGAGATATTAAAGTCATCATATCCTCTGTGAGAGGCAAACTGCATCTTGATTTAAATTGACAGATTATGCTGAATTGATACGGAACCAGACGCTTTTTGAATTTGGTACCGTTTAAGTTTATACCATTAACTAGATTTAGAGCCACTGCAGGATCATCACCAGATGGAGCAACATTACTCTCTCGAGCATGTGAAACTTGACGCTAGGCTCGTGCTGGTGGTGAAAATAACGGAAATTTAGGCATACGTTTACCAGATGATTACAATACGAAAACATCTATAGATGCTAAGGAGCAGTGCAACGTAAGTTTCGTAAAACATGACGATCTATTCGTTTCGTAAACGCTTCTTTAATCTAAATTAACGTTATTTCTACCAGCGACCAGGCGAGGTGGGGAATTGGTTAGTACACTGGACACGCATTCGGGAGGACGGTTCCAACACGCGTCCCGCCATCCAGATTTAGGTTTTCCGTGATTACCCTAAATCGCTCCAAGCAAATGCCGGGATGGTTCATCTTAAAGGGAACGGCCGATTTCCTTCCCCATACTTGACACATTATAAGCTTGTGCTCCATCCTAATGACCTCGATGGCGGCGGGACGTTAAGCCCAGTTTCCACCAGCAACGCGACCGTTGCACATGCTGGAGGTACTAATGTTTTTGTACCACCTCCATCTGATAAATAGCTTACAGCCGCTCGAAAACTGATTCATGGTACAATCTACCGTATCAAATTCAAAAAACGACTGGTAGCACACCTTACCTACACTACTGGCCATTAAAATTGCTACACGAAGAAGAAATGCAGATGATAAACGGGTATTAATTGGACAAATATATTATACTAGAACTGACATGTGATTACATTTTCACGCATTTTGGGTGCATAGATCCTGAGAAATCAGTAACCAGAACAACCACCTCTGGTCGTAATAACGGCCTTGATACGCCTGGGCATTGAGTCAAACAGAGCTTGGATGGCGTGTACAGTACAACTGGCCACGCAGCTTCAACACGATACCACTGTTCATCAAGAGTAGTGACGCGTATTGTGACGAGTCAGTTGCTCGGCCACCGTTGACCAGACGTTTTCAGTTGGTGAGAGACTTGGAGAATATGCTGGCCAGGGCAGCAATCGAACATTTTCTGTATCCAGAAAGGTCCGTACAGGACCTGCAACATGCTGTCGTGCATTATCCTGCTGAAATGTAGGGTTTACCGAGCGAGGTGGCGCAGTGGTTAAACAGTGGACTCGCATTCGGGAGGACGACGGTCCAATCCCGCGTCCGGCCATCCCGATTTAGGTTTTCCGTGATTTCCCTAAATCGCTCCAGGCAAATGCCGGGATGGTACCTTTCAAAGGGCACGGCCGACTTCCTTCCCCGTCTTTCCCTAATCCGATGAGACCGATGACCTCGCTGTCTGGTCTCCTTCCCCAAAACAACCCCCCCCCCCCCAATTGTAGGGTTTCGCAGGGATCGAATGAAGGGTAGAGCCGCGGGTCGTAACACATCTGAAATGTAACGTCCACCGTTCAAAGTGCCGTCAATGCGAACAAGAGGTGACCGAGACGTGTAACCAATGGCACCCCATATCATCACGCCGGGTGATACGCCAGTATGGCGATGACGAATACACGCTTCCAATGTGCGTTCATCGCAATGTCGCCAAACACGGATGCGACCATCATGATGCTGTAAACGGAACCTGGATTCATCCGAAAAAATGACGTTTTGCCATTCGTGCACCCAGGTTCGTCGTTGAGTACACCATCGCAGGCGCTCCTGTCTGTGGTGCAGCGTCAAGGGTAACCGCAGCCATGGTCTCCGAGCTGATAGTCCATGCTGCTGCAAACGTCGTCGAACTGTTGGTGCATATGGTTGTTGCCTTTCAAACGTCCCCATCTGTTGCCTCAGGGATCGAAACGTGGCTGCACGATCAGTTACAGTCATGCGGATAAGATGCCTTTCATCTCGACTGCTAATGATACGAGGCCGTTGGGATCCAGCACGGCGTTCCGAATTACCCTGCTGAACCCATCGATTACATATTCTAACAGTCATTGGAACTCGACCAAAGCGAGCAGCAATGTCACGATACGATAAACCGCAATCGCGATATGCTACAATCCGACCTTTATCAAAGTGGAAACGTGATGGTACGCATTTCTCCTTCTTACACGAGGCATCACAACAACGTTTCACCAGGCAACGCCGATCAACTGCTGTTTGTGTATGAGAAATCGGTTGAAAACTGTCCTCAAGTCAGCACGTTGTAGGTGTCGCTATCGGCGCCAACCTTGTGTGAATGCTCTGAAAATATCACAGCATCTTCTTCCTGTCGGTTAAATTTCGTGTCTTTAGCACGTCATCTTCTTGGTAGCAATTTTAATGGCCAGTAGTGTATATACACCGCGTTGACACTGAATACTAATTACTCATAACCTCTTAAGTATTTGATACAAGAAGAAATTCTAGCACAGCTATAATTTATAGATTTATCTGTGTCCGGACATATTAAATTTTTTCCTGGAGGTGACAGTCTTGTATCAGATTGTTTAACTAATTTGTTTGTGATCGTCAGCTGCTAATTTACTCGATTTCGGTCTCCAACGGACTACGTAAATAACTACTTCCGTTTTTTCCAATAAGTGCTGTTGTTTCTGGTCGTTTTTTGCAATTTTACTTTTTTCCTTTCTCTGGAGATAAGTTGTTTACAACCTTGTTACGAAATGTATCTCTTTTCAGAATTTCATGTTCTTCGACTTCCATCTCTTACGCATCACTTGTAATTTTTTGGAGTCAATTGCTCCAGAAGGAGCTTCGTTCCGGTTGACACGCTCTAAAATTCTCCTCAATGTCCTGTTTTCATTGATACTAACCAGATAACCTTCCCATATTAGTCTATTGTTCAGTTATATAGCTTGATTATGTTACAATTCAATATCAAGTTTCACGTATTCAGGTCTGTATAATTAAACGACAGCTACTGTACCGTTTCTTTTTCGTGGTCGAGAAATTGTTCTTGAAGCTACATACTTTCTCAACACATTAATTTTACTTCCCAAGCGTTTGTGCACCAAAAGTTATAAAGGTGGTTCAGCGGTCAGGACCCTTGATCCATGTATTTGATATGGCGGGTTTATACTACCACCCAAATATCATGATTTATATTTTCCCTGGTTTACCTAAATCACTTAAGCGGCGCAGCCGTGGTTCTAGAGAAATGACCTTTGGTGTTTTATTCCTTCATCCTTTGCTAAGTGAGCTAAATACTCCGTTTCTAGTAATCCCATGTCGACGGGAAGCTACACAATAATCTTCCTTCCAATCGTAGCATAAGTTTACAAGACAGACTCTCGTAAGCGACCGAATTAGAGAAACTTATTAGTCGGTAAAGCCACCCGTGAAGCCGGCCGCAGGGGTCTAACCTGGTCATATCACCGAAAGGTACAGTCACCCTCCGGTTCAAAGCAGTGCGGTGGATAAATGCCACCGGAGGCTACCCCTACGGTTTGCTGTAAAAATAATTAAATTTAGTGACGATATGAAACAGGAATAAGTAACAGTGCAGGAGGAAAAATTGATGTAATCTGCAGACAAAATGTTAAAGATGTTAAAGCTGAGTAGCTGAACAGTGTTCACGTTACGACAGGAGGGGCGGGATGCTAAGCGGATTCAGGTTTATGCCGCAGAGAAGAAGAAAAAAAAAGAAGAAGAAGAAAATTCCACGCATATTTATTGATGATGTTATTATGCGATATTATGAAGTGTACTAAGAGGTACAAATCTGCGGAAACGTCACAGCATTTACCGCACGGAATAGGGGTTCAAGGAAACTTCGATAAAAACTAAATAGAAACGGTTCTGCTTATGGGATTTTGTTTTTAAATGCACCAGAAAAACGACCGAGTTTCAAAGAAGTTATGCATGACATTTTAACGAAAACAGGAAGCATCAGAATGGAACTGCCCAGGGTTTATTCAAAAGAAATGTGTTTTCATGTACTTCACAGTTGAAATAAATGAAATCACAGCGATAGTGTGTGACAAGTATTGTCACACAAACGTGCTAGTCTGTTGGATTATTGTGGTATACAGGACATTAGCGTCTAGAATTGTATGCTGTTGCTATAGTTTGTTCACGACGTCCTCATCGAGCTTGCAGGCGGTTACGAGGAGCGGAGGTAGCGAAGTCCGTCTCCGAAGCACAACACATGGATAGCCACGAGTAGAGGGGTGATATGATTCTTCCACTACACATACTCTTACCCACTTGGGCACGGCACGACAATCCCTTCATAACGGCTACGTTACACATAGGTACTGTATTGTTAGGTCGCCAATGTTGGCAGCGGCCGGACACAAAACATTCGTGGCACGAAGTCGACTGTCATCGAACGGCCGATTCAGAACTAGAGAGCCCTCGTTCAGGATGTTGTCAACAAACTATATCTCATCCTCTCTTTCTTGGATATGTACGTAGCGGTTCTTCTACCCTGACCAGGCCTAGTAACTTCTAGTACCCGATTTCGCTATCATGACTGTGACTACCTGAGGTGACAAGGTCTTCGTTACACACAGAAACCGCTGAGTTACCATCCGTAACCTCTCCACTGCTGCACAAGGCTCACAGAGACTTGTTACTAGCGGATCGTAAGGGCAGTGGTGGGGCGAGACGGGGAGCCACGCGATTACCCTCATATCCGTGGAGTGTTCCTGAACGTTTTGGCACTTTCCAGGGCGATGTGATGAAGGTCTCGTTACAGGACGCCAGTGGGGTGCTTCGTCGGAGAGTAAATTCCTGATTGTGAGAGACATATCAGGTGCCTCATTGCATTACATGGAAACGTCTCTTAACTGAGATTACCTCTTCCAAAAACAGTGGTAACTAAGATATTTAAAGAAAAGTGGTTTTGTATGTGTTCATGTTTTGCCATAGCCGTGTACTAACGGGTATCAGGTCTTACTGGGTAACCTTTTAACATAAGAGCAGCAAATGGTGGTGGTTTTGCAATGATACTAATATATGTGTCCTGTTGAGTACTACCAATGTTTATTTTCTCATGTACTCGAGCTCGCAGCAGTACCAATTCCACTACTCCCGTGGATATAAGTGTCTTAATTGATGTCGTATCGTTCAGAGCTGCAAGTTGTAACTACCCAAGATTGATGCCTAGTAAGATTTACTCCATCCATTGATACCCATTTTCGTAATTGGAATTATCGGTATGTTATGCGTAAATTCGCGCGATTCTTGGTTTTTGCAGGGAAGCTCGTTGTATCCGTGTTATTTTAGTTATTAGCATATCATGGTCGTGATTGAAGTTATTTGAACATTTCATATGCACTCAGAAGACATGATAATGGTAACTTCGGAAAGGTTAGATATCGAGAGATTCTTAACTTCAGTTGAAACAGAATTAATTAAAACAATAATTATAAATATTAATAGAAATCTTTTTTTTTTGGTCATCAGTCTACTGACTGGTTTGATGCAGCCCGCCACGAATTCCTTTCCTGTGCTAACCTCTTCATCTCAGAGTAGCACTTGCAACCTACGTCCTCAATTATTTGCTTGACGTATTACAATCTCTGTCTTCCTCTACAGTTTTTGCCCTCTACAGTTCCCTCTAGTACCATGGAAGTCATTCCCTCATGTCTTAGCAGATATCCTATCATCCTGTCCCTTCTCCTTATCAGTGTTTTCCACATATTCCTTTCCTCTCCGATTCTGCGCAGAACCTCCTCATTCCTTACCTTATCAGTCCACCTAATTTTCGACATTCGTCTATAGCACCACATCTCAAGTGCTTCGATTCTCTTCTGTTCCGGTTTTCCCACAGTCCATGTTTCACTACCATACAATGCTGTACTCCAGACGTACATCCTCAGAAATTTCTTCCTCAAATTAAGGCCGGTATTTGATATTAGTAGACTTCTCTTGGCCAGAGATGCTTTTTTTTGCCATAGCGAGTCTGCTTTTGATGTCCTCCTTGCTCCGTCCGTCATTGGTTATTTTACTGCCTAGGTAGCAGAATTCCTTAACTTCATTGACTTCGTGACCATCAATCCTGATGTTAAGTTTCTCGCTGTTCTCATTTCTACTACTTCTCATTACCTTCGTCTTTCTCCGATTTACTCTCAAACCATACTGTGTACTCATTAGACTGTTCATTCCGTTCAGCAGATCATTTAATTCTTCTTCACTTTCACTCAGGATAGCAATCTCATCAGCGAATCGTATCATTGATATCCTTTCACCTTGTATTTTAATTCCCTTCCTGAACCTTTCTTTTATTTCCATCATTGCTTCCTCGATGTAGAGATTGAAGAGTAGGGGTGAAAGGCTACAGCCTTGTCTTACACCCTTCTTAATACGAGGAGCGGAGGTAGAGAAGTCCGTCTTCCGAAGCACAACACATGGATAGCTTACTCCTACTTTTTTCAGAATCTCGAACAGCTTGCACCATTTTATATTGTCGAACGCTTTTTCCAGGTCGACAAATCCTATGAAAGTGTCCTAATTTTTCTTTAGCCTTGCTTCCATTATTAGCCGTAACGTCAGAATTGCCTCTCTAGTCCCTTTACTTTTCCTAAAGCCAAACTGATCGTCACCTAGCGCATTCTCAATTTTCTTTTCCATTATTCTGTATACTATCCTTGTAAGCAGCTTCGATGCATGAGCTGTTAAGCTGATTGTGCGATAATTCTCGCACTTGTCAGCTCTTGCCGTCTTCGGAATTGTGTGGATGATGCTTTTCCGGAAGTCAGATGGTATATCGCCAGACTCATATATTCTACACACCAACGTGAATAATCGTTTTGTTGCCACTTCCCCCAATGATTTTAGAAATTCTGATGGAATGTTATCTATTCCTTCTGCCTTATTTGACCGTAAGTCCTCCAAAGCTCTTTTAAATTCCGATTCTAATACTGGATCCCCTATATCTTCTAAATCGACTCCTGTTTCTTCTTCTATCACATCAGACAAATCTTCACCCTCATAGAGGCTTTCAATGTATTCTTTCCACCTATCTGCTCTCTCCTCTGCATTTAACAGTGGAATTCGCGTTGCACTCTTAATGTTACCACCGTTGCTTTTAATGACACCAAAGGTTGTTTTGACTTTCCTGTATGCTGAGTCTGTCCTTCCGACAATCATATCTTTTTCGATGTCTTCACATTTTTCCTGCAGCCATTTCGTCTTAGCTTCCCTGCACTTCCTATTTATTTCATTCCTCAGCGACTTGATTTCTGTATTCCCGATTTTCCTGGAACATGTTTGTACTTCCTCCTTTCATCAATCAACTGAAGTATTTCTTCTGTTACCCATGGTTTCTTCGCAGCTACCTTCTTTGTACCTATGTTTCCCTTCCCAACTTTTGTGATGGCCCTTTTTAGAGATGTCCATTCCTCTTCAACTGTACTGCCTACTGCGCTATTCCTTATTGCTGTATCTATAGCGTTAGAGAACTTCAAACGTATCTCGTCATTCCTTAGTACATCCGTGTCGCACTTCTTTGCGTATTGATTCTTCCTGACTAATGTCTTGAACTTGAGCCTACTCTTCATCACTACTATATTGTGATCTGAGTCTATATCTGCTCCTGGGTACGCCTTACAATCCAGTATCTGATTTCGGAATCTCTGTCTGACCATGATGTAATCTAATTGAAATCTTCCCGAATCTCCCGGCCTTTTCCAAGTATACCTCCTCCTCTTGTGATTCTTGAACAGGGTATTATATTCTGCAATAATGCATGAGTTTCTACTTTTAATGTGTCAAAAAGCTGTTATCACACATTAAATTTTAATATCAGTATCACATCTTTGAAAGTTATCTTTAATACAATATTGTGTTTGGTAGTATGTTGGCACCAAGAGTGGCAGAGAGAGTTGCTATGAGCTGTATTTAAATTATGGACTGTGTTGACACTGTAATGGACTTGTTACGAGCAAAGTTTTCTATTAAATATTTCAAGATTTTGGCAAGTTTTATGAAAAGAGTTGCAGACTTTGTTCATGTGGCAGGAAGGTTTGAAGAAAAAATGTGGTGTGCTCAGAAAAGTATTTCAGTCATTTCACAGCAAGCTGGGACCTCATTTTTTGAAGTATCTGAATGAAACTGGGCTGCCCCTGGACACTGACGCCACAAGATATGTTGAAATGACTCTTTTATTTGATAGTGTGCTTTCGGGTGTTTTGCCAAATTGCTGTTAACATTTTATGCACAATGATTCCACGACCGACGAAGCTTTCTTCTGGAGCTGCTGCTGGTTGGGAGCCGAGGCATCGAGTGCACATAACAAACCTCGCAGCATCTGAAGAATATGGTTGAGTTGGTCGTCGAAACATCGTGCATAAAATGTCGACAACAAACCGGCCGAACACCCGGGAGCACACTATTAATAAATAGCAGCGAGAAAGCCTGAGCATCACGTTTTTCTTTTTCTTTTCTACAACGGCTACCCGTTATAAAATTCACTTCCTTGCAATAAATTTGGTATACACACTATACGCAATGGTGTAATTCATCTACGCAATTTATTAATAATTATTGTTCAACAGTAGTCGGGGATTTAGAAGGACTAGAGCCTTTTTTTTCTTAATGAGGTGATATTGAGATCTGAATAACAAACAGAAACGTTAGATATTGTTTATTTATTATCAAATCCAGCCCTAACAAAGACTTTTAGATGATGCAGCCCAATATGCCCTTCACAAGTGCTGCCACCACATCTATTTAAAAACGAAAATAGTACCATGTGAAATACCTCACCGCTGTAGCAATCAAATCAACGGATTTGACTCTTCTGAGGTTGTGCCAGCAACTGCTCTCCTTCAGCTGCGCCAGCTTCTTTAGTAAAGGTGGCTTCCGACGTACACCTGAACCCCGTCATTAGCGGTTGGTTACGTTGAGCTACCAAATTTCGGGGATGTTGATTGCTACGTTATACGTGCATTACCAAACAGTCCCAGACATTTTCTATGGGATTAAGGATCGGATGACTTAGCGAGCCAGCCGAGGTGTCGAAAGGTGACTGAGGATCGTATGCGTGCAACCCGGTAGACAGATCTACTGTCATCCTAGAAGGCGGGTATGTGTCATCAGCGTACTCGCCACGAATACACAGTGTTTATTCAAAATAGTCTCCCTCTTAACCAATACACAGCAGAAATCGTTATAAAATCGTTTTGAAATAGTCACTGTAGTGCTATTTTGGAATTGCATTTAGTACTGCGTCGTAGCGGTGTCCTTTCATTGGCATCTTCAGCTGGGGGAACAAGCAGAAGTCGGTTGGGGCCAAATCTTACGAATACGGTCGGTGATCCAGGACTGTGATCCGTTTGCTGGCGAAAAACTTGAGCACGATATTCTCTCTATGTGCTGGGATGTTGTCGTAGAGGGCGATCAGGAACTTTCCACTGGGTATATGGGTTAAATTCGATGAATTCTCGCCCACAAACGCCAAACTTAACCCAAAACTCGCTGCTGTCTCACTGCTCCATCGCCATTTTCTTACGAGTACTTCTAGCGACCAGGATGCCTTCTGCAACGATGCTGTTGAAACTTCAATGATCGTAACTCCACAACTCGCCATGACATAGCATTGCAGTCTGGAATTTCACACCCGCAATCCTAACGGCCGGTCGTTGTGACCGATCGGTTCTAGGCGCTTCAGTCCGGAACTGCGCTGCTGCTACGGTCGCAGATTCGAATGCTGACTCGGGCATGGATGTGTGTGATGTCCTTAGGTTAGTTAGGTTTAAGTAGTTCTAAGTCTAGGGGACTGATGACCTCAAATGTTAAGTCCCATAGTGCTCAGAGTCATTTGAACCAATCCTACCGCAACGGGGACACACTGTGTATACTGAAGAAAGGGCAACACTTAGTCACCGATTATGTTGCGAAAAAAAAAAAAAGTATTCGGGCTCATTTTCACGGTAACCCGAATGAGTGAGCCCAAGTTATAGTAAAAATACGTTCCCAAAACCCATCAACCAACTGGGGCCCTAACTACACCCTCCATGCGCTGCTGTTTAACCATCTAATTGGGTCGTCACAGCACTCGACGCTTTGCGTCTTCATTCCCCCAACCAGCCACTCTCACGTTTCTTTCCTTAGCCAACTGAAGATGTGCATGGTCTAGTCTCATTAATGTGATTTCCACCTATGTTCAACGTCAACGTGCAATAGCAACTCACAGGCGGAAGGTGGCAGTACTAGCAATGGCGGCTATGTAAAGCGTGTCGGGAGGACGAGAAAAACAGTACAGTCGTTGTCGTAATGAGGAAAGGGGACTATTTATCTGACGTCGAAAAGGGCATGGTCATTGGCTTTCGGGCCAAGGGTGGAAGCATTTCGGAAATGGCTAAGTTCAGAAACTGTTCGCATGCCGCCGTAGTTAAAGTACGCCTTGCATGGCAAAATGGTGCTACAAAAAACCGGTGCCGAGGCAACCGTGGTGCACCACTGGACATAGATGACAGGCACGAACGAGGGCTGCAGAGATGTGTGCGGGCGAACAGACGTGCAACGGTTAAGCAGCTGACCCTCCAGATGAACCAGGGGCTACTAAGAGTGTCTTTTCAACGACCGTTCAGCGAACGTTGCTGTGTATGGTTCTCCGCAGCAGTCGTCTGCTTCATGCACCCATCCTGACTGCTGTTCATAGGCGACGAAAGCTGGAATGCCGGCCGAAGTGGCCGCGCGGTTAAAGGCGCTGCAGTCGGGAACCGCAAGACCGCTACGGTCGCAGGTTCGAATCCTGCCTCGGGCATGGATGTTTGTGATGTCCTTAGGTTAGTTAGGTTTAACTAGTTCTAAGTTCTAGGGGACTAATGACCTCAGCAGTTGAGTCCCATAGTGCTCAGAGCCATTTGAACCATTTGAAAGCTGGAATTTGCGACCACTAGTCAAAGTCCAACGAGTGGCGCCAAGTTTTTTTTTTTTTCTTACATGAATCACGTTTCATGCTCCGTCGGACAGATGGTTGTTGGCGCTTGCTGCGTGAAGCGTCTGAAAGCAAAGGCCCCAGGCTGAAGGAGGAAGCGTTATGGTCTGGGGAATGTTTTCCTGGCATTCCGTGGGTGATCTTGTCATTCTGGAAGGCACAATACATCAACACAAGCATGCATCTATCCTCGGGGATCATGTCCACCCCCACACGCAATATGGTTTTCCGTGGCACCATGCCATCTGCCAGCAGGACAGTGCAACTTATCACACAGCTTGCAGCGCACGTGCGTGGTTCGAAGAGTACCAAGATCAGTTTGCCGTACGCCCCTGATCCTCCAGATTTACACCGAATCGAGAATCTGTGCGATCACCTCGGCTGACATGGATCCTAATTCGAGAAAGCGTGTGCAGCTGGCCACGGCGCTGGAGTCGGCATGGCTCAACATCACTTTTGTTACTTTCGAGAACTCCACTGACTCTCTTCCTGCACATCTAGCAACTGTCCGCGCTGCAAAATGTGGCTATTCAGGCTTTTTGCAGGTGGTCACGTTAATGTGTGGGCACTGGAGTTTTGTGAGGTACCTGTCACCAAAAGCTCATTGCATGCAATTCCTTTGCTGTGTCCGTTCGGAAACTAAAACAGACGGCATCGATTCGCCGATAGCACCAATTCAGCTTCTACACAGTTCTACATTACAATTCCTGTGTATTTCGAAACCGTTGTCATTGGCAGGTACGACCCTCTTCTCTGGTCTCTGTCGATTAGGAATTTCTTTTCCAACTACTATTCTTACGCCCTCTTACATGGCTGTGGGTGGTACACCAATCCTAATAGACAACTTAGACAGTCCACGGTAATACGCTGTCAAATTGGGCAATTTTGTTTACGCTATGATCATGGACACCTGCAAACACGATAGATTGTTTCTGTCATTCTGCCACGTCTCCGCATCTTACTCTGCCGGTTTCATACAATCTGTAGACACACCTAAATCTACGTCTGCATAAATACTCCGAAAGGCATCGCACACTAATTATTTGAGGGTACATCTTACCAGCATTATCATCCAGACCACTTTACTGTCATGCGTAACATGACGGCCATCTACCAGACCTACAGCCGCCCAAAACGAGAACAATGTTTTCTTGTACTGAGGTCACTAATATTTTGCCATGTGAGTTTAATATACCGGTAAATCTCTGTATATAAAAAGAAATTGCCTTATGAATTTACTGACTCACCGGCGCGTAGCCCAAAGAGCTAAGAAAACCAACTTGAAATTTGGAGAGGGTGTTGATCTTATACTGTACGCATCGCTTAAGAAAGAATTTTTTGAATACCCCTAAGAAGCTAAAATGGAGAGTGATGATATTTTAAAGGTAAATAATCATTAAAGAACTATGAAAGCATCATTAAAGCTACGAAAATTGGTATTTGACATCTCTGTTGGAAATTAAAAAAAATGTGTTTCGTGTTTTGGGAAATTAAACTGTTAAGGGGAGAGGATGAGAAGCTTTATAAAAATATTTTATTATGAAAGCTAATTTGAAGCCAAGTCTACGAAAACTGGTGTTTGACTTCTCGGTTGGAAATAAACAGCATGGAAATATCAGCACAAGAAGGCAGGATTAACAAAGAACTCCGTTCCATCTGCCACAATCACTTTTTCGTGAGAAATACATTCGGAAAAGATGAAGCCTTAATTAAGGCAAAAAGTTTACAAGTGTTGCAATTTGTGAACAAAATCAAAGAAAGCTATTTACAGTCACCACGACAAATCAGCTTTGTCAGAAATTCATACAAAAAGGAACGGCTTTTTGACATACTGATTTTCCAGTAGCCATAATATACGGTTATCAAATTATTTTTGTTGTAATTACTACACAATCACGAGCGAAGCTGAGGACGCTGAGCTAGTATGTCCATAGCCGTACATATGTTTCCTGATATTGGGCAGAAGTTGCGAAAATTATGATGGTTATTTTTGCATCAATAAATGACACATACTGATTATATTGTATTGTATTGTATGTTAACCGGGGACCTAGAAACGACGGAGAGGCTCCGTCCCCACCGCAGCCGCAGTGGTCCACAACCCCACGACGACTACCCCAGTCCACTTCACGCCTCCGTCGCCCCACACCGAACCACTCTTTCAGGGTTATTGTGCGGCTCGGCCCCCGGTAGACCCCCCAGGAAACGTATCACGTGTGTAGCCCCTATGTTTGCGTGGGAGAACTTGTTTGCGCAGCCATCACCAACAAAGTGTAACTGAGGCGGAATAAGGGGAACCAGCCCGCATTCGCCGAGTCTGATGGAAAACCGCCTAAAAACAATCCACAGACCTGCCGGTTCACCGTACCTCGACACAAGTCCGCCGGGCGGATTCCTGCCGGGGACCAGACACTCCTTCCCGCCCGGAAAGCCGTGCGTTAGACCGCACGGCCAACCGGGTGGGCCTTACTAATTATAGGTTATATAACAGTTTAAAATATCTGACCAATCAGAGTCTCAGATGAGCAAGGTAGGATAATGAATTCACAACTGCCATTTCGGAGCTAATTGATATCAGAACTGATAACTACAGGGGGCAGCGTTTCTGGTCCTTGCAGTTCTACACTACATTAATCCTGTTAAACCAAATAATCAGCAAACAGTTGCATAAAAAAAATTAGTTTCTTTGCTGGTTTCGTCCTTCTTTAGAAGTTATACATACTAGTTGTTTATTACCTCGTTACATACAAAAACAGTTACTGAGGAGGGATAAAATACTAAAGCCTGTTAAAATGGGGAAATAAAGCTAGATATTAGTTAACACATGTGACAATCACATTAAAACAAATGATGATGAAAGAAAGAAAACTGTAAACAAAAACCGAAATAACAATTCTGAAAAAGAGAACCACAGGAATGAGGGAGGAGGAACAAAACAGTTAAGTAAGGAAAGAATAAAACGATTTATTGTGGCCAACTTACTATATCGATAAAAAGTCTGCTCTAGCTTTCTGTAGCATGGTGGCAGCAAAGCGTTCCCCTCGCTTCTCATGAATTAGCCACTGATTTATTTTCTCTTTGTTGCAGGTCACATCCAAATACTGTGATGGTGGGCAATAGTAAGTACAGCATTTTACTCGAAATTCTGGAAAGGTATTTACGAATTACTTCCCAGTTATCTGTAATGCAGGACGAAATGTTGTGTGGTAATGAGCGGACGCTAAAATACACAGTCAGCACTACAACGGAAACAGGTCAGTGGAAGATGCAATCCTTTCGGAGTAGTGTACAGGGTTATTACAAATAATTGAAGCGATTTCACAGCTCTACAATAACTTTATTATTTGAGATATTTTCACAATGCTTTGCACACACATACAAAAACTCAAAAAGTTTTTTTAGGCATTCACAAATGTTCGATATGTGCCCCTTTAGTGATTCGGCAGACATCAAGCCGATAATCAAGTTCCTCCCACACTCAGCGCAGCATGTCCCCATCAATGAGTTCGAAAGCATCGTTGATGCGAGCTCGCAGTTCTGGCACGTTTCTTGGTAGAGGAGGTTTAAACACTGAATCTTTCACATAACCCCACAGAAAGAAATCGCATGGGGTTAAGTCGGGAGATCGTGGAGGCCATGACATGAATTGCTGATCATGATCTCCACCACGACTGATCCATCGGTTTTCCAATCTCCTGTTTAAGAAATGTCGAACATCATGATGGAAGTGCAGTGGAGCACCATATTGTTGAAAGATGAAGTCGGCGCTGTCGGTCTCCAGTTGTGGCATGAGCCAATTTTCCAGCATGTCCAGCTACACGTGTCCTGTAACGTTTTTTTCGCAGAAGAAAACGGGGCCGTAAACTTTAAACCGTGAGATTGCACAAAACACGTTAACTTTTGGTGAATTGCGAATTTGCTGCATGAATGCGTGAGGATTCTCTACCGCCCAGATTCGCACATTGTGTCTGTTCACTTGACCATTAAGAAAAAATGTTGCTTCATCACTGAAAACAAGTTTCGCACTGAACTCATCCTCTTCCATGAGCTGTTGCAACCGCGCCGAAAATTCAAAGCGTTTGACTTAGTCATCGTGTGTCAGGGCTTGTAGCAATTTTAAACGGCAAGGCTTCTGCTTTAGCCTTTTCCGTAAGATTTTGCAAACCGTCGGCTGTGGTACGTTTAGCTCCCTGCTTGCTTTATTCGTCGACTTCCGCGGGCTACGCGTGAAACTTGCCCGCACGCGTTCAACCGTTTCCTCGCTCACTGCAGGCCGACCCGTTGATTTCCCCTTACAGAGGCATCCAGAAGCTTTAAACTGCGCATACTATCGCCGAATGGAGTTAGCAGTTGATGGATCTTCGTTGAACTTCGTCCTGAAGTGTCGTTGCACTGTTATGACTGACTGATGTGAGTGCATTTCAAGCACGACATACGCTTTCTCGGCTCCTGTCGCCATTTTGTCTCACTGCGCTCTCGAGCGCTCTGGCGGTAGAAACCTGAAGTGCGGCTTCAGCCGAACAAAACTTTATGAGTTTTTCTACGTATCTGTAGTGTGTCGTGACCATATGTCAATGAATGGAGCTACAGTGAATTTATGAAATCGCTTCAATCATTTGTAATAGCCCTGTATTACACACACACAGAGTCAGTGAAAATACATATTGAATTAGTGTGCAATGAAGTCGTATTGATTCAATGTGCTGATGTCAGCGAAAAAGATAGGAACAATGTTTTGAAGGAAGAAACGGATCAATAAGAAATAAACAAAGCAAATAAAGCGAGGAAAGACAGAGTCACAGGTACAACTGGATCATGATTGAACTGACAAGTGCGTAGTCTTATGTATAGTGTACAGAACGCAAAAATTTTTGATCGTATAATTATCCAGTTACTTCAGTTAAATATAAATAAATGGTATTTACTACAATAATTCAACTTTTTTAGGAGGAGAACTACTTTTTTTACCTAGAGCCAACGCTTTTATTGGTTCTATAGGGGCACTGACGTTGACAATGAACTTGCAGATTGTCTCAGTGTGGTTACCATCGGTGACACTAGCCGACTGATGCATGCCAATCTGAAGGCGATTTCAACTGCTATCCCTGAACCATGACGGTGTAAAGCTTCTTTAATGTTGCCGATGACATAGGTGACGTTTGATCTCACATGGAATTAGCGGCTGAGGACTCGATTTACCGTCATAGTATTACGTCGATGTATAACTTGCTGGACAGGACATGTGATGTCTGGTGATGCTATATCGTCCATGAATGACTATGGTGTACGTACCCCTCTTGAGGAAATTGGTCCATAGCTTTCTACTTTTAAGGTTTTCGACGGCGCAATAACAAACATTTAACACTTCTTATTCTAAGAGCCGAAAACAAAAACAAACAAATAACGAAAAAAAATATTTGAAGTAAACTAAAATACTGAAAATCGGCTGAAGTGAAAAATAATGTGTTGAAATAAAGACAAGAAAATGATATGTAAAATGTCCAAGCAATGGTGCTCAAGTGACTAAAATTAACAAGAAATAAGCCACGAAGTTTTTAGGTACGATATGTTTTCTCACGTATAAACTGAAAAGACGTTTACCATCCGTAGCTTTAAGAACCAAAACAGAGGGCAAATTCCCCGCTAAACTAGTTGACATCTTCTGCCCAGTATAGAAACTGTTGTGAAACGCTGTTACCTTAGCGTCACAGGCAGCACACACGCAGAGTGGCAGCTTTTCTTGGACCAGGTTGTCATGTCTAAAGAGCAATTCATTAGCTCTAGTTAAGAAAGTTAGTTTATGTAACCCCACTCAAGTACCTCAAGCAGTGTGTTGCCTTAATATATTATCCAACCCCAGAAACTAATTATGTATTAATTACATTTACTAACTATAAAACTAAACTCGAGTACAGAATTTCCGTTGAATAAAATTAATTACATTCCTGCCAGATATAGAAACGAAATATTGTTATATTACAACTACTCTTACTTCCGCCAGTGTTATCTAACCTATAGTAACAACTAAACTGATTGTTACACAGGCTGAGTCACTAACTATTGCCACCAAGAATAACTCCGGAAGTACGATAGGAGCTGAAAAATTTGTGAAACAAAAGTTGCATTAGACAACGGGGACAATAACATGACGTTGGTTTTTTTGTTGCTAGGTGGGGTCGCTTCAGAGATATGGAGGTCAACTTTCTTTTTTTGAATGGGATGCTATAGTTTGGTCTGATGCAACATTTGTCCCACAAACTTTTCAGCTCCTATCATACTTTCGGAGTTATTCTAGGTGGCAATACTAGTGACTCACCCTGTATGTTTGTGGTGTCTTGTGCTTTGAAATAATTCAATGATAGAAGTTGAAAATGTATGCCGGACCGTGTTTCGAACACGGATTCCCATTTTATGCGAGCGGATGCCTTAACGATTTCGCCTATCTAAGCACGCTTTCTGTTCGACCCAAGTTCTCAGCTTATCACACACTATGAAGTAGCGACGCTGTCTATTTACCTCATTTGCTTGTGGCGTTTCCTGTATTCCCGCAAGAGGGACGGTCGCTACTTCCTAGTGTGCGACAAGCTGAGAAGTTCGGTCAGAAGGAAAGTATGCTCGTATAGCAGAAATGGTTAAGGTGACCGCTCGTGTAAAATAGGAGATATAGGTAGGAGGTAACAAATTATTGTTCGACTTTACTAAGAACGTATGCTCTTGAAAGTTTAACAGTAAACTACATCGTGATGCAGAACGCTACTCTTGCAAGGCCTACCACTGTAGTTCGCTGAGCATCACTGTGACGCTGTAGCTCTTACTATAAGAACCCATAGCGAGGAGCGCTGCTCTTTACTGAATCTTGTCTAGTTCCTTTATGAATCGTACCTGGTACGATCCAAAACCGACGAGCAATAATCAAGTATTGGTCGAGCGAAATGCCGGCCAGTGTGGCCGAGCGTTTCTAGGCGCTTTAGTCTGGAACCGCGCGCCCGCAACGGTCGCAGGTTCGAATCCTGCTTCGGGCACGGTTGTGTGTGATGTCCTTAGGTTAGTTAGGTTTAAGTGGCTCTTAGTTCTAGGGGACTGATGACCTCAGATGTTAAGTCCCATAGTGCTCAGAGCCATTTGAACCATTTTTTCGAACGAAATCTTTCCTATAGTACCCCCTTTGTTTTTAGACTACATTTTCAGGGTTCTTCCATTGAATCTGAGACTGGCAGCTGCCTTACCTACGATTAGTTTTATGTAGTAGTTCCACTTTAAATCGCTCCGTACCCACATCATATTCCTAGATATTTACGGATGTGGTTGCTCACAATGACTGTTCTGCACTCATATAATAATGGATCTTTCTGCCTATTTATGCGCAGTACGTTTCAGTTGTTTATTGTGAGGATCAGCTGGCAGTCCCAGCATGACGTGTCGATCCTCTGCAGGTCTTCCTGCATTTCGTTACAAGTTTCTAGCGTTGCTACTTCTCTGTATACGTCTGCAAAAAGCTTCATGGAATTCCGACATTGTATTTATGTGTATCGTGAAAAATAATGGACCTGTAACACACCCTTTGCGTACGGTTAAAGTTACTTTTACATCTAAAAATTTCTCTCCGTTGAGAACGACGTGCTTTGTTCTAATTGCTAGAAACTCTTTAGGCCAGTCACACAGCGGTTCTGATATTCCCCACGTTCGTATTTTCTTCATAAGGCAGCAGTGCAGAACTGTGCTGGACGCCATCTGGGAGTGAAGAAACGCGGTATCAACCTTGTCCATGGCATCTACTGCTTGCTAGCTCTCGCGGAGGAGCAGAGCGAGCTAGGTTTCACACGATCGTTGTAGGAAATGACACCCCAGATCATCACTACTGGCTGCCGAGCCGCATGACGGGTGACGATCCGATTGGTATCACCCTGCTGTCCGTCCCACGTCTTCGGCCTGGAATGTCGCTGACTGTAGTCGAATTGTTTTCAGTGATGAGTCCCGCCTCGAACTGATCCCTGAAGCCCAGTAGAGACGAGCGCGGAGACGCCCCGGACAGAGGTCGGATACCAACCTGAACGTCGGCCGCCATACGGCCCGATAACCAGGAATGATGGTGTGGGTGCCATTTCCTTTCATAGCTGTCATCCGCGGCACCTTTACAGCACAGCCGTACATCGACGATATTATATATCTCGTTTTGTTGCCCTTCATAGCAAGCCATCCTGGCCTTAAATGGTTCAAATGGCTCTGAGCACTATGGGACATCTGAGGTCATCAGTCCCCTAGACTTAGAACTACTTAAACCTAAGGACATCACACACATCCATGACCGAGGCAGGATTCGAACCTGCGACCGTAGCAGCAGCGCGGTTCCGAACTGAAGAGCCTAGAATCGCTCGGCCACAACGGCCGGCTATCCTGGCCTTACATTTCAGCAAGATAACGCCTGCTAGCACGCAGCTAGACTTTCAAGAGCATGTCCTCGTGCTTGCCAAACCTTACCTTCGCCAGTAAGGTAGCTGGACCTCTCCCCAGCTGAGAACGTTTGGAGCATTATGGGCAGGCCCTTCAACCAGCTCGGGATTTTGGCGATCTAACGCGACAGTTGGGAAGAATTCGGCACGATATCCGTCAGGGGGACATCCAAAAATTCTATTAATCAATGCCCAGCCAAGTAACTGCTTGCATAAGGGTCAGAGGTGAACCAATGCGTTATTAACTTTCTCAAAGTTTGATGCTCTTTCTCTTGAATAAATCATCCAATTTCTCTGAAACTGTAGTCACTTGTTTGTTTGTACATGTACATCACATCTACCGATGTCCGACCCATTCGGATAACTGCTTCATCGTGCGTCGTTTTCTTTTCCCTTACAGTGTATTTCGGCATCTTCTGTCTATCCTCTGTTTCGATGCGATCGTGAACACGGCTCCTACCATTCTCATTCAACAATCTGAAATTATATGCTCATATGGTTAAATACAGATATCCAAGCAGTTACGAGATGAAACTAGAAACTGTACAAAAAAAAAAAAAAATCAGTTATCATTTCCCCAACGTACTAAGCTTAAGCCGAAAATTAAAAGCCCAAAAACTAAACGCAAAAAAAGTACAATTGAGATAATTCTGTTTGAACATCAACAAAAATTGTCATTTTCATTCCCATTGAAGTAGAGAAACAGGGCATAGACATATAAAATGATTTATTCTATCGCAAAACTTCACAAGTGATCCCGTTGATAGATTCACTGCATTAATTTCACATTTTCTATTTTAATTATTGTTTGGCACTATAGCCGAGCAAAATATGCTTTGGAAGCTACAGTTTTTGAGTGTTACCCGCAGTGTGCACCAGAATCAGTACATGACCAAATGGATGCGGGAATCTCCCAAAACCACCCTCAAATAGGCCGGTAGAATGGACTTGCAGCAGCCTAAGAAAGAACCAAAACAGTGCACGGGTGCAGACCCACTACGTTGGAAGACTTCAGAATAACTGACCGAAATGTTTACTTTCCAATGCTTTCCAACAAGAGCAGTGGCGCGGTGCCACTGACATCACTACACTACGTTGCAGACACCGACAAGATCTCTAGCGGCATGACGTACGTTGACGTACGTAGACCAATCACTGGCAGATATTCGTTATATAAAAACATCAGAGCAGTGTTACAACAGGTTATGTGACCCATAATATGTTGGATATCTGCAATCCCAGAATATTATCTTTATTTAGAGCTTCTTGAACACCATGAACTCTGGTTTACCTCCCGTATGTGTTTCCCCTCTTCCACTCGCATCCTCTACAAGTTGAATGAATTCTCCACTCTTCTCAAATTCCCCAAACGTCTTCGCAAATGCTATACTCTCGGTAAACTCGAATGCCAAAATCCAATAGTCTCCGAATTCCTATCTAATCCCGATCCGATACCGTGCGCATACCAGCGTTTACCTCTACCCTTCACCATCACACCCTCCTTATCGAATCGCAGGCAGAATTCGACAGGCTCCCGATTCCTAACGCAGAAATTATTCCTAATATTTATCAATCCTACCAGTTATAGCAAAATAGCTGTCGATGGCGGAAGCAATGCGGACTAGCAACTGTAAGAAAAGCTTTTATGAAATATATCTTCTTTTATGATTCTATTAGTATATCCGTCTATCTATTTCTGTCTTCTTCAACACATATATCAGTTGAAATCCCTTTCTGTGTTCTTGGGCTTATCTCAAAAACTACTGTAGTGATTAGCGTCCAGTTTTGACTAATAGATACACTGATTCACGAGGAAGGTTTGTCAATATAATTTATAAATATTTCGTGGACATTGGATCGAAAAAAGGGACCGATTAAATCTGATACCGGTATTTTAGTTGTCAATAATTGACATTTTTTCCGTGTTCGTTTGGTCTTGGTTATAATAGGTATTTTTTTTTAATTTTTACTAATAACCTTGTAAAAACGGTATCCACATTTTCCACAGTAGCTATGCTAGGATTTTTTGTTTTTGAATAAAACTTTTTTTAAAAAAAACGAATAATGTTTATTCGTAAAATTTCCATTGCTTTGGAATATTGGACTAATACATAAAATGGAAAAAGCTATGAGTGCTGTTTTAATAAGAACGATGACAATTAGAAACCAACAACAAACACATGGCATAAGAATTACTGGAGCACTGCTGAGGAAAAAATGTTTCTGTTGCAATGTGGCGTGACCAGTAGATAATGCGCCTGCAGGTGCAGTGTGGAAAACTTCATATACTTGGTCTATCATTGCAGAGACAAAAATACATCTCTTTCCGTGTGGTGTGGTGTATTAGAGTGTGTGTTACGGCCAGTGAGTTTATACAGGAGTTTCTCGCCGTTGTCGCCGGACATAAATACTGTATTGCAGAATGGCACCAATCGTGGTCTGGGAGTATTGTGCGAAGTGTGATTGCAATGAAACACAATGTTCCACTTGCTTCAAAAGGTTAAGGATTTGTTTACCATTTCTGTGAAACAATTAAAGAGAAAGGAATATATGGCAATGGTAATAAATTAAAAACTTAACAACTCATATTACCATTGTCAACACGGCTGCTATCATTCTCATTCACCAATATGAGATTATATGCTTGTGCGATTAAATACAGGCATCCAACAGGTTACGAAATAAAACTAGAAATTGTTTACCAGAAAAAAAAAACTCACGTGCCCAACGTTTTCGGTTGAAACTGAAAATTAAAAGCCAAAAAACTAATCGTAAAAAAATAACTGTTGGGAAAATTCTGTTGGATATCAACAAAAGTCGTCATTTTTATTCGCATCGATTTAGAGAAACAGAGAATAGACATAAAATCTGGTCGCCAAACTTCACATCTGATCACGTTGATAGATTCATGCATACAGATTCGTAAGGTAGCTGATCCGCTGCCTCTGTCTGTACTGTATAATACTCCTTTTTCTGCTTGTAATCCTTGGAAAAGGATAATTCAGCACGGAAAATAGAGTTCTCCAACCTCAGTTTTTACCCTTTAGCGCTGACTGTTGGTAGTGATCAAATGATCGTCGATTAGAATACGATTTTTGAGCAGCATTTCAAAAAATTTACCAATAGAAGAATACTGGTAATTTTTTGTAGTATTTAACTCCTCATTACTTTTCGAGAAAGGCAGCGAACGGTGCACTAATCAAGTTTACTCTCATTAAGTACTGCCTGTACCCACAGCTGCGTTATGATGAGTGATGGCGAGTAAGCAAGCTAGCAGTTTATAAATATATGGGTATACAGAGTGGTAAAAAAGAATGTTCAAATGTGTGTGAATTCCTAAGGGACCAAACTACTGAGGTCATCGGTCCCTAAACTTACGCACTACTTAAACTAACTTATGCTAAGAACACCACACACACCCAAGCCCGAGGGAGGACTCGAACCTCCGGCGGGAGGGGACGCGCAATCCGTGACATGGCTCGGTGTGGCCAGAAAGAGTCTGAAAAGTTTGTAAAGATGGTACAGGGTAGGTTGTGTTGAGAGAAATAGTTGTTAAGAAAAAATTCGATACTTTGCACCGTATCCGAGTTAATTAGCACTGAAGTTAATCAGGCCGCAGCGCACACAAATTCAGGAGGCCCACCAGATAACATCTGTGTCAGTTGTTCTCACAGCGCAGATGATAGCGCACGACGCTGCTCAGCCTGTAGCTCGGGTTCGATCCTTACTACCGCCCATGTTCAATTTTTGTACCATCCTCTTGTTTGGTTTTAGGAAATCAAACGAAACACACTTTTAGCGCCATCGGTTCTTGCGGCCGCTTGAGTTTGCAAGCGCAACGGCCGTACAGCGCAACGTACGAAATTTTTTTGTTAACAATTATTTCTCAGCACACCCTACCCTGCAAGGCCCTAACAAGCTTTACACGCTGTTTCTGACCACCCTCTACAGTGGTGTAGATATGGATCATATTCAAATCCAGCCTCACGTTCTAGATGTAAATGGACGACGTCCGTGTTTGTCGTACAGCATTTTCAAATGACCCCATCATTATGAGTCTTCAACTGTCTCAGACACTGTATGCTAAGCGTACACGTCAGTATCTAAAATGCGACGGGTTTGTAACTATTCCAGTATCTATCTAGCTCTCAAGGACGCGCTAAATCAGATTTACTTACTTTTCCTGGGAATACAGTAAAATAAATAATCTTCATAATATTTTTCTTAAGGATTTCCGGACGTAATACACTGGTGTCCAAAATTACCAGTATTTCCTCGTCGTGTCTCTAACTCACGATATAATGATACAAACTGTCAACAGATGTCCGTACTATCGTGTCCTGCACGGAAGTGGCATTCTAGTCAACCACGCCAACGATGACGTCAGGGCACCTATCAAAGGGGATAGTGTTTGCCGGTAGTACTACATCGACAATCGCTGTGTACACAGTCACATACGGTGCAGTATGGCACAGGGAAGAGGCCTACCAGGCTCATTGCAGTAGAGAGTCATGGGAAGAATGGAAGCAGGGCAGTAGCAAACTGATGTGGCTCGATGGCTTAATGTGAATCCTTCTGCTGTTTTTCGCATGTGGCGACAGCTTACAGAGATCGAAACTGTATCCCGAATACCAGGACGAGGCCAACTACGTACATGAGAAAGAAGAAAATGAAACGATCGTATGGCATTTATTGAGCGGGATATCCCCTTCGGGGTTCGGCCGCCGTATTGCAAGTCTTTTTAGCTGACGCTACTTCGGCACCTTGCGTGTCAATGATGATGAAAATGATGATGAAGGATACACAACACCCAGTCCCCTGCCGGGAATCGAACCCGGGTCCCCTTGCGGCGGTCGAACCCCGAAGGGGATATCCCGGCCAATAAGTGCCATACGATCATTTCATTTTTTTCTTTCTTGTGTTGCACATAGTCGGCCCCGCACTGGTATTCGGGATACAGTTTCAATGAAAGAGAGAACCGTTATTTGGCTGTAAGGGCACGACGGTACCGCCTTAGTACTGTAAGGCAGCTGGCGTCTGGTCTCGCAGCATCCACTGTACGTGTTGTAGCGAGGCAAACGGTAACAGAAGGCTTCGACAGAGTGGCCTTTATTGTCGGAGACCTGCTGTATGTGTGCCTCTGACGCGTCTTCACAGAAGGGAACGACTGGGGCGGAGCCGTCAACATACCACCTGGACGGTAGAACAGTGGGACAATGTTCTTTTCACAGATGAGTCCCGGTTTGGTCTGGAAAGTGATTCTCGACACATTTGCATCTGGGGGGAACGTGGAACACGATTTCGGGACCCAGTAATTGTTGAAGGGGTCTGATATCTAGGTGATTCCTAATGGCGTGGACAGAGACTATGCTGACCACTCAGAACACCTCTTTGTGAAATTGTACGGTTAACATGGCAAGTTTTAACTGCTGTCAGGCATCGTGACGAAATCTTGGGACCTCATGTGCTGTTGTTGCGAGGTGCTGTGAGCTGTGGGCACAGACTTCGTACTGCTGGACGATAGTGCTCGACCTCATAGAGCACGCGTGGTTGATGTTTTCTTGGAAACGGAAATCATCGTACGCACGGGTTGCATCACGTCAGCATCCACCAACCACTCTCCAAGACTCGCGAGCAGCGCTGCAGGGAGAATGGGCAAAATGAGATTGATGACATCATTCACAGCATGCCCCTTCGTTGTCAGGCCCGTATTGATGCCAGTGGTGGTCACACCCCATGCTGAGCGCATTAACCAGTTGTCAGAATGTTTGTGAAATCCGTAAAGTTGGAAAAAACGAAGAACATTTTTGTGTACCGTTATGTGTGTTGCAGTTGTTTACTTTCTGTATTCTTTGTATTGTTTCTACTTTACTATCGCCTGAGTATATTGTTTTGTGGCAAAATAAACGCAAGCTTGCAAAATTTCAGTTTGTTCCTTTAATTTTGGACACCAGTGTAGTTTTAATTACAGTTCTAGGGCTTACCGTTGGATGTTGTTATTGTATTTTCTCAATACTTCGCTGTAAAAACCGCACAGTTTCACCGGATGGTGTAGCAGTTGTCATTAAAATTTCAAAAACCGTGCGCACAAGTAAATGTTGGATTCGCACTGTCACGAAATAATCTGTGAACAGTCATAGTCGCCGACCTCCGTGCAAGCGTCGTCTGCGAACCGCTCTAGTGTAGTATGAGGTGCACTCAAGTTCTAAGGCCTCCGATTTTTTTCTCCGGACTGCATTGTTTTAAAATGAGGCCGCGTTCATTGTCAATACGTCCCAGAGATGGCAGCACCATACGGCAGATGGAATTTTACCGCCAGCGGCGAGAATGAGAACTGTTTTAAATACTTAAAATGGCGACGTTTTCCTTACTTGAACAGCATGCAATCATTCGTTTTATGAATTTGCGTGGTGTGAAACCATTTGAAATTCATCGACAGTTGAAGGAGACATGTGGTGATGGAGTTATGGATGTGTCGAAAGTGCGTTCGTGGGTGCGACAATTTAATGAAGGCAGAACATCGTGTGACAACAAACCGAAACAACCTCGGGCTCGCACAAGCCGGTCTGACGACATGATCGAGAAAGTGGAGAGAATTGTTTTGGGGGATCGCCGAATGACTGTGGAACAGATCGCCTCCAGAGTTGGCATTTCTGTGGTTTCTGTGCACACAATCCTGCATGACGACCTGAAAATGCGAAAAGTGTCATCCAGGTGGGTGCCACGAATGCTGACGGACGACCACAAGGCTACCCGTGTGGCATGTTGCCAAGCAATGTTGACGCGCAACGACAGCATGAATGGGACTTTCTTTTCGTCGGTTGTGACAATGGATGAGACGTGGATGCCATTTTTCAATCCAGAAACAAAGCGCCAGTCAGCTCAATGGAAGCACACAGATTCACCGCCACCAAAACAGTTTCAGGTAACCACCAGTGCTGCAAAAATGTTAGTGTCGATGTTCTGGGACAGCGAGGGCGTAATCCTTACCCATTGCGTTCCAAAGGGCACTATGGTAACAGATGAATCCTACGAAAATGTTTTGAAGAACAAATTCCTTCCTGCACTGCAACAAAAACGCCGGGAAGGGCTGCGCGTGTGCTGTTTCACCAAGACAATGCACCCGCACATCGAGCTAACGTTACGCAACAGTTTCTTCGTGATAACAACTTTGAAGTGATTCCTCATGCTCCGTACTCACCTGACCTGGCTCCTAGTGACTTTTGGCTTTTTCCAACAATGAAAGACACTCTCTGTGGCCGCACATTCACCAGCCGTGCTGCTATTGCCTCAGCGATTTTCCAGTGGTCAAAACAGACTCCTAAAGAAGCCTTCGCCGCTGCCATGGAATCATGGCGTCAGCGTTGTGAAAAATGTGTACGTCTGCAGGGCGATTACGTCGAGAAGTAACGCCAATTTCATCGATTTCGGGTGAGTAGTTAATTAGAAAAAAAATCGGAGGCCTTAGAACTTGAATGCACCTCGTACATTAAAAAGGTTAATAATGTTGTACTCAAAGAAATAATACAATTTGTAAGCTTGCCTGGTTCCTCATGGTTCAAGCTATCTCCGTTCCAGATTTCAAGAAATCGGCGCTGTGATTTAGTCCTGGAAACGTAACAAACAGAGTTACTTTCACATTATAAATTTTAGTACGGTAGCGTGGATGAAACACGTTGAGGATCCCATAAGCACTTTATTCATTATGTTGAATCACATTACGTAGAACATATCGACCAATAAAGAATTGTCACAAATATGATGTAGTTCAAAAGTCAAAGAGTGAACAGCTTTCTGAACAGGTAAATAATTTTCCTCAAGTCAATAATTTTCTACAAATCGATAAATATCGTGTACTATACACTTTCTAAAGTAGCCTGTGCTCTTCTTCAGGTTCGCCGGCCGAAGTGGCCGTGCGGTTAAAGGCGCTGCAGTCTGTAACCGCAAGACCGCTACGGTCGCAGGTTCGAATCCTGCCTCGGGCATGGATGTTTGTGATGTCCTTAGGTTAGTTAGGTTTAACTAGTTCTAAGTTCTAGGGGACTAATGACCTCAGCAGTTGAGTCCCATAGTGCTCAGAGCCATCTTCTTCAGGTTCCAAGCTATCTCCATACCAAATTTCATCGATATTGGTTCAGCGACTTTTTTTGTGAAAACGTAACAGACAAGAATTTCTTTCGCATTTATAATATTAGTATCGATATCGATTTTATTCGATATTCCGATTCTATGTATCTTGAAATGTCTAACAGAAAAGTGTCAGGTAGTCTTAGAATTTTTCCATCGTTATCTGATGTCTTTGTTTATTACTCCAAATAATAGCAATAAAAAACCGAAAGTCGGTTATTTCAGAAACCGGTTTTCTGGAGAGGGTTTAACAGTCAGGTTAAACCGGTTATAAAAAGCCGGTATAACCGAAAATCGGCTGTTTCAGCAGTAACCGCCATCGCTATGAGAAGTCCCCTACCGATGTGAAAGCGATGCTATTGTCACCTAGCGGTACAGCCACCGGAACTCCAGAGAGCAGTGCGGCTTCACCAGATTCCGTGACACCTAATGGTCTAGCAAAGGTCGGCTCCTTAGTTCAGAATTGTCAGTCAGAGGTATGGCCACCATCCGTAATTAAAAAAAAAAAAAAAAAAAAAAAAAAAAAAAAAAAAAAAAAAAAACTGAGTGAAGTTTTCAATGATGAAATTTTAGTGTTGTCATATGACATCCACACAGAAACGATGAAAAAAATGACGAAGAAATAGCAGTGCAACGGTAAACAGCAGTAAAGTATTAAAACATATACCTGAAAAATAGGTTGTCAGATTGAACCTTGGCGAATCACAGGTTTTTCAGGCTGCTTTTTAATCTACACTCATGCTCATAAATTAAGAATAATTGCAGAATGTGGTGCCACACACCGTGACACTACATAAAACTGGCGCTAATAGCATAGGCACATAGGGAACACACACGACACAGATCTGTAAGTCCACGGTATTGGTGATAAGTTTAGAAAACCGTCCCGAAACACATGTACTACAAAACGCCACTGTTTCATGCGCATGTACCCCGACATCAATATGGGATATGATCACCATGCACACGTACACAGGTAGCACAACGGGTTGGCATACACTGGATTAGGTGGCCGAGCAGCTGCTGGGGTATAGCCTCCCATTCTTGCACCAGTACCTGTTGGAGCCCCTGAAGTGTCCTAGGGGTTTGAAGACGTGCAGCGATACGTCGACCGAGAGCATACCAGACGTGCTCGAAGGGTTTTAGGTCTGGAACAGGCAGGCCACTCCATTCGCCTGATATCTTCTCTTTCAAGTTTCTCCTCCATGATGGCACCTCGATGGGGCCGTGCTTTATCATCCATCAAGAGGAAGGTGGGACCCACTGCACCCCTGGTGCAAAATGACGTCCCAATACACCTGACGTGTAACAGTTCCTCTGTCAAAGACACGCAGGGGTGTACGTGCACCAATCATAATCCCACCCCACACCATCAAACCCTGTGCGGCTGGTCTCGGCGGAGGTTCGAGTTCTCCCTCGGGCATGGGTGTGTGTGTTTGTCCTTAGGATAATTTAGGTTAAGTAGTATATAAGCTTATGGATACCCGTGATTCATAATCAAAACGTCTTCGGTCCCGGGTTCGATCCCCGCCACTGTCTAAATTTTGATAAATAATCAGCATTGGCGGCCGAAGACTTCCGGCATAAGAAGTCAGCCTCATTCTGCCAACGGCCTTGTCAAAGAGGGCGGAGGAGCGGATAGAGGTTCAGGGCACTCTCTTGTCCTAGGGGTGGGAAATTGCCCCTAAAGGCGGAAGCAATGATCAACGACATGAGGATGCAGAAGGCAATGGAAATCACTGCATTAAAGACACGTAACGTGAATCCACAGGACATGTGGCCTGTAATTGAAGAAGTGTCATGATGATCTCTCCATTGGTAAAAGATTCCGGAATAGTCCCCCATTCGGATCTCCGGGAGGGGACTGACAAGTGGGAGGTTACCATGAGAAAAAGATTGAATAATCAACGAAAGGATAACGTTCTACGAGTCGGGGCGTGGAATTTCAGAAGCTTGAACGTGGTAGGTAAACTACAAAATCTGAAAAGGGAAATGCAAAGGCTCAATCTAGATATAGTAGGGGCCACTGAAGTGAAGTGGAAGGAAGACAAGGTTTTCTGGTCAGATGAGTATCGGGTAATATCAACAGCAGCAGAAAATGGTATAACAGGTGTAGGATTCGTTATGAATAGGAAGGTAGGGCAGAGGGTGTGTTACTGTGAACAGTTCAGTGACCGGGTTGTTCTAACCAGAATAGACAGCAGACCAACACCGACAACGATACTTCAGGTATACATGCCGACGTCGCAAGCTGAAGATGAACAGATAGAGAAAGTGTATGAGGATATTGAAAGGGTAATGCAGTATTTAAAGGGGGACGAAAATCTAATAGTCATGGGCGACTGGAATGCAGTTGTAGGGGAAGGAGTAGAAGAAAAGGTTACAGGAGAATATGGGCTTGGGACAAGGAATGAAAGAGGAGAAAGACTAATTGAGTTCTGTAACAAGTTTCAGCTAGTAATAGCGAATACCCTGTTCAAGAATCACAAGAGGAGGAGGTATACTTGGAAAAGGCCGGGAGATAAGGGAAGATTTCAATTAGATTACATCATGGTCAGACAGAGATTCCGAAATCAGATACTGGATTGAAAGGCGTACCCAGGAGCAGATGTAGACTCAGATCACAATATAATAGTGATGAAGAGTAGGCTGAAGTTCAAGACATTAGTCAGGAAGAATCAATACGCAAAGAAGTGCGATACGGAAGTACTAAGGAATGACGAGATACGTTTGAAGTTCTCTAATGGTATAGATACAGCAATAAGGAATAGCACAGTAGGCAGTACAGTTGAAGAGGAATGGACATCTCTAAAAAGGGCCATCACAGAAGTTGGGAAGGAGAACATAGATACAAAGAAGGTAGCTGCGTTGAAACCATGGGTAACAGAAGAAATACTTCAGTTGATTGATGAAAGGAGGAAGTACAAACATGTGCCAGGAAAATCAGGAATACAGAAATACAAGTCGCTGAGGAATGAAATAAATAGGAAGTGCAGGGAAGCTAAGACGAAATGGCTGCAGGAAAAATGTGAAGACATCGAAAAAGATATGATTGTCGGAAGGACAGACTCAGCATACAGGAAAGTCAAAACAACCTTTGGTGTCATTAAAAGCAACGGTGGTAACATTAAGAGTGCAACGGGAATTCCACTGTCAAATGCAGAGGAGAGAGCAGATAGGTGGAAAGAATACATTGAAAGCCTCTATGAGGGTGAAGATTTGTCTGATGTGATAGAAGAAGAAACAGGAGTCGATTTAGAAGAGATAGGGGATCCAGTATTAGAATCGGAATTTAAAAGAGCTTTGGAGGACTTACGGTCAAATAAGGCAGAAGGGATAGATAACATTCCATCAGAATTTCTAAAATCCTTGGGAGAAGTGGCAACAAAACGACTATTCACGTTGGTGTGTAGAAAATATGAGTCTGGCGACATACCATCTGACTTTCGGAAAAGCATCATCCACACAATTCCGAAGACGCAAGAGCTGACAAGTGCAAGAATTATCGCACAATCAGCTTAACAGCTCCTGCATCGAAGCTGCTTACAAGAATAGTATACAGAAGAATGGAAAAGAAAATTGAGAATGCGCTAGGTGACGATCAGTTTGGCTTTAGGAAAAGTAAAGGGACGAGAGAGACAATTCTGACGTTACGGCTGATAATGGAAGCAGGGCTAAAGAATAATCAGGATTTGTCGACCTGGAAAAAGCGTTCGACAATATAAAATGGTGCAAACTGTTCGAGATTCTGAAAAAAGTAGGGGTAAGCTATAGGGAGAGACGGGTCATATACAATATGTACAAAAACCAAGAGGGAATAATAAGAGTGGACGATCAAGAACGAAGTGCTCGTATTAAGAAGGGTGTAAGACAAGGCTGTAGCCTTTCACCCCTACTCTTCAGTCTCTACATCGAGGAAGCAATGATGGAAATAAAAGAAAGGTTCAGGAAGGGAATTAAAATACAAGGTGAAAGGATATCAATGATACGATTCGCTGATGACATTGCTATCCTGAGTGAAAGTGAAGAAGAATTAAATGATCTGCTGAACGGAATGAGCAGTCTAATGAGTACACAGTATGGTTTGAGAGTAAATCGGAGAAAGACGAAGGTAATGAGAAGTAGTAGAAATGAGAACAGCGAGAAACTGAACATCAGGATTGATGGTCACGAAGTCAATGAAGTTAAGGAATTCTGCTACCTAGGCAGTAAAATAACCAATGACGGACGGAGCAAGGAGGACATCAAAAGCAGACTCGCTATGGCAAAAAAGGCATTTCTGGCCAAGAGAAGTCTACTAATATCAAATATCGGCCTTAATTTGAGGAAGAAATTTCTGAGGATGTACGTCTGGAGTACAGCATTGTATGGTAGTGAAACGTGGACTGTGGGAAAACCGGAACAGAAGAGAATCGAAGCATTTAAGATGTGGTGCTATAGACGAATGTTGAAAATTAGGTGGACTGATAAGGTAAGGAATGAGGAGGTTCTACGCAGAATCGGAGAGGAAAGGAATATGTCGAAAACACTTATAAGGAGAAGAGACAGGATGATAGGACATCTGCTAATACATGAGGGAATGACTTCCATGGTACTAGAGGGAGCTGCAGAGGCCAAAAACTGTGGAGGAAGACAGAGATTGGAATACGTCAAGCAAATAATTGAGGACGTAGGTTGCAAGTGCTACTCTGAGATGAAGAGGTTAGCACAGGATAGGAATTCGTGGCGGGCCGCATCAAACCAGTCAGTAGACTGATGAAAAAAAAAAAAAAAAAAAGCTTAGGGACTGATGATCTTAGCAGTTGTCTCTTAAGATTTCACTCACATTTGAACAACCATCAAACCAAGACCTCCAAACAGGCCCCTGTCATAGACATTAAGGGGTTGGTATCTGGTTCCTGGATGAAAACCCGACGAGAATCACTGTTCAGACTCGTCCGTGAACATAACCTGGGACCACTGTTCCAATAACCATGTACTGTGTTGTTGATACGAGGCTTTAAGGGCTCTCCTGTGACCAGAGGTCAGTGGAATGCACCTTGCAGGTCTCTGGGCGAATAAACCATGTCTGTTCAGTCGTCTGTGTGTCTGGAGACAACTGTTCCAGTGGCTAAGGTCCCGAGCAAGGCTACCTGCAGCATTCCGTGGCCGTCTGGGGGCACTGATGGTGAGATATCAGGCTTCTTGTGGAGTTGTATACTGTGGACGTCCCGTGCTGTAGCGCATGGACACGTTTCCTGTCTACTGGAATCTTGAGATCACACTTTGTGGCACACGGAGGGCCCGTGCTACGACGTGCTGTGTTTGACCAGCCTCCAGTCACCCTAGTATTCCACCTCATGACGTGCACCGTACTCTGACATGCACCAACACACCTCTGCGTATGTGGACTGTTGCCAGCGCCACCGTGCGACGACCGCAGGTCAAATGAACCGCATGAACATACCCCGAGGAGATTTAAAAGCGCAAACCGCCCACTAGAGCGTTGTTTCACCATGTATCAGCATTATCCTTAATTTATAAGCATGAGTGTAGTATTCACCTGTCAGTGATGTACAGGTTGACCAAAAACGGAACTTGTGATGCGGCGTTAATCTGTTGGTCTCCTTTAAACACTCGAATAACTGGTTAGGGATACACTGGTCGACGAAATGAAATGAGATTACTACTAGCTTCAATAACACTCACAGACAGTAGATGGCAGTACTAGCGGCAGATAGTGTGCAAAGCGTGCTGGAAGGAGGTGAAGAGTAGCACGGTGATTGTCGTAACGCGGATACGAGTGATTTATCTGACATCCAATAGGGCATGACCATTGAATTTCGGGCCAGGGATGGAAGCATTTCCGAAGTGGCTAAATTTGTAAACCGTTCGCGTGCTCCCATGGTTAAAGTACACCGTCCATGGCAAAATGGGGCAATCGAGGCAACGGTGGTGCACCATGGGCCATAGGTGACAGTAGTGAATGACGGCTGCGGAGACATGTACAGGCGAATAGGTGTGCAACTAGCTGCCCCGATGAACCATTGGTCTACAAGGGGTTACAAACAGTGTGTCCTCAACGACCATTCAGCGAATGTTGCACCATATGTGCCTCCGCAGCAGGCACCTGGTTCAAGCACCCACGGGAATGCGGTTCATCGGTGACGAAGGCTGGAATTTTCACACCAGTACCACAACTCGATGTCCGCTGAGTGGTGACAAGTGGTGATCTCGTCATCCTGGAAGGTACAGAGGATCGGCACAAGTATGCATTTGTCCTTATGGGACACCTACATACAGTTTGTCTTTTATCCTAGGTACGATGGCATCTACCAGCAGGACAATGCAGCTCACAGGGTACGTGCGTGGTCCGAAGAGCGCCACGACGAGTTTACCGTACGCCCCTGGCCACCAAACTGCCCGGATTGAAGCCCAACCGAGGATCTGTGGGACCACCTCGAGCGGGCCTTGAGTACGATGGATCCTCAACAAAGAAACCTAGAGCAGCTGGCCACGGCACTGTGGTCGGCGTGGCTCCACATCCCTGTCTGTATCTGCCACAACCGTACTGACTCTCATCCTGGACGTCAGCGCTGCATAAAATGGCTAGTCAAGGTGTTGATAGGTGGTCGCATTAATATGTGACTACACCGTGTATTCTATGCAGTCATGCAGGCCCGTCATTTGGGCATGCAAGGTCTTCAGCGAAGCCACGCGGGGTGGGGGGAGCTGAAAAGGAAAAAAACGGAAAACTTACTTTAAAACAACTCGTTTTCTTTATTGGGAAAATTAAAAACAATTTTAAATAAAATCATCGACTACCACATTTTAAACATGTAAAATTACGTAACATAGCAACAGGTATGTAAAGTATTTATTTGGCTAATAGCAAGTTAAGCAAAACAGATGGAAACTGTCCTATTATTTTTGGCTACCTTAACGCCGTAAAACACTTTACTTCTACCCATGTAGAAATCGTATTAATGTCAATAACCGCATATTAAATCGCACAAAGATCGCGGCGAACGTAAGAAAAGGTACAGTATATAAAATATTTGGCAATCGGGTAATTAAACCTTAACAGCCGGACATTACGCAATTGCCCTTGCGTAAGCTTATAAATAAGGAATTTTCCGTGCCTTCCGTAAAGCAAACTCTCGAATCATGACTTCTTTCTTCGGCTGAAGCGCTTCATCTCTCTCGATTGGAAGATTGGCGGGTCCGTTAAGGTGGTGCTGCTCCGTGGTAGATCTTAGATAGTTCTTAAGAAGTTTCAAGTTTGAAAAATTTCTTTCTTCAGACGCCACGGTGACAGGTGTCTCCAGCAAAATGCGACAGACTGTGATGATATTAGCACTCGATTCTCTGGGCCTAAGTATTTAAATTTGTCCAGTATCTTCACTGTGGGAGGAATTGTAAACCGTGACAGTATTACTTCTCAGCCGAGGCTAGATGTGTTTCCATCAGCTAGTTCCCCGTCTTGTAGACAGCTCGTTTCTTTTGGCGACGAGTTGAAAACTTTACGACCCATTCTAATTTTGCCATCAATTCTTTTGCAGTTTACATAGCAGATGTGGACCCTACATACCTGTAGTTTATGAGGAAGTCAGTCAATCCACTTGCATCTTTTCAACTTGAAGAAGTTTTTGGCCTCATTGACGGCATTTAAGATGTTCTGCCATATGGTAAGAGTCAAAACGAATTGGAAGGAGCTGAGGGAATGACTTGCTGAAGTCAGTGCTTCAGATCGGACAGAAGAATCCTTTCTTGTTTCGGCAACCTCTTAGAGTGCTTCACAAACTTTCTTCATCTGGTATCTGACAGGTTTGACGCCCTCAACACGAGACTCCCATCTAACATGTCTATGTGTCTTTACGGTTAGTTCAGAACAGATTTCAATGAGAATATTCCATCTATCTATAGATGCAGCAAATAGAGAGTTTATTATGCTGAAAAATGTCATTGCCTCCTTACTACATTTAGCCATGTCTCCAAGGACAAATTTCAAGCTGTGAGTAACAGAAGGCGTAAACACTACCCGACTGTTGATCTGCAAAACTTGAGCCTGTACTCCTTCGAATTTTCCTTTCATACTGGCTCTGTTGGCATATCCTTGGTCTCGACGATCTATGATGTTTAAATTCGTCAGACCTTCTCCAGTTGTGTACTACAAACTGAATGAATTTTTTGAATATGGTTGGAAATGGAACATCCGACATCTGGACGTAATAGGTAAACTCGTTTGCTCCTGATGACTAATGTCCAGGGCGCAATCGAGGATGACGGCGTAATATTTTGCAGCTCGAATGTCGTCTAGAATCCTTCCCTTAGTTGCCATACCTGTAAAAAAAATTAAAAAACATTTAAGACTGTTAAGGATTTTACGTTAACTTTTAAGAATGTTGATGAAGGCAATACTAGGGGTAAATGATGCGGTCTTTTGAACAATACAGGCTGTCCAATCCAAGCTTGTACACAGTCTTGAGCGATCCAAGCGCATGTCATTATGAACACGGTGCATCGTTTGAATGAGCGGATGTCAACAGAGCAGCTGACGAGTGAGCACCGCTGCAAACGGATGCGGTTGGAGGAAGGAAGGAAGATTGGGTTGCCGTCCCCTCGACATCGAGGTCGTTACAGACGGAGCACAAGTTCGAACTGTGTCAAGGATGGGGAAGGAAATCAGCCTTGCCCTTTAAAAGAAACCATTCCGGCATTTTTCCGCAACGATTTGGGGAAATCACGGAAAACCTAAATCTGGATGGCTGGACGTGGATTTGAACCGTCATCCTCCCGAATGCGTGCCCAATGTGCTAGTCACTGCGCCACCTCGCTCGGTACGGGCGCTCTATGTCTGTGTCCTATCAACAATGTATAATCTTTTACCATTATCTTAATATTATTTCTCAGTGTGTTATTTAACTGCATTTATACTACGGCACATCTTTGTGTTACCACTAAAAACAAAAAAAAGGCTTCCCGTAATTTTCTTTTACGTTTGTTTTTCGGCTCCACCTTCGAATTTTCGCCCCTCTGTCTCTATCACGGCTTGCCATGATGCATAACCGGTTACCTTAATCAAAAATAAAAACTAATATTAAAGCTTCCAGAATGACTCTCTGGACGTTTTAACGTTGTCGGTTCACGAATCAGAAAACAATGAATAAAGAAAACGCACGTCTTTGATGTTGATGTTCACAAAACCAAAAACTCTGCGCATAGCGAGAGGTGCGAATGTTTCGCCTGCGACTGGCGTGCCCTCGCCTTCGCCGACAATCGCTTCGGGTTGGATGAGGAACAAAGGCGAAGAGGGCAGCGATCTTACAGAAACACCCGAAGCGACCATGTGTGCTTCTCATTTTTATCTGATTGTAGCGCGGCGCCTTGCTGGTTCCAGCGTTGCCAGATTTCGTCCAACAATAGGCTGGCGTACTACGTTTGCGCATGTCCCTCCGCCCTCCCGTGGATGTAGTAACGAATCAATGATTAGACCAGAGACAACTTGCTCATCATCACAGAGCAAGTAAATCTTCGTTTGCACTAATTCTCTGCATTCTTGAAATTGTACTTGCTCTGTCTGGCACCGCCCTTCACAAGTACGGTGCGAAATCGCTGCGAGACCACTTCTAGCGCGAGTTCTATAGCGATCGCTACAGCCGATACACCCTCCCGACGACCCTCCAGTCATGTATTGTCCTTCCACACAGGTTATAAGTGTGGTGTCACTGCCAGACACCACACTTGCTAGGTGGTAGCTTAAATGGGCCGCGGTCCAATAGTACATGTCGGACCCGCGTGTCGCCACTGTGTGATCGCAGACCGAGCGCCACCACACGGCAGGTCTCGAGAGACGTACGAGACTCTCGCCCCAGTTGTACGGCGACGTTGCTAGCGACTATACTGACGAAGCCTTTGCTCTCATTTGCCGAGAGACAGTTAGAATAGCCTTCAGCTAAGTTAATGGCTACGACTTAGCAAGGCGCCATTAGCCTTAAATAGCTTGTATATAAAGAGTCACTTGTATCGCCACATTCTCCAGATGTCTCATCAAGAACGATGTATACAAGGATGTATTAAAAGTTAAGTATATTCCAAAGATACGTATTTTCTTTATCACATTCATTAAGTCTCCTGTTTCAGACCTCACTCCATCCTTCGTGAGTTAGCGCATGCATCTTGGCCGCCTCTTTCAATTAGTGTGCGTAGTGTTGGCAAGTCTGCCGACACTACAATAAGGTCCTTCTGCGCCGTTTTCTGCCTGTATATGAAGGCTAATCTCACGAAGTACTGCAGGAATCTTGATCCTCGCGCCGGATATGCGCTGGAATTGGCAATTCCTAAGGAAGCAGGCATGTTATCTGCACCATGTAACAAAGAAAGACGATCCGATTTCATCTATGCCATAGCACAAGTGACGTAGAAGATTTACGAAATTTCGGCTCATGCCTTTACTGATCGCCAAGGACAGGATTTCATAAGCTATATATCACTTTTGTTAACAGTCTCTGTTACATTTACGGCAAAGGAAAGAACTAATGCAACTAATTCCTGCCAAATTGCAGAAATATTTCACATTCACTAAAAACTCCGAGATGGAAGACGCCGAAAGCTATTCTTCCTGTGTCCCACAGTGTCTTTTAAGAACATCGAGCTTCCAAACGAAATCTCAGGAGAGACAGCAGGAATGTTGACTGTGGCCGAGCGAGGTGGCGCAGTGGTTAGACACTGGACTCGCATTCGGGAGGACGACGGTTCAATCCCGCGTCCGGCCATCCTGATCTGGGCTTTTCCGTGATTTCCCTAAATCGCTCCAGGCAAATGCCGGGATGGTTCCTTTCAAAGGGCACGGCCGACTTCCTTCCCCGTCCTTCCCTAATCCGATGAGACCGATGACCTCGCTGTCTGGTCTCCTTCCCCAAATCAACCAACCAACCAATGTTGACTGCTAGGAGAGCATTATTTTACGGAATGCAGGTACCCAGAGCATCACTTTCATTGTCCTCTGTTCCACATGTAAATGGCCTTCACAGTGACATCTTGCGGCACTAATGAGAGCTGCAACCTACCGCGCCGCGTGCAGCGATGCCCAGTTGAGCGCGCGATGCCGATGAGTGCGGACAAAGGAGCGCGCGCGTCCGAGCCAGCCGGCTCTGTGGCGCCGGGGCCGGCCGCTGGCCGGTCGGTGGGTCTGAGCAGCCGCCCGCCCCGGCGGCCGTTCCCCACGGGACGGATACAACGGAGACGACCCCTGCAACGACATCGGATTCTGAAAGGCAACGTAATGAGGACAGGACCACGACGAGCGCTATGCGAATGCAGAGCGGAGGACAACGTACGTCAAACCCCTCTGACGAGAGACATCAACTAACACAGAACGATCGGCAACAACGGGAACTAAGGCGTGAAATACAACACATGATTCTGCAAAGTCAGGAAGTATACGACAACCGCACTAGTACAGTTCCTACTTCACAGCCTGAAGAACAAGTAGACGACGTGGAACAGTTTTCTCCACCAGAAGACGACGTCGAAATAGAGGGAGTCTCCTCTGAAGAAGTTTGGACCATGCAGCCCACCGACGAAGAGGCCGATTTTACACTGGTTCGCCAAAGAAAACGACTCAACGCTTCTCCTAAGCAGAACAACTCTCGGAAGCGACAACGTCCAGAAGGACTGAAAACTTCCAACAGTTATGCTGCTATTACGATGGAAGATACTACGGATGCTCCAGAACGTATGGACCAGACGAGTGACGTCAATCTCTAAGAAGATAAAGAGGGGACAGATGGCTCTGGCCGGAACTTACTACGCAAAGTCCCGCCCGTTACTTTTTACCATACCAAGAACTACATGGAACTCAACAAGGTGCTGAAAGCGAATACTGACGGCAGTCTTAAGGCCATCTACCAACGAGACAGGATCAAATATCACTTTGACTCCTATGAAGATCAACGGCCGGCCATCAATTTCTTTGTGTCGAATGACATCCTTTTACACATCAGGCCGCAGAGGACAAGGACCTCAAAGTGGTTGTCAACCGTCTACCTGCCGAAGTTACGGAGCCGGCCGAAGTGGCCGTGCGGTTAAAAGCGCTGCAGTCTGGAACCGCAAGACCGCTACGGTCGCAGGTTCGAATCCTGCCTCGGGCATGGATGTTTGTGATGTCCTTAGGTTAGTTAGGTTTAACTAGTTCTAAGTTCTAGGGGACTAATGACCTCGGCAGTTGAGTCCCATAGTGCTCAGAGCCATTTGAGCCATTTTTTGAAGTTACGGAGGAAGAACTGAAAGACGCACTAATAGAGAAGTGTTTCCCTGTCATCAACGTCCACCAGTTTAAAAATCGAGACGACAACACGAAGGAATTACGACCTCAAGCTGCTTGCTGTGTCACGTTGCCTGCCCAAAAGGACAACTACAAGATTTACGACATCAAATATCTTCTATATACTAAAGTCGTTATTGAAACCTACAACAGACAAGAAGGACCTGTTCAATGTCGCCACTGCCAGCGATTCGAACATACAGCTAATTCAAAAATGGCTCTGAGCACTATGGGACTCAACTGCTGAGGTCATTAGTCCCCTAGAACTTAGAACTAGTTAAACCTAACTAACCTAAGGACATCACAAACAACCATGCCCGAGGCAGCATTCGAACCTGCGACCGTAGCGGTCTTGCGGTTCCAGACTGCAGCGCCTTTAACCGCACGGCCACTTCGGCCGGCTTACAGCTAATTATTGCAGCTTGCCTGCTCACCGCGTTTGATGTGGAGGGCAACACCTATCTTCAGCATGTACTCATTCCCGAGGGGCTCCGCTGAAATGTGCTAACTGTGAAAGGGACCATCCTGCCACATGGCGTGGCTGCCAGAAGTACCAGGAACTTCTCAGGAAATACAGACAACGGTCTTCCCCGCAGCCCTCTCAACGGAGGACTCATGTAATACGGAACTCCAACCTGACGCCACACCCTCCGCCCCACCGTCAGCAAACACCACAAGAACAGCCGGCGGCGACACGGCAGCCAGTAACACAGCCTCCTCCTGAAGCACTTCCACCTCGACAGCACCGCCAGCATTATTCATACCCCCACGCAGCATCACCACGACGACCGGAACCGGAAACCTACGTCTCACCGGCTCATTTGATGGAATACACAGCTCCAGCGCTCTCTGATGTTGCGAAACTTCTCACCGCCGTGCAGCAACAACTAGTGGGAATACTTTCTTTAATCGAAAGTGTATTGAAGGACTTTGGAACACCTTAAGATGGATCGCCCTAGGACCACGAGAAACCTGAAAATCTGTATATGGAACGCCAGCGGACAAGAAAACAGAATTCACTGAATTTTTACAACGTCACAAAATCGACATCGCACTTGTATCGGAGACGCACCTTCGTCCAACAACTGAGCTCAGATTTCATAACATGTATGTCTATAGAACAGACAGACAAGGCCAACAGGCCAACGAGGTGGAGGGACCGCAGTTCTGCTTAAAAGGGAACTGCGGCACCATCGTGAAACACTACCACACCTCTAACATCTGGAGGCAACAGCAGTAACGGTTCGATCGGCGGCAGGCAACATTACTTTCATCGCGGCGTACAATAGATCCGGTAAAAACCTGGTACCAGACGACCTACGGAGTATCTTCACCAATTTTGACAAAATCTTCCTAGGAGGTGACCTTAACAACAAGTACGTCGCGTGGAATTCCCGGCGTACGAACCCTTGTGGACGAACTTCGATTGCCATGGAAGAAGAACTGGACATCACAGTCCATGGCCCACGAGATCCCACACGGATTCCATACGTCGATCGGCAAGAAGCAGACGTCCTAGATATTGCTATCATCAAAAATATTGAGACGAACCTCCAGCTCCGCACCGTCTACGATCTTTCGTCTGACAACCGACCTGTTATCAGCATAGTGGAAAACGCAACGGCCAACCGTCCGCCCCCCACTTCACAAACTCTGAACTGGGGTCAATTTCGGACATATCTTGACAACAATATCTGCCCGACGCAGGACGTTTCAACACCGGAAGCCATCGACATCGCGGTACAAACTTTGACGCAGAAGATAAAGGTAGCCAAACGGAGGGCAACTACTCCCATGGTCTACCCCGTAGTAGCTTTCGACGAGTTCTCGCCTCTACTCCAAGAACTGAAGACACAGAGAAACAGGAGCAGGCGACGTTGGCTCCGCTATAGAAACCCGATCGATTGGCGGGAAACACACGTTTTAACACAAGAACTGCACAGGAGAGTGGCCGAGTGGCGACAGCAGGTCTGGGAAGATAAGATGGATGAATTCTTACTTCGAACCAAGAACGAATGGCAGGTAGTCAAGAACATACGACACCAGCGGCCACCTAAACGAGCCATCAGAGGACCAGATGGCCTCCTCTATGACGAACTCGCCCAGGCAAAGCTGTATGCTACGACTTACCAAGAACAGATGTCTACACCAGCGGCCCCCGTGAACGACGTCCGCCTGCAAGAACAGGAAGCCGTCGTTACAGCAGAATGGACTGCTTTTCGTACTGCGCCTGTGCAGAGCCGCCCACAACTCACCACACCAGCAGAGATCCGTAAAATTATCCGGAAGACTCGGAACAACGCGCCGGGCAACGACTCCATAAGCAACACCGATTTGAAACAGTTGCCCAGGAAGCCAACTGTGCTCCTTACCCGAATTCTCAACAGCTGTCTTCTGCAGGGATATTTTCCTACGGTATGGAAGACGGCCCGAGTAGTTCCAATACCCAAGCCAGGTAAAGACCCAGCAGAACCCAACAGTTACCGGCCAATTAGCCTCTTGCCGACCCTTGGCAAGGTGCTCGAGAGAGTGCTGTTGAAGGGGCTCCATGACACGCTTACAGCGCATGATGTTATACGACCCGAACAATTCGGTCTCAAGGACAAGTTATCTGCCGAACTTCAACTTCTACGGATCACCGAAGGGATACAAGAAGGATACAACAAGCAGCACTTCACGATTGGTGTCTTCCTTGACGTCGAAAAAGCTTACGATAAGGTGTGGCGGCCCAACCTTATCGTCAAACTGCATCGCACTACCCCTATTGCGGATTGTTACATTGGACTCATAGACCGCTTTCTGCAGGACAGGAAACTGTATGTCCGAGTCGACGATAAAAACTCCGAAATGAAACTGATCTCCGCAGGAATTCCGCAGGGCTCTGTCATTTCGCCTCTGCTTTTAAACTTATATATAAATGACATCCCAACATTTCCCCTTGTTACGGAGAGTTTTTATGCGGACGATACGGCCTTTCTGACAACTACACTTGGACCAGCTAATCGCTAGGATGCAACGGCAACTTGCTGTAATGGAACGCTGGGCGCTGCAAAATAAGATAACGATCAACCCGACGAAGACGGCAGCCGTTCTGTTCACACGGAGGAAAGCAGTTCTGAACGACAGACTCCAAATAGCTGATCAATTTATCCCATGGTCGCCGGGAGTGAAGTATCTCGGTGTCTACCTTGACAAAAAATTACTCTTTACGCAGCATATTGACGACAAGAAGACGGCAGCCCAGAAGATGGCCAGGTCATTGATTCCGTTCCTGAAGAGCAAGGATCTCAACCCTAACTCCAATTGTATAAGGCAACGGTGGAACCCACAATGTTATATGGCTGCACCTCGTGGGGAACTACGTGCGTCTCCAACTACAACAAACTCCAAGCGCTGCAAAACATTTGCTATCGATGGATCACAGGAGCTCCATGGTGCACAAGAAACGTCGACATCCGCACCGCACTCCACGAGACCACTATACAAGAGAAGGTCCATGACAAGGCTCTACGAGTTTTTGACAAGATCGACGCCCTTAAGGACGAAGTTCGACAATTAGAATCGGTAGGAACGGTAAACCCTGCAAGGTGGCATAAGTATCGAGTACCGAAGTCAATAACGTTTCACCCCCCATAGGCAATCTGTCATAACACGACGAAGCAGTCACACATAACAGCCTCGACGCATTTCACCCTCCACAGCAGATACACATCACCAAAGACAGCAGGCTAAAGGACCCATTGCGTGCCCAAGCCTAACTGAATGTGTAATAAATAAAGTGTTTTCCTTTTATAATTACATCCGATCCTAGAAGAATAAGTCATCAAGGATGATCTCTTCAGTCCACACTACACATTATTAAAAAAAAAAAAAAAAAACAAAGCAGCGATGCCAGCTGGGACCTATCGATGACTAGCGCTGCCAGTTTGGGTTTTTATTGCTAAATTTAGCACTTTTCCAAGTGATGCAGCATGAAAAAATTCAGTTTAGCATATAGCATATTTTTTATCGTTTTCTCCTGATAAGTCAACAATTATGTTTTTTGTTCGAGAAACAGGACTGCGTTATCAGGAACGTTTCAGTTCCCATCGCGCAACTGTTCTGCTTTATCGACATTCAATCAGCCGTCAAGTGTAGAGGTGGCAAAAATAACTGATGGAAATACCCAGTTACTTAGACATAGTAGTTACTGCAATAACCACTCATCTGATTTCCTTTTTTTTCTTTTTTTTTTCGTCAGTCTTGTGACTGGTTTGTGCGAACCGCCACGAATTCCTCTCCTGTGCCAACTTCTTCATCTCAGAGCAGCACATGCAGCCTAACTCCTCAATTATTTGCTAATGTATTCCAATGCCTGTCTTCCTCTACAGTTTTTACCCTCTACAACTCCCTCTAGAACCGTGGAAGTTATTCCCCGACGCCTTAACTGGATTCCTATCATCGTGTTCCCTCTTCTTGTCAGTGTTTTCCACATATTCATTTCCTCTCCGATTCTGCACAGAACTTTCTCATTCCTTATCTTATCAGCCCACCTTTCAACATTCGGCTGTAGCACCACATATCAAATGCTTCGATTCTTTTGTGTTCCAGTTTTCCCACAGTCCATGTTTCAGTACCATACGAAGCTGAGCTCCAACCATACATTCTTAGAAATTTCTTCCTGAAATTAGAGCCTAAGGGTATTCTTTTGACCAAAAATACCCTTTTGCCAGTGCTAGTCTGCTTTTGATGTCTTCCTTCGTCCGTACATCATGGGTTACTTTGCTGCATAGGTAGTAGAATTCCTTAGCTTCACCTACTTCAGGACCGTCAGTCCTAAAGTTAAGTTCCTCGCTGTTCTCATTTCTGCTATTTTTCATTGCTTCAGTTTATTCTCAGTCCATATTCTGCACTCAATAGATTGTTCATTCCACTCAGCAGATGCTGCAATTCTTCTTCACCTTCAAAGAGGATAGCAATGGCATCAACAATTCTTATCATTGATATCCTTTGTCCTTGAATTTTGATTCCAATCTCGAACCTTTCTTTCATTTCCGTCATTGCTTCTTCGATGTATAGACTGATCAGCAGGGGTGGAAGACTATATTCCTGCCTTACACCCTTTTTAATCCGGACACTTCGTTCTTGGTCTTCTGCTCTTATTATTTCCTCTAGGCTCTTGTACATGTTGTATATTACCCGTCTATCTCTATAGCTTACCCCTATTTTCCTCAGGATTCCGAACATCTTGCACCATTTGACATTGTCGAACGCTTTTTACAGGTCGACAGACGCTGTAACAGTGTCTTGATCTTACTTCAGTCTTGCTTCCATTATCAACCGCAACGTCAGAACTGCCTCTCTGGTATACCTTTCCAAAAGCCAAGCTCATCGTCATCTAACACATCTTCATCTCTGGTTTCCATTCTTCTGTGTATTATTCTTGTCAGTAACTTAGATGCGTAACTGTTAAGCGGATGGTACGATGACTCTCGCACTTTTCAGCTCTTCCAGCCTTCTGAATTGTATGGATGATGTTTCTCCATAATTCAGATGATACATTCCCAGACTCATATATTCTACCCATCAACGAGAATAGTCGTTTTGTTGCCACTTTACGCAAAATTCTGATGGAGTGTTATCAATCCCTAACGTCGTATTTCATCTTAAATCTTACAAAACGCTGTTAAATGCCGATTCTGGCACTGGATTCCCTATTTTTTCTACACACATAAAAATGTTTTGCATCATCTCGGCTCCCAGAATTCCTGAAGATAGACGTTGACTGTGGATATTGTATCACAGACACAGTCCCTTTGACTATTCAGAGATGTCACAAAACTCGCCCAAAGATATAAACAACCATGCATGAGCAGCGTCTATTAGATTGAGGGGGTCCCACAGCCGATCAGTTCCAGTCATTCCACCTGGAAGGAGGATCACGGCTCGTGTTGTCTGTAGTTCAACCATGCCTAGACAGTCAATACCTCGGTTCGACCGCGTCCGCATTGTTACTTTGTACCAGAAAGGGCTCTAAACAAGGGAAGTGGCCAGGCGTCTCTGAGTGAACCAAAGCGATGTTGTTCGGACATGGAGCAGATACAGAGAGACAGGAACTGTCGATGACATGCATCGCTCAGGCCGCCCAAGGGCAACTACTGCAGTGGATGACCGCTACCTACGGATTACGGCTCGGAGGAACACTGACAGCAACGCCACCATGTTGAATAACGCTTTTCGTGCAGCCACAGGACGTCGAAGTACAAAAACTGTGATCAATAGGTTCCATGATGCGCAACTTCACTCCCGACGTCCATGGCGAGGTCCATCTTTGCAAACACAACACCATGCAGCACGGAACAGATGAGCCCAACAACATGCCGAATGGACCGCGCAGGATTGGCATCACATTCTCTTCACCGATGAGCGTCGCATGTGCCTTCAACCAGACAATCGTCAGAGACGTGTTTGGAGGTAACCCGGTCACGCTGAACGCCTTAGACACACTGTGCAGCGAGTGCAGCAAGGTGGAGGATCCCTGCTGTTTTGGGGTGGCATTAGGTGGGACCGACTTACGCCGCTGGTGGTCATGGAAGGCTCGGTAATGGATGTACGATACCTGAATGCCATCCTGCGGCCGACAGTGCAACAATATCGGCAGCATATTGGCGAGGCATTCGTCTTCATGGACGACAATTCGCGCCACCATCGTGCACATCTTGTGAATGACTTCCTTTAACATAAAGACATCGCTCGACTAGAGTGGCCAGCGTGTTCTCCAGACATGAACCTTATCGCACGTGCCTGGGATGGATTGAAAAGGGCTGGTTATGGATTACGTGCCCACCAACCACTCTGAGGGATATACGCCGACTCGCCATTGAAGAGTGAGACCATCTGGACCACCAGTGCCTTGTTGGATAGTGACATTGAAATTGTGGAAAGCATGCCACGACGAATACAGACAAGCCCCAATGCAAGAGGATGTGCCACTGGGAGATACTGGTGTCTACAGCAATCTGGAGCACCACCTCGGAAGGTCTCACTGTATGGTGGCACAACATGCAATGTGTGGCTCCATGAACAATAAAAAGGATGGAAATGATGTTTATGTTGAGCTCTATTCCAATTTTCTGTACAGGTTCCGCAACTCTCGGAACCGAGCTGATGCAAAACTTCTTTTGTTGTTTGTATATGGTCTTCTGTCTCTCCTGCCACATCAGACAAGTCTTCCCCCAGAAAGAAGCCTTCACTGTACTCTTTCCATCTACCCGCTCTCTCCTCTGTATTTAACAATCAAATTCCGTTGCACTCTTAATATTACCCCCTTGCTTTTAATTTCACGCAAGATTTATTTGACATTCCTATATGCTGAGTTAGTCCTTCTGACAATTATTTCTTTTTCGATTTTTTCTCGTTTTTCATATAGTCATTTCGCCTTAGCTTCCCTGCAGCTCCTGTTTATCTTATTCCTAAGCGACTTGTATTTCTGTATTCCTGAATTTCCCTGCACATTTTTGTACTTCCTTCTTTCATCGATCAGCTTATGTATTTCTTCTGCTACCCATTATTTCTTCGCTATTACGTTTGTCGTACCTATGCTTTTCTGTGATTGCTCTTTTTAGAGATGTCAATTCCTCTTTAACTGAACTGCCTACTGTATCCCTAGCCCTAGAGAACTTCAAGCATATCTCTTCATTCCTTACAGCAGCGCGGGATAGCCGCGCGGTCAGGCGCCTTGCCACGGTTAGCACGGCTTCTCCCGTGGGAGGTTCGAGTCCTCCCTCCGGAATGGGTACGTGTATTGTCCTTAGCACAACGTAGTGTAAGGTAGATTAAGTAGTGTGTAAGCCTAGAGACCAATGACCTCAGCAGTTTGGTCCCATAGGAACTTACCACCACCACCGCCACCACCATTCCTTAGTACTTCTGTATCCCATTTCTTTTCGGATTGTTTCTTCCTGTCTAGTCTCGTAAACTTCAGCCTATTCCTCATCACTACTAAACTGTGGTCTGAGTCTATATCTGCTCCTGAATACGCCTTGCAATCCAATATCTGATTTCGGAATCTCTGCCTGACCCTGATGTAGTCTAACTGAAATCTTCCATTATCTATCGGCCTTTTCCCAGTATAGCTCCTCTTTATATTCTTGAACAGAGTATTCGCTATTACTAGCTGAAATTTATTGCAGAACTCAGTTAGTCTTTCTCCTCTCTCATTCCTACTACCAAGCCTATATTCCTACTACCAAGCCCCACCACAACCGCATTCCATATTCGGTGTTGGTTTTTTGTCGATTCTGATGAGGACAATGCTATCACTAACTGTTCACTGTAACTCAATCTCTGCCCTGCCTTCCTGTTCATAACGAATCCTACTCCCGCTATACCATTTTCTGCTGCTGCTATGCTCATCTGACCAGAGATCATTGTCTTCTTTCCATTTTACTTCTTTTTTTTTCGCCTCCCCCTTGGCAGTCCCCTACCGAAGATCCGATTGGGGGAATATTCCGGAATCTTTTGCCAATGGAGAGAGCATTGTGACACACTTTCAGTTACAGGTCACATGTTCTGTGGATACACGTTATGTGTCTTTAATGCAGTGGTTTCCATTGTTTTCCGCATCCTCATGCGGGAGCGAGAGAGTGCCCTGAATCTCTGTAGGCCTCTCCGCCCTCTTTGACAAAGCCGATGGCAGAATGGGGGTAACTTCTTACGCCGGAAGCCTTCGGCCTCCATTACTGACGATTTTTATTCAAGACGTAAACGGTGGCAGGGTTCGAACATGGGACGAGGACGTTTCGCTTAGTAATGAAAGACGCTACCCCTACACCACGGGTTAAGTGTCTGATACCAACAGTTTTCTAAATAACCGCCAATAGTGCGTGGCGCCCTCTGTTTACCGAAGTGCGTACTAAACTTTCGCATGATTTGAGACCCGACCACGGATAAACGAGCAGAGCAGAGGCACTGGCCATCTCTAAGGTATACTACAGCTCATGGAAATACCTGCCAGACTGCGTGTCATCTGTTTATCGAAGTGTGTACTTCGGTTTCGTGATATCTAACTACATAGAATGACCATAAGGAATTCGTGCGACTATGGAAATAACCGTCAGTAGATGAGTATTAAGTTATTTTTTGTGGCACATACTGTGTAACCACACAGTATCCAGTTATAACTGTCAGATGGCGCACCAGCTATGGAAATAACCGTCCGTAGATGAATATATCTATAAGTTATTTTCTGTGGCAGTTGCTTCTCGCTCACAGTTCTTTTTATGTGGGAGCTACGGTTACCATTTCAGGTAACCTGGAACTTGATAACCGTAGCAGACGAAGATATTTCCATACAAGAGTTAAACGAGTGTTTCCACGTTTCTACGGAAAGAGCCGCCGGCCGTCGGGGGCCATACAGTTGATTTCAAATGAACTTCCAGATGAGCTAGAGATCTGAAACTATCAACATTGCTCACAAGCAGGTGACAATGCAATATTAATTCGCTTTCTTTCCTGGTGTGTGGCAGAGAGTACTTTGTTTTTCTGCTCGTCTTATGTTTGATACAAATTGATTTTAAAGTAATTTCTCGGTCAGGTAGAGACTTAAAACTTTCGACGTGGCCCAGAAACGGATGACAACGCGATATTAACTCGCTTTTATGTCTAGTGTGTGGCGGAGAGTACTTTATTTTTCATCCTGCCTGAAGTTTGGTACAAATTGATTTTAAACTACCTTCCCGATGAAACTTTCAATATGGCTGAGAAGCGGATGATAATGAAATATTAATTCGCTTTCTTGTCTGGTGTGAGGCGGAGGGTAGTTTGTATCCCACTGCTATTTCTCCCTTTCATGTTGCAGTCGCGAATGTTTCGCGGTAAGAACGATTATTGATACGCCTGCGTGTGACCTCGAGTCACTCTAAATTTTATCTTCACGGTCTTTCCGCGATACGGTATACACGTAATAGGCAGCAATATATTGGTTAACTCTGAGCGTACTGGCAGGCATCGAACAAGCAGACGCACCAGCAGCTGTAGCGGAGCAGCAGTTGTCTGACACGCAGTCACTTCGTTTAGTTTCTTTTTTTTTTTCGTTTGCTTCTTCAAAGAAATGAGCCATACCATTATATTTTACTATGTAGACTAGTGGTTAGCAAATTACGACAAGATTTTTTTTTAGCGTAAATCTTGGTGCATGTCCTTGTGTAAGCAGCTTCCTAGTGTAATTTTCCCGCCGTCAGACCGCCGCGTAACGCCACTAAGTTTGAATCTCGTGCTGGTACGCAGTTTAGATAAGTGTATTCTATTTTTCATAATTATCTCGTGCAGTAGCTTTCGGGTAAGCAGAGTTTCTAATAACAGGTAACTGTAGATACATCCACTCCAGTAGAGGAATTTATTTCTTAGCTTGCCGTCTCAGGGCATAGTGAGAAATCTGGAGAGCAGTTTTTAGTGTTTCTTTATTCTCCTCGTTGTATTTTGCGTACATTCCAAACCCAATAGCGCCATTTGAGATCTGTATCTATTTTTACACGCTACGATATGTTTAGGGACTGTGCTTGTTATGAGCGGACACAGGAGAATTGGCTGCTGTCCGTAAACAGCTGGAAGCAGCGTTGGCTACAGTCGACATGCTTCTGGCTAATGTTCAAAGTTGCGGCGACATCGGGGTGCTGGGACGAGGCCTGTGACACTTTTGGCGCCGTTGGAATCCCCTGGTAACACGGGTGTCGCTGCATCTTTTGACACGCAACATCTGACCGGTCTGTCCTCACTCAAAAATGGGTGGCAGGAATTGGTGTGTTTGCGTTTTACTGGACGGAATCCGAAAGAGGGAGCAGATCGCGCGGCTGGCTTCCTACGCTTTAGCTACCGGTACGAGGTGCTATCCAGTGTTGGCGATAACTCTGAGCCAGCACGCGATGCCTTTCAGGTTGGGCCAGTGGCCGGTTTTCCTGCCCAGCTCGGACAAGGGCAGAGAGTGTGTATGTTTGTTATTGGGAGCGCCAATGTTAAGCGGGTGATGGAGCCCTTTGGGGAAATAGCAGCCATGGCGGGAAAGAATGCTAGTGTACACTCGGTATGTTTGCCGAGGGGTCTCGTGCGTGATATGGAAGATGGCGGCGGCTATCGAGTGCACTGGGTGGAACCGGCTTCATATAGTGGCACACGTCGGCACGAATGACGCCGGCCGCCGGGCTCTGAGAGCATCCTCGTCCCATTCCGGCGGGTGGCAGAATTGGTGAAGGCAACTAGCATCGCACGCAGGGTGAAAACTAAGCTGTCTGCTTTTACCAGCGTGAAGACTCTGCGATAGTATCGGATGCGAATTTCTCGACCTCCGCTATCGGGTACAGATTTGTAGTGTTCCCCTTAATAGGTCAGGAATAAAATACACGCAGCAAGCGGCTACTAGGCTAGCGGAGTACGCGTGGAGTGTAGACGTGCGTTTTTTAGGTTAGTGAAACCCTCCCTTGCTATCAAAGAGGATTTGCCTTATAAAGCAGCCATAATGTCCTCAGAGAACGTTCGTCGTCACAGGCAGAAAAGGTTAATATGATTTTAGTAAACTGCAGGAGCATCCAAGAAAAGGACCCAGGATTAGTGTCGATTACTGAAAGGTTATAATGCACAGATAGTATTAGGGACAAAAAGTTGGTTGAAACCAGACGTTAATGACAACGAAATTCTAAGTTCAGATTGGAATATTTATTGTAAGGATAGGTTAGTCACCGATGATGGCGACGGATTTATTGCAGTAAAGAATTCGATAAAATCTAGAAAGGTTATCACGGATTCCGATTGTGAATTAATCTGGGTGAAGTATCAAAGATTGGTCAAAAATGGTAATCTGATGCTTTTATAGACTGTCTGGGTCAGGAGCTCTAGTGGTAGAGGGCTTCAGACAGAACTAGCAGAATATTGTCAATAATTTTCCTGGTCATGCCGTAGTAATACGTGGTCACTTCAGCTTGCCAGGTATAGACTGGGAGTGTCATGCTGTCAAAACTGGTGCCAGAGGCAGGGATTCGTGTGACATTGTTCTGGATGTCTTGTCAGAAAATTATTTTGAGCAGATAGAGAACTAACTCGGGTAACGGCTGAGACCTCCTGTACTTGTCGAGTCAGTTGACTTAGAAGAAGGTATTAGTGGTCACAAGGCATAAGGCATCAGTTAGGAAGATATTTTTGCTTATCAAGGGTGACAGGATACAAATTTCAGAGTATATAAGCAATCAGCATCAAATATTCGTTGATGAGGAGGAAGATGTGGAAGATCGTGCAATATGACCTAGACAAATATGTTCCGAGTAAGGTCTTAAGGGACAGCAAAGGCCCATGATGGTTTAATCGCCGTGTTACGAAACTGCTACGTAAATAAAGAGAACTTCATCTCTGATTCAAGAGAAGTAAAACCCAATATGACTAACAAAAGCTGAACGAAGCAAAAATGAGCGTTAGGAGAGCAATGAGAGAAGCGTTCAATGACTTTTAAAGTAAAACTTTGCGAACCGACCTGAGTAAAAACCCTAAGAGGTTTTGGTCGTATGTAAAATCAGTAAGTCGGTCAAAATCATCTGTTTATGCACTCACTGATTGTACTGGCATCGAAACGGCAGATAACTTAGAGAAGGCCGCAAATACTTAATTCGGTCTTCAGAAATTGTTTCATTGCATGAGATCGTAACAGGGTCCTTCCTTTCAATTGTCGTACGAACATCCAAGTGGCATATATTTAGATAACCGATCTCGGGACAGAAAAACTACAATCGCTTTTTAGCGGAAAGGAGTCACGACCAGATTAGATACCTATAACATTCTACAAAGGTTATGCGAAAGTATTTGCTCCCCTTCTAGCAGTAATTCATCGTAGATCGCTTGAGCAACGAAGGGACTGGAAAAAAGCGCAGGTCATTCCCGTGTTTAAGAAAGGCCGTAGGACAGGCACACGATTATAGACCTATATCGTTGATGTCAATGTTATAGAATCATGGAATATGTTTTATGCTCAAGAATTATGACGTTGTTGGTGACGGAAAATCTCCTCTATAAAAATCAACAGAGATTCTGCGGAACTCGGTTCCCTCTGTTCCTCCATGTGATCCATAGCGCCGTAGACAGTGGCCGTCCCGCATTGCCGTTTAGCGAAAAAATACGAGCTTATCCAATATCAGAGCAGATTTGCGACTGGATTCAAGACTTCCTTGAAGTCAGAATTCGACACGTCGCTCTTAACGGAACAAAATTGACAGATATAAAGGTAATTTCAGGTATACCCCAAGGAAATGTGATAGGACGGTTAATGGTTCAAATGGCTCTAAGCACTATGGGACTTAAGATCTGAGGTCATCAGTCCCCTAGACTTAGAATTATTTAAACCTAACTAACCTAAGGACATCACACACATCCATGCCCGAGGCAGGATTCGAATCTGCGATCGTAGCAGCAGCCTGGTTCCGGACTGAAGCGCATAGAACCACTCGACCACAGCGGCCGGCGGACCGTTAATGTTTATAATATGTATATATACATGATATAGCAGAAAGCGTCGGATGCTCTAAGGGTGTTCGCAGATGATGCGGTTGTCTATAACAAAGTAGAAACGCCAAGAGATAGTAACGATTTGCGGGACCTGCAGAGAATTGATGAATGGTGCAGGCTCTAGCAGTTGACCCTGAACGCAAATAAATGTAACATATTGTTTATATGTTAAAAATTATGTAACATATTGCGCATAAATAGGAAAAGAAATCCACTACTGTATAGCTACACTATTGATGACAAACCTCTAGAAACAATATCTGCCGTAAAATATCTAGGAGGAACTATCCAGAACGACCTTAAGTGGAATGATCACATAAAATAAATATTGGGAAAAGCAGATGCCAGACCCAGATCCATAGGAGAAATCTTAAGGAGCCGGCCGTGGTGGCCATGCGGTTCTAGGTGCTTCAGTCCGGAACCGCGCTGCTGCTACGGTCGCAGGTTCGAATCCTGCCTCGGGCATGGTTGTGTGTGATGTCCTTAGGTTAGTTAGGTTTAAGTAGTTCTAAGTCTAGGGGACTGATGACCTCAGATGTTAAGTCCCATAGTGCTCAGAGCCATTTGAACCAAATCTTAAGGAAATGTAACTCATCCACGAAGGGACAGGATAAAAGGCGTTTGTTCGACCGATTCTTGAGTACTGTTCATCTATTTGGTATACCTACCAGGCAGGACTGATAGAAGAGATAGACAAGATCAAACGAAGAGCGGCACGTTTCGTTACGAGATCGTTTAGACGGCGCGAGTTGCTCAACAAACTCCATTGGCAGACGTTACAAGAGAGGCGTTGTGCATCACGAGAAATTTACTATTGAAATTTCGAGAGAGCACTTTTCGAGAAGACGCGGATAACATATTACTTCCCCCCACATACCTCTCGCGTAATGACCACGAGGAGAAAATTCGAGAAATTAGAGCCATTACAGTGGCTTACCTAGAATCATTCTTCCCATGCGCTATTCGCGAGTGGGGCAGGGCTGGAGGGCTCAGTTAGTGGTACAAGAAGTACCCTCCGTCACGCACCATTAGGTGGCTTGCGGAGCATGATGCAGATTTAGATGTTAGATGAAGAGAAACTGAAAAACCGGGTGGTCAAAAAGTCAGTATAAATTTGAAAACTTAATAAACCACAGAATAATGTAGAAAGAGAGGTAAAAACTGGCACACATGCTTGGAATGACATGGGGTTTTATTAGAACAAAAAAAAAAAAAAAAAAAGGTGTTGCTTGAGGCTTTCCCGACGGACATGTTGCATGTATGGTTCTCGGGCGAGACGTCGGATGTTATAGTGAAAACTCCAGAATATTTCGTCAGCACAACTGGCCGACATCTTCAGGTGCGACGAACACACTGCTAAGGCAGCACCAGGGCCCCCTATTTATGTCAGTTTTAGGCAGGAAGTGCGCATGCGTGGAGGCGCCAAATTCGATGGCCAATAGCGACGATATCAACTGATAGCTGGAAGGACAGTAACGCCACCTACAGGATGAAGGGCCAAATACTTCGGCGCACGCGCGGAGGCTGCCGCCGCTGCTCTGCACTGCCATCGGCAGCCCCAGCGACCTCCGTCGGAAGCCGCAAGGGCGGAGGCTGCCGCTGTTACTCTGCACTACCATCGGCCGCCCCAGCGACCTCTGTCGGAAGCCGCAAGCAAAACTGCGCGTCCACGTAGGCGCCTTGATTATCCTACCGTTGTCAACAGAATATTTATGTTGCTGGCGAATTGTCGTCCGTCTTATGACCAATAGTATTCCTCTCTGCTCGAAGCGACTTCAATATGGCCAGTGCAGGATCCCATGCTGAACTAAGCTGAAAGCCCGTGTCTCTGTTTACAAGATTCGTCGAGCTACGTATTTCCACTGCTTTCTTAATAACACTGTCCCAGTACGAACTCGTCGATGCGAGAATTTTTGTATGTTGATAATTCATAGAATGTCCTGTACTGAGACAATGCTCGGCCACTGCAGACTTTTCTGGTTGCTCCAGACGAGTGTAGCGTCGGTGTTCAGTGCATCTCTCTTCCACAGTGCGACAAGTTTGTCCGATGTACGACATGCCGCAGCTACAAGGAATAGACTATTGAAGAGGCATAAAGTTAAATGTGTTTTTCGTCCGCCAGCAAAACTCAGAGCTCGCTTGGGCTCATCTAAGGACAGCCTTGGCCTAAGAAGACCCGGTGTTTACGAGATTCTTTGTAGCTGCGGCATGTCGTACATCGGACAAACTTGTCGCACTGTGGAAGAGAGATGCACTGAACACCGACGCTACACTCGTCTGGAGCAACCAGAAAAGTCTGCAGTGGCCGAGCATTGTCTCAGTACAGGACATTCTATGAATTATCAACATACAAAAATTCTCGCATCGACGAGTTCGTCCTGGGACAGTGTTATTAAGGAAGCAGTGGAAATACGTAGTTCGACGAATCTTGTAAACAGAGACACGGGCTTTCAGCTTAGTTCAGCATGGGATCCTGCACTGGCCATATTGAAGTCGCTTCGAGCAGAGAGGAATACTATTGGTCATAAGACGGACGACAATTCGCCAGCAACATAAATATTCTGTTGACAACGGTAGGATAATCAACGCGCCTACGTGGACGCGCAGTTTTGCTTGCGGCTTCCGACAGAGGTCGCTGGGGCGGCCGATGGCAGCGCAGAGTAACAGCGGCAGCCTCCGCCCTTGCGGCTTCCGACGGAGGTCGCTGGGGCTGCCGATGGCAGTGCAGAGCAGCGGCGGCAGCCTCCGCGCGTGCGCCGAAGTATTTGGTCCTTCATCCTGTAGGTGGCGTTACTGTCCTTCCAGCTATCAGTTGATATCGTCGCTATTGGCCATCGAATTTGGCGCCTCCACGCATGCGCACTTCCTGCCTAAAACTGGCATAAATAGGGGGCCCTGGTGCTGCCTTAGCATTCGAGGGTTGGATTCCCTCACTTCCTCATCGAGGACTCGCACTGCCTGGGCTACTCTCAGGGTGTACCTTCGACGTGGAAGAACCCCACTCGTGCTTGTCGCGTTGTTGCCCGTCTGCACGCCGCCGCCGCCGCCGCTTGGTCGCCGTCTGTCGGTGCTCGCCGCCGCCGCCGTCTGTTCGCCGGTGCTTGCCGCCGCCGCCGCCGCCGCCGCCGCCGCCGCCGCTTGGTCGCCGTCTGTCGGTGCTCGCCGCTTCCTCTTCTGCCGCCGCCGCCGCCGCCGCTGTCGCCGTCTCTTGGTGCTCGCCGCTTCTTCTGCCGCCGTCTCTTGGTGCTCGCCGCTTCTTCTGCCGCCGTCTCTCGGTGTTCGCTGCCGCCTGCGATCATGGACGCCCCAACTACCACCATCATCTACACCTCTCCTTCACCTGCCCCCACTGTAACGTCATGGAGTGCTTCCTCTGGGATTCACCCGTCTCATGCACCTCCCCTACTCACAGTCTCCTCCCCATCTATCTCCTCTCCATCGATGTATCCCCACCTGTACGTCACTCCTGCTCCTACCCCTGTTACTGCCCCTGCTACTTCTCCCGCTACTGCCTCTGCCCCTGCTCCCAACCCCCTCCCACTCCTGTCGCCCGCCGAGACGACTTCCCCCCTCTACCCCCTGCGACTACCGCTGCTTCCCCTACCGGAGTCTCCGCCCGCCGCGCCACAGTCGCCGCCACAGAGCGCCCTACCCTCTCATCCGGTGCTCCTGCCTCACAGGAGGGCCCTGCCTCCCACCACCTCCCCATCCATCCAGTCCCTCATCCCTCCTCCCAGGCAACACCCGCCAAAAAATCTTCCAAACGGCCCAGTGGCGACCTCTCCTCTACTCCTTCCTCCAAAAGGCCACTGCCCGCCCCGCCTCCCCCACCTCCCACTGACCCCACTATGGATACCACCCCACCTCCCTCCTCCAGCCCCCTCCCTGTATACCTTTGTCCTAGCAAACCCTGATCCGAAATTCCTGGATGCCCGCACCCTCACCCTTGAAATCCGGAAGTACATCCCCAGTGCACCCATCACCCAACTTATCCCTCGCAGAGACTCTGTTCTCATCAAGTCTCCCTCTCCATCCTTCCATACTGATCTCCTCCGGCGCCTTCCCCGCATCACCTTTGGGCCCCACGCATCCCTCACCCCATTCCTTACATCCTCCTCTCCTCGCCAACCCCAACCGCCTCGTCGTCCGCCGACCCTCACTGCCGTCATCACAAAACTCAGCCCTGTGGTCACGGAGGCTGAGGTGTTGGCGGAACTGAATGCCCACCCCTCCCTGGAAATCCGCTCTGCCCGCCGTATTTACAACTCCTCTGGCCCTACTTTCCTCATGCGTATCTTTACAGAGTCCGCCTCCTCCATCGACCACCTCCTCACGCAGGGAGCCCTGATTTTCAACCGCCGCCACCCTGTTGACCCGTCCCGTTCCCCTCCTCAATCTTACCGCTGCCAGCGTTGTCTTCTGTACAATGACCACCTCACCCAGAACTGCAAGAACCCACCCACCTGCCCCCATTGTAAAGCCTCCCACTTCCTCAAACAGTGTCCCAACCTCGCCTCCCCCCCATCCTGCAACACCTGCAATGAACCTCACCCCACCTATTCCTCCAAATGCAAAGCCAAGCCCCCTCCCACCAACCCTGAACTCACTGTCCCCCTTCGCCCCATTGACCCACCTATCCACCCTAACAATTCCCTCCGCCCTCCCCCTACGGCAGAAGACATCATCCGGTTCCTCACCGTCGTCCTGCAGAACATCCACCCCTTCCAGCGCCCCCACACACTCCAGCAGATTTCCCTCGCTGCCCGCTCTGTTTTCCACTTAAACACCTACGCCACATACTCCCACAACCAGGCCCACTTTACCTTCACCCGTCTAGACACCCTCGTTTAAGCCCCTCTCCCCTTCCCGCACCCTTCCCGCACCCACTCTCATGGCTCGTCAACAGTATCGTCTCCTCTACCTCAACATTCGCTCCCTCCTTGCAAACAAATACCTCTTCATGCATACCCTCTCCCAGCACCAGGTTGACTCCTTCATCCTTAATGAAACCTTCCTCCGACCCCACCATGTGGTCCGCATCTCCCCTTATCTCCTTCACCGCACTGACAATCCCCTTCCCCTAGCTCGAGGCGGGGTCGCTATCGGCCACCTCCGGCATCTCCCTGTCCGGCCACAACCCCTCCTCAATGACCCAACCGAACACCTTCTCCTCAGCCTCTTTTTTCCCTCCCTCACCGTCACCTGTGCCACTATCTATATTCGCCCCGCAGCTCCTCTCCCCTTTGGCTTCATTTCCCATGTTGACCGTACCTTCTCCACCTATGTGATCGCCGCTGATCTCAACATCCACAGCCGTGACCCTGCCACCCTTCGGCGGTGGCATCAGTTCCTTGCCACCCTCCATGGTGACCTTGTTCCTCTCCCACAGCACACCCGTCCTGAAAGTAACTCCACCCCCGATGTTATCCTCGCTTCCCCCATCCTCCTTGGTCGCATTGCCGTTGATGTCCTCGATCCCGTCGGTAGTGACCATCTCCCTGTCCTTCTCTCCATCTCCTCTACCCGTCCTGCCACTGCAGCCACCCGCCCCCCTGCCCCTCCAAAGTCTGTCCATGACTACCACCGTGCCAATTGGGATGCCTACCGGGAATCCATTGCCTTACAGGTCGACAGCCACCCCCTCACTTTCCACCACCCTGATGACATCACCCATGCCTCTTCCTTCCTCCAGAAGACCATCACTGACGCTGTGGAGGCTCATGTCCCTACCAAACTCATCCACCCTCACCGCCCTACGCTTCCTCCGCAGGCCGTCCTTCTTCTGCGTGAATCCCGCAGGCTCTACCGCTCCTTCCTCCGCACTCGTGACCGGGATACTCTCACCCGCCACCGGCAATTACAGCGACATATCCGGAACCTCCTTACAGCAAAGAAACGCCGGGACTGGCGTCAGACATGCACACGCCTCAACTCCACCCTCCCTGTCAACTCCTCCAAGTACTGGTCAGCCTTCCACCGCCTTACTGGTAGCCATCCCACCCCGCATTACCCCATCCTCCATGACGATCGCCCTTTTCCTGACAACCTCAGTAAGGCTAACCATTTTGCTTCCCACCTATCCGAGGTCTTCTCCATTCCTGACGATCCCCATTTTGATTACTCCCTCTTCCCCACTGTCCTTGACCGCACTGACACCTCGGTCCCCCCGCTCGCCCCTAGCTTCCAGTACTTGGATCGGCTACCCCCCTCCGACATCAACACTCCCATCACCATGCAAGACATCACACTCGTCCTCCGCTCCAAACGCAACACCGCCCCTGGTCATGATGGCGTCACCTACCGTCACCTCAAGGAATCCCCTCCATCCTTCCTGTATGTCCTTGCTACCCTGTACAATGTCCTCCTCTCCACTGGATTTTACCCTGACCTGTGGAAGACTTCCCGTGTCCTGCTGTTCCCTAAGCCTAACAAACCCACCTCTGCTACCTCTTCCTATCGTCCCATCTGCCTCACCTCCGTGTTCAGTAAGGTCTTTGAGGCCATCCTCTCTCGCCGTATCCACTGCCACCTTAACCAGCACCGCCTCCTTCCTCTTACCCAATGTGGCTTCCGGCCTTCCTTCTCTGCTGACGACCAGCTCCTTAACCTTACCCATCTTCTTTCCCTCCAACTTAACTCCCGTCGCTCTGCTATCTTTGTTTCCCTTGACCTCCAGAACGCCTATGACCGTGTCTGGCATCCCGGGCTCCTTTTCAAACTCCAGACCTATGCTCTCCCCATCAACTTCGTCCGTCTCGTTGCTTCCTTCCTCTCCCATCGTCCCTCCTATGTGACTATCCACAATTCCAACTCCCGTACTTTCTACCCCTCTGCCGGCATGCCCCAAGGTTCTGTCCTTTCCCCTCTCCTCTATCTCCTGTACACTGCTGATATGCCCAAACCTCCCCCTCCTGTTCATCTTCTCCAGTTCGCTGATGACACCGCCTTCCTAGCCCTTTATCCTACCCTTCAACGGTCCCAACGTACTCTCCAAACCCACCTTGACCAATTCAGCGCTTGGTGCAACCAGTGGTTCCTCCGTGTTAATCCCTCCAAGACCCAGGCGATCATCATAGGCCGCACCACCCGTTCCTTCCGCCTCCATGATTTCTACCTCACCATTTATGGCCGTCCTATCCACCTCACTCCTACCCTCAAATACCTTGGCCTCACCCTCGACCGCCACCTCACCTGGACTCCCCATCTCCTTACCATCCAAAACAAAGCTCACAACCGCCTCCGCCTCCTGAAACTCCTGTCCGGCCGGACATGGGGTCTGCATCCTTCTACCATCCTCCACACCTACAAATCCATGATCCGCCCCATCCTTTGTTATGCCAGCATCGCTTGGATTTCCGCCCCTCCCCGGTTCTATAACGCCCTCCAAATCCTCGAACGCCATGCACTCCGCCTCGCCTTCCGCATCCGCCTTCCGTCCCCCACGCGCATCCTCTATGACCTCATCCCCTTCCCCCACCTTCTCCTTTTCCTTGAACACATCCGCACACTCTATGTTGTCCGTCGCCTTGATCCCCCCCACCCCCTGGTGTCTCCCTTCCTCTCCACTCCCGACCAGTTGCCGCGCCTTTACCGTTGTGTCCCTCCCTCTCTCCATCTCCACACCCTCCATCTCCTTTCCCACCACAACTTCCACCGTCTACCGCTCCAGGATGATGAGCTTCGCCCTGACATCTACCCTTCCTACCAACTCTAACCCCCTCTTCCTGCCTCCTCCTCAGGGCTCCCTCTCCTCCCCCTCCCTCCTTCTGAGCGGATTTCCCCTCCCCCTCCATCTCTTGTGCCTTCTTTCGGTGTCTCTGCGCTCCCTCCTGCCCTGTCTTCCCTTTTCCTCTCCCGCCCCATGTGTCTCCTGCCTCTTCGTGAACCCACGGTTCCCCTCCTCCCTTCCTCCCGCCGCTTCCCCAGCTGCCCCATGCTCTCCCCTCCTTTTCCATCCTCTCTGCCCTTTCCCTCGGCAGGTCCCACCTGGTAGTTTTATTCTTCGTCGTGTGTGCTCCGAGTGGGTTTTAAGTGTGTTGTTTCGGAGTGTTTTTAATACTGTGGCCGACTTTTAACCTGTGCCTGTGCATCTAGTGACTTCCATGTGTTTTAAGAATCACCAATTGTGTTTTTTTTTAACTTTCTGGTGACTTTTTTAACTGTCCCCAATGAACGTCTACATATCAGTGTATTTTTACCTCCATTTTCTCCCCTTACTCTGTTTTATGTTCCCCCTTTTTACCTCCTTATGTATGTATTATTTTACTCTTGTTTTAATTGTCATATCACTCGGCTGAAGAGCGGCGGATTGTGCTGCTGACAGCCCTCCCCTGCCCGTCTGGGGCAGGGGAATGAAATCACAATAAAGAAAAAAAAAAAAAAAAAAAAAAAAAGCTGCCTTAGCAGTGTGTTCGTCGCACCTGAAGATGTCGGCCAGTTGTGCTGACGAAATATTCTGGAGTTTTCACTATAACATCCGACGTCTCGCCCGAGAACCATACATGCAAAAAAAAAAAAAAAAAAAAAAAGTATTGCTAGACGCGTGAAAGATCTCTTGCGCGTGTCGTTTGGTGATGATCGTGTGCTCAGCCGCCACTTTCGTCATGTTTGGCCTCCCAGGTCCCCAGACCTCAGTCCGTGCGATTATTGGCTTTGGGGTTACCTGAAGTCGCAAGTGTATCGTGATCGACCGACATCTCTAGGGATGCTGAAAGACAAAATCGACGCCAATGCCTCACCATAACTCCGGACATGCTTTACAGTGCTGTTCACAACATTATTCCTCGACTACAGCTATTGTTGAGGAATGATGGTGGTCTTATTGAGCATTTCCTGTAAAGAACATCATCTTTGCTTTGTCTTACTTTGTGCCAATTATTGCTATTCTGATCAGATGAAGCGCCATCTGTCGGACATTTTTGAACGTTTGTATTTTTTCGGTTCTAATAAAATCCCATGTCATTCCTAGCATGTGTGTCAATTTGTACCTCTCTATCTACATTATTCCGTGATTGATTCAGTTTTCAAATTTATACTGACTTTTTGATCACCCGGTAAATCTGGAATTTGCTAAAACGTTTGAAACTGATTGAAAAATTTCACACACGAAACTAAAAACAGAAAATAATTATTTAAATAAAAAACTTGTTAATACAACACATTTTTAAAAGTAAAAAATAATTTCTCCTAGCCGCATACAGATTCCTCATACTAATAGTCCTGAAAATGCGCACTTAAGAATTTTTAATAGTTGTGACAATACTTGTGAAATTGAAAACGAAATATTCGTGCATCAGTTACCTATTACACATACAGAGAGCGGTAGTATCGCGTCCACAAGGTATAAAAGAGTAGCAAAGGGCAGTGTATTGGTAGAGCTGTTATTTCTGCTCCGGTGATTCATGTGAAAAGATTTCCCACGTGATTATGGCAGCACGACGGCAATTAACAGACGATGAACTCTGAATGGTTGTTGGATTCAGGCGCTTGGGACATTCCAGTTCGGAAATAGTTGGGGAATTCAACATTCCGAGATTCTCACTGTCAAGAATGTCCCAAGAATGCATACTTTCAGACATTAACTCTCACCATGGACAACTCAGTGGCCGACGGTCTTCACTTAACGACCGAGAGCAGCGGCGTTTGAATAGAGTTGTCAGTGCTAAGAGACAAACAACACTGCGGGAAATAACTGCAGAAATCAATGTGCTACGCACGACGAATGTACCCGGTAGAACAGTGCGGCGAAATTTGGCATTAATCGGTTATGGCAGCAGACGACCGACGAGGGTGACTTTGCTAACAACATATCGCCTGCAGCGCCTCTCTGGGCTCAGAACCATATCGTTTGGACCCTAAACGACTTGAAAATTGTGGCCTGGTCAGATGGGTCCCGATTTCAGGTGGTAAGAACTGATGGTAGGGTTCGAGTGTGGTGCAGACCTCACGACGCCATGGACCCAGGTTGTTAACAAGGCACTGTGCAAGCTGGTGGTCGCTCCATAGTGGTGTGGGCTGTGTTTACTTGGAATGGACTGGGCCCTATGGCTGACCTGAGACGGTCATTGACGGGAAATGATTATGTTCGGCTACTTGGAGACCATTTGCAGCCATCTACGATGGAATTTTTATTGATGAAAATGCGCCATGTCACAGGGCCACAATTGTTTGCAAGTGGTTTGAAGAACATTCTGGGAAATTCGAGCGCATGGTTTGGTCACCCATACCGCGTGACATGAATCCTATCGAACTTTTATAGGATATAATGGAGAGGTCAGTTCGTGCGCAAACTCCTGCAGCGGCAACGCTTTCACAACTAAGGACGACTATAGAGAGGGCGTGGATCAATATTTATGCAGAGAGCTGCCAACGAGTTGTTGAGTCCATGCCAGTTAATGCACGACGCCGGGCAAATTGAGGTCCGACACGATATTAGAAGGCATCCCCTGACTTTTGTCATCACAGTGTGAATTTAAATATGTGGAAGTATTTTCTGAAGGTTCACGAGTGTAGTGGTTTGCTGTTGTTGTTGCTGTAGTCTTGAGCCTGAAGACTACTTTGATGCAGCTTTCCACGCAAGCCTCATCTCTGCGGAACTACTGCATCCTACACCCATTTCAATCTGCTTACTTTAGCACTGGTGCCCCTCTACAATTTACATCCCCACACATCCTTCCATTACCATATTGACCGTCCTTGATACATAAGGGTGTGCTCTGTCAACCGATATTTTCTTTTAGTCAAATTGTCTTACAAATTTCTTTTTTGCTCAGTTTAGCTCAATACCTCCACATAAGCTATTCGATTACCACATATAATCTTCAGCATTGCTCTGCGCGAATACATTTCAAAAGCCTCGATTCTCGTCTTGTATGACCTGCTTATCCTACACAAAGAACTTCCATACAAGTCTACGCTCCAGACAAGTACCTTCAGAAAATACTTTCTAATATTTAAATTTATATTCTGTTTTAACAGATTTCCCCTTCTCAGAAATGTTTTTCTTGCTACTGCCAGTATGCACTTTATGTCCTCCTTATTTCGGCCACCATTATTTATTTTGCTGCTCAAATAACGAAACTCGTCAAATACTTTTAGCGCGTTATTTCCTAATCAAATTCCCTCAGCAAGCCTGATATCATTCAGCAGCCTGCCATTAGCCTTGTTTTACTTTTGCTGATGTTCATCTTTGTAACCTTCATTCAACATACTACCCATTCCGTTCAACTTCTCCTCCAAATCCTTTACGTTACTTGGCGCAATTACAATGTCGTCTGCAAACCTAAAATTTTTTATTTGTTCTCCCTAAACTTTAATTCCATTTCCAACTTTCTACTTGGTTTCCTTAACAGCTTGCTCGACATATTATCTTAACTTTAGAGAAACTATGCGATTATAATTTGTACGCCGTTAGGCAGAAGATCTAAATATATGTGCGTTCCCTAACGCCTCTTTATATTAAAACTAAACTCCGCCGGAATAGGCCATGAAAGCCCAACAGTACTGACCGGCCACCGTGTCATTCTCAGTCCACAGGCATCACTGGATGTGGTCAGTACACCACTCTCCTGGTCTACGTCAGTTTACGAGAGCGGAGCCGCTACTTCTCAGTCAAGTAGCTCCTCAATTTGCGTCACAAGGGCTGAGAGTATCTCGCTTGCCAGCATTGCTAGCCCAGTCCGACAGCGCTTAACTTCGGTGATCTGACGGGAACCGGTGTTACCACTGCGGCAAGACCGCTGGCCCTCCGTATATTGGGAGAATGGAATGGTGGACAAGGCACAGAAGGCATTTATGACAGCCAATTGCTTTTGACGAAGACGTTGGAAGTTATTGTCGAAAGCTCGAGTTTATTCTAATTTGACACGGCAAGGAGGCTGAAAATGTTTTATACACTGCATAATATCTAGAGGCTTGGCCATTCACAACAGTGAAAGAAAATTGCCAGTAAGACTGACGACTTCAGAAAATAAACGTTATTGATGGCGATGTTGCCAATCGAATAATTAAATCACACAGACAGAATGATAGCGACATGAATTACAGTTCGCTTGATTCTTTTGCTGACCTTTTTATTAGGTCATTGTACGCTTGTATGATTTGCTGTATGTGCTACATGATACTTTGTTAAAATTTTACTTAGTGTACATTTATTTTACACTAAACTTCACTTTAATGTTCGTTCAGTACTTAACAGTAGCAAAGAGCGCCCTCACAGAGTGCTGGATCTCACGGTTTGGAAATAAGATTGTATGATAATGACTGAATCGGGTTGTTTTATGGATGTATGTACATGTAACATTACAACACAAAATTTTCCAGTATAGAATAAAATAAAAATTAAGTAGTTCTACATAATCAAATAACTGAAATTATCGTAAGAAATTTGAATCTATCATCTGATTTGATCTAAACGACTTCTCTGAAAATTGACTAATGTTGCCGAGTTAATATTTTAATTCGTTTATGTTAGTTAGAATACATATTACATGTCGGTACTAAGGTATTTTGAGATCCCGTGTCGAAAGGGATAGCTCATATAACTTCAAAAATCTCTGTATAAAAAGCCTTTCAAACCATATTGTGCAGTACAATTTCGCTTCTTCTTCGGCGAGTCTCTTGAACCCTATAAGGTGAAATTATGCGAGTCCACAGTGTGTCTCTTTTGCAAATTCACTGGACAGACATTAGACAGCGTCTCTAAAGTCAGCATTACAAGTTGTCGTTTGTTATGAAACATCAATAGTTCGTGAACACTTCCCTGGGACACTTTGCTCACTCAAGACATCTTTATTTCAGCCGTAAAATAAATGATGGTGGCCGAGAGGACATAAAGTACATACTGGCAGCAGCAAGGAAAAAAAATCGTTTCTGACTATTTAATTCCGTATCTCCGAGTAGCCTGTTTAGGAGCATCTAATGTCTCCACAATCTTGATCCTGAAGGTTTGGGACACCCTGCAGAATGAAAGATAGTATGGGGTGGTAGAGTGTGCGCATAGTAACTTGGCTCGTAGCTGCTCAGACTGTGCTGTCGGGGATGGGACGGCAGTGGGGGTGAGGACGCTCTGTTGAGGTTCAGATGGTTCAAATGGCTCTGAGCACTATGGGACTTAACATCTGAGGTCATCAGTCCCCTAAACTTAGAACTACTTAAACCTAACTAACCTAAGGACATCACACACATCCATGCCCGAGGCAGGATTCGAACCTGCGACCCTAGCAGCATCGCAGTTCGGGACTGAAACGCATAGAACCGCTCGACCACAGCGTCCGGCTGCCTCTGTTGAGAACGGCCACTGTGCGGTAGGGGGAGGGGGAGGGGCAGGTCGGCAGCTGAAGCCTGCACACAAACGCATAACTCCTGTAAGCTACTACTAGTGGTACTGAAAACGATCTTATTAATAGCTTATGTCAATATGGCCAATATTAATTCGACAATTACAGACGTTCACATTCATTAGTTTCTCACTAGAGCACCGAAAAATAAACATCTGCGTAAACAATAGATCAGCCTAAGCAAAAAAGTTCAACTATGTGTTAGCACATGGAAATTTCATAAAAAAACAAGAAGATGTAAACAAATGTAGCTTAGCGGTCAATATTGCTTACCATAACAGTGAAAATGTAAAATAAAGAATATCTGTAACATGGAAATTGTCTCTCAGCTGTCCTGACAACCTGTTCATTAATCTACACCTGTACTAATAATAATTCTGTAAAGCTGTCGTGTCTGGCTGGTCGTCTGTCGGAACATTCTCCAAAACTACTTGACAAATTTTGATGAGGATTTTGCAGGTAACTAGAGCATAGTTTGAGGCACCGTATGGTTTTATTTCATCAAAATTGCATCACAGAAAAAAGATATCGTAACTGAAAGTTTTATCCATACTAATATGACAAATGCGAAACTAACTCTGTCTGTTACGTTTTCGCGACTAACCTACTGAACATAGGGATGAAATTTGAACCCTGAGGAAGAACACCTACTGAACATAGGGATGAAATTTGAACCCTGAGGAAGAACACAGGCTACCGCAGAAAGTGTGTAGTACAAGATACGTACTGATTTGAAGAATTTTACGCAAATTAGGTAAAAATATTGACTTTTTAAGAACGCTGTTTACTTTCTGACTTTTGTTTGTCACATGTGAAAATGCTTTTACTGGTTGATATGGGCTACCTCATACGATTCAAAGTAATGAAAAGTAATGAATACAATACTTATAAAATCTTCAATACTTTTAATCCGTGCTTCCACTCTATTTGTAGCATAAAGTGCACGCTGCATAATGTATCGCCACGTCAATAGCGTGATGCATAGATGCGCGCTGCTGCACATGCCACTCCGTGCACGCTGCTTAGCAGTGACGGTGTGCATGCTGACGCATCATGCATTGGGACAGCGTTGGAGGGGGTGAGAAGGATACACATCGCAAGCTATGCTTACCCGAACAGGCAAACATCTGAGGGCAGCTGATGTTATTGCATGTGCAGTGGCTTACTTATTCACCATTAGTTATCATAACAAAACTAATGATACAGTATTTGAACACGGTCACGGATAACAGGTAGTATTACCTAAATATAAAATTTTCTTTGTGATCTTCCATGTCTTTCCCAGAGTGCTGAAGTACATGTAGCTACGTTATCACTCTCAATCTTTTTTTCTTTATTGAGTGATTAGAATATCTACTGGTTCCTACAGCGCTGTCAAGCACTGTTTTTGATGATATTTTCGATTTCTAGCTTGCATCTTCTGCCACGCATTATGATGTCTATGTCTATATTAATAATAAGACTGTAAAACCATTGTGGCTGTACGCTGAAAATATTTGCCAAAAATTGATTGTGTTTGGTGTAGGGTGTGTAACAGAATACAATAAGAATGCTTCTAAGAGCTCTGTCTCTCTATTTGTCGGACACGCTTATCTTCAAAAATACTAGGCGAATTTTCCCAGGTTTCTTGAACATAGCTTGGGGAAACATATAGTCTGTATCACGAAAATCGAATGAGGAAAAAACGATGTTTTAATTTAAAGTTGTAGGGGCCTGGCCAACATAGTAGTAACCCGATCATCGTGGCATAATACACAAAAGAACAAATAGATGGTGCTGTTAGGTAGGTAGTGCACCAAAGAACAAGTAGATGGTGGTGTCCGTTCTTTTACCTCACTGACAAAGGTATTTTCGGTTGTTTACGTCAGTGACAGAATTAAGGACGGCAATCGCATCTTTACGAATACAGAAAAAAAAAACATTGAATTTACTCGTCTGTGATTATGAATTTACTGGTTTCGATACGTGTATTGAAAACTTAACGAAATTGCTTTGCTTTTTGCTACAGGTTTTATTCATATTTGATTTCTTGTCTAAGGAAAACGAATTTGTTGAGTTTGCGTCGTTGTTAGGGTGCCTGTTTATTACATTTTGATTCAGTTTTGTTTACAAATAAAAATGCCCAGAAAACAATCGAGTCTTTCTCAGTACACTAGAATGACTAAAAGACTGAGAGCTACGCAGCTTCAAGAATCTAAAAAAGATCGTGAGGTGAGATTTTCTGTGGCTTGGGAACATCAGAATTTAATTTCCTCTTTGGAAACTCTTTTACAAAGCGACGCGCGAAGCAACTCTGATCGAGAACGTCACACATTATCTTGCTCCTCACTGCTTAATTTAAGTGGTCCAGCCATAGATGCCTTTAGTCACTGCATTTAATCAAGTGTGCCTGAATATGAAGAACTTTTTCTGCACATACGAGGCTACCACACTGAGTGGAAAGAGACAGCAACGAGAGCACTCGAAGTGTTCAGGTGGGCGGGCGACAGTCAGCTGAGGTTCCCACCACCGCCCCTTTGGAAAATCGGGATAGAATCACACAGGACTTCAGACTGTGTTTCTGTTCAGTGGCCAAGTTGTGTGAGCTCTACCTGGGGCCGGAATTTTGATTCGATCTAATTCAATGATGAAGACGAAACAACATAGGTCTTAGCCCTCTGCTGCCCGTACCGAAACTACACTCCTGGAAATGGAAAAAAGAACACATTGACACCGGTGTGTCAGACCCACCATACTTGCTCCGGACACTGCGAGAGGGCTGTACAAGCAATGATCACACGCACGGCACAGCGGACACACCAGGAACCGCGGTGTTGGCCGTCGAATGGCGCTAGCTGCGCAGCATTTGTGCACCGCCGCCGTCAGTGTCAGCCAGTTTGCCGTGGCATACGGAACTCCATCGCAGTCTTTAACACTGGTAGTATGCCGCGACAGCGTGGACGTGAACCGTATGTGCAGTTGACAGACTTTGAGCGAGGGCGTATAGTGGGCATGCGGGAGGCCGGGTGGACGTACCGCCGAATTGCTCAACACGTGGGGCGTGAGGTCTCCACAGTACATCGATGTTGTAGCCAGTGGTCGGCGGAAGGTGCACGTGCCCGTCGACCTGGGACCGGACCGCAGCGACGCACGGATGCACGCCAAGACCGTAGGATCCTACGCAGTGCCGTAGGGGACCGCACCGCCACTTCCCAGCAAATTAGGGACACTGTTGCTCCTGGGGTATCGGCGAGGACCATTCGCAACCGTCTCCATGAAGCTGGGCTACGGTCCCGCACACCGTTAGGCCGTCTTCCGCTCGCGCCCCAACATCGTGCAGCCCGCCTCCAGTGGTGTCGCGACAGGCGTGAATGGAGGGACGAATGGAGACGTGTCGTCTTCAGCGAGGAGAGTCGCTTCTGCCTTGGTGCCAATGATGGTCGTATGCGTGTTTGGCGCCGTGCAGGTGAGCGCCACAATCAGGACTGCATACGACCGAGGCACACAGGGCCAACACCCGGCATCATGGTGTGGGGAGCGATCTCCTACACTGGCCGTACACCACTGGTGATCGTCGAGGGGACACTGAATAGTGCACGGTACATCCAAACCGTCATCGAACCCATCGTTCTACCATTCCTAGACCGGCAAGGGAACTTGCTGTTCCAACAGGACAATGCACGTCCGCATGTATCCCGTGCCACCCAACGTGCTCTAGAAGGTGTAAGTCAACTACCCTGGCCAGCAAGATCTCCGGATCTGTCTCCCATTGAGCATGTTTGGGACTGGATGAAGCGTCGTCTCACGCGGTCTGCACGTCCGGCACGAACGCTGGTCCAACTGAGGCGCCAGGTGGAAATGGCATGGCAAGCCGTTCCACAGGACTACATCCAGCATCTCTACGATCGTCTCCATGGGAGAATAGCAGCCTGCATTGCTGCGAAAGGTGGATATACACTGTACTAGTGCCGACATTGTGCATGCTCTGTTGCCTGTGTCTCTGTGCCTGTGGTTCTGTCAGTGTGATCATGTGATGTATCTGACCCCAGGAATGTGTCAATAAAGTTTCCCCTTCCTGGGACAATGAATTCACGGTGTTCTTATTTCAATTTCCAGGAGTGTATATTTATTCTGCGATATCTCTCTTTGTCATTCTAGTAAAGCCAGCTAGTAACCTTAAAAAAGTATTAGAGTCCCTTATTAGGTCCCTTTTGTGTTAGCCATAGTTACTTCAATTACAAATTTTAACCCATATACAATATAATAAAAAAACCGCACAGCTAAGGGTTTATCCGAATTGGGCGGAAATCGGTTCATGTGATGTACATGTACAGACAGACAAATGGTTTCAATTTCATAAAAATTGGAAAATTTATTCAGGAGAGAGAGCTTGACAAATTTAGCAAGTCAATAACGCGTTGGCCTACATCTGTCCTCAATGCAAGGAGTTATCCGGCTTGGCACTGATTGATAGCGTTGTTGGACGTCCTCCTGAGAGATATGGTGCCAAATTGTGTCTAACTGTCTCAATGGAGCGTTAGATAGTCAAAATCCTGAAACAGTTGGAGGGCCCTGACCATAATTCTCCAAACATTCTAAATTGGGGAGAGATCCGACGACCTTGCTGACCACGCTAGAGTTTGGCAAACACGAAAACTGGCAGTAGAAACTCTCGCTGAAATGTAAGACCAGGATGACTTGCCACGGAGGACGACGGTTCAATCCCGCGTCCGGCCATCCTGATTTAGGTTTTCCGTGATTTCCCTAAATCGCTCCAGGCAAATGCCGGGATGGTTCCTTTCAAAGGGCACGGCCGACTTCCTTCCCTAATCCGATGAGACCGATGACCTCGCTGTCTGGTCTCCTTCCCCAAAACAACCAACCAACCAACTTGCCACGGAAGGCAACAAAATGGGACACCGAGTACCATCTACGTACCACTGTAATGTCAGGGTGCCGCCGATGACAACCAAAGAGGTCCTGCTGTGTAAAGAAATGGCACTCCAGAACATCATTCCCTGTTGTCAGGTGGCATGGCGAGCGACAGTCAGGTTCATGTTCCACCACTGTCCAGGGCGTGTCTAGAAACGTCTTCGGCCTGAAATATCATTGAGCCTGGAATATCATTGACTGGAGTGGTCTTCAGTGACAAGTCCCGCTTCGAACTGAGCCCCGTTGACCAGACTCCTGTTCAAGTCTAGGTTCACACAATTTCCCATTAAAGATGATTTCGACATCATTAACTTCCCATGTTTTTATATGTTGGTTTCAATCCAATTTTATACTTACTGTCCTCTGACCGAGCTGTGGAGTTAAGATTTTACCTTCGTATTAGTAATGTTTGGGATAGGTCCCTGTCCTATAAATAGTAATTGCCCCTGCCCTGTCCAGCCTATCCGCTTATTCGTTACCATTAACACCTGAGTGACTTGGGACCCAGGGCAGATTTACCCTACTGCTTTCCCCTAGCCTCGCAAGGATTTCATGGCATTCTGCAACGATCTTTGACCTTGTTGCGGGGGTTTATAGAGATTTCATGGCCCTGGGACAGAAACAGCACTTTAGAAGTGCTGCTGCTCATAATAATGATAATGATGATTGACTTGGGGCCACACTGTCGAGGTCTTGCTAAAAGAAGTCTACTCGCATCCAACGTATGTACGCCTGGAGCACAACATTGTCTGGTCTGTGGGAAATCCTGAAAAAAAAAAAGAGTGGTGAAGCGTTTGAAGTGATGTTACAGAAGTATGTTGAAAAGTAAGTGTATTGATAAGATAAGAAATTAGAAGGTCCTCTGCGTAAATGTCGAGGAGAACAACAGTTTGAAACTACTGACTACCAAAACGGACAGTTCGAGAGGACATGTTTACATAAATCAGGGAAAAGTTTCAATGATGCCCATGATTAAGTATTATGAATTTTCGCTAAAAATATTTAAACACAGGGTTTTATGAAACGCGTAAACTAGTTTCCCAGGACCAAGCAACTGACGTTGACCCTTAGCGTGGCACATCAGAGCAATCAGAAGACCGGTGGATGGAAAAAAAAAAAGTGAGTCGAATTGGCTAGCTAATTTCTCCTCGGCAAGGAGCTAGGTGTATTACAGTAGTAACGTGATTAGAGAAGGAAAGTAGCTTCATTGGCAATTTCATTACATTGGACATTCTCTCTGTAAAACGATCGTGTGTGCTAACCTGCTCACCCCTGACGTTAGGTGTTTGCTTCCTGTGTGCAGCTGCCCCCCGCCTAAGGAGTGCTGCGCGCAGGGCTGCTGCGCCTACAGGCCACCCCTGCCTCTGCCGCCTGCCACGAGCTTCGTCTTCTGGAACCACTGGTACTTTGGGTGAGCATCTGACACCTACTCATACCCAGCTTCTGAGTGCATGCCTCATAATACCAACACACACACATAAAACCATTTACTTGATACTGAACAAATACAGGGTGACAATAATTGAACTATATGAGGTAAAATCGTCATAACGTCCGAACGGTTTGCGTTTGGACATTCAAACTGCGCCGTTGGCCCATGGCATTATGGAAACTAGCGTGGTTTGATTTAGCGACGAAGTCTACTTTCATCTGACTGGGTTCGTCAATAAGCAAAACTGGTGCATTTGAGGGACTGAGAATCCGCATTTCGCGATGGGTGACTGTGTCGTGTGGTATGCCGGTGCGGCATTCCTTGATAGTACGTGACTACCGAACGGTACGTGAAGGTTCTGGAAGGTCATTTCATCCCCATTATCCAAACTGACCCTGATTTCGACAAGATGTGTTTCATCAAGACGGAGATCAACCCCATCGAAGCAGGAGAGAGATGTTATGGAGGAGCATTTTGGGAACCGCATTCTGGTTCTCGTGTACCCAGAGGCTACTGGTATTTGCCTCGATTCTCCGGATCTGAGCACATGCGCCCCTTTTTGTGGGAATATGTTAAAGACAAGATGTACAGCAATAAGCCCAGAACCACTGCTGAGCTGAAAACAGCCATTCACAAGGTCATCGACAGCATCGATGTTCCGAAACTTCAGCGGGTCATGCAGAATTTCGCTATTCGTCTGCGCCACATCATCGCCAATGATGGCAGGCATATCGAACATGTCATAACCTAAATCCGAATACCTGTAGTGACGTTTACATGTTGAATAAAGTGTGCGCGCGCCATGGTTTGTAAGTAATTTACGTTTTTTTTCAGATAGTTCAATAATTGTCGCCCTGAACATTCGTTGGCAACAGTCTAACCATCGTGTTAGTGGAAACAATAAAACGAGATTATGGGCACTGAAATGTGATGATTGTGTAACTGAAATGAAACCGAGACACTGAGAACCATTAGGAACAAAAGAACACACACAAGGTTTTGAGAAAAATAGATGTTTGTGAAAATCAGTTTTATAGGCAAAGCACCGTTCTCAAAGGTTTGATTTGTTTTCTATCCAAGTCTCATCATCCTATATTTCCTATGAAAATTATGTACCCACTTCATACTATGAAATTTAATTAATGTTTAGGATTATTATAAATATTTATGTCAATTCACAAAATTTTCACGTATAGTTTAGTGACAATAGCGTCTTTTTGACTCTTGTGTAGTTTGCAATTAATGTGATACTAGAATCAGAACTTAAAGAACAATGGTAAATGTACCACACACACACAATTATGGCCCATCACAACACTTGATGGTCCTCGTTATCATCATTTTCATTACGCACATTATCTGGCTTGAGGTTCAGAAAAACTATCTGTTCACTTCACACATGAAATCTAGTAGTTTCCTTAAGTCTTTGTGTCTCAAGGTTGATATTTGCCTTCGATTTTCGTATTTGGGCATTACATTTCGCACGGTATTTGCACACTGTAGGGGAACAACAAATCGTCGTATCCCTCGATGTGAATTGAGGAAAATGGTGGCTTCCCACGACTCCAATTAAGGATATGCTACTTTAAATGACAGTTCATGGCACCCTGTTGAACACTTCATCATTGTAAAATTTCTGAAATGTGCATTGTGACCACGAACAACTTTTGGTTTGGTTGTGAGGTCCTTAAGGATTCTGGAATCCTCAGCGTCCATTGTACAGACTGGACTGCTGAAACCATGGAATGAGGGTTTATGATGGGGCGTTCCTTCGAGAGCTTCCAGTTTTTATGGAGAAATGGATGTAACTGTAGCCAGTGAGGGCTGGATGAAAATTTTGCTTTGAGCCCATATGGAAGTGAATATCAGAGAAATGGGAGAGTTCGAAAATGTTCATATATGCAGTGTAAAGGTACAGCACTGATAAAGCTGGTTCACCGTAAGATCAACAGGTGTCAGGAGCATGCATACATATTACAGTCTCAAAATCGATAACGGTGTGCTTTGGACCCATTTGGTTCACATTGATTCAGTTATATGAATACTGAAAATTGGACGGATATTTCTGAAAAACAAACACAATGTTTTTATTTTATGAAAGCATACGATTTTTTAACGGTTGAAATATGTGAACTTCATTTAACACATCGCCTGAACACCGATTTACATATCTTCTCACGGAACTCTCCATTATTACCAAAAGGTTTTCAAGTTCTTACTCAGTCAGATCTCTTAAATGCTCTATGTTTAATGGCTTTTTAGCGAAAACATTGTCTTTCAGTATCCCCCACATAGTACAATCATACCGTGCGAAGTCCAATGATCTTGGTGGCCAATCGTTCTCACCCCACCTTCCTATCACTCTTCAAAATGGCCGTCGAAAAATGCACGTACATGTATCTATAGTGCAGCGGAGCACCGTCTTGCTGCCAGCTTCAGGTACAGAAGTATTGTCTGATTCAATAATAACTTCTCTTAACATTGCATGATACATTTCCGCAGTCACAATCCCATAGTAAAAATAAGGGCCTAGTACGTTTTTGCTGCCCATATCGTAACCCCAAGGACATTTAACTTCTTCTCAATAATATTTCAGGAGATCAATGTAAATAGTTGTGTTTAACTCTTCCATTAACCTAAAATTTGTTTCGTCTGAACAAAGGATTGCTTTGTGACAGTTAGGATCACTTTCGCTGCATATCACACACCACTCATAGATTTATCGCCTTCGATCGTCACTAACGGCGTGTAGTAATTTACGCTGATAATGCAGTAGTGTTTATAACATTCTACTTTCGGAAAATTGTTGTTTTTTGAAACTCTTCTTGCCAATTGCTTGGCTGAAGAAACGAACGCCTGTGCAATGAGCTGCAAATTTTCTTCAGTAGTTAGGGCCCATTAATATTGGGCGGCCACTGCGTAGTGTTACCTCGAACCTTCTTAATTTCGACCAAGTTTTCACCACACCTGTAAAGCTAACACGCACTCTTCTGTAGGCAATTTTCTCTTCGTAACGAACACCGTTCACCCTTCAATGTACGCACTTATGAAGCCAAGACTCAAACTGTCACTTGTCAATAACAAACAGTTCTGCCATCACTCTTTAAGCAAATTTCGCTGTGCACAGGTTTCAAGATTTTTCAGTGTGAGGGGATATTAATTAATTCAATAAAATTTGACCATGGCCAGAAACGCGAAGGGGTTAACTGACATATGCCGCACTGGGTACTTTAAAATAAAAATTTTGATAACATAGAAACGATATAAGAATACTATTTCTTTCTGATGGTAATTAGTTTTGCATTTCAGGTCCCATTTTGCATGGTAGATCGTAATGATATGGAACAGTCTAAAAGTTTTTAAGTTTTTTATTACAAAAATAAAAAAGATGTATAGATGTAAATTAGTAATTTCAGCACATCCTCTTTTACACACTACAGTAATAGAAATTCTTCCATGGAATAGAAGAAGTTTTTAAGGAGAAACTTTTGTCACTTTGTCTTCAATTTTAATTTTGTTGGCTGTCAGCTATTTCGTATCACTATGTAAGTAATCAAAATTTTTTGTTGCAGCATTGTGCACACATTTTTGTGCAAAAGACAGCCTTAATGTGGACTAATGAATGTTACAGTTGATCCTGGTATTGTAACTATGTACATCATTGTTCCTTTTGAAATGTAGTGAACTATTTACAACAAACTTTAAGGCGGAATAAATATACCGCGAAACAGTAGCGAGAATGCCCAACTCCTTAAGGATACAGGGTACTTTTCTCGCTCAATATTATGTAAAAATCAGCACCTATTTCTTTCAGGCACTGATTATGATGTGTATGTTTTACAGATTTTTTGTTGATATCAGGTATCTTTCTAAACAAATTAGAAGTATTTTGAATATTTTTGAACCTGCTTAGGGTTATTAGAAAAGATTACAAAGAAATTGATGCAATTTTGTTTTCCAAAATGCTTCCTCAAATTGAGGTACCATTTAATCCAATGTTATGCATTTGAAGGCGACCAAATTTTTAGCAGATATGTATGACATGATGGCTGAGGTACTACACCTATATAATTTCATCTATTATGTATATTACAAGGATAAAAAATATCGCATTCTACATTTTATTTTTATAATTTTTTTCCTAATACAAATGTTATTTTTTCTATAATTTAGTTGATTCTTCAATAAACCTTAGGTCTACTACATATGTATGGACTATTGCAAGTTATATAAAAATTATAACAATGCTTTATAATCTTTAGGAAATATTTGTACCTGAATTCTGAAAAATATAACTTGCGGGAATTGCGAATGAAGATATGAGTCCAATTAAACTGTGCCTCAGAACATTTATGAATCACAGTCTTCATCCTGCAGCATTTATTCATCTTCAAGCTTCCTCTTGGCATTCCTTTTAGCGCTTCTTACTTCTTCGGTAACTTGAAGAGAGAATATTTCAGCTTCATGCACCCATTGTCTTCACACGTACTTGTCACGGTCTGGGCGACTCCCCCGTCGGACGTTTGAGTCCTAACTCGGGCATGGGTGTGTGTATGTTGTCCTTAGCGTAAGTTAGTTTGTTAGTTAAGTACTGTGTAGGCTAATGGACATATGACCTCAGCAGTTTGGTCCCATACGACCTTACCACAAATTTCCAAATTTTTTGTCACACACAAACAATTGTCTTCCATATTACAGCAACATTTTATGCCTAAATTTCTCAGGACTCCCAACCTTCCAATCACTCCATCATTGAAACATGTCACTTCATCTAGTACACCAACTTTTAATGTATTTAGTCCTACAAAAACACTTTTAGGTAAACTTTCCCATACGCAATGGTTGAAACTTTCATTTGTATTCTGAGTGCCCACATGAAGACATTTACTAAGCAAAACAGGGTCACTCAGGTCTCTAAAAACTGGTTTTATTTCGTTCATAACAGCCTCAGCAAGAGAATGCTTATGATGGTATATTTGATCACTTTCTTTTGCTTTTTGGTAACCACACCAAGAATCTGCTCCTTTAGGCCAAAGTCCGTGAACAGGGTGGTCATCTGTGGACAACGTATGAAAGTAGGTGGCCCATACTGCTTTTCTCATTGCTGTAACATCATTCAGAGGTGCAGTTCGTCTCATGGCCAACCCATAATAACTCTGATGAAGATCCACTTCAGTTTCCGTCAATCTGCCTCGGCCAGACAGAGATTTTCCATCAGACAGCAACTTTTCTTTCATTTCCCTTCGTAGTTATCTCAATTTATCACCCATCCTCTTTTGCACATGTCCACTACACTCCAATATTGTTACCAAGGTATCACCATAAACATTTAACTCATTAATTTTATTGAAAACTTTAGAGTCCCCATCGCCTAGGTACTTCGTATATCTAACGTTATAAACTGGCACCGACCTCTGAAATATTTTTTGAGCTCCATCACGCTCCATACATCCACTGTAACCATCATTTTTCTTAGAACACGGATGTTCAATATGTCCTTCACTGTTACAATTGCAAGTGTGGCAGTACTTAGATAAGCATTTAACACCAACAACTTTTCCATTCTCCAGAGTAGTAGCACTTACAACACCATTCGAGGAACGATGTCCTCGACGTTGCAATGTCCCATAAAGTGCAACAGCAATGTCCCTGATTCCACTAATATTTACAGATCGTTATACTGTACATTTCATAGATGCTTTAGACACAACCGTCAAGGCACATAAAAGTATTTTTATGTACTTGCTGAACCTACTGGGAGGAGGAGGAAGGTCCATCAAACCACAATACGTTTGAGCAGCCTTTTTTCCTTTTCCTATTGCACGCATTACATACACCAACTTCAAATTCACATAATATGAATTATGCAAAATGTTCCAAGTCGTTTTCGAGGTTGAAGAACTGATACATAGGTTACTTTCAACAGTGTGGCTTGCTTTTTTTCTTTTTTTCCAACATATACAATGTATCATACGTATAATCGCTGGAAACAGAAAGTTCACAGTTCTTTTCGAAATTATACTGGTTTACGTAACAGAAATAAAGGGGGCATGGCGGCATACATGACTGTAACTTTAAAATTTTGTATATAAAGGCCATTTTTCATTTGAAACCATATAATGTATATATCAATGTAATCAGGAAAGACTATAGAATTCAATATAGTCATAAAAATTTCGATTTTTCCACCATTTACAAGTACCCTGTATCTTTAAACCTGTCTATGAGATGATCGTGGGTGAACCCCACATATTCTTACGGTACATTTTTGTGCAAAGAATGTGTTCTTTCTTAAAGATGAGTTATACAAGAACATTATTGTATATGACAGTGTTGAATGAAAATATGCAAGATATGCTAACTTACTGATTTGTCTCTCCTCGAGATTTCCATTATTTTCTAAGTGCAAATGTGGCTGAACTAAGTTGTTTTGGGAATTCTAAACTGTGCTTTTCCGAAATGAAGTTCTGATCAACATGGACACCTAAGAGTTTCGAAATTTCCACCCTATTTCTTATCTCCTCATTATTTGTTACTCTTTACACTGGTGCAGTACCCCTAGATGTGCAGAACAAAATATGTCGTGTCTTTTTTAAATTGAGGGTGAGATTGTTCACAGAAAACCAGTCAGTGATACTTTTAAGAATTTTGTTTACCATTTTTTCTGTTTCTGTACTTATACTTGGATTGATTACAAAACTAGTGTCGTCTGCAAAAAGAACTAATTCTACTTGTTGTATATTAGACAGAAGGTCGTTCACATATATGAGGAACAATAGTGGACCTAAGACTGAGCCTTGATGAACGCCACACCTGATTTCTTCCCAGTCAAAATTATGTCCCTGGACTATATTGGTCGAATTACTAAGTACAGTTATCTGCGTTCTTATGGTTGGATATTACACTCTCCTTTGGTTGGTTATAGCATCAATTTCAATGTAACTAGGAGAATACTGTGATTCACACAGTCAAATGCTTTAGATAGATCGCAGAAAATACCAATCAGTGCCACTTTATTATTTATGCTTATAAAATCTGTTGAGTGAACATGCAAATGGCATTCTCAGTAGAGAACTCTTCTGAAACCAAAACTGTGATTTTCTGAGGAAGTTATTGTTGCTAAGGCGAAATACTATTCTAGAATGCATCACCTTTTCAAAAATTTTTGAAACAGGTCAACAGTTACTGACATTTCTCGTACTACCCATCTTAAAGAGCGGTTTGACAACGGCCTATTTCATTCTCTCTGGAAAAATGCCATGATTTAGTGATGCATTACATATTTAGTATAAGATGGGGCTTATTATATGGGAACAAAACTAGATGAGTTTTCATTTTTGAGAGAAGGTATAATTTTCTTAATCTCAGAAGGAGAAGTTGGTGATACATGTTTTCGAACTTTATGAGCGTTACTTTTTCAACATACTACTGTGATTTTTCTCTTGAACAGTTTGTCCCTGTGCTTTCTACTATACGTAATAAATGATTATTAAATATATTTGCTACCTGTGACTCATCACAGGACACAACACACAGCCCCGCGGCGTGCGGCTTCTGGTCGTGTCATGCATAGCACAGTTGATGTTTTTAAAAATATCGGTAATCCGATATATCGATATTTAAAAAACTCACTACCGGTTCTCGATACATCGATGAAAAGTATCGGTATATTGACAAAAATATCGTCTGCACATTGCAAATATATTGCCAGTTTTAAAGCTGTATATTTAAGTAGTGATTCATTTATTCTTAGATATTCTGTGCGTCAACAAGCAGCAGCCTGCCTATCCCCCTTACAGTAAGAATTGAAAGAAAACGATGCACGTTCACGCTTGGCGATAACCACTTTGCTAATAATGGTAACTGCATGTAAGTGCCACAATAAAAAGTGTTAGATGGGTCCGTCGTGCAATTGGTCACACATAGTATTTGCTCGGAACACCTCATATCGAGTTCGCGGTTTTTTAAATTTCTGCCATCGCCAGCGACCTAGCAATTGTAGTGTCAAAACTGCGCGTTGAAGCTAAACGTTGCAGTTTCTGTAGGTAGCGCCGAGCGCCGATTACGTCATTTCCTCTCGCACGTCTCCGCCCGCCATAAAGACCAGTCTTGTCATTTAGATTTTTGTTCATAATTTTCAGCAACTGTTTTTGAATAACGCCGATGTGAAGAGACAGTCTTTTTCTTTTGTGCCAAATATACTTGCTTCAAAGAGAAAGATTGGACGTGACGAAAGCTCAAAAAGTGGTAAGATTCTTTCACACAGTGAAAGTAAAAATATGTTCCACTGCAGTTTCAACAGGATAACTTCAAATATTTACCGAAAATTGTGAAAAAAATGTAATATAAAATAAAAATGAGGACACTCGATGTTACCATTTTGATAACGATATATCGATATTTTATCAATAGCTCTAGTCAGGCACACCCAAAGCCCCTCCACTCAGTTCTTTGTTCCCGAGGCACTCACTGGTCTCACTGTCTCCCGTATCGCCATCGCGCTCCGCCTTTTAACTAGCCCCGACGAATTCGCACTCATAGCAGGAGCCCCGAAAATAGCGCTAGCGGAAGATATCGAATGAAGATAACTAGAGAATGAAGCAAAGGCAACTGCGCCACAACTCATTTAGGCAGGCTGTCCCATAAATTTCCTTTCTTAACAATTCGGCTCAGTACTTCATCATTAATTATTTGATCTACCCATGTAATCTTCGGCATTATTCTGCTGTACCACATTTGAAATGCTTCTGTTCTCTTTTTATCTGAACCGTTTATTGCCCACGTGTCGTTTCTGTACAAGGCTACACGTCACACAAACAATTTCAGGTAAGACTTCCTAACACAAGTTTATATTCGATATTAACAAAGTTCTGTTTTTTCTTTCAGAAAATTCTATCTTGCTATTGCCAGCCTGCATTTTATATGGTCTTTACTTCAGACAGCATTATTTGGCTGCCCAAATAGCAAAATGCATCGACTACTTTTACCGTCTCATTTGTAAATCTAATTCCCTCAGCATTTCCCGATTCACTTCGCGTACGTTCCATTAAACCGTTTTACTTTTGTTCATGTTATAACCAATTTTTAAGACACTATGCATTCAGTTATACTGCTCTTTCAAGTCAGTTGCCGCCTCTGATAGAATTAGTGTCGTCGAAAAACCGTAAAGTTTTTATTTCTCCTCCCTGAACTTTAATTCCCTTTCTAAATTTCTCCTTAGCTTTCTTTGTTGCTAGCTCAATGTACATATTGAGTAACTTTGAATGCGCTAAAACCCTGTCTCACTGTCTTCTCAACCAGCGCCCCCGTTCACGATCTCCAGTACTTACAGCTGCAGTCCGGCTTGTATACGAGTTGTAGATAACTTTTCGCCATTTGTATTTCATCCCTGCTACCTAAACGTACAAAGGGACCATCAGACTTATTAACCACGGATTTTGATGAGTATTATAGAGGCACCTGTCCTGAGTACCAGCCTAGCGGCTTTTCATGTGACAGCCCTCTGTTTCCGATAAAATCGATGTTACTTTCGTGCTTAATGTTTCAATCAAGCAAGTGTGGAGTAGTGGTTAGCGTTCACAGCTACCATGTTGGTGGCACGGGTTCAAATCTCAAATGTTTATTTTTCCACTTTCATGTACAGAATATTATTAAATACATAGTATAATGTCTTGCAGAATTACTCAAAAGTTGTCATTTTAGCGGCAGTAATTGCATTAATGAATCAACCACTGCAGCATACTTTTTCAAATGTGTTTTCCCTTTGTTACAGAATAGATTACAGAGTCTCATTACTTGCTACCACTTGCATCTCTTACTGTACCAGAACAGAATTCTGGGTGATATTCGTTGCACAAGCAACTAAAGCACGAATTCGTTGGGTACCTATTCCCGATATCGTAGGACTGGAGGGCTGGAATAGAATCAATGTAAAATTTATTTAAAATGGGTTTCAACAGTAAAAAAATCAAGCTCTCCCGGACGTTCAGGACCCGTCGCCTGCTGTATGACAGGAAACAAACGCCGTCTCGGTCCTGACAGAGCTCTGGATCTTGGCCGACCCCCTAGGAAGACCTCCCGCAAGAGCGGGTGGTGAGACCTAAACCCAGGCCAAAGGTGCAACGCGCCGCAGCAGCACCCCTGAAACTAAGGCCACAACCACTGCCTCCGTCCTGGAAGTAACTTAGTGCAAACTTAGCAGCAGGCTTAAGAGCTTAAACTTCCAATGAACAGTTAATATTTTTTATCAAGCCTTTTTAGTTCTAATGGGCGTGGCCCACGCCGGTAGCTCAACTACTAAGCCCTCCGATAAGTACAAATATCACAGCACAAGAAAGGGCGCTAGACCACTTCAATACTAGGGTAAGGTTGTAACCATCAAACACATAAAAGGCAGGCAAAACAGGTTCTAGCTTTAGAAACAATATTCTTACACTTTAAACTTAATAGGGGCCAAGCTCATGATTACTAAATTAACCTAACAAGGCTCAGATTTAGCAACAAGGCTTTTAAAACTTACTACACTAAACTTAATTCTGGCGAAGCTCCATGACCACTACATTCAAACAAATAAATTACTGCTGCCCAGATGCTCTATACGCTCACAGGGCCCCAACCGCAACGCGATAGCTTAAGCTTAACGGAGCGCAGCAACGCAGGCGAGGCCGAACACTGGCTAGGCTGTAGCCGTGCAGACGCTAAGGCGCTGCCCAAAGCACTGTTAAATAAGCCCGTGCAACCGTACCCAGCTCAGCAGTTGCGGTCAAGCACTCTTTGTAAAATTTACCAACTGCGGCGGTGCAACATTTACTGTTCTACAGAAATGAAGCTCTCCACCGCAATACAGCCGCCACAAAGGACAACATACAGACTTTCTAATAAAAATCTTAGAGCCAGTTCAAAGGAACATTACGATAAAAGCCCCGAACATACAACATCCTGCACTGCCAGGACAATATGACCACACAACACAGCACAGGGACGTCTCAACTTTCCGTACTTTCCTGGAAAGTCTTACAGTTAATCCGGTTTTGAAATCTCTGCCTTATCGTCATATTATCTGAAATCTTCCAGTGTCTCCAGGTCTCTTGCATGTATTCACCCCTCTTACACGATTCTTCCACGAAGTATTATCAGGGATTAAACAGTACCAGGGGAATCCTCTTTCCTTTCTTTCCCCCAGTCCAAATTTACTTACTTTTTTTCCTTCTCTTCCTTTTCCTGTTATCGAGTTCTAGCCCCCTATCACAGTTTAAATGGTTCAAATGGCTCTGAACACTATGCGACTTAACTTCTGAGGTCATCAGTCGCCTAGAACTTAGAACTAATTAAACCTAACTAACCTAAGGACATCACACACATCCATGCCCGAGGCAGGATTCGAACCTGCGACCGTAGCAGCAGCGCGGTTCCGGACTGAAGCGCCTAGAACCGCACGGCCACACCGGCCGGCCTCTTAAGCATCTGAATAATTTTTTATTATTCCCTTCATCAGCATAATTTCATTTTATTCTCTTCACCGGCTAGTTGACATATACACTTGTTCTGCTGTAGTGAGTTTTTAGCTTCATGTCTATCTTCGCTATAATAATGCGAAGTCTTATTCTTTCTGCCACCTCCCATCACTAATTTCCACTATATCTAACGTTAACCCGTACATTTCCTCTTCTAAAATCTCTAATCTCCCCGCATGATATAGAGATCTAACACTCCATGCTCTGACCCATAGAATGCTAGTTTCTTTTTTTCTGATGACAATATCCTCCAGAGTATTCCCTGTCCGGAGATCCGAATGGGGACCTGTTTTGACTCTGAAATAATTTACTCAAAACGATGCAATCATCATTGAACCACAGAGAAGTGCTACCTGTTCTTGGGAAAAATAACGGCTGTAGCTCCACCTTTGTCAGCTGTTTGCACTACCAGCAAAGTTACGCCATGTTGACTAAAATTACAAGCCAAATCAATCAATCATCCAGACTTTTACCCCTGCTACTACTGAATAGGCCGCTGCCTCACTTCAGGACCTCTCCACAGATACACTCTGTGATCAAAAGTATCCGAACACCTGGCTGAAAATGGCTTACAAGTTCGTGGCGCCCTTCATCGGCTGGAATTCAGTCTGGTGTTGGCCCACACTTAGCCTTGACGACAGCTTCCACTCTCGCAGGCATACGATCAATCAGTTGCTGGAAGGTTTCTTGGGGAATGGCAGCCCATTCTTCACGGAGTGTTGCACTGAGGAGAGGTAGCAATGTCGGTCGGCGTTCCAAAACATCCCAAAGGTGTTCTATAGGATTCCGGTTAGGACTCTGCGCAGGCCAGTCCATTAGGGGGAAGTCATTGTCATGTAACCACTCCGCCACACGCGTGCGTTATGAACAGGCGCTCGATCGTGTTGAAAGATGCAACCACCATCCCCGAATTCATCTTCAACAGTGGGAAGCAAGAAGGTGCTTAAAACATCGATGTAGGCCTTTGCTGTGATAGTATCAAGTAAAACAACAAGGGGTGCAAGCCCCCCACCATGAAAAGCAAGACCATACCATAACACCACCGCCTCCGAATTTTACTGTTGGCATTACACACGCTGGCACATGACGCTACCGGGCTTTCTCCATACCCACACCCTGCCATCGGATCGCCACATTGTGTACCGTGATTCTTCATTCCACCCAACGTTTTTCCACTGTTAGGTCGTGTTGAAAGATGCAACCACCATCCCCGAATTCATCTTCAACAGTGGGAAGCAAGAGGGTGCTCAAAACATCGATGTAGGTCTGTGCTGTGATAGTATCAAGTAAAACAACAAGGGGTGCAAGCCCCCCACCATGAAAAGCAAGACCATACCGTAACACCACCGCCTCCGAATTTCGCTGTTGGCATTACACACGCTGGCACATGACGCTACCGGGCTTTCCCCATACCCACACCCTGCCATCGGATCGCCACATTGTGTACCGTGATTCGTCACTCCACCCAACGTTTTTTCACTGTTCGGTCGTCCAATGTTTACGCTCCTTACATCAAGCGAGGCGTCGTTCGGCATTTACTGGCGTGATGTGTGGCTTTGAGCAGCCGCTCGACCATGAAATCCAAGTTTTCTCACCTCCCGCCTAACTGTCATAGTACTTGCAGTGGATCATGATGTAGTTTGGAATTCCTGTGTGATGGTCTGGATAGATGTCTGCCTATTAGACATTACGACCCTCTTCAGCTGTCGGCGGTCTCTTTCAGTCGGCCTGTACACTTTTCTGCTGTACGTGGCTAGTAGAAATTCTTGGGTAACAGAAGAAATATTGAATTTAATTGATGAAGGAAGTAAATGAAGCAGGCAAAAAGGAATACAAACGTCTCAAAAATGAGATCGACAGGAAGTGCAAAATGGCTAAGCAGGGTTGGCTAGAGGACAAATGTAAGGATGTAGAGGCTTATCTCGCTAGGGGTAAGATACATACTGCCTACAGGAAAATTAAAGAGACCTTTGGAGAAAAGAGAACCACTTATATGAATATCAAGAGCGCAGATGGAAACCCAGTTCTAAGCAAAGAAGGGAAAGCAGAAAGGTGGTACTTGAGGACAATATTATGGAAATGGAAGAGGATGTAGATGAAGATGAAATGGGAGATACTATACAGCGTGAAGAGTTTGACAGAGCACTCAAAGACCTGAATCGAAACAAGGCCCCGGGAGTAGACAACATTCCATTAGAACTACTGACAGCCTTGGGAGAGCCAGTCCTGACAAAACTCTACCATCTGGTGAGCAAGACGTATGAGACAGATGAAATACACTCAGACTTCAATAAGAATATAATAATTCCAATCCCAAAAAAAGGAGGTGTTGATAGATGTGAAAATTACCGAACTATCAGTTCAATAAGTCACAGCTGCAAAATACTAACGCGAATTCTTTACAGACGAATGGAAAAACGGGTAGAAACCGACCTCGGAGAAGATCAGTTTGGATTTCGTAGAAATATTGGAACACGTGAGGCAATACTGACACTACGACTTATCTTAGAAGAAAGATTAAGGAAAGGCAAATCTACGTTCCTAGCATTTGCAGACTTAGAGAAAGCTTTTGACAATGTTGACTGTAATACGCTCTTTCAAATTCTGAAGGTGGCAGGGGTAAAATACAGGGAGCGAAAGGCTATTTATAATTTGTACAGAAACCAGATAGTAGTTATAAGAGTTGAGGGGCACGAAAGGGAAGCAGTGGTTGGGAAGGGAGTGAGTTGGGGAGGGAGCCTATCCCCGATGTTATTCAATCTGTATATTGAGCAAGCATTAAAGGAAACAAAAGAAAAATTCAGAGTAGGTATTAAAAACCATGGAGAAGAAATAAAAACTTTGAGATTCGCCAATAACATTGTAATTCTGTCAGAGACAGCAAAGGACTTGGAAAAGTAGTTGAACGGAATGGACAGGGTCTTGAAAGGAGGATATAAGATGAACATCAACAAAAGCAAATCGAAGATAATGGAATGTAGTCGAATTAAATCGGGTGATGCTGCGGGAATTAGATTATAAAATGACACATTTAAAGTAGTAAATGAGTTTTGCTATTTGGGGAGCTAAATAGCTGATGATGGTCGAAGTAGAGAGGATATAAAATGTAGACTGGCAATGGCAAGGAAATCGTTTCTGAAGAAGAGGAATCTGTTAACATCGAGTATTGATGTAAGTGTCAGGAAGTCGTTTCTGAAAGTATTTGTATGGAGTGTAGCCATGTATGGAAGTGAAACATGGACGATAAATAGTTTGGACAAGAAGAGAATAGAAGCTTTCGAAATGTGGTGCTACAGAAGAATGCTGAAGATTAGACGGGTAGATCACGTAACCAATGAGGAGGTATTGAATAGAATTGGGGAGAAGAGGAGTGTGTGGCACAACTTGACAAGTAGAAGGGACCGGTTGGTAGGACATGTTCTGAGGCATCAAGGGATCACAAATTTAGCATTGGAGGGCAGTGTGGAGGGTAAAAATCGTAGAGGGAGACCAAGAGATGAATACACTAAGCAGATTCAGAAGGATGTAGGTTGCAGTAAGTACTGGGAGATGAAGAAGCTTGCACAGGATAGGGTAACATGGAGAGCTGCATCAAACCAGTCTCAGGACTGAAGACCACAACAACAACAACAGGGATTTTTAGGCGTGTGGAAATCTCGCGTACAGGCGAATGACACAAGTGACACCTAATGACCTGACCACGTTCGAAGTCCTGAGTTCCGTGGAGCACCCCATTCTGCTCTCTCAAGATGTCTAATGACACTGAGGTCGCTGATATGGAGTACCTGGCAGTAGGTGGCAGCACAATGTACCTAATATGAAAAACATATGTTTTTGGGGGTGTCCTGATACTTTTGAACACATAGTGTAGCATCCAATTGTGGTTGCACCTACAGTATGACTACCTACCTGTATCACTGAACACCTCGGTGAGGTCAGTGGATCGTGGGGCATTATTTATTACAGCATTTCAAATGAGAGGCAAATATAAATTTTAGCAAACATATAAGACAACTCCGGTTTTGCTTTGTAAAGATATTTCGCTGCCTCAGACTGCTACAGCGTGCTTGGTTAAGTGCATTTCCTGTTGTGAGGAAAGCCAAATATACGTCAGCATCTATTTCTGTTGAGAATGCGTACGTGTGCAAAGTTTTCAATGACAACATTGTCTCTTTAGAGTTGCAAATGGAATAAGTTTTGCTTCAGTCGCTTCTTCTTTTCCTTCTTACACTTCTTCTACTTTACCATTGTCTTCGTTCATTTCGCATGAAACAGACAAAATTTCATGGTCAGTCAGGCTACCACAGACTTCTACATGATCGTCAAAATGTACGAAATCCTCAAATTCCATTCTTTCTTCCAAATCAGTGAGGAGTTTCCAGGTATTTTATACACCGAGTCCGTTTCTCCACTCATGTGTTGTTGATGAATCGGCATTCTTGAAACTGATGAAGGAAATCGCCACGATAATGCTTTATCGCCCATGACTATCGCTGCGAAATTGTTGTTTGATCCTCGGAGCACCTTTAATGCTACACAACACCATCGTCACATCGGCCGATGAGGTACAACTAGAAATCGAGATTGCTCCCTGATTAGATGGCTGCAATTTCCGAGTTGGGTTTACAGGGGAAAAAACGAAGTTTCACATCATCCAGAGATAGTGGGTTATTGTCAACTGCGGAATTTTCCAGTAATAGCAGGATTTTTTTGCGTCTCTTTTTTCTCCTAATTTCTCTGCCCAGGCTCAACACCTAGTCATTGAAGAATTCTGTTGTCATCAACGCCTTTTTGTTGGAGCGACAGGAAATGATCTGATATCCTTGAAACAACTAGCATTAGCAGCTTTTGCTGTCATAAGAGGTTTCAGTTTCTGACTCCAGTCCATGTTTATTGGAAGCAATAGCGTTATTCCTTTTTCCTTACGTTTCCCTCTTTAAAAATTTCGTACTCAAAACCGAAAGGTAGGGAGACACTTGAAAAAAGACTCTTTTCATGAGTAATCGACGTGTTACCAGGATAGTGATTTGTTGCGGTCTTCCCAGTTCATTTTTCTATGCCAAACAATCTTTGAGATCACAGCTCCCACTATCTCCGTAAGTCTTCCTGGAAACTATGTTATGTCTTTTTTTTTCAGTTAGTGAGCCACCTACAACTAATGACCAACATTTCAACGCCAAGGCTAACACCACAGGGCAAGGTTGCTCAAGTTTTACTCCTTAAGGGAGAATTTCTGTATTTTGAAAAATAGTTTCAACACCACAACTTGTTTTGCAATCATTGAATCTTTATTTACTTAAGCTACCAACCAGCTTCCAAACAAATACAAAAATAGTTTCCTCAGATTGAGTATTCCATTTCTTTTAATCTGTATCTTTGATACGATTAAACCAACTGGCCTCCTAATTCATACCTTCTGTAGCCTAATTAGTATTTAGGATACGATAATAAATCCATTCAATAATGAAGCAAAACATCACAATATCAAATTACGAACTATAAACATAATCTTATTTCCATAGCTACACATACTGTAATTACACATAGGAAACAAAATATAAATGCTTAAAAAATTAAATCGCTTAAATTGGAATATCGAAAATCTGTTGATTTGAACACAGATATTACAGAAATATTTCTTAATTTTACTTTACACACCAATGCAAAGGTCATGTACCCAATATTTTCATACGCTGAATCATGTCTTCTTCTCGAGCTTCCTTACACAGTTGAGATAACCGATTCACTCTGTCCTTTACTTTTTTATTCTTGAAGTTTTCATTTATCTGTCTTTTTTTATAAGTTTGTAAACAGTTTTTTTTTTAATTCTGTTTGCCATTTCTTTGGCTTCTATTTCCTTTCTGTAAGGACTTGATGTTAATTCCATTTTTGGTTTAAGCCGTTTCGTATTTCTTATCTATAACTGTTGTTATATACAGGATGGAGATAAAACGTTCAAGTAACACTTTATTTGTAGGCTGTTAATTTCGGTAACTGCTGCAATATCGTATTCGGGTCCACATTCTTGAGACATTGCAGAAGATTCACACTAATCATTGAGCGCTGTTGCAATGTTCGGCGGCCTTACAGATTTTCACATTGTTGCTTCAGTTCCATCAGCCGATTCTTGGTCTGACTGATCAACAATACGTACAGTATCTACAAAGCCCTCTTGCTTGACGACGTTTCTATCACATAGCCACAAGCCATTTGCCTTAAAAACGTTCAGTGCTATGTCCGTACAAACTGAACTGACGTATGCATTATCGCCAATGCTAGCCTGATCTGCCAGGAAGTTTCATATCAGCGCACACTCCGCCGCAGGGTGAAAATCTCATTCTGAATGTTAGCTTCTTTTATGACACTGCTAGGACGAGAACGTTTTTAGTGTTTTAAAGAACAATCTGTCCAGTGACTGTAGACGATGAGTTGTGTGAGTAGGAAATGACTGCATGATTATATCATACTCACGAACCAGCTGAATTCCCTCTAAATGATGGATATGTGTGCTGTATCCATCCACTAAAAACAAATTTTTTTCTGGTCCATTTTTCCGAATTTTGCACACTTTATGAAATGTTCTGGCCATGCCACCTACAGTTCTGATGTTCTCCAACCCTTATTCAAGCATCCAGATGCTGTGTTTGATGGGTGATGATGATCATGATGATTTGATTTCTGGAGCCCTCAACGGCGTGGTTATCAGTGCCTGTCCAAATTCCCAATCTTTTCACTTTACAGTTTCGCCAGTTCCCTGAATGATGATGAAATGATGAGGAAGCCGCGCGGGGTGGCCGTGTGGTTTGAGGCGTCATGCACGGATTGCTCGGCCCCTACCGCCGGAAGTTCGAGTCCTCCCTCGGGCATGTGTGTGTGTCGTTCTTAGCATAGGTTAGTTTAAGTAGTGTGTAAGTCTAGAGACGGATGACCTCTGCAGTTTGGTCCCTTAGGAATTCGCACACATTTGAACATTTTTGATGAGGACAATACAAACACCCGGTCCCCAGACGGAGAAAATCCCCTGTGTTTCATGGAGCTGCCCTTTTTAAGACATCATTCATTCTGCTGTGCTTAAATATTAAAATCAGAGGTATGAACTCACATGCTGCATTAATTGCACGTACACGTAAGACCCTCTCCTCCACTTGTGATTGCACCCACGTGGTGTTTACCTTTTCGAGCGATTACTTTAGATGGTTTGTGAATTGTGGATAATGCGGTTTCATCTAAGTTATATTTTTTTGATCGGCAGTTAACATGTTAATATTTTCTCAGATTTATCAAACAGCTCATTAACATGCTCTTTGTTAGGCCCCTTCCTTCATGCCATCAATATTACTTCGGGAAATGACAAGGACAAAGTGGGATTATCCTTTATAAATATGTTCTTTATTGAAGGGATGCAGGTTAGTAGGCAAGTTACTTAATTCGATAATAGTTATTCTGAAGAAACTGAATTCTAAATTAATTATATGCTGTGCTGTTTCATCTCCCATCTCTTCTGTCAAATCATTAGTTTTTCCAAATTTTGATGTTCTATCTAAACTCTTCAAACGATGATGTAATGTAGACTTTGGTAAATTATATCTTCTACATGCTTTATTACATCCAATTTCACCATTCCGATGTTTCAGTAAACTACCTTCCATATCCACATGTTTCCATTTATTATAAACTTTCTGCATTGTATTGATCAGCTGAAACGAACAATTTTTAGTTGGTATATAATTTTTGGTATGTAATTTCCGTCAACGCCTAAATCTTACCAGTAAAATTTCTTGAGTGTTGAATAGCCTTTGGCTTCCAATTATAGAGTATTTGGAGGTGATTTATCTCTCGATAAATCGAATGCAGCAAGACACATGGGATTTCTTCGATTTATCGAAGACTTTTTAAGGGATCGGACTTCTAGTTCGATTTATCGAGGTTATTAGCAAGAGCCATATAATTTTAAAATCTTGGTAAACATTCTGCTTCCTGTTCCATCAGCTCTTTCCTTCCTGGTGTTCAAGTCGTCTATTAACTTAATACCACTACAATCAAAGCTTTAGAAATGTGTAGCTTTCCATTCACTGTTGTCAGTTTCTGTGTTTATACTGGGTTGCTATAATTGAGTGCAGATACTTATAGAGGTTCAGTGTGGGCTGTAATTATCTACAGCCACTGCTACTCACTGCACTACACACCCCCTCCATACATAGAGGTGTGAAGATCTGACCGAAGGTTATACAGCAACATAATCGAGAAAGGACGTTGTATACAAGAGCTGGTGAAAGTTCACAGGCTGACAAGATTGTATTTGTAGCTATTGGTGGATATTCTAATGCGTTAATGTGGAACCGATTTATGCTGGAAAAAAATTAATTCCAATTTTGGCTCCCAGGTGCAAATCTGGCGCTGTGAATGCAATAAAGACGTATAGAGGTTTCCGTATGTAATGAATTAGGAACAGGATGAGGTCAGGAAAGGTCAACAAGTGAGATTATTAACTGCTGCTTACACTATGTGTTCAATATGAGCACCAGAGATGCTAGTGAAGTGCTCTACAGCCCCAGACTTGCACCTGGTGGACAAAATTAGAACTAATATTTTTTCCAGTGCAAAACGGTTCCATCCACATTAAAACATTAGAATGTCTACCACTACCATACGATAAATACAGCCGACACTTGAACTCCGTGAGTAGCTGCATTTCAATTGTAACCACACGGTATCACAAATAAATTAAGAACGCACACTACTCAGCACCTGCCACGTGAGCAGCCCTAGATCCTCCGACAGCCGTAATGATGTTCTGTGCCTGCCGTTGCAGGCTGCTGCTGCTGCTCCTGGTGGCGTCGTGCGCAGGCGGCTGCGGGCTGTGGCGGCGAGGGCGCAGCTGCTGCTGCGGCTGCGCGCCGCAGGACGACGACGCGGCGGCTAGCGACGCGGGTGCCCCTAGCGGCTCCCTGCGCAGCTCGGCCGGCTCCTGCTGCCCCCCACCACACTACAGCCGCTGCTCCTCGCTGCACCGCGCGCCACCTCCGTACACTGAGGTGCGTAGCTCTGGGTAGCATTCGTTTCACGCTAGGTGAGGAGAGCCCTACGTCAACGTGACGTAGGTACGCGTCATCATGAGTTTCACGAGTTGTCCTATCGACTGTTGTGTGCCTTCTGTATACATCGACTGTTGTGTGCGTCTTGAATCTGCACTGTTCTTTGTTCTTAGTTGATTTACAAGATGAAGGCAAAATTAAATGGAACTAGATGGTTTAATATTTCCAGCAACATTCGGAATTACTTCAAACTTCAGTTTCTCAGTTTAACGTTTCTGCCCACATGAATTATGTACAATGCATTGGCTTTTATAAAAACACTTTAATTTCTCCCTATTTCACGTTTTTATCCACATGTTTTATGCACGATTAATCGGACTAAAAATGCCTAGACACTTTCGTTATAGTTTTGATTTCTTCTTTCAGATATTCGTAATGTTCATGACACACACAATAACATCCCACATTCTTTGGATTGCAGCTTAATAATTATTTCATGTTTCTATCCACAGGATTTAGACACGATTCATCGAATTTAAAAAAAAAAATGGGGTAGCATTCATTTCAGGCTAGAAAAATAACAAGACACTTTCGTTATGGTTATGATTCCTTCATTCAGATATTCGTTATGTTCATGAAACACACAGTAACATCCCACATTCTTTGGATTGCAGCTTAGTAATTAATTATTTCACGTTTCTATCCACACGATTTATGCACGCTTCATCGGATTAAAAAAAAGGGCTAAAAGCTTTTTTTTTAACTTTCGTTATGGTTCCTTCGTTCAGACATTCATTATGTTCCTGAAACACATAATACCATCCCAAATTGTTGGGATTACAGTTTAATAATTAATTCAACTGGGATGAGCGTAACAGATGACTCCTGTCACTTCGTTTGTACACATGTATTTACATTTAGCTTTGACGTTATCGGTAAAACCGCAAAGATCGATATACGCACTCATGTAGTCGATTTAGGTTATTTACGTCACGATGACGTAGTGCTACGTCGCTATGACGTAGGGTTCTCCTCACCTAGCGTGAGAGGAATGCTACCCCGTAGGCTCTGACAGAAGGTTATACGGCAGCGTATTAGAGAAAGTACATTTGTATGAGACAGCAAGGTGAAAGTTTTCTGGCTGACAACATTGTTTTCCCACCTATTAAGATACAGATGCGTGGAAAAACGGAAGATGTATTGATGAAAGTGTGGCAGTAATAAAAACATCGTTTAAAAAGTACAGTTATTATGAGCGCAATGTAAGTTGACACTCGGTGCGGTGTCTGATGGGAGCGGCTGTATATGGAAAATGCCTTTACGGTCGCTCCCAGCAGCCACCGCGCCGAGCGTCAACTTTGTGGATACAGTATCAACCCTTGTATTTAGCGAGATAAAAAAAGAAAAACTAACACAAATGAAAGAAAATCGAACTTGCTTACTAAAAATCAGTTGTTTCCTTCATTAATTAGCAGTGATGGGGCTTGCAGTATGATGACATACTGGTGAAACAAGTAACTATACAAGAACGTGTACTTCTCTGCTGTTGCCACAAAATAGAATAGCTAAAACTAACAATAGTCATAAGTATATGGCAATTAAAATATATAACAAATTGTCTAAAAATGGGTCAATCAAGCCTGACAAATTATTTAAAGATGATGTTCATAACTTCTTGTTAACTAATCCATTCTATTCATTAGAAGAATTTTTAGAAATGCCCAATATCAACTTAAATATGTAAAAATTTATTTTGTAAAATTAATAGGATAAGTGAACTGCCGAAGTCTATTGCATGTAACAATGCTGAATGACTAATAAAGAATCTGAATCTGAATCTGCCTTCGATGTGACGATAATCAGCCAGCAACTTTTCATGTGGTTACAGCACTAAACTTATAAATGGACGTCCCGTAATATACAAAGTGAATTTTTGGCTACTTTAAGTACCGGTAATACCCTTCTTAGAAAGTTATTCGGTGACATAAAAAGTGTAAACTATGTTGCAATCATAGCAGATGAAACAACATAGCCACCAAAGTGCGACTTAGTGTCTGTGTAACATTTGTTGACGCTTTGTTGGAGGTAGAAGAATGTTTTTAGGGCTGTACTCCACGTAAAGTACCACTGCTAAGGCTCTGTTTCATATGATTATCATTGTTTTAAGACCGTTTGATCTGCTTGCATCCAGTTATAGAGGTCAGTGCATTTATGGTTCAGCTAACATGATCGGATTATGTAACTGTGTCCAGCTGTATTTGTGCACTGCCCAGCAAACTCTTTTAACCTAACACTACAAGAATCTGCGAAAGGGAACCTGGGATCTCGAAATGCATTGAATGCACTGCCCTGCCAACTCTCTGAACCTAACACTACAATACCCTGCAAAAAGAATCCTGTAATCTCGAAATGCGTTGAATGTTATGAAGGATATCACCCCAGATAGCACAGTAAGCCAGTTTCAAACTTGTTTCCAAATGTAAAGTTCAAGTATATAAGCTTGATCAAAGCTGGAATATTCAGGCCTGTTAGTTGGATTCAAGCTTGAAACAAACATCAAAGTTGGCAGAGTTCAAGCTATATTTCAAGCTTGACTTATCAAGTTTGGCTCCAGCTGTATCTACACATGTGGAATACAGCCTGGTATTTACAGCTTGTTTTAAGCTACATAATTATTAATCTGAATTTATTGAACCTAAATAATTAAATAAATATCAGAATGGATCTTCCCCCATGAACCAGGGACCTTGCCGTTGGTGGGGAGGCTTGCGTGCCTCAGAGATACAGATGGCCGTACCGTAGGTGCAACCACAACGGAGGGGTATCTGTTGAGAGGCCAGACAAACATGTGGTTCCTGAAGAGGGGCAGCAGCCTTTTCAGTAGTTGCAAGGGCAACAGTCTGGATGATTGACTGATCTGGCCTTGTAACATTAACCAAAACGGCCTTGCTGTGCTGGTACTGCGAACGGCTGAAAGCAATGGGAAACTACAGCCGTAATTTTTCCCGAGGGCATGCAGCTTTACTGTATGGTTAAATGATGATGGCGTCCTCTTGGGTAAAATATTCTGGAGGTAAAATAGTCCCCCATTCGGATCTCCGGTCGGGGACTACTCAAGAGGACGTCGTTATCAGGAGAAAGAAAACTGGCATTCTACGGATCGGAGCGTGGAATGTCAGATCCCTTAATCGGGCAGGTAGGTTAGAAAATTTAAAAAGGGAAATGGATAGGTTAAAGTTAGATATAGTGGGAATTAGTGAAGTTCGGTGGCAGGAGGAACAAGACTTTTGGTCAGGTGATTACAGGGTTATAAATACAAAATCAAATAGGGGTAATGCAGGAGTAGGTTTAATAATGAATAAAAAAATAGGAGTGCGGGTTAGCTACTACAAACAGCATAGTGAACGCATTATTGTGGCCAAGATAGACACAAAGCCCATGCCTTCTACAGTGGTACAAGTTTATATGCCAACTAGCTCTGCAGATGATGAAGAAATTGATGAAATGTATGACGAGATAAAAGAAATTATTAAGGTAGTGAAGAGAGACGAAAATTTAATAGCCATGGGTGACTGGAATTCGTCAGTAGGAAAAGGGAGAGAAGGAAACATAGTAGGTGAATATGGATTGGGGGGAAGAAATGAAAGAGGAAGCCGCCTTGTGGAATTTTGCACACAGCATAACTTAATCATAGCTAACACTTGGTTCAAGAATCATAAAAGAAGGTTGTATACCTGGAAGAATCCTGGAGATACAAAAAGGTATCAGATAGATTATATAATGGTAAGACAGAGATTTAGGAACCAGGTTTTAAATTGTAAGACATTTCCAGGGGCAGATGTGGATTCTGACCACAATCTATTGGTTATGAACTGCAGATTGAAACTGAAGAAACTGCAAAAAGGTGGGAATTTAAGGAGATGGGACCTGGATAAACTGAAAGAACCAGAGGTTGTAGAGAGTTTCAGGGAGAGCATAAGGGAACAATTTACAGGAATGGGGGAAAGAAATACAGTAGAAGAAGAATGGGTAGCTCTGAGGGATGAAGGAGTGAAGGCAGCAGAGGATCTAGTAGGTAAAAAGACGAGGGCTAATAGAAATCCTTGGGTAACAAAAGAAATATTGAATTTAATTGATGAAAGGAGAAAATATAAAACTGCAGTAAATGAAGCAGGCAAAAAGGAATACAAACGTCTCAAAAATGAGATCGACAGGAAGTGCAAAATGGCTAAGCAGGGATGGCTAGAGGACAAATGTAAGGATGTAGAGGCTTGTCTCACTAGGGGTAAGATAGATACTGCCTACAGGAAAATTAAAGAGACCTTTGGAGAGAAGAGAACCACTTGTATGAATATCAAGAGCTCAGATGGCAACCCACTTCTAAGCAAAGAAGGGAAGGCAGAAAGGTGGAAGGAGTATATAGAGGGTTTATACAAGGGCGATGTACTTGAGGACAATATTATGGAAATGGAAGAGGATGTAGATGAAATGGGAGATAAGATACTGCGTGAAGAGTTTGACAGAGCACTCAAAGACCTGAGTCGAAACAAGGCCCCGGGAGTAGACAACATTCCATTAGAACTACTGATGGCCTTGGGAGAGCCAGTCATGACAAAACTCTACCATCTGGTGAGCAAGGTGTATGAGACAGGCGAAATACCCTCAGACTTCAAGAAGAATATAATAATTCCAATCCCAAAGAAAGCAGGTGTTGACAGATGTGAAAATTACAAACTATCAGTTTAATAAGTCACAGCTGCAAAATACTAACGCGAATTCTTTACAGACGAATGGAAAATCTGATAGAAGCGGACCTCGGGGAAGATCAGTTTGGATTCCGTAGAAATGTTGGAACACGTGAGGCAATACTAACCTTATGACTTATCTTAGAAGAAAGATTAAGAAAAGGCAAACCTACGTTTCTAGCATTTGTAGACTTAGAGAAAGCTTTTGACAACGTTAACTGGAATACTCTCTTTCAAATTCTGAAGTTGGCAGGGGTAAAATACAAGGAGCGAAAGGCTATTTACAATTTGTACAGAAACCAGGTGGCAGTTATAAGAGTCGAGGGGCATGAAAGGGAAGCAGTGGTTGGGAAAGGAGTGAGACAGGGTTGTAGCCTCTCCCCGATGTTATTCAATCTGTATATTGAGCAAGCAGTAAAGGAAACAAAAGAAAAATTCGGAGTAGGTGTTAAAATTCATGGAGAAGAAGTAAAAACTTTGAGGTTCGCCGTTGACATTGTAATTCTGCCAGAGACAGCAAAGGACTTGGAAGTGCAGTTGAACGGAACGGACAGTGTCTTGAAAGGGGGATATAAGATGAACATCAACAAAAGCAAAACGAGGATAATGGAATGTAGTCAAATTAAATCGGGTGATGCTGAGGGGATTAGATTAGGAAATGAGACACTTAAAGTAGTAAAGGAGTTTTGCTATTTAGGGAGTAAAATAACTGATGATGGTCGAAGTAGAGAGGATATAAAATGTAGACTGGCAATGGCAAGGAAATCGTTTCTGAAGAAGAGAAATTTGTTAACATCTAGTATAGATTTAAGTGTCAGGAAGTCGTTTCTGAAAGTATTTGTATGGAGTGTAGCCATGTATGGAAGTGAAACATGGACGATAACCAGTTTGGACAAGAAGAGAATAGATGCTTTCGAAATGTGGTGCTACAGAAGAATGCTGAAGATAAGCTGGGTAGATCACGTAACTAATGAGGAGGTATTGAGTAGGATTGGGGAGAAGAGAAGTTTGTGGCACAACTTGACTAGAAGAAGGGATCGGTTGGTAGGACATGTTTTGAGGTATCAAGGGATCACAAATTTAGCATTGGAGGGCAGTGTGGAGGGTAAAAATCGTAGAGAGAGACCAAGAGATCAATACACTAAGCAGATTCAGAAGGATGGAGGTTGCAGTAGGTACTGGGAGATGAAGAAGCTTGCACAGGATAGAGTAGCATGGAGAGCTGCATCAAACCAGTCTCAGGACTGAAGACCACAACAAACAAACAATGGAAATAGTGTGAGAAAAAAATTATCAAGACATGTATGTTTAAATTTTTCTATTTTCAAAGTGTTTAAAATTGTTTTAATTTAAAATTTAATTATTCTGAAGCCCCTCCGGCCCCAGCACACAGACCAGAGCAGGATCAAATATCGCTGACTTCTGCTGGTATAATGATCCTGTAACAGGTAAAAGAAAATGTTAGCCTTACCTAAACATAAAAAAATGTAAAAAGTTGAAACTGATCAACCTAAATATAATTTATGCCCCAGATTAGCAAAATAACTTCAAACTCACTGATGTAGTAAGAATCATTAACTAGTATAAATGTCACTGAGTAAGCAGCTGCTTCTGGTGACTTCATTCCAAAGAGTTTAAAAGTAATTTGAAATAACGTTTTGCTTGAAATTTTTAAAGTAAAGATGACATTTGGGTAATTTTGCGATGACTTCATGAAGAAGCCACACATCACTATTTCTAACAGTTTGAGGGCCATTTAATATGAATTATAAAGAAACTACTGTTTAGAAAAATGTAGACTTTTATTCTATCCATAATTATTTTTTGGTGAGTAAACCTGAATCAAAATGAAATAAAAGATGAAATCGAAATGAATTTAAGAAATTACCAGTTCAGTGGAACTGAAATGTAAAAGAACAAAAAAAGGCGAAATTTTAAAAAGGTAAAATAACATTAAGTTTTAATTTATTGGTGCCATGTACTAGAGAGCTAGCTTAAAATGACCTCTTTTTGCTGAACAACTTGTAATATGTATTCTTAGCTGGTAATCCATTTCACTTTCATCCAGGCTCAATTTTTCTATGTAAAAGAATATGATATTTCTTTACGTTACATAATAATATTTAACATTTCTAATATTAGCGTACCACTAGAGAAAAATGCACCAACGTACCTGTAATACACTAATATCCTCTTCAGACCCGGTGTAGCAGTAAGGCAGGAGACGCCACACACTTACTGAACTATTTTCCAGTAGAAAACAAACTCCACAACAGTCAACAATCATTAACGCGCGTCACAAAGGTAAAATGGCCGTAAAACTAGCAAAGTCAGTGCAAGGCTTATAAACGCTTGTGGCGCTTCCTGTGGGCGTCTATGGAAGCTATGCTGCGCGCGCATCTGCTGTACAGTATTCCAGGGAAATTACAGTTTATTTCAAGCTTGGGAAAATTATTTTAATTCAAGCTAAATGTTTACAGCTTTATGTAAACTGTGTAACAGGTTGATTTTTCAATCTTGAATTTTCAACTGAACCTAAACTCAATATCCACCTTGAAATAAGCTTGAGTGCTAGCTGGGACACATTATGTCAGAGATTCACCGAAAATATTACATCTCTGTTTACTTTGAACACTGATACCTCTACAAATTCCAAACCACTCTCTCCTACAAGTGTGGCCGTGAGGTACTTGGTAACACATTCAGTTTTGTACAGCTGTGGAGAGAACTTCAAAAGAAATTTTTGTAAATGTTTCAAAAAAATGAGAATTGAGACACTGGGGCCAAAACAAATGACCTTTTTTATTAATATGCAGCCTCTTGCCTTCTCTTTCATGTTATCAGTTTTTGTAAAACTATTTGGTCACCTAGACAGGTTATGGAAAACATAGCACTACGGAAGAATTCCCTAAAGGAGGCCAGTAAGAGATTTCCACCTTTGTGATATTGATTACATTTATGAGAAACAATTTTGAATCATTCTGGGCTGAAACAACTTCAAAATATAAAGATATGGATATTGATTACACAAAATTATCCTGTAAAAGAAAAGTCCTTAAGCAGCACAACGATTCCAACAATTCATCTGTAAATACATTCACTGAAATGGGTGATAAACATAGAAGATTTTATCACGGAACAATGGTCTTACCTATCAGCTTTTCGGAATCACATAGCATTCAATTATTCATGTTTGTAAACCAAACTGAAAAATTTCTATATTAGAACAAATAAGCCGTCGGTCACAAATATTAAGTCAAAATTGACCAGGTTTCGACGCTACTACGAGCGTCGTCTTCAGAATTAAACTAACTGTTCTAAAACATATTAGGTATATAATACATTAATAAAATTAAAGTTTATACTGACTGGAAAGAGATACAGTACTTACAAGTCACATTTAAAAAAAATCTAAGCCGGAAAGGCGACGTCATGAATAGTTGTAAATAAGATGGCGAGCCGCTAAGGGCTGCTCGTACTTGAGTGAACAAGGGTTGCAACAAATTTCTTCTTCGTGATGACAAACACTGAGCTATATTTTATCTTTCTATGAATCAGATACAGTCAAGGAACACTTGCTACTCCAACGAAGTATGTTTCATAAAATTACCCCAAGAAGTCATTCTACTAACATTGGTTCAATGGTTAAAATAATGAAATATTAAAGGAAAAAAGGAAAAACACCTACTTGACTTACTGCCAGAACTAGGGACATTCATACAAATAGCGCTGATGACGCCTGTAATGTCCTTTACTACAGAGTGACCCTTTTCTTGTCTGTGAAGGGTGGAAACGTATGTTCGGCCTGTAATAGGGCAGGACTGTCTAAACGTCATTTTTTTTCCAGTGCCTATGGAGATGAATCGATGAAACTTGATGTTGGTGACATGTGCAAAGAGTTCTTATGTAGCAGTCAACTGGGGAGGAGAACTTGCCTCTAGAAATAAGGTATTCCTCAGATTTATTTATTTGTCTTGTACAACTGCTGACTTACTTCATGGGACACAAATTACTTCAGGCATAATTTGGTGGCACTGCTATCGCGTTTACGCACAGCTTGGCTGGTTGGGAGCATTCAAAACGCTAGTAAAACCATGGCCACAAGTAAACAGATGCAAAGTTATCGACAGATGTCATACTTCATGTAATGATTCTTGCCGCCTCCCCTCCTCCAAAATAAATAAATATTCTGATGTCAGCACCTAACTAAAGGTGCCTCGGTTAAAACATATGGCGATCTTCGGGAATAAGTAGGGTAACATTAAAAATTTAAATCCATGTCTTTCCTTACTTATGTAGGAAGTCCGTCGTCTAAAATAGGCCAGGTCCTCGCCAAGCACAAAGCTTAATTGATTTTTGAACTTCCGACGAAGACAGTAGTACTTTTGGGTTCCTTCGAGAGCGATTTAATGCTCCTACAGGATTCTCTGTAAATGTGGTCTTTCATACAGCTTAAAAAAAAAGAAAAAGACATGACGCACCATTAAAGAATAGCACAGAAATCGGTAGTTGTGACGTACATGTACAGACAAACAAATGATTACAATTTCAGAAAACAAGGATGATTTAATCAAGATAAAGAGCTTCACTAACTGAGCAAGGTAGTGATGCATTGGTCCATGGCCCCTATGCAAGCAGTTATTCGGCTTGGCATTGACTAGTAGAGTTGCTGGATGTGCTGCGGTCCACTTTGGGCGTTAGATCGTCAAAATCGCAAGTTGGCTGTAGGGCCCAGCCTATAATGCTCCAATCGTTCCGTCTCTAATGACATCATTGTCGATGGGACGTTAAACGCTAATCTCCACCTCCTTCCAATTGTTTTCAGCCAGGGAGAGATCTGGCTACCTTGCTAGTCAAGACATGATTTGACAAGAACGAAGATAAGCAGTTAAAACTATTGCTGTGAGCATGTAATCATCAGATAGGTAAACAGTGACTACAGCATTTCGGTAAATTGAAGTATAATGCAAGGCAGTCATGGCTGTTCTGCAATAGCTGGCAGGTGGTGCTACTTGCAGTTGTCCAATACTGGACTCTTGTTGAAATATAAGCTCAGGATAGCATACCATGAAGGGCAACAAAATGGGATGTATAATATCGTCAGCATAATGCTGTGCTGTGAGAAAGCTATGGATGACAACCAAAGGGGTTCTGCTATGAAATGAAATGTCATCCCAGACGATCGCTTCTGGTTGTTGGGCTGTATGGTGGGTGACAGTCAGGTTAGTATCCCACCGCATTTTAGGGTGTCTCCACATACGTCTTTTCTGGTAGTCGGGGCTCAGTTCGAAGCGAGACTCATCACTGAACACAACTCTACTCCACTCAATGAGATTCCAGCCCTGATGACCAGCGAAGATGTGTTTGGAGACGCCCTGAACAGCAGTGGGGTACCAACCTGACTGTAGCCCACCATACAGGCTGACAATTATGAGCAATGGTCTGAGGTGGCGTTTCATTTCATGGCAGGACCACTTTGAATGCCATCCCCAGCACCCTTAAAGCACAGCAGTAAATCGGAGATAATAGGCTACACATGTTGTTTTGTTGCCCTTCATGGGAGCCATCCAAGGCTTACATTTCAGCAAGATAATACCCGCCCACACACGGCGAGAGTTTCTATTGGTTGCCTTAGTGCTTGCCAAACCCTACGTTGACCAGCAAGGTCGCCAGATCTCTCCCCAATCGAGAATCTTTCGAGTATTATGGGCAGGGCTCTCCAACCAGCCTGGGATTTTGATCGATCTAACGCACCAATTGGACATAATATGGCACGATGTTCATCAGGAGAACATCTAACAACTCCATCTATCAGTGCCAAGCCAAATAACTGCTTGCAAAGGGGCCATATGTGGACTTTCGATTCATTGACTTGCTGAGTTAGTGAAGCTCTTTCTCTTGAATAAATTATCTAGTTTTACTGAAACTCTAATCTTTTGTCTGTACATGTACTTCAAATCTACCGATTTGCGTCCCATTCAGGTAATTTCTCCATAGTGCGTTTTTTTCACATCTTAGAGTGCATATTGGACAGACGTTGCATACAGTCCACAGAAGGTGCCCAAAACATCGAAACTGCATCCTTCTCTCACAGCCCAATTAATTGACTGTGGCAGAGCACTGCTTTGACGTCGTTTTTTCTGTGCTGTACGGCAGTCTCGAAATTCTTGCGTCGACTTCATCTTTCTTGGACGAGATGGTGAAGGAAGCAGTCGAAACTCATTTGCCGAGAATTTAATTAATAGAGATAGCGGTTTCATCCTGGTCAAAGTTTGGATTTTGGCACTTTCCTTTATGCTGAAAGACGTCACTGCAATGCAGCTCATATTGGTGCTTGGGATATCCCAGAATGGATCAGCCTTCTAACCACAGATTCAGTTTACACATAGTTCCTTGCGTAGTTTCATTTCTGATGTATTTGCACCTGGAGATGCATCTATAGTGGTGCGGTGATTGGATTTGTAAGGATGGATAGATGGATGGATGGATGGAGGCAAGTGCTCTGCCTCTCCAAAATTTTACCACTCCCTCCAAATCCTAGAGCTCTGTTCTCCCTTTCTTGCCTTATATGTCCTCTATGTTTCCCCACCTGTCTTCTATACCAGTTAACCAAATTTACCGATCTCCTTCAATACTTAGAACACATATGTCTCTTCTACATCTCCTGTAAACTTGATTCCCAACACCCTACAGTCTTCCCCATCCTTGAGAACTCTGGCTACTGCCACTCCCCTATCAACAAGCACCACCTCCATGCGCCTCCTTTAGTAATGGAATTTCAATCAACTTCCCCTCACAGACATTGACCTCATCTCTAAGATCTAATCCTCCTTCCAGTCATAACCTAATTGATCCATTCCATTGCCAACAAACGCTCCAATCCAACTTTATCTCACCCACTTGGCACCACACTCTTGTCCTAACACTTGTGCCCAAACTATCAGCTCATTTCCACAAAACCATACCTTATCATTCTCCATCTGATATCCTCCCCAATTCCTCCCACATCCCAGTCACCTGGGGCCAATATCACATCATCCTTATCAAAAATTTGAATGTACGTCACTTCATCATCATCTTTTCATAATTATAATAGTCTATATTTTAATTGAATAAATTGGTGTATTTTAATACGAAAAGATCTTAAAAATCAATGGGTCAAGAGTGGCAACATGGCCACTGCCAGCCCACCTCCCCACAGGCGAGTGCTGAAGCTTCAGAAGCTTCAGTCTGGCAGCTCACTCAGAAGATGGGCGAAATGTATACACCCGAAATATCTGAAGTGAAATTGGGTTTCTGTCATTAGGTGCAACATCAAAACATGAACATGCACAACAGACTTTGACCCATATGTATTAGTGCATGTAATCATCAGATAGGTAAACAGTGACTACAGCATTTCGGTAAATTGGAGTATAATGCAAGGCAGTCATGGCTGTTCTGCAATAGCTGGCAGGTGGTGCTACTTGCAGTTGTCCAATACTGGACTCAGCAATATCTCATATCAAGTTTATTAGTGTTCTCACAGCCATGTTATCAGTGCATGAAATTTATTTGCAGTAGCAAATATGGACTACCAGCCGCTATATAATGGAATTATGACAATGAATATTTTTGTTGAACCAGGACTCAAACTCGGGTTTCCCGCTTAGTGTGGTCAGCTGCATTTCCATTAGGCTATCTGGGCACAGTTCATGGCTAGACACATGTCTGATGACATATGGAAGTTTGGGTCTGGCTGTGAGTCATGTTTGGATAGCCTAATGGTAAGGCGACCACTTGCAATAAGTGGGAAATCTGGGTTCGAGTTGTGGTCTGGCACAAATTTTTACTGTCATCATTCTATTATACAGCTGATGGTTGTCCATATCCACAACTTCATATACATTTCATGTATTTTGTAATGTCAGTAGTTGCTGCATTGCCTGTTCCTTTGCATATGCACACATGTATGAAGGTATATTGCATCATAATTTGGAATAACGCAGGCATTACAATATCATAGCCTGTCAGTGCTCTTGAGCAAATTGTCTCATGCTTTAGCAGGGAAATTTTGTGTAGAAGTGACTGCATTGTATTTTCAGTTTTGATATCTAATTGTTTGTTAAAATTAGCTGTTATATAAGGTGTTTTTCATCCTCTCAGTCCTCATCTGTTTGGAAGAGAGTTTTTTTCTAAAAGCATCTTACACTAAAAATCCATTTTACAGACCTGGGTCATAAACCTCACGTGTACCTGCTGGTCATGTCAGTTTGTCACTTGTCTCTGCTAGTGAGAATAACTGTACAGTTCTCTCCCTCAGGTACAATAATATTGTGAAGGTGTGATTGCAATGTCTTTGCCTGGTGAGAATCATTCTTCTGTATTTTGTGAGCCTTTTCCACACAGACATGTCACTATGCTTGCATACATCCTTATACTGGGCCAAGTAGAAATGATTTAAATTTGCAAAAGCAGTAACACTTGATCACTCAGGGATTGTCTCATATAGAAGTATCTTAAACAGGAAATAATAATTCCATATTTTGAACATTTATCTTTTACTGTAATCTAACTTTCAATTAAGATTACTGGTACTATACTGGACTAGTCATCATTTATACCATGTAATTTGTTCTACACTCTACATAACTTACAGGACACTCAACATACAAGTTTCTTCTGTATCATTATTTTTGTAATTTTTCATTAATTTGTGGAAGCTAATTATTCTTTGTGGTTGATAGGTTTGGGACAAAATTATGCAATTTGGTACTTAGTGATTGTTGTCATTTTGTCTTACACTTTGAAGAAATATTTAAAACTGTATCTGTACTGTGATCTTGTGTATTATACATCTAATACACAACTGTCACTTGGAATGGCCTTTGTAAGATGTGAGCACATCTTTGAAATTTATGGGCTAATCTAATACAGAATAATTATGATTATTGTAAGCTCCATATTTTTTAGATATTTATGTGTATTTTCCATGTTAATTATAGTTTTCCCTGTGCCCTGTTGTTGTAGGTGACATCGAAGCCTGACTTGTACCCTCTGGTGATCAGCTATGGTGATGCTCCCAAAGGCAGTGTGGGCAACAGCTACCTCATGGTCCAGTATTTTCGCAACTATATAGTGCGACCTGTAGGTAAGAACAGTCTCACAAATCAAGCTTGACTGCCTTTGTAAATTCCTTCTGATGATCAGATTGTTAGTGAGAAAGCACATACTCAGACTGGGCAATAATAGGGAAGAATATTAGTGTGAATTTTTTAAAAGTACAATTGTGGCATTTGTTTTAAGTGATCGAGGTAAATCCCAGTAAATGTAAATGAGCATTGGTTTTCAACCCTTTTTTATTTGGTTTATTTTAAGGAACTGTATTGCACTCATGTTTGGGAGGACTACAATTCAAATTCTTGCCTTAGAGTTGGTTTTTAGGCTTCTGCATTGTGATTCTGAGTGATACTTGCTGCTCCATTAGCATTCTTTTGCACTTTTCTCAACTCATCACACTAGTGCAGTTTTTTCAATCTTGTAATGCAGTCTTCTATATATGTGGCTGGTACCTTCAACTTACCTCCAAAAAGCAGAGCTTTCTGTCCTGTTAACTCTGACATTGGACTGTTGATGAGTGTGAACATGTTCTCCAATGTACCATTTCACTTGGCATATATTATAGGACTTGGCAAAGAAAAGTTAATTTACTGCCATGGTCCTATGGTCAGCAATGCCTATATAAGACAACAAGTGTCTGGCGCAGTTGTTAGATTGGTTGCTGCTACTACAATCCCAGATTATCAAGATTTAAGTGAGTTTGAACGTGGTGTTATAGTCAGCACATGAGTGATGGGACACAGCATCTCCGAGGTGGCGATGAAGTGACCATTTCATGAGTGTAACATGAATATCAGGAATCCGGAAAACATCAAATCTCTGACTTCACTGTGGCCAGAAAAAGATCCTGCAAGAATGTAACCAATGACATCTGAAGAAAATAATTAAACATGACAGAAGTACAACCCTTCTGCAAATTGTTGCAGATTTCAGCGCTGGGCCATCAACATGTGTCAGCCAGTCAACAGTTCAATGATACATCATCGATACGGACGTTTGGAGCCGAAGGCCCACTCATGTACCCTTCATGACTGCATGACAATGCTTTATGCCTCACCTAGTCCTGTCAACAGTGACATTGGACTGTTGACAAGTGGAAACATGTTGCCTGGTCAGACAAGTCTCATTTCAAATTTTATGTGAGGTGTATGGGTATGGAGACAACCTCATGAATTCATGGGCCCTGTGTGGCAGCAGGGGAATGTTCAAGCTGGTGGAGATGCTGTAATGGTGTTGGGCATATACAGTTGTAGTGCTATGGGACCCTTGACATGCCTAGACATGACTCTGTCAGGTGACACATACTTAAGCATCCTGTCTGATCACCTGCATCCATTAATGTCCATTATGCATTCCAACAGATTTGGACAATTCCAGCAGGACAATGCAACACTCCACTCATCCAGATTTGCTACAGAGTGGCTCCAGGAACACACTTCTGAGTTAAACACTTCTGATGGCCACCAAACTACCCACACATGAACATTATTGAGCATATCTGGGATGTCTTGCAATGTGCTGTTCAGAAAAGATCTCCACCCCCTCATACTCTTACGGACTTATGGACAACCCTGCAGGATTTGTAGTGTCAATTCCCTCCAGCATTACTTCAGACATTAGTCGAGTCCATGCCACGTTACATTTTGGCACTTCTGTCAGCTCATGGGGGCCCTACAGGATATTAGTCTGATGTACCAGTTTCTTAGGCTCTTCAGTGTATGACGTATGTCTTAATGACTTAGCTTTTAATGCAAAAAATATAAAAGGGAAAACTGTCAAAAGGTAAAAAAATAGTATTGTTACAATTCTGAGGAGATGCATTTGACCTGAGAATGCAAAATATGTGTTCGAAAGGAAAAAAAACTAAAAGATTCAGCCAAAAAGTGATGACAATAAAATTGTATGCAATAAAATTTCTTGTGAAATGACATAAGTATCAGGTTTCTAGATTGAATGTTCCCATTTTAAAATGGGAAAAAATTATTTTTTGATAAATATCACAGTTTTTCTAAGCATCAGTGAAGTACAAGTAAATGTCAACAAGATAAGTTGTAATTTTGCATTCCCATATTCTGTGCAATTGCCAACTTCAAGGGAGATCCCCCAAAATAAAGTATAAAAAACATTTCCCCTTATGCCTTGTGACCACCCTAGAACAGCACACTATCCAAGCCATTCACCAACATGTTTCAAATGTAAGTTGTAGAACCTAAGGTCCCTTAAGCTCAGTGTTTTGCTTTGAAAATGCTTAATCTTTCTCATTTGTATACCAGACAAAAGATTCCCTATTTTTAAAGAACTCCTGATTTGTTTTTATCTGTATCCATTGTACCTACTGCAACTATTTGTAATGTGATCTTATTTATTATCCATGTATTGGAAATATTAATATGTTTTTCATTTTTTTTAATTTAATGATTAGCAATTGTATCATACTAAATAGGCTCTATAATTATTCCAGGAGAAAAATTTTAAGTCTTTGTAGAACAAACTCTATGACAAATATTAATATTTAAATCTATCATTTATGTTACCATCTCAGCTGCACATGTACAATAAAAATAAATGTACAGCTGAGACAGTGAAATAAAAGATATGTTTAAATTTCAACACAATTGCAGAATATCTCATTGCAAATCTTTTGGCAATAGTGAAATGTTGATATGTTCATTGGAGTTTATTTAAATACAGGATTAGCATTAAAATAGTGTGTGTGTTATAACAATATACTGTGTCTAATTTCTCTGGAAAATAGTACCACAAACAATTTTGTGGATTAATAAATAAACAAAAGTACTGACATTTTCTGTCTTTGCAGCCACCCATTAACACATCCCAATCATTCATTAATTCATTCATTGCCCATTGTGTCCCATAGATCCCAAAGAGGGAGAACTTTCAGTAATATGGAATGAGTTAGCAGTAAAAGGAGTGCATTCTTATCCTTATTACAAACCTTGGTGGCGTTAGTACATCCACGATCTATAGGTATCTAATAGGGGGTTTCAGAGTCTTTGTCTCAAACATCTAGGGATGATAGATAATATCATGGGGAACAATTTTTGTTATGGAGAAAATGTTCACTGATGCTTCCTGCTGTCATTAGGCATCCTTTAATATTTGCCAGCCCTGGGATAGTGAGATTTCAGCAAACTAGCAGGTTCTGCTTCAAGGTGTGCTGCATACTACCTACTCCATAAATTGATACAGTGATTTTAAATAAGAAAACTGTAATAATTAATGTCTCTAGATGGAGAAAGATATTTAGAAGTAGTCAGGAACTTTAATTTTGCTGGGCCTGCCCCTTTCATACGAAGCAAATAACTGGATTATAGGTGACACATGAGACATATGCATAGTGTCTATGCCCTGCCAACTCTCAGGGACATACCCAATACAGAAGGATTCCTAGCAATGCTGGGAAATGTTGACGAACATTTTGTTTCTAAAAAAGGTTGTTCCCCATAATGTGTTGTATCCGTAGATGTTAGCTGCAAGAACTTTAAACACCATGTATTTTACAGTCATCAAACAGAAAATGTAATTCCAGATTTTTAATGTGCTTTGTTGCAAACATATTCTCAAAGGAAAAAATTGTAACCATCCTTCCCACATTAGCTACATGAATCATAATATTTTATTTTGGTTGATGTCTACATTTTTACATGTAAACAAGTAGTAAGATTTTGAATGTAGCTGTGCTTTAGCAACTGAGGGGTGCAAGAGCTACAATGGATTAGAAATAGCAGCAAATTAGTTGCAAGATGCAGGTTTATTAAACCTTGACCACAGTTTTGACAGTTTTCGTCTACTTCAGAAGATATTATACAGAAAATCACATTGTATGTAGCGAATGTGGGAGTCGTTGACTCTGTCTAGAACATGCCATCCTCACTGTGTCTGCCAGAAAGTTCTAGAAATTCACAATTTACAAAATGGCAATAATATTATAGTTGAAGCATCAGTTGTATCAAAAGAACACATTTTTTAGAATCCATTGTTTTAATGCTTCAAAAGGGCATTATTTATTATTTAATTTATTTTAAATTTCTCTTAAAAAGTTCTAAAATTTGCCACTTTCTGTCTTTCACTAGTGCTTGAAATGAAGTATATTTAAACAAAACTTACTATTCTTTCACATGTAGAAAACAAAATGTTTTGATTGAGAAATGTGAAAATCACATCCATTAATGTTTGTTTATGTAGAAATGTTGTAAATTTTCACAGCTGTTGACATTATATTTTTTGTTAATTTCATTGAAGGAACATGTTTTCACTGAAGTTAATTACATTTTCCCAAACATGTAATAGCTATCTAAATCTGGGACAACAGCTTAAATCTTAATTCTAATTGTCTTAAATAAAATTTTTAAAATTTTGCACATTTCTTTATTGCTCATAATGAATGTAGTAGACTGCATAACATAATGGTATACTGTTAAACAAATAATTAATCCAAGTTTAAGTTTTTAATTGCCATTTATTACCCACATGTTTTGCCTGACAATATCCCACAAGAAATGCTTCTATTGATGACAACATGCTCAGTGCAGAATGAAATTATTGCTGTTATGTGACCAACTGTATCACATCATACATATATAAATTTGTCAAACAATGAAAACTCCATGTACAAATATCAACACTTTAGAAAAAGATAGATTGCTACTTTCTCTAAAGATGACATGTTAAGTTGCAGACAGGCTCAACTGAAAGACACTTACTCACAAGCTTAAGCAAAAGTATCTTTTAGATCTGCCTATCTGCAACTTAACATGCCATCTTTACAGTAAGTAGGAATCTATCTTTTCTTATATAAGATTTGTATTTTAAAGTATACTAGAGTCCTAGAATCGACTGCTTCATTAATGGAATTTTGTCTATCCCCTGATACATTGAAGGTCAGTGTAGAAAACATAATCAATTTTATTGCATTTCAAATAACATCACTGATATTTCAGTATTTATTGAATGAATAAGTAATGTTCAGTAGATGCCCACTGCAAATGGTAACCTTTAAGGATATTGAAAAAGTTAAAGTAACTGAGAGAAGGAGTGGACAGAAACTAATTTATGGATTTGTGGATCATATTCTGTAGATTCAGTCATGAAGAAAAACCATCAGATGTGTCAAATGAATCAAGTTATTGTTAAAAGGAGAGAAGTATGTGATAAAAACTGAATTAATACAATCTCTTGATAAAAATTCATTACACTACTAACTACTGCCTCTGCTTTCCAGTACTAAATTTAAAACTGAATAATTAGCAGAAAGTATGTTTGCAGGAAAATAAGACACTTTTATTCATCTTTATTTATTTAATTTTTATTTAACTGGATACGGATGTCAATGACAGACTGTAGTAGAATGTCATAAATGATTTACGCACACACAGACATACACACACACCCCTTCCTCTTTCCTTACTGATCTGTAAAATTTATTTATTTATTTATTTATTTTATCCATCTTTCAGCATTAACATGCAATCGATGTCGTCAGAAGAGTTACAGCTATTTGTACATTATGTTTTACATACCAAAATATTACATAGTAAAAATATAGCATTTTAAGTATTATAGCTATTTGTACATTATGTTTCATATAACAAAAATATTACATGGAAAAAAAGACAGTGTTGTACCCTATTAGCTTATAGCTAGCTGCCTCTACATCCATAACTATACATAACAGTAAGCCTAAGTTTATCAATAAATTAGATCATCTTTACAACTATTCTGAAATTCTTCTACACTGTAGAAAGTATTTTTCTTCATCCACACTTTGGTTTTAGTTTTGAAAATATCCATTGAAACCAATTGAGCCTGTACGGGTAAAGTGTTGAATAATTTTATGCCTATGTATTCATAGCTAGATTGGGTTTTCTTAAGCCTGGTTGTGGGTATATCAATCATATTTGTTTGTCGAGTATTGTGTTGATGAACTGATTTCCTTATAGTGTAGTGGTTTAAGTTTTCTTTTATGTTTAATAGGCAACAATATATGTAAAGAGATGGAACTGTGAGAATTTTTAAGTCTCTTAGATTAGATGTTTGTTATTTTTACTGTCAGTTTTAGTGTATTTTTAATTTGAATCTTCATAATGCAAGAATTATAAAGTTTCAAAATTAAAACTAAATTGAAACTTCTTACTTCTTGCTTTTATGAATTACAAAGTTTCAAAAATTGAAAATACACCAAAACTGACAATAACAATGACAAATGTATAATGTAAGAGCCTGTTTCATTTTACAGGCCTTACTGAACAGTAAGGAAAGAGAAAGGTGTGTTTTCTCATTTATATTAGGTGCTGATTGTATTAAAGTAACAAATTAAAGTTTACCTGACCACAATGATATTTAACAAAGAATGAGATTTAATTGCATTTCTAATCGTAAAGAAACGTTTATAATGAGCATTATTGTCAGACAGGTGACATGAGTCTTCAATTCTTAAATTTAGATAATCAGATAATTTGTATAAAGGCAGGCTAATATGAAAATCCTTAATTTAATTTTTTCAATATGTAGGAGTTTCTAATTCCCTGTTTGTGAAAGGTATTTTCTGAAGACCTACCCAACACAATAAAAAAATCTTCATTTGAATGCTGGACAGAGAAGATATTGTGCATGAAAATTATATTTTGTTTCAAACAATGGTTGTGTGAAACAGAAACTGAATTAGTTATTAATAAGAAAACTAACAATTTATAAGAACACTAGGGTGACAAAAGCGATGTGACAGTGATATGCACATGAGCAAATGGTAGCATCACATACACAAGTTATAAAAGGGCAGTGCATTGGTGGAGCTATCATTCGTACTCCGGTGATTCATGTGCAAAGGTTTCTGACATGATTATGGGTGCACCATGGGAATTAATGGGTTTGAATGTGGAATGGTAGTTGAAACTAGACATATGGGATATTTCATTTTGGAAATCATTAGTGAATTCAATATTCCAAGATCCACAGCATCAAGAGTGTGCCAAGAATACAAACTTTCAGGCATTGCCCCTCACCACAGACTTTGCAGTCACTGATGACATTCACTTAACAACTGAGAGCAGCAGCATTTGTATAGAGTTGTCAGTGCTAACATACAAGCAACACTACATGAAATAACCACAGAAATCAATGTGGGATGTACAATGAGTGGCTCTGTCAGAATAGTGTTAATAGGCTATGGCAGGAGATGACCGAGCTGAGTGATTTGCTAACAGCATGACATCATCTGCAATACCTCTCCTGGGCTCAAGACCGTATCAGTTAGACCCTAGATGATTGGAAAACTGTGGCCTGGTCAGACAAGCCCTGATTTCAGTTAGTAAGAGGTGATGGTAAGGTTCGAGTGTGGTGCAGACCCCATGAAGACATGAACACAAGTTGACAACAAGTCCCTGTGCAAACTGGTAGTACCAAGTGAGGTGGCACAGTGGTTAGCACACTGGACTTGCATTTGGGAGGACAATGGTTCAAACACTCGTCTAGCCATCCTCCTTTAGATTTTCTGTTATTTCCCTGAATTACTTCAAGCAAATATCACAATGGCTCTTTTGAAAGGACATGGCCAACTTCCTTCCCCATCCTTCCCCAAGCCAATGGGACTGATGATATCACTGTGTGATCTCCTCCCCCAAATCAGCCAACCAAGCAACAAAGATGGTAATGGCTCCATTATGGTGTGGGCTGTGTTTACATGGAAAATTGACTGGAAATGGTTATGTTGAGCAACTTGGTGACCATTTGCAGCCATTCATGGACTTCATGTTCCCAAAAATGTGGAATTTTTATGTACGAGAGTGTCTCATGACATCGGGCCACACTTGTTCACGATCTGTTTGAAGAACATTCTGGACAGTTGGAGGGAATGATTTGGCCACCCAGATTGCCTGAAATCAATCCCAATGACAATTTGTGCATAAAATCCTGCATTTTGAACACTTTCACAGTCATGGACAGCTATAGAGGCAGCATGGCCCAATATTGGTGCAGGGGGTTCCAACAACTTGTTGAGTCCATTCCACACTGAGTTGCTACACTACATTTGGCAAAAGGAGGCCCCACACAATCTCAAGAGGTATCTCAGGCCTTTTGTCAGCTCAGTGTAAATTTACTTAGGAATGATTGGAAGGATTTCAAGGTGTTTCAAGAGACCGTTGCAAGGTGAGTTTGTTCAAAGTATCCAATATTTTTACTGCTCTCATTGGCTAATAAATACCTTACTTACTTTACCTGCATTGCAATAGAAGATAATTCCATATTCATAATAAATCCTTTGTCAAAGTACAAACACACACACACACACACACACACACACACACACACACACACACACACACACACACACATTGATTGAAACATTTAGTACATTACACGCCTGCTTTCACTGGTGGCCCTGGCACTAGTGGGATAGGGTAAACGAGCAACCAGACTAGAGCAAAAAGTGCTGAATTGGCCAGGCCTTGCACCTGGGTCGCCCCAGGGATATGGTCCCTGTGACAGGGGTTTGAAAGTAGAGTGGCTTGGTGATGAAACATGAAGTTGTGTATGAGTGAGTGACTGTATATCACTTTAGGAGGAGTGGAAAGGATCTTTGCTAGGATTTCCCTTATTTCTGGGCTTAATGATAGGTAAGTGAAGTACTGGTGAAGGATATGGTTTAGTTGTTCCATTCTGGAGTGATACTGGGTGGCAAAGGGGGCTTTCCTCTGCAACCAATCCTTGAGGGTGGTGGAAGGATTTTAGATGTGTGAGGATATAGCATGGTCGATCTGTTTGAGGACCAGATTTGGGGTGTACTGCCTGTGAAGGGCCTCATGAGACATTCAGGAGTCTCGACAAGGCAGTTATCATCATTGCAAATATGCTATCAATTGCTGGACAGACTTTAAAATCAAAACAATGGAATATATGCATCCCAAAGAAATTTAACAGGTGGTGTTCCTTTTGATGTATTACCATTAATGTCTATTTCTGCTGTGAACAGAGTATTTTGTTTGTTTCAAATTTTATAATTTCAGTTCAACTGTAATCCACAGTACAACACAAAAACCATTTTCATATATACATTGCTTTGTTGCCCAAGGATCAAAGTGGTGTTCGCTAATCTAGTGCAAAGACCATCATTTTGCTTCCTCAGACATAAGCAAGAAATTCATAATTCCTACAAAGTAACAAGAAAATTAACATTTTTTGCCACTATTTCTATAAATTATATGATTATTTTGTTCCAAGCATTGGAGATTTCTGTCATCTGCCAAACAAATCGCTATGTTCAAAATGAAAATGACAGTATCATTATGAATGCAATGAACTGCCTTTCCATTCTAGCAGTCTCATTGTTAATGGGACAATAAACCCTACCTAACATGTCTACCTTTTTTAAATAAATAATAGCAAAATATTAAACTAGCAGTAGAGATAAACAGCAACTATTTAATATAGTTATATAGCTATTTTCACATTGTCTCATTTTCTGTTAATTTTGCAGTTTAAAATACAGCCTACAAGTCATGTATCATATTATTGGTAGTTCATTTTTTATACAGTGTACAGATATGGCTTTTACCATCTGTCTCTATTTTGTTAATGAATATCTTGATTCAAGCATCAACCCAGAAGATTTTCCTTCATAATAGGACCTATGGCATGTGATCGCTGAATAAATGAATGAATGAATCTACATCATATTCTCTGTGTTGGATGGACTTCACTCTGTCTGACATAAGTTGCACTCATCCCAAGTGTTGCAGATCTAACAATATTTTGCACTGTCCTTTTCTGTTGAGCTTGTTACTTCCTTTAGTTTTGAAAAATTAATTAATTAATAAAAAAGAAACAGTAATAATAAAGAACTCTATCCAGTTATACTATTGTATTATCAATAATACTGATTTCACTGAGTTGCATATCATTTACCTGTTGCAGGTTCTCTGTCAGCAGCAAGCACTGCAGATTCCTTAAGTTCCAGTTTCCTGTGCAGTGCTACAAATGAGGTAAATCAAGAAACAGACAGGATAGAGTTTTTACTACATTTATGATTCTTTATCATCATCACTGTTATCATAGTTGTCAGCTGACTGAAATTCAAAGACACGTAAAAGCCTTCTTTAGACTTTTCCATACATTAGTCTTCAGCTACACACATCCTTATTGCCCCTGTATGTTTTTGAATTTAGCTATGCATCTTCGATAAGGCCATCATTTAGACCTTTTCTTACCTCTCAGGATACAGCAAAGAACTTCCTAGATCAACAAATCATCCATTCTCTGGTCTACATGTCCAGTCACTTCCATTCCATTTTCACAATTCTCATAAATGTGACTTCTACATCAGTCTGTTCCCTGACTTATTTACTTGTGTTCTGATCCTTTCTAGTATTTCTGAACGAGAATCTCTCCATTGATTGTTGAGTAATTTGAGTTTTTTTAATGTTTTTTGGATTAAAAGTCCATTTATCATTACTGAAAGATAAAAGCTGGTAGTTCTTACTGATTGTGAGCTTCCCTTTTCAAACCAGTTAGTTTTCCGTATTTAGATGGTAAAAATTACTGATTGTTACTTTAAAGAATACTGCTATTCACCACACAGAGGAGGTGTTGAATGGCAGACAGGCACAATGAAAAAATATTGCTAGGTATTATGTAGCTATCAGGACTAAGTCCTTCATCAGACACAGGCAACAAAACTCACACACATTCGTAACTCACACATACAAATGGCTGTTGTGTCCATTACAGATTTCCATTATTTCATTTCAAATGTTTGATTACATTTTTTTTGTCTTTTTATAAATGCTTTTCAGGCCTATTTTCAGACTTACTCTATGATCTTTTTTTGCTTGCTGCTGATCTGATATCTGCCTGCATTACAGGAAAACAGTACAGTGTCATCAATGAAACAAAGATGTTCCAAATGTGCTCCATTAACACATATTCTAAATCTGTTTATCCACTTTAAGTCTCTGCAAATTTCCTCTAACACTGCTGCTAATAGTTTTCATAATATGTACAATTCTTGACTGAATTTTCTTTCATTTGTAACTTTTTCACTATCCCAGGTAAGTCTAACAAAACTCTAACATTACCATAACATATTTTTTTCAGTATGCTACAATATATTGAATGAATGACTTGTTTCTCAATAGCTTTTACTACAGAGCAGATATCAGAATATCTTCAGACATGAAGAGACTTGAGCAGGATGTATTAGCATGGAGAGCTGCATCAAATGAGTTTTTAAACTGTAGATTGCAACAACATCAACATACTAGAAAAAGTTACTGTATGAGTACATAAATACAGGTGAAGAACTAATACTGCACTTGACTGTGTGCAAGTGATTCCTCATCCCTATTCAAGAAAAAAGTGTAGGTAGCAAAACCTCATGAACAGCATGTGGGAAAAACGAGCACTTAAATTTTTCTGCACGAGCTCTGATTTCTCTTATTTTATCATGATGATCGTTTCTCTCTATGTAGGTAGGTGCTAACAGAATGTTTTCGCAATTGGAGGAGAAAAATGGTGATTGAAATTTTATGAGAAGTTCCCATTGCAACAAAAATGCCTTTGTTTTAGTGACTGCTGCACCAATTCATGTATCATGTCTGTGGAACTATCTTCCCTATTTCGCAATAATACAAAATGAGCCGCCCTGCTTTTAACTTTTTCAATGTCATCCGTCCGTCCCACCTGATGCAGATCCCACACCGCACAGCAATACTCCATTAGCAGATGTATTGCACCTTCTCAGTATTCTGCCAATAAATAACAGTCTTTGCTCTATTTATCTATGTGATCGTTCCAATTTAGGTTACTTGTAATTGTAATCCCTAAGTATTTAGTTGAATTTACAGCCTTCAGATTTGTGTGACTTATCACATTATTGAAATTTAGAGGATTTCTTTTAGTACTCATGTGAATAACTTCACTCTTTTATTTATTCAGGGTCAATTGCCACTTTCTGCACCACACAGATATCTTATCTAAATCATTCTGCAATTCATTTTAGCCATCTAATGACTTCACAAGATGGTAAATGACAGCATCATCTGCAAATAATCTAAGAGGGCTACTCAGTTTGTCTCCTATGTCATTAATATAGATCAGGAATAATAGAGGGCCTATAACACTTCCTTCAGGAAAGCCGGATATTACTTCAGTTTTACTCAATGACTTTCCATCTATTACTATGAATTGTGACCTTTCTGACAGGACACAAAAAATCCAGTCACACAACTGAGGTGATATTCTATAGACACGCAGTTTGGTTAGAAGACACTTGGGAGGAATGGTGTCGAAAGCCTTCTGGAAATCTAAAAATTGGAATCAATTTGACATCTCCTGTCAACAGCACTCATTACTTCATGAGTATAAAGAGCTAGTTGTGTTTCCTGAATCTGTGCTGACTATTTGTCAATAAATCATTTTCTTTGAGGTAATTCATAATGTTCAAATACAGTGTATGTTCCAAAACCCACTACAAATCAATGTTAGTGATATGGGCCTGTAATTCAATGGATTACTCCTATTTCCACTTATGGGTATTTGTGTGATTTGAGCAATTTTCCACTCTTTAGGTACAGAACTTTCTGTGAGTGAGTGGTTGTATATAATTGCTAAATACGGAGTTATGGCATTGGAATACTCTGAAAGGAACCTGACTGGTATACAATCTTGACTGGAGGCCTTGCCTTTATTAAGTGATTTAAGCTGCTTTGCTACACAGAGGATATCTACTTCTATGTTTCTCATATTTGCAGTTGTTCTTGACTGGAATTCAGGAATATTTACTTCATCTTCTTTGGTGAAGGAGTTTCGGAAAACCGTTCTTAATAACTCTGCTTTAGTGGCACTGTTGTCAGTGACTTCATCGTTGTTTTCATGCAGTGAAGGTATTCATTGCATCTTGCCACTGGTGACCCAGAGTTTCATTGTGGAAATTATTAAAAGCATTTTGCATTGAAGTACATGCTATATTTTGAACTTCTGCAAAACTTTGCCAATTTTGGGTATTAATTTATGTGTTATGTATCTCTCAGTTGCCATTGAAACCATTCCACATCTTTTCTATGCTTATGTGAGCAGATTGGAAGGAGTGGACACTGTCTCTTAAAAAGGTGTTAAGAGCATTTTTATCAACTTTTTTAAATAGATGTACTTTATGTTTCTTTTTGATGGTTGTGGCTGTTATGGTATTCAGCCTAGCAGCAACTGCCTTGTGGTAGCTAATCCGTATATTCGTCATGATACTACCTATTTGTCAAGTATGCTTTCGCAGCCATTTACACTTCAAGTGGGCTCATGAACTAATTGTTCAAAATCATTTTCTGAGAAAGCATTCAGTACAATTTCAGATGACGTTTTATGCCTGCCACTGCCTTTAAATGTATAATTTTTCCAGCATATCAAGGGCAGATTGAAGTCACCACTGACTATAATTGCCTGAGTGGGATACCTGTTTGAAATGAGACTCAGGTTTTCTTTGAAATGTTCAGCAACTATATCTTCTGAGTCAGGGGGTTGGTAAAACGATCCAATTAACTGTTCAGTCTGATTGTCAAGTATAACCTCTACCCATACTACTTCACAGGAACTATCTAATTCAGTTTCACTACAAGGTAAACTACTTCTGACAGCAATAAATACTCCACCACCAACTGTATTTAATTTATCCTTTCTGAACACTCTTAGGTCATTTGAAACAAATATGGATGAACTTATTTCTGGCTTTAGCCAGCTTTCTGTACCTATAACTATTTGAGCTTCAGTGCTTTCTATTCAGGCTTGGAGCTCTGGTTCTTTTCCAACACAGCTACAACAATTTACAGCTACAATGCCGATTGTTTCTACAACTACCTTACCGTGTTTTACCTGCCCCTTTTAGACAGATGCCCTTTCTGTGGTTTCCAGAGACCCTCTAACCTAAAAAACTGCCCAGTCCCTTCCACACAGCCCCCGCTACCATTGTAGTTGCTTCCTGTGTGTAATGCACCTCTGACCTATTAACACCCGATGGTGCAAGTCAAGGAATCTGCAGCCTACACAGTCACAGAACTGCCTGAGCCTCTGATTCAGACCCTCCACTTGACTCTGCACCAAAGGACCACAGTCGGTTCTGTCGACGATGCTGCAGATGGTGAGCTCTCCCTTAACCTCGCAAGCAAGACTGGTAGTCTTTACCATTTCCGCCTGCTGCTCAAAACCAGGGAGAATCTCCTGAAATCCAAAGAGTTACATGTAATTGGTACCAACATGGGCCACCACCTGCAGCTGGTTGCACCCCGTACTCTTCAAGGCATCCAGAAGCTTCCTTTCCACATCCAGAATGACTCCCACTCTGGTATGCACACGGAGTGCACACTGACTTCCTTCCCCTCCTTGGCAGCCATGTTCCTAAGGGGACACTTTAAGCACCTAATGATGGAGCTCCCAACTACCAGCAAATCCACCCTCTTTGAATGCCCAGATCTTGCGGTCCGAGAAGCTTCCTCTGAAACAGGGGGATGACTGCATCTAGCTCAGAGACTTCGTCAGCCACAGATAACCCCTGAAAACAGTTCGTCAAATGAGCCAGGGAGGCCCTACTACCAGGCCCTCAGAAGGTCTTTTGCTACCTGCCAGACGTTGGAATGATCTCCCACTCAACCATGGGTGAGGGGTCAACTTCAGTGCAGGCAGTAACTGGGGCGGTCACAGCAGTGGACTGATAGGGGGACACGTGGGTCATGCTCAATGTCCCTTGCATCCCTGCATCTGAACCCCCACAGTGATGTCCATGGCAGCAGCCTCAAGTTGTGTGATGAAAGCCAACACTGCCTGGAGCTGTGAGCTAAGGGTCACCAACTCAGTTCACATCTGTACATAGCAATCACAGTGCCTATCCATTACTGAAGTCTCTCCTGTTTGAAACTCATAAAAATATGTAATAAACGAATGGTGTACTCATCTTATTAGCAGCAAGAACTCAAGTGGCTGTCACTGATGGTATAAGTGACACTCAGCTGTTCTAAGCAAAACAAACAAAAGCCTGTACGATATGAGGGTCGATAGCAGTGGTGGTAGTGTACGCTATACTGTTTTTAAAATAAAAGGTTGTTCCTAGTAAGCAGTCAAACATGCAAGAAATTACAAAAATGTACTAGTAACTACACAGGTAACTGAAAATAAGTTGCTCCTGTTTGAAGCTCGTAAAAATATGTAATATACAAATGGTGTACTTGCCTTATTAGCAGCAGGAACACGCAGTGTTCTCTCACTGATGGTCTAATCAACACTAAGTCACATTAGGCATGCTAGACTGCACGTCATGCTACACACAATAATACCATTCTGCATGTTTGTTGTCTAGATTTATTTTCACAGAGGTGGTATGTATACCTACTAGCAACCCTCACTTCAGAGAAGATGTTCCACGTGACCATCTTGTGTTTACAAACACTTCACCACTCACTGGATCATACTTCACAGGACCACACATAACACATCTGCATCCAATATTGTTGTAGCAGCATGCACATGAGCTATTACGTTACTTACATCCGTGAGTGGAGTGTGACAAACTTGTTCCTTTAAGTGCCTTGCAAATAAAAATCTAGTGGATTAAGGTCCAGGGAAATGGAGCCTGGACCAACATGAGCAATCTATTGCCTTGGAAACACTTCATTATGACCATTAATTCCAAAGAGTGGCAGTGCACCATCATGCTGAAGCCATAGTTGACACCAAACAGGGAAAGTGAAACATTTTCAGTGTGTTTTTGGAGCTTATGGATGCTCAATGGCAAAGTTATCAAATGCCTCTGAGCACTATGGGACTTAACTTCTGAGGTCATCAGTCCCCTAGAACCTAGAACTACTTAAACCTAACTAACCTAAGGACATCACACACAACCATGTCCGAGGCAGGATTTGAACCTGCGACCGCAGCGGTCGCACGGTTCCAGATTGTAGTGCCTAGAACCGCTCGACCACTCTGGCTGGCGGCAAGGTTATCAGCACCCAGAATATTTTCTAATGTGTCTGGCAAATTATAGCAGAGGAACATACAAACAGGGGTACATTCAACTTGTCCAACAAAAGGTGAGGGCCAAAAGCACTCCTCGCACAATTCCAGCCCACAGGTTTATGTCAAAGCATGCCTGAAAGTCATGTTCATGGGTGACATGTGGGTTGTGCTCTGACCAATAATGGTTGTTGTGGATGTTGAAAATGTCTTCATGAGTGAAGCTGCATTGTCAGCCTGTATCACATTACTTATAAAAAGATTTTTATCTTCCACTTGATGTGAAATCTATCCACTAAACTGTACTTATTGAATGCAGTCTGCTTGCTAGTGATATTGAATTAATGCATAATAAATTGCTGGTTTTATGAAGATGTTGCTCCAGGCAACAAAAAACATTCTTATTGGGATGGTGACTTTAAGGGTACCATGCAGCATATGCACGAGCAGTAGCAGCTTGGTTATCAGATGCAATTAACACCGAAAGTATATTGACATATTCATCATCTGTGTTCTCCATTAGGAAGCCACTGTACGTGAACTTGACAGGACCAGTTATGGTTGTGCACTGTGCAGTTAGTAGTCACATGCATGTAGTTTAATGGATCACTCTGTCATATGGTAGGCCATTGTCATATGACAAACTGATGTCCTGTTTACAAACAATGAGAACTGGCTGGCGAAGAGACGTCTAAAAAATAAAAAAGGAACCTGACGAGGATTTGAACCATAGCTCCATGGTAGATTAGATTAGATTAGTTTTTCGTTCCATAGATCCATGCTGAGGAGATCCTCGTGGATGTGGAACATGTCAACTTTTTTTTTTAGCTGAAATAACAATACTAATAGTATGAATATATACAATACATCATTTGTTTCTATTAAAAAATTCAATGGAGTAGAAGGAGTTGGCCACTAGCAAGTCTTTCAGCCTCCTTTTAAACTGATCTTTATTTGTAACTAAATTTTTTATGTTTGCTGGCAAATTATTGAAGATGAGTGTTCCTGAGTAGTGGACCCCTTTTTGAACTAAAGTAAGTGCTTTTAAGTCTTTGTGCAGATCATTTTTGTTCCTGGTATTGTATGTATGAACTGAGCTGTTTGTTGGAAAAAGAGATATATTATTTAGGACAAATTTCATTAAGGAGTAAATATACTGTGAGGCAGTGGTTAGTATACCCAGTTCTTTGAAAAGGTTTCTACATGACGTCCATGAATTTACTCCACAAATAATACATATTACACGCTTGTGGACTCTGAAAACTTTTGTTTGACTTGAAGAGTTATCCCAAAATATTATACCATATGACATTATGGAATGAAAGTAGGCAAAGTATGCAAGCTTTTTCATTTTTATGTCTGCTAACACTCGAATTGCAACTACAGATTTGTTAAGGCATTTCTGCAGTTCTGTGGTGTGCTCCTACCAACTGAATTTATTATCAAGTTGTAATCCCAGGAATTTAAGACTGTCAACCTCTTCTATCTGCTCTTCTTCATACTTTACGCATATGCTGGGTGGAAACCTCTTACAGGTTCTGAATTGCATGTAGTGAGTCTTTTCAAAGTTTAATGTCAATGAGTTGGCTTTAAACCATTTATTAATATCCATGAATATATATTAGCAGATCTTTCTAGAGTTACACTCGACATACTATTTATTGCAATACTTGTGTCATCTGCAAACAAAACGAACTCTGCTTTTGGCAGTGTAACTGATGAGAGATCATTAATGTACACAAGAAAAAGCAATGTCCCTAAGATGGATCCTTGTGGGACACCACATGTAATTTCTTACCATTCTGATGATGACTGATGACTTAATTCACTAGTCCCTTGTACTGACACCCTTTGTTTCCTGTTAGCTAGGTATGACTTGAACCATTTTGCAGCACTGCCCATGACACCATAGAATTCTAATTTATTTAAAAGGATGTTGTGGTTCACACAATCAAATGCCTTTGACAAATCACAGAAAATACCTGCTGCTTGTAATTTGTTATTTAATGAATTAAGTACATTTTCACTGTAGGTGTAAATAGCCTTCTTGATATCAGAACCCTTCAGAAATCCAAACTGTGTTCTTGATAATATGTTATTTGTGGTCAGATGGTTGAAAAGCTGCCTGTACATTACTTTTTCTAAAATTTTTGAGAATGCTGGCAAAAGTGAAATCAGTCTGTAGTTTGATGGTATCTCTTTATCCCCTTTCTTGAATAGAGGCTTAACATCTGCATATTTTAGCCAGTCAGGAAATGTCCCAGTTATAATTGACTGGTTACACAAGTAACTTAGAATTGTACTAAATTCACAAGAACATGTCTTAATTAACTTTGTTGATATTGCATCATAACCACTAGAATGCTTTGTTTTTAAAGATTTTATTATGGAAGTTATTTCTTTTGGTGAAATGAGTGACATATTCATGTAGCTGAAGCTATTTGTAAAGGCTAGTTTCAGATATTCAAGGGCATTATTTACTGATCCTGACAATCCCATTCTATCAGCAACGGTTATAAAGTACTTGTTAAATAGATTTGCCACACTATGCCCATCGGTTACTAATGTGTCATCTACCCTTAATGCTATTTGCTCCTGTTCCTTTCTGGTTCTACCAGTCTCCTCTTTCACTATATCCCATATTGTTTTTATTTTGTTCCCTGACATTGCTATCTTCTTCTCGTAGTGCATTTGTTTAGATGTCTGAATTACTTTTTTTAATATTTTACAGTATTCCTTGTATTTAGCTAAATCATCAGTGTTGGAGCTATTCTTGGTCGACAGATATATTTTCCTTTTTGTCTTACAGGAAATCTTTATTCCTTGTGTAATCCATGTTTTTATTATAGACTTCTGTTTAATTTGAGTAACTTTTAGAGGAAAACAGTTTTCAAACATGGTACTGACATTGTTCATGAATGTATTATATTTTTCATTCATGTCATGGGCACTATAAACATCTTTCCAGTTCATATCTTTGAGCAGTTTTCTAAAACACTCAATTTTTGGTTGATGGACTACTCTCCTGTACTCAGACTTAGCAGTCTTGATAATTTGCTCAGAATTTACATCTAAAACAAGGAGCTGCATGTCATGATCTGATAGTCCATTTATTACAGGTTTTATGATATGATTTTGTTCCTTTGATTTGTCTATAAAAATGTTATCAATGGCTGTCCTTGAGGATTTAGTGATCCTAGTTGGAAAGTTTACAGTGTGAGTTAGATTGAAAGACAACATTACTAACTGCAGTAAATGTTTACTGGAAGATTGCATTAGAAAATCTGTATTAAAGTCACCAGCAATCAAAATTTCTTTGTTTCTTCCTGTTAAATAACCCAAAAGAGCTTCTAGATGATTTAGGAATAGATTATAATTTCCTGTAGGTGCGCGGTAAATAGTTACTATTATATAGGATCTGTTATGGAACTATACTACTGTTGCACATGCTTCTAGATGCTGGTCTAAACAGAATTTATTAATGTCAATGTTCTTGAATTTATGGCAGTTCTTAATAAATGTGGCAACTTCGCCTCCATCCATATCTACTCTGCAGAAGTAGGAAGCTAGCTGAAATCCTGAAATGTCTAACATATCTATGCCAGTGGTCACTTGATGTTCAGAGAGGCAGATTATGTCAATTTGGTTAGATGAATTCATTTCATCAATACAAATGAGTAGTTCATCAATTTTATTTCTGTCCCGGAATGTTCTGGTGTAATAAAGATAACTGATACTGCATACTAATGGGATTATAGCTGCTTCGGCGAAGATGAACTGGCAGTTTCTGATTACTTTCTGTTAAACATTGTTTAAATGGAATCTGTATGCTAAAATCTGACTCCTGTTCATCTGTTTTCTCAAACTGAGTGTGTCTGCCAATCTCTCTTAAAACTCGTTTTCTGTCCCCCTTCCCTATCCTAAAAAAGGCATTCCTCTGACACCTGTGACCACTGGTATTTTACCACTTGTGACAGTGCCGCCCCCCCCCCCCCCTCCCCCTTACGTTTTCTGCAATCAACCCAGACATTTTTCCCTTGCCTTTCCTATTGAGGTGTAATCCCACCTATTGATAGCATCCACAGGAATCAAACCAATATGGGACCCTATATCCATCCTAAGCAGCCACTCCAACTCCAAGTTGACGGAAGAGTTCAAATGAGGCCGATCGTGGCGTCTCAACACAGACACAAATCCCACACTCGTATGCTTCGTTTCTGATGCTATCTTCACCAGGTCACTCTCTATGGAATATTCAGAGTCTCTGTCAATGCTATTTCCCGGACCACCCACTATAACCACGGCATCCTCCTTTGTGAAGTCTTTGCATAAAGAACCTACATCCTCTGTTACCTGACCCAGATCTGCACTAGGCTTGAAAAAGTTTGTGACCTGGTACTCTGGACCTAGATTTTCCTGCAGTAGTTGGCCAACACCTCTACCATGGGAGCTACCTAACAACAGAACTTTCTTTTTCTTTACAAATTTCCCTACCTTTTTCAAGTCCTTGAAAGCTTGTTGTGCCCTTTCTACAGCTTCAGCTACATGAGGCTCATCCGATTCTGACTGAGGCAACAGGTCAAATCTATTTTCAAGATTTATGACAAAGCTGTCTGATGCTCTCCTTTGCCTGTTACCCCTATTACCTGTTGCCACTTCCCACCTCTGTTCACCTTTATTCCTCTTTAAGCTGTCCAGTTCCTCCCTTGCCTTGTCTAAATCAGCTTGAAGAGCTGCAATTTTCCCTTCCTGTTCCAGTATTTTCCTGTCTCTACTGCAGATCCTACAATACCACTGGTGAGCCTCATTTATGTCCCCATTTCCCATGCCACTACATTCACCCCAATGAAAGAAACTACAGCTCCCATCACACCACACCCGGGAACTAACGATCCTATGGCATGTCACACACTTCTCACTCATGATAAAAACAGAAATCGTATAAACTGATTTAAGTACTGACTAAAACATAAACAAAGGACCCTAGAAACTATTCAATCAAATATAAATGAATTGAAAGATTACTGAATAAAAAAACTGGTGATTACATATAAGTTTAAGTCACTGTTTACTTACGATACGCACGCTTGAAATTAAGCCTAAAATGTGTGCTATAGGCGCGAGAAGGAAAATAAACTTCTTATCCCATTTAATCTTCTTTAACACTTCACTAACACTTCCACTAATGTAACAACACTTATATTATATTTATACCCTCAGGAAACGTTTACCTATAATTTTAATTCACTGCTTACTTACGATTCACACGCGTGAAATTAGGCCTAGGATTCGTGCTACAGGCGCGAGAAGAAAAATACGCTTCTTACCCCGTTTAATCTTATTTTATACTTCACTAACACTCCTACTAATTTAACAACACTTAGATTATATTTATAACAACTATAAACGTTTAAAAACAGCTTAATAACAACGTTTTTTATAATTATTTAATGCAGCAAATACTCAAAGAGTCCGTGTTGGTTGGTAGGTTTTATGTTTGGACTGATACAATAGAGTGGGTTGATACACATTCCTCTGAACACTCTGTTAACTGCACGATATGACAGTGTTGCCAGATCCTCATTTTCACACATTTGTTTTCAAAGTACACTTGATCTGATTTTACTAGATGAACTTTTACCTTGAATATGTATAATAAATAGTGCACTGACTTCTAAGTGCAGCATTTTTTCTTCATCCTGCATATACCTTTAGTGAAATATGACAGGATTTAAATATTTACTTATGTACCTTACTTCTCAGTGTACGTTACAACACTGTCCAGTGACACACATTAGGGATTTGGCTAAACTGTGCTATGGGGTATGTTATGGGAATAATTAAGAAATGGCATGCAGAAATTTTCTGTTTACTTAGATCTTCATTAATGTGCATTTTCTATTTACATAGGTCTTCATTGACCTGCAACTTATCTGTCATTTATTATGTTCTGAAAGTGAACCTTTCAATTCACTACAGGAGTCAGTGAACTCATACATCTATCTGGGTGTAGAAGTCTGTGAGTGTATGCAATGGAATGATCACATGAGCTCATTCATACGAAAATTTTCAGGACTGGTGCTGCCATTTGTTGAAAACCTTACCTTTGGACTAATGGTCACCATCGCCCTTGAAGTAATCCCCATCTGCACGTACATACCAGTCCCAGTGCTTCTGCCACTGGTAAAACAGTTTCTGGAAGCCCTGTTCTTTGAGGGTGTTTATCACCACCAGAAATGCTTCTTGAATCCTCTCTAGAATGTCAAACTGATGGCCTTTCAACTTGAGTTTCAGTTTTGGGAATAGCGTGAAGTCACAAGGTGCCAAATCTGGAGAGTACAGTGGGTGGGGTACAATCACCATGTTGTTTTTTGCCAAAAAGGTCATCGTGAGCAAGGACTTGTGACAGGGTGCATTGTTGTGATGCAGCAGCCAGTTCCCTTGACACCAAACTTCGGGCCATTGTCGCTGCACGTTTTCATGGAGCTGTCACAAAACATCACAGTATTACACAGAATTCAATGTTTTGATGGGTGGGATGAATTTTTTGTGCACAATTCCCTTGGTATCAAAGAAAATGATGATCATGCTCTTCACTTTGCTCTTCACCTCTCTCGCTTTTTTGGGTCTTGGAGAGTCCAGGCTCTTCCACTGGCACACACGCGTACAGCTCATGCTCTTTTCCCCAAACACTTGTTGAATTATTGCAAGGGTCTCTGTAGCACTTTTCCCGAGATTTGCACAGAATTTGATACACATGTGCTGTTCTGTTCACTAATCCATCGTAAAATCGCCACACACCAAACACAGAGTATTACGGAAATCACTGTGGACACCCCATACGTCCTTCCAGCTGAATGCCACTCCACACACTGACTCATCAGATGTGTAGCTCTTGCCACCTAGTGGTGCAAATATCTACTACTACTACTTTCCAGATGGCAGCACCAGTCCTGAAAAATTTTGGATTCCACCTCATAGGTCAACCAGGTGACAGACTTTGATTAATTGGCATGATACTAGAAAAAAACAGTTAGTTTACAAAGGAAATTGGTTAACTTGTTATAAAACAGTTGTACATTCTATCTTGATGTACAATTCTTGTATCTTGAGGATACAATTCATACAAACAACGACATGAATGGTTACAGATTTGTTTGACCCTTAGGAAAGCATCATGTAAAAATGCTGAAAACCTGAAGTGACAGATGCTTGAAAATAGACATCAACTATGCAATGAGAACAAACTTGAAAATGTAAACTAAACACACTGTCTTACAGGAATACAGTGGTCAAATTGTAAATTATTTTTTTAATATATATTTCAGCCTCAGTTCACTGAATAAAATTTAGAAGAATCATTTACCAGTACTTACAAAGTCTGAAGAATATAGGACTGTACTACAGTTTTCTATAGGTCATCCCATGAGAGTAAAAAATGCATGAGTAGACTGATTATGTTCACTCTCATTTAAACAGGCATTATTCACATAATGTGTAGTACAATGGGAAGTACCCTCTGCCAAGTGCTTCACAGTGTAGATGTAGGGCTTTATTCACTTATACATTGACAGGCAGAAGCTACAACTGCAGGCAACTTCTGTAAAGTATATGAACAACAAATTACGATTAATGGTAACTTACTTACTCTAATGATTACAGGATTCACTTCTAGAATACATTTTATATGTACATATGTATTATGGAAAAGCAGATACTTTGAAAAGAATCCCTGCTTCTCCATATGCATTGCTTACTAGCATTTTTTAGCTACTATGTCATCCTAAGCATTTATTTGAACTTATACAGAACACTATCGCATGCAAAGTCAAAACCTATAAGGGACAGTCAAATGAAAATGAGACAGATGAAACATAGGAAGTAAACTGTTAGTTATTTCAAAAGTATTTGTCATAACTGTTAATACATGTATTCCACCATGAGACAAGATGGGCAGTGCCTTAATGGAAAAATGTATGTGGTTGTCTACAGAGCGATGACTGTACCATGGCATGCACCTCTTCCTCCAAAGTAAATTGAAATCCATGAATATCATCCTTCAGGTCTCCAAAAATATGGAAGTCATGTGGGGAGAGATTTGGACTGTATGGAGGATATGTAAGGACTTTCCTGTGAAACCTCTGCAGTATAGTCAAAACAGCCTCAGGAACATGTTGCCATGTTGGGGCCCTGAAGGAAGACATTTGTGGCTGTCGATTTGCTTCAAATGAATCCTGATACAGTAATTAACTGCAAACAATTTTCCATGAAGCCAATAACTATTTTATCTCACAGTGAAATAAATGTATTAAAAGTAATGATGATTGCTTCTGAAATAGTAAACAGTATTCTTACTTTTTTCCATGTGTCTTGTTTTCATTTGAGTGCCCCTTATATTTAATATGATCATTAGGGTTAGTTGAAATTTACATCCTCGAGTCTAAATATTCTGACAAATTATAGGAGTGGCACCTAGATGGATACAAATTAGTATCCAATTATTGTCGGTAAAAAATATGTAAAGATAGATTGGCTATATACACAGAAAGTGGAATGAGACTTGAGCCACAGACCTCGGCCATGGAATTACATAGCTTTTGGTTCTTTATGGGCCTCAGAGTAGCCTTTTATTTCATGAGTATAGTTGTACATGCACCTGCTTAGATTGACTATAATTTTTTATATTTCTTGATCTGAACAGTAGCATTGCATTACATCCACAAACATTTTAGACTAGATAGCAAAGAGTAGTACTATCCCAGATAGATTTACATCCAACCTAAGAATGAGTAGCCAAGACATTTGATATTTTTCTTCCTGTCTGCATGAAAAGAAAAATGATTGTCTTTGGGCCTTCTAATTCCTGATGTACTGAGTTGTCCAATAGTTTCATAGTCCCATTCTGGTATATATTCATTGTAGACTTTGTTATATATATATACATTCATACAGTCCTTGATGGGTGTTATCACTGCTGAGATATCAATAAGATAAAAAGGCATTTGTAATTGAATTATGCTGATCCAGTATTCATTGTTTGTTGGTTATTACAATGGAACTCTGCAATTTTAGCCCACGTGTCTTCAAGCTCTCTCAGTTTCTCAACTGTACAATTTCATTTGCAATCACCACAAGAGGTAATTCTGAACAGGCAGAAGAAAAATTGTCATGACATTTAGTCTAAAGCTTACTTTAGATGTCAAAACAATGAAAAATTCAGGATGGAATGCAACAATATTGTGGAAAGGATACTGCTACTCACCATACAGCAGAGATGTTGAGTCGCAGATAGGCACACCAAAAAGGCTGTCAAAAAGTAAGCTTTCAGCCAGCAAGGCCTTTGTCAAACATGGACAACACACACACACACACACACACACACACACACACACACACACACACAAAGGCAACTCGCTCACACATGACCACAGTCTTTGGCAGTCTGGCTTCAGCTGCCAGAGACTGTAGTGATGTGTGTGTGAGTTGTGTTTGCATGCACATGTGCATGTGTGTGTTTGTGTGTGTGTGTGTGTGTGTGTGTGTGTGTGTGTGTGTGTGTGTGTTTGACAAAGACTTTGCTGGCCAAAAACTTACTTTCTGACAGTCTTTTTGTTGTGCTTATCTGTGACTCAGCATCTCCACTATATAGTGAGTAGCAATTATCCTTTTCATAATATTGTTACTTTAGATGTTCTAATATTTAAGGACAAAATGATAATGAAGCTGTGGAAAGAGTGCCTATGTAGTAAATGTTAGAACTAGAATTGCTGAACCATAGCCCTTACAAATTACTGAAAAGAATAAGGACATGGCATCAGTGCTTTGAAGCCTGTGAACAAAATAATATAAGCAGCTTAATGATATTAGGAGCAATCTGGCAGTACATAATGCAATGGAATGTCAATTTTACATTCTCCAATTTTACATCCGCAATTTTATAACATAAATTTGTAGCCCCTGTGAGAAACATATAAGATCAATACTAAAAATTTCCTGATTTTACATTTCTTCCTAGTATGGTTTATCTTGATTCTAAGTTCCTACTCAAAGTGTCACTTGACTTCATCCTATTTTCTTTCTTTTGAAATTTGATGTCACTGATCAAGTTATAAGTGGCTCAAAAGACAGTTGGTTCACACCATAACTGGTGGCAGAATTAAGGGAATGTTTAAGGCCATTGTGGAGAGAAGAGATGTGAGTGAGGAAATGCAGATGTAATCCATGATTGGTGTTGGCAACACAGCTTGCAACATTTATCTCCACTGCACAGTTATGATACAACTACTGCTAGGTTGCAACAGTAATGGAAAAACAAGACAGTCAATGTGGTGTTGCCAGATAGAGATAGATTTCCTGCAGCATCAAATATATGGCCATTTTTAAGATTGACAGGAATTTTAACTCTAACAATGGACATTTTCATATTAATTTTGTGTATAAGATTCACCTGAATTTTGGAGGCAATTGTTCAAAGAAAAAATCATGTCTATGAGTCCTTCAGATACAGTAGTATGAAAGCTGCTGTTCTGGAGAGAGCTGCGGTCTCTTCAGGTTTACAGTATAGCTGCAGTTTATCTGCTATTAATCACATAGTGGAACATTAACTAGGCTGAAAACTTTGCCAACTTTTGGAAAAATCTTTTTTTGAGCTACAGTGAAGGTAACATATACATATTTGCACACACACACACATACCTGAACAACTACAATGTGCAGCTGGATTTGTGCCAGAACTTTACTTATTACTTGCAGTCAAATAAATCACTTGCAATATGAAACTGAATGTGAAACCCATCTCTTGTTGATTGATTTTGTAATATTAGGGAGTTTTTTAAGAAGTTAGAAATTCACTTCTGGTATAGTCCACTGTTATTGAGTGATCTGAAGATCAGTGTTACACCTGTCAATATGTACATATTACAGTTTCGCTGCAGTTTGTCTTTATCATTTACATTTGTTTAAAGACTATAAGGGGTTCTGTAATGTAAATATGTTAAATACTATGAAGGCAGATTTACATGAATTACATATTTTACTTTAATATTTATTTAATGACCCTCTTTTGGATTCTGAATGTACTAAATGAGGCCAAAGAATTTATCTACAATATTATTCAAGAATTAAGTGGGGCTGCATGAAAATATTGTTATTTGCCACAATTTTAACACAGCTCTTGAGAAACATTACATGTGTTACAGCATTTTTGTTGTTGTTGTTGTGGTCTTCAGTCCAGAGACTAATTTGATGCAGCTCTCTATGCTACTCTATCCTATGCAAGCTTCTTCATCTCCCAGTACCTACTGCAACCTACATCCTTCTGAATATGTTTAGTGTATTCATCTCTTGGTCTTCCTCTACAGTTTTTACCCTCCACACTGCCCTCCAATACTAAATTGAAGATCCCTTGATGCCTCAGAATATGTCCTACCAAGCGATCCCTTCTTCTAGTCAAGTTGTGCCACAAATTTCTCTTCTCCCCAATTCTATTCAATACCTCCTCATTAGTTATGTGATCTACTCATCTAATCTTCAGCATTCTTCTGTAGCATCACATTTCAAAAGCTTCTATTCTCTTCTTGTCTAAACTATTTATTGTCCACGTTTCATTTCCATACATGGCTACACTACATACAAATACTTCCAGAAACTACTTCCTGACACTTAAATCTATACTCGATGTTAACAAACTTCTCTTGTTCAAAAACACTTTCCTTGCCATTGCCAGTCTACATTTTATACATTTTATATCCTCTCTACTTCAACCATAAACAGTTATTTTGCTCCCCAAATAGCAAAACTCATTTACTACTTTACGCATCTCATTTCCTAATTTAATTCCCTCAGCATCACCCTATTTAGTTCGACTACATTCCATTATCCTCGTTTTGCTTTGGTTGATGTTCATCTTATATCCTCCTTTTAACACACTGTCCATTCCATTCAGCTGCTCTTCCAGGTCCTTTGCTGTCTTTGACAGCAAACCTCAAAGTTTTTATTTCTTCTCCATGGATTTTAATTCCTACTCTGAATTTTTCTTTTGTTTCCTTTACTGCTTGCTCAATATTCAGATTGAATAACATCAGGGATAGGCTAAAACCCTGTCTCACTCCCTTCCCAACAACTGCTTCTCTTTTATGCCCCTCGACTCTTATAACTGCCATCTGTTTTCTGTACAAATTGTAAATAGCCTTTTGCTCCCTGTATTTTATCCCTGCCACCCTCAGGATTTGAAAGAGAGTATTCCAGTCAACATTGTCAAAAGCTTTCTCTAAGTCTACAAATGCTAGAAACGTAGGTTTGCCTTTCCTTAATCTATTTTCTAAGATAAGTCATAGGGTCTGTATTGCCTCACGTGTTCCAACATTTCTACGGAATCCAAACTGATCTTCCCAGAGGTCAGCTTCTACCAGTTTTTCCATTTGTCTGTAAAAAATTCATGTTAGTATTTTGCAGCCATGGCTTATGAAACTGATAGTTTGGTAATTTTCACATCTGTCAGCCACTGCTTTCTTAGGGATTGGAATTATTATACTCTTCTTGAAGTCTGAGGGTATTTTGCCTGTCCCATACATCTTGCTCACCAGATGGTAGAATTTTGTCAGAGCTCACTCTCCCAAGGCTATCAGTAGTCTAATGGAATACTGTCTACTCCTGGGGCCTTGTTTCGACTTGGGTCTTTCAGTGCTCTGTCAAACTATTCACGCAGTATCATATCTGCTATTTCATCCTCTACATCCTCTTCCATTTCCATAACATTGTCCTCAAGTACATCTCCCTTGTATAGACCCTCCATATACTCCTTCCACTTTTCTGCTTTCCCTTCTTTGTTTAGAACTGGGTTTCCATCTGAGCTCTTGATATTCATGCAAGTGGTTCTCTTTTCTCCAAAGGTCTCTTTAATTTTCCTGTAGGCAGTATCTATCTTACCCCTAATGATATATGCCTCTACATCCTTACATTTGTCCTCTAGCCATTGTGATACAGCATGCTAAAGCGTATATTAATTAACACTTTAACTTCTATTAAACTTTGTTAACATAGTAGGAAATTAAATCTTACATGAGAGAAAAACACTTTGACATCATTGAAACTGTTCACAGTGACACTAGGAAAATTTTCAGATTTTTAAACTGGGAAAATAAATAAGGAATATGTGTTTTGGAGAACATATGAACCACTTTTATTCTGTCAATGACATTGCAATCTTTGTCTCAAGTGCAGACACATTTTTTACAGCTTCCAGAATAACTTAATAAGGCAGTTTTGAATGGATTTTAAGAGAAATAAACAGTACATAAAAAAACTGGAGTGCTTCTGATGAACTAAATGGAGTTTGCAAGACTAAGCTTCTGATATGTTGGAAATTCAAAGTTCACAAATATCATGTATTACCACCAGTTATGACTTGCTTCAGTGACATGGTTTTCAATGCAAAAACCATTAAAAAACTGAGGTTTGCTCAGCAAGCAATGAGGAGATGCATGTAGGGAATTACTTGCAGGGACACGAAAACAAATAAATGTACCAGGGAAGGCACTGGAGTACAACATGTAATTACATCTCTAATGAAAAAGAAATGTAGATGTTCAGGATCTGTAGCCATATGAATAGATGGTAGATTGACTAAGAAAGCACTTTACTTGATTCCACTAATTGAGGAAAAAGCTGAAGCAATAATGTAATGTTAGATGTGTACAACACATTAGAGACCATCTTGGAAAAATGTAGAGGCATGAAATTGATACAGGAAGAAATAAGGTGGAAGCATTTATCCAGTAGTAGTGGTTGTCAAATAGCTGCTGCTGTTGCTAGTGATGATCTTGGACTGCTGACTCATAATTTCTTCCTTCATATTAGATTGCTGAAAACTTTCGCAACGTAAGGAAGAACCACAATCTGAACCCTACATAGAGAGACTATGCTTGTTTAATAAATTATTTCATCCTTATATTGTAGTTGAGTAACTAACAATTCAACTGGGGTAAAATTTAATTATTAGCAGCAAATACCATTGAGGAATAAATGTTGTTCAGACAGAAATAATCTGAAAAGCTTTCTGAGGATATAGTACCTTAAACAATATTTTTACTTTTCGGTCCCATTCTGGATAGGCAGAGAAGAGTTTATGACCACTTGCACTGGTGGTGACGAGGAGAGTGGTGAAACAAAAAGTGGATTCTTTGATCAATAATAGTGGAGTTCATGAAGCATTGATATTCAGAAAGAAACTCTAGAGACTAGCAAAAAGTCATCATAAGCATGGGCAAAACAGTCGAGTTAGCAGTCTATACACCCTGTGGCCCAATGTCCTGCACCTTGTTTGACAACAGACACATCCCTTCCTGATACAGCTCAACAGCATCAATCTGAAAATACAATTTACTGTGGAGATGGAGAATAATGGCCAGCTGAAGTTTTTGGATATGTGTGTTATTGAGTGAGAGGACAGAACATTGGGCCATAGAGTATACAAAAAAGCCAGTCATACTGACTAGTACCACCACCCCAGACAAAAAGGAGGTGTGATTAAAACCTTGGTATGTAGGGTGTACAAAATTTGTGAACTGAACTAAATTAAAAGATGAGGTTGAACATCTATGGTCTACATTCAAGAAGAATGGTTATTCTAACAACTTTGCCTTAGGGAGAGAATCAGGACCAATGAGGAACAATGGCCATCCAAGGGGAAAGTTTGCCCTCCATTCATATGTCAGATTACAGATCATGTTGGGAAAGTCTTGAGCAGGTATTGTGTAGAAACAACCAGCAGACCTACCTGGAAGCTAAAAGCATGTTTAAGATTGGAAAAAGATATATGACATCAATTGGCTACACTAGGTGTATCTAAAATTCCTTGTAGTTGCAGTCTGGTTAATATTGTTGAACGGAAGAATAATTGCCATCTAGGACATAAAGATAAATCAGCCATAATTGAATATGTTTACCATGATGGTGATCATGAAATAAAATTCAGTGCGAAAAGCATAATATCAAAAACACCACATTATCATGGGCACATGTACAGGGAGACTATTGAGGTTTAGAAACAGCATAATAATTTTTATAGGAAAGAGAAAGATATCAAATTATATAAAATCTGGATGTCAGAGTTGCAATGTAAGAATCAAAATTGATTACTTTCAATCGAGAATGTTGGCATCACTAAAGATAATATCATAGCTGATGTTATGTTAAGGGCTGTGGTGCCCTCTACACTGGTCATGTACTCAGAGCTCCCTTGAGTTCTGGTTGCAGTTCACAGCTTTACTTCTGAAGATGTCTCCCACAGTCAGAGGTGAAACATTAGGAAAAAGTTTTATACATTGACCATGGCCTATTATTTTAAGTGATGACATAAAAAAAGAAGTAATTGTGCCTCTTAACAAAGATGATAAACAAGATATTAATAAAGGGATACCAACCAAAATGCCCAAAAACATCCATAAACCAAGCTGCCCTTAAGAAATTTACACCTAATGATTCAAAATGGTTCAAATGGCTCTGAGCACTATGGGACTTAACATCTGAGGTCATCAGTCCCCTAGAATGTAGAACTACTTAAACCTAACTAACCTAAGGACATCACACACATCCATGCCCGAGGCAGGATTCGAACCTGCGACTGTAGTGGTCGCGCGGTTCCAGACTGAAGCGCCTAGAACCGCTCGGCCACTCCGGCCGGCACCTAATAATTACTGACCCATTTCACTTGTCCCAATAATTTCTAAACTAACAGAGTACCATATGTCCCAGCAAATCAATGAATATTTTAAATGTAATAACCTTATCTGCTCTGCACAATATGGCCTTAGATCGACATTCTCTACTGTGAAAGCAGTTGACAGCATTTAAAAATATGTGACTGTTCTGAGAATAACCAATAAGCTGTGTGACACTATTGGATTTAAGGAAAACCTTTCATGCAAGGTCTCACACTATCCTAATAAGAAAGTTGCATTACTATGGAATAGGAGAGTGCTCTTCCCCTACTGTGGTCAAACGTAAGCAATAGGGAAAAGTTAGTGCATGCAAATAACCAAAACTCTGATTGCTTACCAGTTACAAAAGGTGAGCCAAGGGTTATGTTCTTGGGCCATTTCTGTTTATTATATATATATAAATGACCTGCCTTTTATATAGCCCTGTAATGTTGAACTTTATGCAGATTACACCACATCAACTGCTCAGAATACCACATGGGTGAGCTATAACTGAATGTAGTGGTAGCAATAGATAGGTGAGCTTCCTGGTTTGTGGCTAATACATTACACATAAATAGTAGCAAAACAAAAGACATATTTAATTTAAATCCCCCCAAACAGGAAAAATAAATCAATGAAACTTCTTGCCTTTAATACTATTCCAAGTCTTAACTGGGATACACACACAGATAAATTATGCTCCAGGTACACACATGTGATTTATCTGCTATATAAGTTGAGAGGCCACGTTTATAGAACTCTCCTTGCATTCTTCACATGTTGAGAGCTATAAGCACTTGTTCATCTCAAATACTGTGAAATACATCTCTTCTGCTGCAAGCTCTTTGGTTTCCAAACTTTTAGAGGAGGCGGTAGGGACCAAAACAAGAAAAAATATCCAGTAAATATGGCCTCTAAAATGTATACCTTAAGAGCTATGGATATTTGTTCAGAAGAAGAGATGAGTCTCACAGTAGTGAAAATGAATAGGTGCTCATAAATGTTTAGCATGTAACCACATTTACAAAATAATTTGTGATTTGAATGTAAATGATTCATCCCACATCACCATATCATTATGATTTATTGTGCAAATGATCCATGGAACATGAACTAACTAACTAAATCTGCAATGATGTAGCTAAGGTCATAAAAATAAAAGTGTAAACTTAGTAACCAAAAATCTTATTGAAGCCTCTATGATAATTTAAGAATTCTTCAACTTATATGACAAGAAAGACAGTTGTTTGGTATTCTTAGTTAATAAAAAGGGAGAATTTAGGACAAACTGTGCAAATCACAGTCACAACACTAAATATAAAAATTATTTCTATATAGAATATGTGTCTTGTAGGATTCAGAACAGCAATTTATATTCTGCTGCAAAAGTCTATAACAGGTTTCTGGTAGACATTAGACAGAAACTTTAAAGTAGCAAAAGGTACAACAATCAGTCACAATTAATGTTAGTTGCAAATTCAGATTTCAGTCACTGTGTAGCCATCTTCAGTGCTAAAAGACATACACAGTCCAATCACATTAATGTGACCACATGTCAAAAGCCTTAATAACCACCTCTTACAATGCAGATGTGCAGGAAGAGAGTCAGTGAGGTTCTGAAAGGTACTGACATGGGTGTGGACCCATGCCTCCAATGCCATGGCCAGCTACACTAAGTTTGTTGGTTGAGGATACTTGCAACAAACAGCCAATTGCAGTGGTCCCACAGATTCTTGATTGGGTTTAAATCCAGGGTGTTTGGTGGCCAGGGGCGTATGGTCAACTCATCCTTGTGCTCTTCAAACTACTCACGTACACAGCGAGCTGTGTGACATATTGCATTTTCTTGCTGGTAGATGCCATCATGCCAATGAAAAAAAGAACTCCATTTAGGGGTGGACTTGGTCCCCAAGAATAGATGTGTACTTGTGTTGGTCCATTGTGCCTTACAGAATGATGAGATCACCCAGGGACTGCCATGAAAACATTCCCCAGACCATATACCTGCCTCCACTGGCCTGGACCCTTCTGATGATTGTTGCAAGGTCATGCAGGCCAATGGCCATTTGTCTGATGGGGTATAAAACAAAATTCCAGGATGAGACTGTCACTCTGCAGTGGAGTGTGCGCTGATAAAACATAATTTTTCTGGAAAGGTCACCTGTCACCACTCAGTGGACATCTAGTTGTGGTATTGGCTGTGAATTTCAGCCTTTATCACCAATGAACAGCAACCAGCATGTGTGTGTGAACCGGGCATCTTCTGCAGAGGCACATGTGCAGCAACATTTGCTAAATGATTGTTGAGGAGAGACTGTTGGTAGCCCCTTGGTTCATCTGGGTGGCCAATTTCCAACAGTTGCACATCCGTTCACCCTTAAACATCTCCACAGCTGTCGTTCACCCTTGTCATCTGTGGTCCATGGTGCACCACATTTACCTTGGTGTCAGTTCTGAATAGCACCATTTTGCCATGTATGGTATGCTTTAACCTTGGCAGCACACAAAAAGTTTACCATTTTAGAAATGCTTCCACCCTTGGCCTGAAAGCCATTTAGCATGTATTTTTGGATGTCAAATAAATCACTCCATTTCAGCATTATGGCAATTTTCCCCATCCCTCTTGACAAGCTTTACATACTCTCCCTGGTAGTGCTGCCACCTGCCATCTGTGAGTGGGATGTTCATGTCAAACATAGGTGGTGACTCTGCCATGTGTCAGTAAATAGTTAAAATAAGGTAAAATACATTCTTTATTATATGAACAGCTGCACAAGTGTTAAATGTGAATCAATGATAAAATACATACAAGTAAATGAAAGTTAAAACTTTAAAAATACATATATGTATACAGTCTCAACTGGACTATTCATGTCAAAGGTGGAGTTCACACTGAGGCCACTGTTTATAGTTGTATACAGCTGGTTTCAGTGTACATCATACCAATATGCAGTGCCCTCTTCACATGTGTGACTCATTGACAACATGTATTAACCTTATTTTACAATTCACGTGCTTTATCTTTTTATCTATGATTTTATAATTTCAAAAACTTATGTACGTAAAACTAATCAGATGGTTGTTACTAAAAATAGTGACTAATGTTTTACATTTATACATACGTCTGAACTAGCCAGTGGAATTGGTTATTGTTGCACACTTTACAACTGAACATAGTATAAAGATACAAAACATCTCGTTTGAAAGATCTAAATTATTAAATTTTTTTAGAAAAACAATGTTATATTCTAAGCACAACTGAAGGAACTAGAACAGACAAGAATTGTGTTATAAGTTATTGTATCAATAGTGGGCACAAAGGACCCAAAATATTTCTACTTTATAATGCCTTCTCTCATCAGTTTCACATAAAAGTACATAGTAATTTATGCAGTTTGATGTGAAAAGTAATATTCCTTCAACTACAACATATAATAATGTGATAACTATGTTATATTGGACCCCAGAATCTATGTACTCATATGCAGTCTGCAAATATAATCATATATACGTGATGTCATATCACTGAATCTGTATGAATTAAACCATTGTAGACAATGCTTTTTAGAAAGCTATCAAAATTAGGAGCTTTTTGAGGCCACTTGTTGATTAAGCCCTGCCAGTTTTGCAGAGAACCACCTCATTTCTTACTTAATTAGTCTACCTAATTTTCAGCATTCTTCTATAGCACTACATCTGACATCCTTTGATTCTCTTCTGTTTCACTTTTCGCATAGTTCATGTTTCACTGCCATACAATTCTGTGCTCCAAACATACATTCTCAGAAATGTCTTCCTCAAATTGAGGCCTATGTTTGATAGTAGTAGACTTCTCTTGGTCATGAATGTGCTTTTTTATGTCCTCCTTGCTCCATCCATCATGGGTTATTTTACTGCCTAGGTAGCAGAATTCCTTAACTTCATCTACTTCATGATCCTGCTTTCTCATTTCTGCTACTTAGCATTAGTTTTGTCTTGCAATTTACTCTCAATCCATATTTTGTACTAACTAGAGTGTTCATTCCCTTCAACACATCCTGTTATTCTTTTTCACTTTCACTGATGATAACAATGTCATCAGCAAATCTTATCATTGATATCCTTTCAACTTGAATTTCAGTCCCACTCTTGAGCCTTCCTTTTATTACTGCCATTGCTTATTTGATGTATAAATTGAATGGTAGGAGGAAAAGACTACATCTATGTCTTACACCCTTTTTAATTCAAGCACTTCATTCTTGGTCTTGCAATCTTATTGTTCCCTCTGGGTTCTTGTACATGTTATATTCTGTTACCCACCTTATCCTACAGCTTACCACTTTTTTCTCAGAATTTTGAACATCTTGCACCATTTTATTATGTTGAATGATTTTTCTGGGTAGACAAATCCTATGATCTTGTCTTTTTTTTCAATTTTGTTTCCACTGTCAACCACAAAGTCAGAACTGCTGCTCTGGTGTCTTGGCTTTCTAAAAGCCAAACTGATCACCATCTAACAAATCCTTAATTTTTTTCCGTACTTCTGTATATTATTCTTATCAGCATCTTGAATGCATGACCTTTTGTGCTAATTGTACAATAATTCTTGCACTTGTTAATTCTTGCTATCTTTGAAATTGTGTGGATGATGTTTTTCTTAAAGTCTGATGGTATATTGCCAGTGTCATACATTCTGTGCATCAACATGAATAGTCATTTTGTTGTCATTTGCCCCAATGATTTAAATTCTGATGGAATGTTATCTACCCCTTCCACTTTATTTGATCTAAAGTTCTTTTAAATTCTGAGTGTAATGTTGTATCCCCTATTTTTTCCTTGTTGACTCCTGAAATGTACTGTTTGCACCTGTCCACTCTCTCCTCTGCATTTACCAGTGGTATTCTAATTGCACTCTTAATGTTATTGCCTAGACTTCAATTTTGCTGAAGGTTGAGTTGACTTTTCTACATGCTGAATCAGTCCTTCCAACAATAAATTCTTTTTCAATTTCTTTACATTTTTCATGTAGAAATTTCACTTTAGCTTCCCTGCACTTCCCATTTATTTCATTTGTAAGTGACTTGTGTTTCTGTATTCATGAATTTCTCTGAACATACTCCCTTTTTTTGTTGATTAACTAAATTATTTGTTCTCTTACTCATGATTTCTTTGCAGTTACCTTACTTGTACCTACTTTTTTCTCCAACTTCTTTTTAGAGATGTCCATTGCTCTTCAACTGAACTACCTGCAGAGCTATTCATTATCACAGTACCTATAGCCTCAGATAACTTCAAACGTATCTCTTTATTCCTAAGTACTTCCGGGTCCCACTTCTTTGCACATTGATTTTTCCTGACTAGTCTCTTAAACTACGGCCTATTCTTCAACATTACCAAATTATGATCTGAGTCTATAGTGGCTCTTGGGTATGTCTTACAAACCAATATGTGATTTTGGAATTTGTGCCTGACCATGATGTAATCTTCCTGTATCTCTTGGCCTTTTCAAGTATACCTCCTCCTCTTGTGATTGTTGAACAGAGTATTTGCTATTACCATCTGAAATGTATTGCAGAACTCAATCAGCCACTCTCCTTTCTCATTCCTACTACCAAGTCCATATACTCCCATAACCTTTTCTTCTACTCCTTCCCCTATAACTGCATTCAAATCCCTGATGACTATTAAATTTTCATCTCCTTTTGCTTACTGAATTACCTGTTCAATATCCTCATATACTTTCTCTATTTCTTCATCTTTTGCTTGTGACACCAGCATCTATACTTGAACTGTTATTGTCAGTGTTGATTTGCTGTTGATTCTGGTGAGAACAACCCTATTACAGAACTATTAATTGTAACTTACTCTCTGCCCTATCTTCTTATACATAACAAATCCTACTCCTGTTATTCCATTTTCTGCTGCTGTTGATATTACACATTATTTGTCTGACCAGAAATACTTGTCTTCTTTCCATTTCACTTCACAGACCCCCAGTATATCTAGACTGAGCCTTAGCAATTCTCTTTTCAGATTTCCTACCTTCCCTACCATATTCTGTCATTATGTGCCTGAACTTACAGAATGTTATCCTTTTTTTTAGTTATTCAATCTTTCTCTCATGGTCATCTCTTCCTTGGCTGCCTCCTCCCAGAGATCCGAATGGGGGACTGTCCAGAATATTTTGTCATTGGAGAGACGATCATGACACTTTTTCAATTACAGGCCACATGTCCTGTGAGTACAGATTATGTATCTTTAATGCAATGGTTAGCATTGACTAGTGCGTCCTCAAGCCATTGATCACTGCTGATTCTTCTGCCTGTTTGGGGCAGTTTCACATCCCAAGGACAATTGAGTCTACTGAAGTTCTGTCCACTCCTCCACCGTCTTTGACAAGACTATTGCCAGAATGAGGGTGACTTCTTATGCTGGAAGACTTCAGCTGCCATTGCTGATGGTTTTTATTTGAAGTTTAAGCAGTGGCAATGTTTGAACCCAGAGCCAATTTAATGTATTATTATTATTGTGGGTTAATTAAAAATATTCCTTTTTGTATGATTATAAATAAATCTTCTTTATGTGTGCTTTTATTTTAATTATTGGTTTAGTTATTAGTTTTATTTGGTTTAGCTTAGTTCCTTATTTCCTTTTATCTTTATTCTCCTGAAAACCAGGAATATGTAAATAATTCATTTTAAATATCACAGGAGACCAAGAGGTGTATTCCACATTGGTGGAAATTGCTCGTTGTTTTCTGCTCCACCTGAAATCTCTAAAACCTTTACTCATTACACAGATCATACAGCACAACTAGGTGCTATGTTGTTTGATGAGTCTGGACGATAGGTCCAACAATTTAGCAATTTAAAATTTATTAATTCGGAGATAATCTCTTGACGAATTATGACCGTCGAAAATTCAGGTTAACACTATCATTACAAACTTCACCTCCGAGCAGTTTATGTCTCGTAATATCTATACCGTGATAATTAACTAATTTCAGTATGGTGATATACACTTGGGGGGGTTGAATACTTTGATGTTAGTTATTGGATTTAATTTTGTGTAAAAGATGATTTGAACATCTCATAACAATACAATCTCTCTTCTCCTCTCACACATCTGATCTCTCCATTTCCTTCTCAAAGAGTCCATAAAACAAATCTTTGGTTTAGTAAAATACAGAGATGCATTCATAGCATGGAACGTCCGATTCTCACAATCAGCATATACCTTTCACCACAATATCAATTCGTCACACCCATATTAGAGTTTTGCATTCATTGGTACACTGTACCAAGGACATTTTGATAGCAAGACTCTACCCCTAGGGCACAAGTGCCAGCTTCTATTTACTACATTGTTATATGAGTTTTTGATGTAAATATGCAGGGAGTTGTTAACCTTAGCAATGCATTACAATGTATTCAGCTCAGCATCATGTCCTGTACTTGAAAGTGGAATTTTTAATAAATGCCTGATGGCAAAATTAAGGAATGTTCATTTTCCTGCCTGGGGTGATTTGACATGTAATTTATGATACTGTCAGGACAGTGACAAATAGGCTAATATGCTACTTTAAAAACATAAGATACTTTACTATTAATTAGTGGTAATGATGACTGTCTTAAAACAGTTGCCAACAATTTCAGCCACCCACATACTAAAATTGAATTCACATGTGAGGTGGAGTCAAATGGATCAATTAATCTTCTATATTGGAACATTACTGTTTTAAATGAGAGATATGCATTCAGGACTTACAGATAAAGGAGAGGATCTGACAGTATCATAAATTACATTTCAAATTACTCCAGACCACACAAAAAAGCATGCATTAATTTCACCATTAATTGGTTATTAAAAATTCCACTTTCACATACAGGGCATGAGGTTGAACTGAACACAGTAAATTATATTGCTAAATAAATATCTATGTAATTACACCAATACCATGTATAAGGGGACAGTAAACAAAATGCAGAAAGAAAATAGTTTCAACATAGTTAATGATAGCAGTAATAAGTACATTCATGGATCATACTATGGTAAAATTAGTGACAGAGTGACATCAGTTCTTAAAATACAAAAGGTAAGTGTAGCTTTTTCTACCACGGGTAACTTGAGTAGAATTTTAAAAAATTGTATTTAAAAAAGAAATCTTTTCCATAGACCACATGCCTATAGAATTTAACATCCCAGCTGTGATGCTTGCTATGTAGGACAGTCTGGTAGATGGCTTCAAGCCAGATTTAGTGAACATGCCACTTTAGATCATAAAAATATGACAAAAAAAATTAAGTTTCAATGCCCACATTCTTGAAAGTGCCCATAGTGCACCAGTCTTATCCTCACATATAATGATACTCCATCCATCCCAGATAGGTAGCCGTATAGAGAAGTCCAAAATTTTTTATGATCAGACATGGTCTCAAAGGACACTGCTAATGACCAAGTGACCACAAAAAGCTCCCATTATCGGAAATGTTTAAAAATCATTGGGATTTGACTACTGTGGACTGATACAAACAGATACAGTGAGCTTTTTTCCCCCTTCACTTTTATTTCATCCCCCTCCCCCCTCCCCCCCCCCACTCCATATGGGCTGTCAGTGGTACAATACTCTGCTCTTCAGCCAAGTGAATATACACTATGTGATCAAAAGTATCTGGACACCTGCCTGAAAATAACACCCTCCATCGGTAATCCTGGAATTCAGTATAGTGTTGGCTGACCCTTAGCCTTGATGGCAGCTTCCACTCTTGCAGACATATATTCAATCAGGTGCTGGAAGGTTTTCTGGGGAATGGCAGTCCATTCTTCATGGAGTCCTGCACTCAGAAGAGATACTGATGTCAGTCAGTGAGGTCTGGGATGAAATTGGCCTTTCAAAACATCCCAAAGATGTTCTATAGAATTTAGGTCAGTACTCTGTGCAGGCCAGTCCATTACATGGATGTTATTGTCATGTAACCACTCCACCACAGGCCATGCATTATGAACAGGTGATCGATCATGTTGAAAGATTCAAGCACCATCACTGAATTGTTCTTCAACAGTGGGAAGCAAGAAGCTTCTTAAAACTTCAATGTGGACCTGTGCTGTAATGGTGTCATGCAAAGCAACAATGGGTACAAGCCCTCTCTATGAAAAACATGACCACATCATAATGCCACCGCCTTCGAATTTTACTGTTGGCATTACACTCACTGGCAGATGATGTTCACCGGGCATTCACCATATCCACACAACATTTTTACACTGTTCAGTCATCCTATGTTTATGCTCCTTACACCACACAAAGTGTCGTTTGGCATTTACTGATGTGATGTGTGGCTTATGAGCAGCCACTCGACCATGAAATCCAAGTTTTCTCACCTCCTGTCATAGTACTTGTCATAGTACTTGCAGTGCATCCTGATGCAGTTTGGAATTCCTGTGTGATGGTCTGGTTGGAAGTCTGCCTATTACACATTACACCCCTGTTCAACTGTCGGCGGTCTCTGTCAGTCAACAGACAAGGTTGGCCTGTATGCTATTGTGCTGTACATGTCCCTTCACATTTACACTTCACTATCACATCAGAAACAGTGGACCTAGGGATGTTTATGAGTGTGGAAATCTTATGTTCAGACATATGACACAAGTGACATCCAATCACTTGACCACGTTCGGAGTCCGTGAGTTCTGCGGAACACCCCATTCTGCTCTCTCATGATGTTTAATGACTACTGAGGTCGCTGATAATGAGGACCTGGCAGTAGGTGGCAGCACAATGCACCTAATATGAAGAAAGTAGGTTTTTGAGGGTGTCCGGATACTTTTGATCGTATAGTGTATATATATTGTGGCTGTTATTCTAATTTAAATTAAAAATCAAAGGCAGAGAGCTAAAACATGGTAATATATACATTTTAAAAACACATCACAAAAGGTAAAATTCTTCTCATAAAAATCACTGAAGCACTGCACTTGGGATTTAAAATCTGAAGGACTGGTGCTGGGCAAGATGTATTGTGGGAGGAGAGAACATGTCCCATAGAGGTTGAGGGGTGTTGGTAAGGTAGGGGTCTGTTATGTGGGGAAACTATAGAGGTGACAGGTAGGTCATGAAGCAGATATTGGGAATGCAGATGGTGGGAAAGACAGAAGGTGAGGAGGAGTAATGGTGTGTGGGGAGGTTAGTACAAGAACAAAGGTATAGAGGTGGATGGAGAAGGAAAAAGAGAGAGGAGCTCTGATGTGGAGTGGGATAGATGGAGAAGGGTTAAAGTTTAAAGTTGGTGGGAGGTATAAATGTTGGAGCAGATTTCATGGTCTGGGAGAAGAAGTTAGCTGAAGTATCACTGAGACAGGATGCAGAATGCGTGGAGGTGGAGTGATGGAGGGATATGCTTGTGAAAGCATGACAGCATATCTCGGCTGGTAATCAAAGGTGAAGCAATGTGGAACCTAGTTTGTGGATGGTACAGGAGATATGGAGGTGATTGATGTAGGTGATGAGGGGTGTGAATGTGACAAGATGGTAGATGATCCATGTGGGGGAAGGTAAAGGGATGCAGAAAGTGAGATAGAGGACATGGTGTTTGAGGATCTGGAGGGAGTTATAGAACTTTGGGGAGGGGGGGGGGCAGTGATGCATGCAACATTTGCATTGCACAGAATTAGTTGCCTGAGAATTTTGTAGATGTTGACAATAGTTGAGGGATGTAGTCCCCAAGTTCGACCTGTTAGTAGTTTTGAGCTTTCTGTTGGATGGTTAGTAGGTGGGGTTTCCATATTAGTTAACAATCAAGAATTAGTCCAAAATATTTTAGTGTGCTAGTTAATCGGATGGGATGATCATATATCGTAAGGTAGAAGTCATGGAGTTGGGAGGGGGGCGGGGTTCATCCTACAACTATTGCCTGGGTTTTGGAGGGGTTCATTTCAAGGAGCCATTGGTTACCCCAGGAGGTGAAAAATGACTGAGGTGTCTTTGGAGGAATCATTGGGATTTCTGGAGTGTAGGGTAGAGGGCAAGGAAAGTGTTGTCATCAGCATACTGAAGAAGATGGACAGGTGGGGGTGGTTTGGGCATATCAGCAGTGTGGAGGATGAAGCCTTGAGGCACACCTGCAGTGGAACGGAAAGTAAGAGGATTGGTACTGTTAATAGTGACAAAGGATGAGTAATTAGAAAGAAGGGAGTAATAAGGCAGACATAGTTAATTGGAAGTGCATATGTCTGAAGTCTGAAAAGGAGACTGTAATGCCTTGCATGGTTGTAAGCTTTCTCAAGGTTGAGGAACACAAAAATAACTGTTTTACGGGAGTTGAGTTTGTGTGTTAGGAGATGAGTGAGGTGCAGGAGCAGGTTATTATAGGAGAAATTGGGACAGAAGCCTTAATTAGAAGAAGGCAATGTTGGTTCAGGTGTTGATGGATGCACTGGGAGAGAATGGATTCAGAGACCTTGCTGAATACTCAGGTGAGGCAGATGGGGTGATAGGAGGATGCATTAATAGGGTGTTTGTGCACTTAAGAAAAGTAGTATTTTGGAAGTGTTTTAGAGCTCTGCTTAGTAACCTGTGGAGAGGATGGTACTATAAAGGTCAGCAAGGGTGGCAAGAAAGGAGAGGGAGCATTGTGTAATGTGTCCATAGGTGAAGCAGTCATGACCATAGGGTGTGTTGCATTTTTTGTGAAGTACATGTTTTACATCATGTGCTGTGACTGGTGTATTTCATTATGTATATGGTATGTTGCCTAAGTACTGGAAGCGGGGAGCTACAGGCTGGAGAGTAGTGTTAGCACATTCATGGGTAATGGGGAAAAGGGGCAATCAGAATGAGGGTCATCAGGGATGGAGATGATGTTGGAGAGATAGTTTTGCTTAGGTTTTCTGGTAAGGGATGGTCATTGTGGAGGAGCAGGTAGTGAAGTCTGGTGTTATTACCAGTGAGTTGTGAAATGCATTTCACTGTTTGGAGCTACAGGCTAATGGGGACTGTAGTGTTAAGTCTGACGCCAATCCTGACATTTTCTGCATTTAATCTGTTCCTGATGTGTCTCTTTATTTGCTGGTGGTATATAAGTGTATCCCACCCATGAGTTTGCAGGGAGGAGCAGTACATGTGACAGGATTCTCAGAGGAGGAGCAGAGCTTGTGGGGGGAAGGTAGGATGGTGCAAAGTGGTCAGTTTTGCTCAGGATGTGGCTACCAGTCTGGGTTTCTATGGAGCCCAGGAAGGCATTCCAGTTGGTACAGGAGTAGTCTTGGATAATTTATTGATGGAGATGAGGGATGAGGTTGTGTGTAGGAGATGGTAAAGAGTACAGGTATGTGTCACTTCCAGTTGGATTGAGGACTTCTGCAGTGGGAATCCAAGGAGACTGGGAGATACTCGGATGACATCAGAGTGGTATTGCTTTCAGGATGGGTGTGGTGTGAGATGGGAACAATGACACTTAGGAGGGAGCTAGTAGACTGATGCTACCACTGGAGTTCTGCAGAGAGTCTACTATTGACAGTGAAGTCAACAGCAATAATGCAGAAGGAAAAGGTACAATCTATGTGGGTCAGGAAATCATATAGGATGGAGTGGTTTGATATAGATGGTTGCTCTGGTAATGGTTAAGGTGTGAAAAAAGAGGGTAAGGGTAAGGTGTTCTGTGGAAGAATTGTGTAAGGGCTGTGCCAAACAGGTATATTGTTGTGGTGTCCCAGTGCAACTCTGTATCTGGCCAAGAAAAGGGTGTTATCTGTGTGGTGTAGGGTGTAGGGAGAGGTTTGGATGATGTGATAAGGTTGGAGGAACATTTCATTAAGGATAAAGGTATGCTCATGGTGTTGGGACAGGGTATGCAATAAAAGATGTTTATTGGTGGGTAGGGAGCAGATGTGATATAGGATTTTGTAATGCTGTCACACCAGTACAATGAAATTAACAGCGGTGTGTTTGTGTGATGACCTGATGGATCTTAGACTAGGGTGTTGAGGTGGGTGAAGAGGAGTGGACCTCTTTTTGGGAGTAGGTGGCTTGGGTGTTGAGATGAAAGACAACATGAGCAGCAAGCAAAATTTGTTGAGAGGTGTGTGGACTTTGGAATGGATGAATATTTTGGAGGATGATTGTCATGGATTTGATGATGTCTTCAGCAGTGGATGTTGGGTGGAGGAAATTGCTGGGATTAATGAGGGTATCAATGGTACAGATTGGGTCAGTGAGTTTTGGTTTGGTTCGTTGAGGCTTGGCTTTACATTTACTGAATAGGTGAGGTGGAAGTCATTGCAGGTATTGCAGGTAGGGACAGGGGGTGTGGGAGTCATGTTAGGGCACTGCTTAAGAAAATGGGAAGGTTTTCCAGTGTGACCAGGTAAGTGGATTTTTACAGTTTGCAGTTATGTGTAGCTTGTAACAAAGTCACTTTTGACAGTGGCAGCACTGGGGATGGGATTTGAAAGGTTCAACCTCATGGTGGTGATGGTATATCAAGGCTCCCTCTTTAATAAGAAAGGAGGCAGATTCAGTAAATAAATTGACAAGGTGAGTGGGACTGTGATCATTGTTGATCCATAGTGATTTTCAAACTTCTCAATTTGGGTTGTTGTTTACTTACAATTCTGGCTCCTCATCCATGATCTCAACTTTGGTGATTACGGAAGTGAGGGTGGGAGGATGGTGGGAAGGTTGGAGTTGAGTGGCATATGGTATTGTGGCAAAGGGTGTTAAGGAGGCTTTGGGACCAATGATAATGTGAGGAATTTTGGAGAGAAGGTCTCTGTGGAAGTTGGAGTTGAGGGATTTAAGTAATACAGAGCCTTTTCTAGCTATATAATGTAATTGTGTAGATAAAAAACCTAGTTGCCAAGTGGCAGCAGGAGAACACACATCTGAAAAAGGTTTCATTTATGCAAGTTTTCAGAGCCAGTGACTCCTTCTTCTGGCAGAAGGGTTGAGAGAGGTTTAGGAAAAGGTGTTGAGTCGTGGAGAACCCTATGTCAGAGAGGACTTACCAGATGGGATGGGAAGGAAAGAGTCCTTTCTAGAGATGGTTTGTTGACAGGTATTTTTGATTTCCAGTGTGAAGTATTAGGGTTTGAATCAAACAATGGAAAATCCAGGATGTAATGTAACAATATTAGAGAAGGAAAGTTGCTACTCACTATATATAGTGGAGATGCTGAGTCGCGATAGGCACAACAAAAAGATTGACACAATTTTAGCTTTCAGCCAGTAAGGCCTTTGGCAACAATAGACACACATACACACACACACACACACACACATACACACTCATGCAAACAGAACTTGCACGCACATCTGCAGACTCAGTTGTCTGAGCAAAACTGACCACTGTGCAAGATGCATTTGTGTGTGTGTGTGTGTGTGTGTGTGTGTGTGTGTGTGTGTGTGTGTGTGTGTGCATGTGTATCTATTGCTGACAAAGGCCTTAATGGCCGAAGCTATAAATGTTTTGCCTATCGCAATTCAGCATCTCCGCTATATGATGAGTAGCAACTTCCTTCTCTAATAGTATTAGGGTTTGAGGAATTTCAGATCTGAGCTGGAGAGGCCAAAGGTGTGGATGATAGGGAAATATGTTGGAGGGGCAGGAGGTGTGTCCATATGCTAGATGTAGCCAGGATCAGTTATTGTTTTTTTTATGTGAGAGTTGGACTGATGTTGGTGTTTTGTCATTTTGTTGATTTCTTAATGGCTGTTGGGGGGTAGGATGGTTGCAGGATGGGGGTGATGGGATGTGACATTTTTGGTGCTACCTCTGAGTGGTGCAGGTCCTTCAGCATGGTACGCATTGGTTGGTGTGGTGAGGTGATTCTGGTGATGTCATCCGAGATCTGAGGCAACTGGTGCTTGGCAGGCAGTTATGCTTTTGGCGGTGACAGATGCTGAAAGAGAAAATGTAGGGGGAGCTGGAGATGAGGATAGATTTGTGGATTACTGCTGTGGTGGGAGAGAATACTGTAGATAAAGGCAGTTAGGTGTAAGGAGTGAAGGGGGGGGGGGGGGGGAGGAGGTTTGGTGAGATGATATGCTCCGTGTGGTGATGGTGGGAGCAGCAGAAAGAGAGGTATAGATGATGGTTGTTGTGGGATGATCCATGACAGTGGACAGTGAGGAGCAGTGTTGATTGGGTTGGGTAGCCACTAAAGCAACAATGGGATGATGGTGATGTACTCTGGTGGAGTTGCAAGTGATGAGAATGTCTCCAATGTGATGTGGCAGTGGCAATAAACAAGATGGAGGTGGCGGTGGTGACAAACTGGTGACAAAATGGTGATGACCAGCTGATGGAGGCAAAACTGGCAGTGAATATGTGGCCTGCTGTGACCAGTGACAGGAGTGAGGTCAGTATCCAAAGATGATGACTGGCAGTGAATGTGATGACAAGTAGCAAACACAGCCAGTGAGAGAGATGACTGGCAGCAAAGGCAGAAATGAAACCCTGAGAGCAGCCCAGGAAGTTCTAATTTCTGACAGAAAGAGGGGTTCTAATTGTCAAATGATGCAGTGACCTGAGAATAATTATCTACTTATGATTACACATGTAGACCGCATTTACATACTTTCTGGATACAAATATAATCTAGTTCCCACATTATTACATGCTGTAGTCAATTGTTCATTACTTTTAACATCAAACTGTCTGTATGATTATGTATCTTTTTGTGAAACCAATGAAAGAGGAAATATAAAGCAGAAAGCTTTTCGGTCCTTTTGACATACTACTGTTGATACAATAATTTGTCTGTTCCAATTGCTTCAAACTGAGGTAACATTGTTTTAATGAAATATTTTGCTAACTTAAGTCTTTTGAACAGGATGTTCACTTGTGAAGTGTGCTGCAATAACCAATGCTACTGGTTAGTTCAGACAATTACCACCACTTATTTATGAATGTAAAATGTTAGTCATTCTTTGATACCACCACCTATTTATGAATGTAAAATGTTAGTCACTCTTTTTGGTTACAACCAGCTTATTTGTTTTATGTACATAAGTTTTAAAAATTATAAAATAATAAACAAAATTATAAAACATATGACTTGTAAAAGAAAAGTTAATACAGGGTTATTACAAATGATTGAAGTGATTTCACAGTTCTACAATAACTTTATTATTTGAGATATTTTCACAATGCTTTGCACACACATACAAAAACTCAAAAAGTTTTTTTAGGCATTCACAAATGTTCGATATGTGCCCCTTTAGTGATTCGGCAGACATCAAGCCGATAATCAAGTTCCGCCCACACTCGGTGCAGCATGTCCCCATCAATGAGTTCGAAAGCATTGTTGATGTGAGCTCGCAGTTCTGGCACGTTTCTTGGTAGAGGAGGTTTAAACACTAAATCTTTCACATAACCCCACAGAAAGAAATCGCAAGGGGTTAAGATGGGAGAGCATGGAGGCCATGACATGAATTACTGATCATGATCTCCACCATGACCGATCCATCGGTTTTCCAATCTCCTGTTTAAGAAATGCCAAACATCATGATGGAAGTGCGGTGGAGCACCATCCTGTTGAAAGATGAAGTCGGTGCTGTCGGTCTCCAGTTGTGGCATGAGCCAATTTTCCAGCATGTCCAGATACACGTGTCCTGTAAAATTTTTTTTGCAGAAGGAAAAGGGACCGTAAACTTTAAACACTGAGATTGCACAAAACACATTAACTTTTGGTGAATTGCGAATTTGTTGCACGAATGCATGAGGATTCTCTACTGCCCAGATTCACACATTGTGTCTGTTCACTTCACCATTAAGAAAAAATGTTGCTTCATTGCTGAAAACAAGTTTCGCACTGAACGCATCCTCTTCCATGAGCTGTTTCAACCGCACCGAAAATTCAAAGCGTCTGACTTTGTCATCGGGTTTCAGGGCTTGTAGCAATTGTAAATGGTAAGGCTTCTGCTTTAGCCTTTTCCGTAAGATTTTCCAAACCGTCGGCTGTGGTACGTTTAGCTCCCTGTTTGCTTTATTCGTCGACTTCCGCGGGCTACGCGTGAAACTTGCCCGCACGCATTCAACCGTTTCTTCGCTCACTGCAGGCCGACCCGTTGATTTCCCCTTACAGAGGCATCCAGAAGCTTTAAACTGCGCATACCATCACTGAATGGAGTTAGCAGTTGGTGGATCTTTGTTGAATTTCATCCTGAAGTGTCGTTGCACTGTTATGACTGACTGATGTGAGTGCATTTCAAGCAGGACATACGCTTTCTTGGCTCCTGTCGCCATTTTGTCTCACTGCGCTCTCGAGCACTCTGGCGGCAGAAACCTGAATTGCGGCTTCAGCCGAACAAAACTTTATGAGTTTTTCTACCTATCTGTAGTGTGTGGTGACCATATGTCAATGAATGGAGCTACAGTGAATTTATGAAATCGCTTCAATTATTTGTAATAGCCCTGTACATGTTGTCAACACATCACATATTTAAAGAGGGGACAGTAGATTGGCATGCTGTACACTGATTCTGGCTGTGTTGTAACTCTAGCCAACAGCTTCAGCGTGAACTCAATCTCTGACATGAATAGCCGAGCTGGGACTGTGTGTGTATGTAAGTGGTTTTAATGTTTTAACTATCATTTACTGGCATGTTATCACTGACTCGTATTTAAAGCTTGTACAACTGAACCAGTACATAAATAAGGCATGTATCTTACCCTATTTTACCTGCTCTACTGCATACATCTGACCTAATAGTTCAATCCCCTATGACTTCCTTACCCACATCAACCTCACCTTTTCCACCTACCTTAGTGCCACAGACCTCAACATGCATATTAGAACTCCTGGAAAACTCCTTTGGTGGTGTCAGTTTACAGATTCCCTCCTTGATGACATTCATCCCATCCTACAGCTCACTCATCCTGAAAGCAGTGCGATCTCAGCTGTCATCCTACTATCTCCCAACCTCCTTTGATACCCCATTGCAGAAGTCCTAACTGAGCATCTACCTGTTCTCCTCACCATCTCCTAAACACTACCTATACCCATCCATCAAATCCCAATCTCCATCCAAAGTTTATCCAGAATTAATCCTGTACCAACTGGAAAACCTACCAGGAATCCATAGATACTCAGATGGAAGCCATTCACTAACCTTCCAACAACCTGATGATATCCCCCATGCCATGACCTTCCCCACCACAGCCATATATGCACATCGTCCACTCTCCTCACACAAGCCCCACTCCTTCTCTAAGAGTCCTTTCACTTATACCATTCCTCCCTAAGGACTTGTGACTGGGATACACTCCCATGTCACTGGCAATTACAGACACATGTCAGGTATATTCTCAATGTTAAACACACACTGGGACTGGCTAACCAGACATGCAACAGACTCAATGCTACGCTCCCTATTAACTCTTCCAAGTACTGGAAAGCATTCCACTGACTCATTGGTGGTAATTCTCCTCCTCACTACCTGCTCCCCCACAACAGCCATCCATTTCCTTACAACCTGAGCAAAACTGGTCACTTTGCATTGTATCTCTCTGATATCTTCTCAATCCTTGTTGACACTCACTTGATTACTCCTTGCTTCCTACCATCCATGAATGGACAAATACCACTGTCTCACCCGTAGCTTCCATCTTTCAGTGCTCGGATAACATAACATAAACAGAATTAAACACCCCAATCACAGCACATGACATAGAACAAGTACTTCACAGAAAATGCAACACATACCCTCGTCACAACTGCGTTACCTATTGACACCTCTAGAAAGCCTTGTCTCCTTACTAGTTACCATTGAAACCCATCTCCTAGCCCACCAGGTCAACTTCAGTAAATCTATTATTTTTGTCTCCCTCAACCAAGGGAAAGTCTATGACAGGATATGTTGTAGGGAAGGCTAACCAAAGGCTACGTTTTATTGGCAGGACACTTAGAAAATGTAACAGACCTATGAAGGAGACTGCCTACACTACACTTGTCCATCCTCTTTTAGAATACTGCTGCACGGTGTGGGATCCTTACCAGGTAGGACTGATGGAGTACATCCAAAAAGGTCAAAGAAAGGCAGCACATTTTGTATTATCATGAAATATGGGACAGAGTGTCACAGAAATGATACAGGATTTGGGCTGGAAAAAATTAAAAGAAAGGCATTTTTTGTTGCGACGGAATCTTCTCACGAAATTCCAATCACCAACTTTCTCCTCCAAATGTGAAAATATTTTGTTGACACTGACCTACATAGGGTGGAATGATCACCATGATAAGATAAGGGAAATCGGAGCTTGTACGGAAAGATATAGGTGATTCTTCGTTCTATACGAGATTGGAATAACAGAGAATTTGATGAACCCTCTGCCAGGCACTTAAATGTAATTTGCAGAGTATCCATGTAGATGTAGATGTAGATGTAGACAATGTGTAACTGGACTTCTTCCACGCCCTTGAAGGATTTTTTTTTGGCATGTGATACATTTATATCAATAATATTGGCTGTGTCTATAGGAATCTGAGCAACAAATGTTCTTAGCAGCTTTATTTCAAGATGATATTAACAGAATACAGTGTATGAAGGACTGAATGTGTTTTAGTTATAAAGTTTATTGTGTATTACTTAGATGCTATCCTTGTCTCTTTCTTAAAAATATTTTGAGTTATTGCATGTTGTATGGTTTCCTAATTCAAAGAATATCACATAAATAAAACAATTTGTTTAGATGGTGTTACTTTCTATGGGTGCACATGGAATTACTTCTTACCAGCAAGTGGTGCATTTGAATTACAATACAGGGTGGTCCCGAATTCATGGTACAAACTTTAATGGTAGGTACAGGACATTGTAACAAGGATTTATTGTATAGGAATGTATAGTCGCAGGTGACGCGGTGAGGCGTAAACAGGGGAAAGAGAAATGGAGTGATCGGTTGGTGTCACTGCCGGTAGAGGGCAGTAGATGAACATGATGTATCGCAGTAGGGACAAGCGCCATTCACAATTGTGCTGCCGTAGACGATGGGTGACTTTACGTATGCAGAAAAAGCAGACATGCATTACATGTACGGCCGTGCAAATGGTAACGCCAGAGCTGCGTTACGAATGTATCGCGCGGAGTATCCTAATCGACGAATGCCGGATCATAGACTTTTTCAACGGTTACATCGTCAACTTTGTGAAACAGGTACGTTCGACGTCAACAGACATGACGCTGGTCGATTAAGAGCTGTACGCACTCCAAGACTGGAAGAACGCATCTTGAACATACAGTAGTGGCTGATAGACCCGAGTCAAGCACAAGAACTGTTGCGCGTGACGTACATGTGAGTCATCAGACTGTATGCAGAGTGTTAAATGAAAATCGCTTACACCCCTTCCATTTTCAAAAAGTACAAGCATTGAATCCGGCAGATTATCCTCTTCGCGTGAACTTCTGCCAGTGGTTGTTGCAGCAATGTGCGTTGCAGCCGGATTTCGTAGGTCATGTGCTATTTACAGATGAAGCGACATTTTCACGCGAGGGTGTCTTTAATGCGCACAATTCCCATGCGTGGGCAACAGATAATCCACATGCAACGCGTCCACATGCGTATCAACAACGTTTCGGTATTAATGTGTGGGCTGGTATTGTGAACGACTTTTTGATTGGGCCATACTTACTACCCACGCGACTCTGTGGCGAAAGCTATCTTATTTTTCTGCAAGAAGTGTTACCAGAACTGCTGCAAGATGTTCCGCTCGCCATTCGTAACCGCATGTGGTTTCAGCACGATGGAGCGCCAGCACACTTCAGCACTGCTGTACGGAATTACCTGAATGCCACGTTTGGTGCTAGATGGATTGGGCGTGGTGGACCAGTCCCTTGGCCACCCCGATCTCCTGATTTCTCTTGCCTCGATTACTTTTTATGGGGACATCTTAAGAGCCTTGTTTATGAGACTCCAGTTGACTCAGATGAGTATCTCGTTGCTCGCATATCTGTAGCTGCTGCAGGTGTGCGTGAAATACCAGGCATCTTTGAACGTGTACGCCAATCGCTGCACCGACGCTGTCAAGCATGTATCGCTCATGGTGGACGCAATTTTGAACACTTACTGTAAACATGACACTTGTCAACAACGATTTCAATAAAATCTTTCGTTTTCCTTTCGGCCGTTATTTCCCCTGTTTACGCCTCACCGCGTCACCTGGGACTATACATTCCTATACAATATATCCTTGTTACAATGTCCTGCACCTACCATTAAAGTTTGTACCATGAATTCGGGACCACCCTGTATATAACATGATCAGCCCAATCCTTATTAAACTAAGGATCCCCACTTTTTTCTGTCAGCCTCTTCAATTGTCTGATTATTCACCGAGTATTGTCATTATCAGAGGTTCCCTTGGACATTCTCTAGTCTCAGATTTAATTATTTTGTAGAAAAAGTTATTTTAATATTATCTCTCCACTGGCAAAAGATCTTGGATTAGTCCAAAATTCAGATCTCAGGGAGGGATATGCCACGGGAGAGGAGACAATGAGAAAAAGGTGGAATAACCAACAAAGAGATAAGTTTCTACGACACGGGGCATGGAATGTCAAAAGCTTGGACATAGAAGGAAAGTTAGAAAACCTAAAAGAGGAAATGCAAAGGCTCAATCAAGATAGAGTGAGGGTCAGTAAAGTGAAATGGAAACAAAATAAGGACTTCCAGTCAGAAAATTATAGGGTAATCAATAGTAGGAGAAAATAACATAATGGGAGTACAATTTGTTATGAATAGGAAAATAGGGCAGAGAGTGAGTTAGTGTGAACAGTTAAGTGATAGGGTCATTCTCAGTTTGCTATCATGAGACTCAACAGCAAACCAATGCTGATAACAGTAGTTCAGGTTCACATGCTTATGTCACAAGAAGAAGATGAAGAGAGAGAAAAAATATATGAGGGTAGTGAATGGATGATTTAGTGTGTAAATGGAGATGAAAACCTAATAATCATGGGATTTTGGAATGTGGTTATAGGGGGAGGAAAGAGGAAAGGGTCTTGAGAGAAAATCAGATATTGGATTGTAAGGCATACCCAGGAGCAGGTATACTCTTAATTCACATCACATTTCAGTAATGATTTAGAGCAGACTGAAGTTTAAGAGAATAATCCAGAAGAATCTGTGTGGAAGGAAGTGGGATATTGAAATACTGAGGAGAAATGGGATGCATTTTAAGTTCATTGAGAAGGTGGGTACTTAGTTGAAGGCAGTTCTGTTGAAGAAGAGTGGACATCTGTAAAAAGGGCAGTCACAGATGTTGGACAGCACAGGCAAACAAGACATTCCTGGAAAAGATACATCTGCTGATATCAAACATAGGCCTTAATTTGAGAAAGAAATTTCCAAGAATGTGTGTTTGAAACACAACATTATATGGTCGTGAATCATGGACAGCAGGAAAACCAGAACAGGAGAGAATTGAAGTGTTTGAGATGTGGTGCCACAAAAGAATGTTGAAAATTAGGTGGTCAGACAAGACAAGGAATGAGGATGTTCTCTGCACAATCAACTGAAGAAAGAAACAAATGGAAAACAGAGGCTAGAAGAAGGGACAGGATGAAAGAATATGTGTTAAGACATAAGGGAATAGCCTCCATGTTATTAAAAGTCACTGTAGAGGCAAAAATTTTAGGGGAAGGCAGAGATTTGGAATACATCCAGCAAATAATTGAGGACATATGGTGCAAGTGCCACTCAGAGATGATGATAGTGGTGCAGGAGAGAAATCCATGGCAGTCCACATCAGGTAAAAGCTGCTGCCTGCTCAGTTATACTGTGTAACTGCTGCTTATCTGATACTGCTAGGTTAAGATTTACTTGATTCACTGGTATTTGCAAAGAAAATGGTTACCTACATCTGTAAATGCAGAATCCTGTTTACAATACATCACTAACAGCCATAAGCTTTGCAATGAACACTGTTGCCAATAGAACTTTTCAATTCTTAAATCTGGATATTCAGATATTTTATACCACAAGTGGTTAATAAGGAATGCCTTTTGTGTTGGTAGCAATTTCCATCCTGTTGGTTTATTTTGGATGGAAATTTGTTAAATACTTTTGTAACTCAATTCCAAACCCTACATAAATAGTCAAAGTGTACACAAAAATTATTATGTCTTGCACTGTGATTGTGCAAATCACACTTAAGCTAGAACAGATTTTTATTGGCAGCAACAAAAATCATTAATGAGTAAATATATTGTAAAATGAATGTAAGACTAAGATCTTTACATGGTTTCTGTAAGACATTTGGTTATCTACTTTACTGCTTTGGTAGGCAATTCCATAATGCAGCAGGGAGTGAAAATGTAAAAAATAAGTCAACAGTTTCATCTTCAGATTAACTCAATGAGAGATGCTTCCAAGGGCAAAACTTGCTGAACTGAGTTTCAAGATTTACTCCCCTTTTGAATTGAATTGAATTGAATTGAATTGAATTGAATTGAATTTGATCCTGTAAGATTACACTGTGTACAGCAAATGCCCCTCCTCCCACATTATTCACTTATTGGCTCAATTTTAAATTGTTACTAAACTGAGCCCTGAAGTATAATACACAGTATTTAATTTGAATCACTGTCAGAGAGTTAGGAAAGTGTGACAGCTATGCTGAAGGGCTTCCTTGCAGTAGACTCATTCTTACTCTGTCAGGACTTTAACAATAATACATCTACATCTCTATCTGCATCCATACTCTGCAAACCACTGTGATGTGCATGGAAAAGGATACATCAAATTGTGCTAGTTATTAGGACTTTTTTTCTGTTCCATTCATGTATGCAGTAAGTGAAAAGTTATTGCTTAAATGTGTCTGTGCATGCTTTAAATAGTATAATTTTGTCTACATGATTTCTGTGGGAACAATATGTAGAGGTTTGTAATGCTTCCAGAAACTTTCTAATTTGGTTTTCATGGGATTGGTTTAATTTGATTTGATTTGAACAGGAGATAAAAACAACAACAGACCTAGCCCACTATTGCTGTACCGAAGGAGGGTTTATTGTGTGGTTTCACTCCCCATGATTATAGTAAAGCTAATCAATACATTTAAAGAGAAGTAGGAAACCATTTACTAGTCCTTTATTAGACACAATTCCTTCAGGACTTGATGACCCCAATACTCTACATTTTTTGATCTCCAGTGCATCACACTGGAAGATACAGTGTGGTCCAGTTTCATCACCCACACCACACAGCCAACACATTGAGTGTAAGTGGTTCTTAAATTTCCTGTGGCCTGCCATTAGTCCTGCCATGATTTTAGTCTGTCTCCTGTCCAAGCCTAGGTTTATTACAGAACTTCTCATAAAATTTGGCTTTGGCATCATTAGCCTGTCATGTTTTTGTTTTTGGATTATAGTCCAGTATACTACATGCTGTGTTCTGATTCAGTTTTATAGTTTTTATTTGTGCATTGCCTTGGAGATGGTTAGGACAGGTTCTGGTCCAATAAATGAAGTCGTCGCACCTGTCCTTGCCAGTCTTCAGTTTGTTCATTGCCACTGATTCCTGTGTGACAGGGAGCCCACAGCCTGTTTACCCTGTTGCTTTCCTTTAGTCTCTTGAGGGCATTGTGACATTCTTCACTGATCTTGGAACTTGCTGCAGGGGCTGATGGAGACTTCCCAGCTTCTTGGCTGCTTTAATGAATGTAGAAGCCATGATCCTTGTAGCACCATCTGAAATCCTGTGGCCATTTTCCCTAGAGAGATTGCTCTCTCTAGTCTAGGCTGTACCCTTTATACCCTGGCCCTGGTACCTTCATCCGTTTTTAGCTTTCCCATAACTTTCACATTTATTATGTCTCATACTCAATGCAAGTCATGTCATCAGTCAGTCAAAGGGCAGGTTTCCTGTTGGATTTTATATTGCATCATCATCATCATAAACTAAAGGCTATCCCTTGTCAATTTAGCCACATCCCTCTCTCCATTGTCATCCTCTTCAATTCTTCATACAATTTTATCCCCATTATCTTCTTTGATGTTACTAAAATATGTTGCTCTTGGCCTGCCTCTTGGTTTTCCCCCTAAAACTTTCCCTTCAAATACATTCTTTAGGAACTGGTTGTGTCTCATTATGTACCCTATCATTTTTTATTTTCTTCTTCCTATATAATTTAGCAGTGTTATGTTCTCATTCACTTCTCTGAAGACCTGTTCATTACTTTTTCTATCTACCCATCTTGTTTTCGCCATTCTTCTCCATATAGTGTGTAAGAAGGTAAAATTATCTCACAGCTCAGTATATTCATTTGTTATTCTATTTCTCTCAGAAATGTTTACTGTTCTATTTATCCATGGAATGTTAGAAGTAAAGCCTAGTCATGTGCTCGAAATTCCAATGATAGATGAGCTGAGGTCTGTTCTTTGGGCAGTGAAACAAGTAAGTTACAAGTATTATGTCATAAAATGATAGATCAGATGCAGATATCTACTCTTCCCACCTAATCCTTTCTGAGGTCTTTCTAGAATGAAGGACATTAACCTCTAATCTTCCATCCTTCCTTATAGAACAAATATTAGTAAATATAAACCTCTTTGGTGTATGGTGCAAAAAGTGTCAGATTTGCAGTGATGAATGTTTGTTGTATCTGTATTGATTCACTCAATCATTCAATGTATGGATTAAATGTATATAGTGAATTTTAAGGGTGTTTCTACTAATATTTCAAATTATAATTGGTGATGCTTTAGTTGCTTTCAAATTGTGAACAGTTTATTGCACCAAACTTCATAAGAATATAAATATGCTGTGAACTGTTAGTGATATGACTAGTTGCTGAAATAATTTGATACGAGCATATGCAGTACATTTAAATCTTATTTTACAGTTTTTGCCAGTGTGAACTTTGTATCCAATAATAACAGAGACATTAATCCACAGACTGTGATAGTGAAAGTTTATAAAGCAAATGAATTTTCTGACACTTTCATAATCAGTATCAACAGTTATATGTGAAACAAAAATGTTGAAGAGAGCTGTTTAACCACCTTTGTCATACACAAATTTCCAATGAAATTACATATTAATACGAACTTCCAAAAATGTTGAATATTTCGTTTTACTTGCTGCTATTCTCTTTATAAGAGAGAAAAGACCAAAATACAAATTAATTGTATTCATATTCACTGCATCAGATTTATCAATGACAATACAACAGGGAAAAATCCAGAGAAAGAACTAAATAAAATGCTTAAGCTCTTAAATCAAGAGATAACAAAACAAACTAAGAATAAATACCAAGAAGGCAACAGTGATGGTCACAGACAAGAAAGGGGGTGGCAGTAAGACTGACATAAAAATAGGCAGTGTGGAATTTGAGGTTTTGGAATTTGTAGAAATGCCAAGTACAACAGTGTAAGTATATATTTTGTAATATTAATAAGTAAATGTTCTGCTGAAGTACAGTGCATGTACAAATACTAAATGACTAATGATATGAATTTCACAATGTCAGCAGCATTGTGGATGAAAACTATGGATGTCTTACAGAAATGAGGAAAAGAGCAGCACTGATCAAGAGTGCCTACCAAAATAAGAAGAACCTTTTACTGAACAATCACACTAAAAAAAGATATGTGAAGACCTTCATGTGAAGTGTCTTGGCATACTGAGGTGAAACTGGATGTTAGCAAAGCAGGAGAAAGCTCGCCTTGAAGTACTGGAAATGTGGTTCTAAAGGAGAGTTAAAAGAGTTATCTAGACTGACAGAAAAATGAGTCAAATGAGACAGTTTCATAATAAATAGGAGAGAAGAAAGAACTACTGACATTATATACAACAAAGCATGACTCATTGGACACCTTTTTTTTTACAATAAATACTTTTTTACAAAACATTTCTAAAGGCAAGATAGAATGTAAGGACATGATGGGATGACTGAAAACATTTTATTTAAAAGTATATGATCAGTGAGAGACAAGGCTTAACCTTTCGAAAGACATGGTAGTCTTAAGCTCTGCTTTTACTGTTGAAGTTAAGCTACATTTTACAGAACTGTACTGAATGAGGTGGCACAGTGGTTAGCACATTGGACTTGCTTTTAGGAAGATGATGGTTCAAACCAGAGTCTGGCCATCCTGATTTAGGTTTTCCGTGATTTCCCTGAATCACTTCAGGCAAATGCTGGGATAGTTCCTTTGAAAGATAGGTGTATAGTTTCCATCTACTGATACTGTTTCACTGTAAGCTGAGTTCAGGTACATTTCCGTGTATTTATTTGGGCAAGAAGATTTACATTTGTGTGAATACAGCAATGAAAGTATATGTAAATTTCAGGTAACTTGTCTGGCTAAGTGTTCATAATGTTTGCATTCAATACATTTCATAGTTATTTAGGCAGTTATGAATATCAAGTTATTCATGCAGATTACTTGTGAAAGGCAACTGCATGTAATACCCCACTCAGATCCCAAGACTCGAATGTTAGTCTATGTGGAAATGCTGATTATGTCCAACAGTGATACAAATATAACAGTTCGTATGAAATTTTCTATTAGTTAGTTTCATATTCCATTGATCATTTTGCATGATAAATCATAATTATGTGGAATGAGTCATTTTATGTTAACATCACAAAATAATCCTGAACATTTACAAGGACTTTTTTTATTTTTTAAAATATGCAGATGTGAGTCATTACCTTTCCCTCACCTCTAATACATTACAATAATAGAAAGTTCTTCTACAGAAAAGGAGGAGCTATCAAGGAGAAACTTGAATGGGATTGTCAGGATCAGTAAATAATGCCCTTGAACATCTGAAACTAGCCTTTACAAATAGCTTCAGGTACATGAATATGTCACTCACTTCACCAAAAGAAATAATTTCCATAATAAAATGATGAAATATCAACAAAGTTAATTAAGGCATGTTCTTGTGAATTTAGTACAATTCTAAGTTACTTGTGTAACCAGTCAATTATAACTGGGACATTTCCTGACTGGCTAAAATATGCAGATGTTAAGCCTCTATTCAAGAAAGGGGATAAAGAGATACCATCAAACTACAGACCAATTTCACTTTTGCCAGCATTCTCAAAAATTTTAGAAAAAGTAATGTACAGGCAGCTTCTCAACCATCTGACCACAAATAACATATTATCAAGAACACAGTTTAGATTTCTGAAGGGTTCTGATACTGAGAAGGCTATTTACACCTACAGTGAAAATGTACTTAATTCATTAAATAACAAATTACAAGCAGCAGGTACTTTCTGTGATTTGTCAAAGGCATTTGATTGTGTGAACCACATCATTCTTTTAAATAAATTAGAATTCTATGGTGTCATGGGCAGTGCTGCAAAATGGTTCAAGTCGTACCTCGCTAACAGGAAACAAAGGGTGTCAGTGCAAGGGACTAGTGAATTCAGTCATCAGTCATCATCAGAATGGGAAGAAATTACATGTGGTGTCCCACAAGGATCCATCTTAGGGTCATTGCTTTTTCTTGTTTACATTAATGGTCTCTCATCACTTACACTGCCAGAAGCAGAGTTCGTTTTGTTTGCAGATGATACTAGTATTGCAATAAATAGTATGTCGAGTGTAGTTCTAGAAAGATCTGCTAATGATATTTTCATGGATATTAATAAATGGTTTAAAGCCAACTCATTGACATTAAACTTTGAAAAGACTCACTACATGCAATTCAGAACCTGTAAGAGGTTTCCACCCAGCATATGCGTAAAGTATGAAGAAGAGCAGATAGAAGAGGTTGACAGTCTTAAATTCCTGGGATTACAACTTGATAATAAATTCAGTTGGTAGGAGCACACCACAGAACTGCAGAAATGCCTTAACAAATCTGTATTTGCAATTCGAGTGTTAGCAGGCATAGGTGACATAAAAATGAAAAAGCTTGCATACTTTGCCTACTTTCATTCCATAATGTCATTTGGTTTAAAATTTTGGGGTAACTCTTCAAGTCAAACAAAAGTTTTCAGAGTCCAAAAGCATGTAATACGTATTATTTGTGGAGTAAATTCATGGACGTCCTGTAGAAACCTCTTCAAAGAACTGGGTATACTAACTACTGCCGCTCAGTATATTTACTCCTTAATGAAATTTGTCCTAAATAATACACTCCTGGAAATGGAAAAAAGAACACATTGACACCGGTGTGTCAGACCCACCATACTTGCTCCGGACACTGCGAGAGGGCTGTACAAGCAATGATCACACGCACGGCACAGCGGACACACCACGAACCGCGGTGTTGGCCGTCGAATGGCGCTAGCTGCGCAGCATTTGTGCACCGCCGCCGTCAGTGTCAGCCAGTTTGCCATGGCATACGGAGCTCCATCGCAGTCTTTAACACTGGTAGCATGCCGCGACAGCGTGGACGTGAACCGTATGTGCAGTTGACGGACTTTGAGCGAGGGCGTATAGTGGGCATGCGGGAGGCCGGGTGGACGTACCGCCGAATTGCTCAACACGTGGGGCGTGAGGTCTCCACAGTACATCGATGTTGTCGCCAGTGGTCGGCGGAAGGTGCACGTGCCCGTCGACCTGGGACCGGACCGCAGCGACGCACGGATGCACGCCAAGACCGTAGGATCCTACGCAGTGCCGTAGGGGACCGCACCGCCACTTCCCAGCAAATTAGGGACACTGTTGCTCCTGGGGTATCGGCGAGGACCATTTGCAACCGTCTCCATGAAGCTGGGCTACGGTCCCGCACACCGTTAGGCCGTCTTCCGCTCACACCCCAACATCGTGCAGCCCGCCTCCAGTGGTGTCGCGACAGGCGTGAATGGCGGGACGAATGGAGACGTGTCGTCTTCAGCGATGAGAGTCGCTTCTGCCTTGGTGCCAATGATGGTCGTATGCGTGTTTGGCGCCGTGCAGGTGAGCGCCACAATCAGGACTGCATACGACCGAGGCACACAGGGCCAACACCCGGCATCATGGTGTGGGGAGCGATCTCCTACACTGGCTGTACACCACTGGTGATCGTCGAGGGGACACTGAATAGTGCACGGTACATCCAAACCGTCATCGAACCCATCGTTCTACCATTCCTAGACCGGCAAGGGAACTTCCTGTTCCAACAGGACAATGCACGTCTGCATGTATCCCGTGCCACCCAACGTGCTCTAGAAGGTGTAAGTCAACTACCCTGGCCAGCAAGATCTCCGGATCTGCCCCTCATTGAGCATGTTTGGGACTGGATGAAGCGTCGTCTCACGCGGTCTGCACGTCCAGCACGAACGCTGGTCCAACTGAGGCGCCAGGTGGAAATGGCATGGCAAGCCGTTCCACAGGACTACATCCAGCATCTCTACGATCGTCTCCATGGGAGAATAGCAGCCTGCATTGCTACGAAAGGTGGATATACACTGTACTAGTGCCGACATTGTGCATGCTCTGTTGCCTGTGTCTATGCGCCTGTGGTTCTGTCAGTGTGATCATGTGATGTATCTGACCCCAGGAATGTGTCAATACAGTTTCCCCTTCCTGGGACAATGAATTCACGGTGTTCTTATTTCAATTTCCAGGAGTGTATATCTCTTTTTCCAACAAACAGCTCAGTTCATACATACAATACCAGGAACAAAAATGATCTACACAAGGACTTAAAAGCACTTACTTTAGTTCAAAAGGGGGTCCACTACTCAGGTACACTCATCTTCAATAATTTGCCAGTAAACATAAGAAATTTAGTTACAAATAAAGATCAGTTTAAAAGGAGCCTGAAAGACTTACTAGTGGCCAACTCCTTCTACTCCATTGACAAATTTTTTAATAGAAACAAATGATGTATTGTATATGGTCATACTATTAGTATTGTTGTTTCAGCTTTAAAAAATGATGTATTGTATATACTCATACTACTAGTATTGTTATTTCAGCTTTTTTTTTTTTTTTTTTTTTTTTAAATTGACATGTTCCACATTCACAAGGATCTCATCAGCATGGATCTATGGAACGAAAAATAATCTAATCTAGTTTATTTTCAAATTTCAGTTCGCTGTCTGTCAGCCTTTTATACAACTGGATAAATGATCAAACATTTTTGTTGCAGCATTGTGCACCCCTTTTCGTGCTAAAGACAACCTTAATGTGGAGTGTCGAGTGTCACTTTTTCTTATTATTCTGTTTGGACTATGGTGAATTATTTACAACAAACTTCATGAGAGAATAAATATACTGGGAAGCAACAGTCAGAATGCATAACTCCTTAAACAGAGGTCTATAAGATGATCATGGGTGAGCACCAACTATTACTCTTACAGCACATTTTTGAACAATGAAGACTTTCTACCTTAGAGATGAGTCACTCAGAACATTATTTCATATGACATTATTGAATGAAAATACACAAAATATGTCAACTTATTGATTTGTGTTTCTCCAAGATTTGCAGTGATTCTAAGTGCAAATGGAGATGAACTAATTTGTTTTAGGAATTCCAGACTGTGCTTTTTCCCCATTTAAATTCTCATCAATATGGACATCTAAGAATTTTGAAGTTTTCACCATATTTATTATTTCCTGACTATGTGTTACACTTATCATTGGTATCATATTCCTAGATGTGCCAAACTGAATATGTTGCATCTTTTTAAAATTGAGGGTGAGACCATTCACAGAAAACAATACAATCTTACTTTTAAGGAGATTGTTTTTGATTTCTTTTGTTATGAATCCCATGACCCTTTAAGGATAAACTTGTTGCATAATCATCCTAAAATGCCAAGTTCTTCAAATTGACCTTTACTTAATATGCTATTATTGATGTTATGTACATCACTTTTGCAGATCAAACACATTACCATAATGAATTTTATTGTGGTACTTCAGGAGATAGTGCTTAAAGCATATGATGACCAGCAATAAGCTGAAAATTGCTAGAAAATTGTCACATTATGTAATAGTACTGGATGGATGATCCATGAAAATACTGTGCAGCTGTCTCATTAACACCCAATAATCAAATTGAAATCTCTGAAAACAATTAAGTGAGAAATTTTAACGTAGTATTCACAACATCTCTATGTATGTACAACATCTCTATGTATGCAGTTTATGCAATTTTTAAATAGGAAACAATAAGTGAATTGTTAAATAGGTTGAGGATAAGGATGTGGCTGTGCAGACAATTGCTGAAAGTGTTCAGCAGCAGGCAGACACTCTACATGACATGTATTGTTATAGAAAAAATGGGGACCCTGGAAGAAAAGAAAAACATACAGACTTGTGCAATGTAAGGAATTATGATATCTCCAGAGAAAAAAAAAACATCTTTCTGTCTTGTAGTGGATTTCATTCACTTTGCATATTGTATAGTGTCCATTTTGTTTATTACTCTTTCACATCCACATCTCACTTCATATTTATTCTTAAGGAAAATTAAACTAACCTGCCTTCTTGACCGATTTAATAGTTTGTCTACATATTCCATGCTTTCTTTATGTCACAGGGATTGTCACCACAAATAATTTTATTTTTGAATCCAATATGCATAGTACACACTTTTTACTGTTTTCTCACTAGTTCGTGCTTGTGCATATTCAAGGCATAGCAGTCTGTATATATTTCAGAATTTACTTTATCAATGTGTTTATTGCATTTTATTTTATGTTGTCACTACAAACCCAGGAATTTTGGATTCAATGATAGTTTTTATTTGTTGCTTATTAACTGTTGCAGATGACTGTGAGGATTTGTGTTTTGTGTGGTGTAAAAGTACATGGGAACATTCTTTTTAGTGTTGTTGGTCAGTCTAACAACAGCAACAATAACAATAATAACAATGATAATAATAATAATAATAACCAATACTTTAATCATCATCAAATGATTTATTGCATATGTATGGAGAGAGGATACACTTTTTGACACATAACACAATAATACAGTCTTCTGAAAACATCATTGATTAACAAAATGATTAGATTACAAATAAAATTGTTTGCTTAACACTATTTGCATATTTTTTCAAAGCACTTCTTATTCTGAATGTAATTATGATATTCTTCTAATGGGTAAAAAGGATATTGTAACAGGAATTTTTTATCTGAAACTTAAGCTTCATTGTGAGAATGACCATAACTGTACTGGACAGTGCATCGGATAATTTTAAACCCGCATATTGTGGACACTTTTCAAAGAGTGCTTTTCTGTGGCTTTTGGTATACTGATACTGATGAAATCAGAACAAATATTGGGCTGTAGTCTTTTAACAAGTAATGTGGGTTTTAGAATGTACATGTTTACTACAGTTGGCACACTAGTTTTTGCTCCAGAGATGATTATTATAGCACTTTTTGAAGTAGCAGTAGCTTGTACATGTTTGCTTTGGTTGTTGCTCCCCAAATTTCTATTCCATAATTCAGGTGAGAGGAAAATAAAGCATGTTATGCTGTCCTTAGGAAACAGTGTATTTGCAGAATTTGCTAATCATATTAACTGCAAATATATTCTTAGACAACTTACATGCAAAAGTGTCAACATGTTTGTCCCATTTTAGATAGCTTTGGATTGTTAAACCAAGGAATTTTACACTAAACTCTTATTTTACCAATTCATTGCCTATGTATAGTTTAATTTCATCATTAAAACTACTATTGTTGAACTCCATGAGACATGTTTTACTGATGCTTACATTTGAGTGGCTTTTATTAAAGTACTGAACAATTTCATTTGTGACATTATTACAGTCACAGTTCATTAAATGTTTCTTTTTCACATATGATGGATGTATCATATGTATACAGAACTACTTTGGAACCTTGAGTGCAATATTATATGTCATTTACATAAATCAAAAGTAGAAGAGGATGCAATACCAAGCCCTTGGACACTCCATGTTTTATATTAGTAATTTTGAATTTGTGAACACCACTTTCAGTTTTGAGCACTACAAACTGTTTTTGGTTACTCATGTAAGACTTTATTAGGTCATGAGGAGTGCCTCTTTTACCAATGTTTCATAGCTTATCTAATAGGATAGTAGTATTTACACAGTCAGAAGCTTTCTCAAGATAGATAGCTGCAACATGTTGCTTGTCATCAACGCCACTTATTACCTCTTCAGTTAACTGTGCAGCTGCTGTGCTAGTTGATTTACGTTTTAAGAATCCATTTTGATTTTGAAACATTAGCTTGTGTTTGTTGAGAAAGTTTCTAATTCTGTTATATATTTATTTTAAACTATTTTGGAAAGGACGGGAAGTATTGAGATTGGTCTGTAGCTTTCAATTTTCTAGGCTATTTTTAGTCTGTTTGGGAAGGTGCCTGATTCTGTTGTATTATTTACTGCTACACACAATTGCTGCGTTGTTAGGTAGCCAAGTTCACAGCTTTCTGTACTTCTGCACTGCTGCTGTGTTGTCCTCTTTAATAAGCACAGTTGTGCCACCTGAAAATGTAATGGATCTATGTGCATCTGCATTCAGGCCGACGCCATTGATATACAGAAGGAATAGCAGAAGTCCTAGCACTGAGGCATAAGGCACACTTTGCTTGATTGCTTTACCTCCAGATAGAATTTTAGTCACTTAATTGAGTTGTTTTGTATAGGTATGTCATATCACGTAGGAATGATGCTGTCCTTTTGTTTGACATTCCTCTGACAACATACTGTTAAGGTTTTGGCAGCAATAATTTATGATCCAATGTGTGGAAATCTTTTGATAGATCTAGAAATATGCCTGTAGTGGGCTGTGTTGTCTAAAAGATCCAATAGACCTATTGTGTTAACGTAGTCATATACAGCCATTTGTGTAGATTTGTTGTGTCTGAACTCCTGTTGAGATAAACTCTGTACAATTTTTTATCAATGAACCCCACCAGTTTTTTTAGCATTATTTTTTGAAATATTTCAGAGAAGCAGTATGAAATTGTAATAGGCAAATAGTTCATGTCTTTGTTTTGCATGTTTAAATGGGAATTGCTTTTGAGTTTTTCAGTGACTCTGGGAAAGTATCTGCATAGAAATGACAGTCACAGAGGTGAATTTTTGCTTCAGCAATAGAATACACACATTTTTTGTTGACAGATAGTGGAATACCACCGGCAAAAATTCAATAAGAATTTTTTAATCCTCTGAGGGGTTTTACACCATCATTAGTGACTTGACTATGAATTTTTTCTGATTTTCTTGATTGATATTTTGTGATTATGTTGTTTTTTTTTCAATTCTTCATCTATGCTTGTAACCAATTTTGTGAAAGTGGTCACTGCTTCTTGAGGGATAGTTATTATTTCAAAGAACATTGTGTATAATTTCTGTGTTTGTTTCCTTCTCTTTCCTTTCCATAATTCTATGTTGCTTTTACTTTGTCGTTGGATTTGATAATATACTCACCACTGTGCATCCTTGTTGAGTGTCTTATCAACCTTCTTAGGATAGTGCACCTTTTATATTATCTTAATATTTGTTCACACAATTTATGGAATATTTTCTTATTTTGATATCAGGGTTTTTTACCACTGGTGTTATACAATTCTTATATCCCTTACTGTTGTTTAACATTAGTGGTTGTTATGAAAACACCTCTTCAAAGTGGTGGACCACTGTGTCAATTAATACGTTAAATTTTTTGTTGACATCATTGATTGCATACATCTCTGTCCACTTTTCTTTACATGGGAGGTCACTGAGTTTATTAAGTGAGTACCTTAATAAGGTTTTAAGGGGGACTGGACTTGTGGTATCCTTGTTTACCTGAGCATTTAATATGAGAGATTGGTGGGCTCTGAATCTTGAATTGTGCTTGTAGTGTTGAGGTAAGTCTAAGGCTATCTTGGGCTTAGGTGTTGTTCTGGTGGGCTCATTTACTAGTCCAGGCAAATTTTAAGATTTCGAAAGCTTGAACAGTGTCTCTCTATTTATATTTTAGGTGAGGCAGTCGATGTTAAAGTCAACACATAGAACTACATCATGTTTCTATTGGCGTACTTTGCTTAAAAACAAGTGTGGTTTGTGTAGAAAATTGTTAATATTACCTGCAGAGGGACAATGATTTGGATAAACTGTAACTGCAATAAGATTAGATTTATAAGTTTCATGGCTACACTTTCAGAAATTTTATCTGCTCCTGTCTCTTTCATTGCAGGTAATGGGTTAGGTTAAACACTATGTTTTTTGAAGAAACCTACCCATCATGTTTAGCATTTCTTCTCCAATAGTGTTTGCACAATTTGAAATTTGACTTTAAATTAACTTCATTACATCAGCACAGAACCAGTGCTCTGCAAGACACACAACTGAGATTGCACTGAGCTTATTGGTTAGCAGAATGTTTAAGTCTTCAGTTTTGTTGTGTAAAGATTGGACATTGTGAAAACATTTTCAAAACTGTAATGTGTTTACAAGAGAGGCTTGAGGTAATAATTACTGTGGCACTGACTTTTAGCTTAAATTCTGCTGTATCCCACAAACGTTGGCTTTTCAGCTGTTTTGCTGGTTCAGATGGTCATCCTTGGCTGCAGGCTCATCTTCCAGGTTTTCTTTTATTAGATGCACTTGCATACTGTACTGTTGGGGTGACACAGTCTTGCTCTGATGAGCTGACACAATATTGTTTTGGTGAGATGCCACATAATTTTTTCCTCCTTTCTTTGTTGTACATAGAGGACCGGCGGGATGCTGATACTGCGTCCAGGTGTGCAGTTTCTGAATTCGCAGTTACACTGCTTAGAAGAGCTGCATTTGTGTTCAGGACCTATCTAATTTGGAAGGTCAGAGGATTTTCATCTGCTCTGAGAGGTTCTTTCTTTAGAGAAATGTGTGCTCAGCTGCTCAGAGTTTGACTACTGAAAAGAGGGAACAGGTTCCTTAGATTTCCATAAAAGTCTTCTGGGTGTGTGAAAGTATCATTATGTAATAAAACTGCTGATGTCTCAGGTGGTAATCCAAGCAATATTAATGGGTCAACTGAAGTTTGCAGTATTACCCATCTGCAATGACCCATAATTGTGTTGTGTTGAGTGACATAATGGTGGTATGGAATATCTGAAATGGATGTTTTTGCAGAGGGTATATTGAAATATGCGGCAGCATTCTCTAGTGTGTTTTTTGTTATGGTTCTAAATTGTTCGTTGGGTGCTGTTAGTGTTCCACTGGACTTCTTGAGTGTTGTTTGTGAGAATAATATTTGAAGAGTTTTTGGCAATTTATTAGTGAGTTATTTTGATGTTGGCAGTTATGAGCAATAGAGTCATCTTCATGTTTGGAATTATTAGTATGGTGTGTTGTTTACGGTTGAAAATTTAATTTCATGTTTCATCTTTCATTAGTTATGGATATGACAATGAAGTTCACAATCAGGCAGTGCATACTGTGATGGAGACTGATGTGTTGACTGTGATTAAATACCTACAGTCATTCTGTTTAAGTGGCGAGTATGTGAAATTTAATCTCTGTGGAGAAAGTATGAGGTTGATCAAGGTTGCTGCAACTTGGACCAGCAATCAATATTTGGAACAAGAGAGATTTTGTTAATGATAAACTATTTTTATATCAGTGGATTACTTGGATTATTTGTCAGGTGACTATAACAGGAAAGTGTTAGGTTGGTGCATAAGTTTATAGAATTTTCCCATTAAGTTTTAATAAAAACATCAGATACTGAGACTTTAGGCATCAATAATACCTTCTCATTTACTATTTACAACAGTCTGTCATATTGGGGTAACTTTTCGATTCTAAAACTGTAGAAATCATGTGGTTTTTGAAGCAAAGAACTTTTGAGACTTTTTGGAGAGTATTTTTGTCTGGAAAGAAAGTTCCTTGAAGGTTGTTAAACAGAGAGCAGAAATGGTGAAAATGTGAGGGTGCAAGATCAATAGGTTGGGTGTGGAATGACTTACCAAATCAACTCCTATTTAACATTGTTTGTCAATATAGCAAAATGTGGCTGGGCTTTATCATGCGGTAGCATCACATCACGAGCTCTTCCTGGTCATTGTTCTTGGACTGCATCTGCAAAATGTTTCAGTTGTTTATGATAAATGTCAGCAGTGATGGTTACACCTCAGGGAAGCAGTTCATTGTACACCACACCATTGCTGTTCCATCAGATACATAAAATTATATTTTGTGGGTATGCACAAGTCTTTGCACAGGTAGTTGCTGCTCTTTTTGGGCTCAACAATTCCTTTCTTTTCCTGTGTATACATAAAGACACCATTTCTTATCACCAGTAATGATAGAGGACAGGAATGGTCAGCGTTGTTCATGAGCCAATTGATGATGAGAAAACAGAGACGACATATGGCCATCTGCCAATTTTTGTGATTTGGCTTAGAGCATGTGGTACACATACACCCAATTTTTGAACCTTCCCCATTACTGCAAATGTTGCACGACACTGCAGTGATCACAGTTCAACACACATGCTACTTCTTGAGTACACTGATGTGAGTCATTGTGGTTTAATGCATTTAAACAGTCTTTATCACATCCTGAAGGTAAAATTTTTATGTATTGGTTTTGTGCCTTCAGGCCCTGTAAAACAACAAACTGAGATTTTACAAATTTTAAGAGTGTCTCTCTATTTCTATTTTAGGTGAGAAAGTCAATGTTAAAGTCAACACACAGAATTACATCATGCTTCCATTGGCATTCATTGCTTAAAATCCAGTTTCTGAACAAAATCATTAACATTGCAGTGCAGCGTGCAAGTGAATCTAATAAAAAATACCTGGAAAATGAGCCTGGAGCCAAGGATGACCAACAGAACCAACACAACAGCTGCAAAACCAACATACATGGAATACAGCAGAATTCGTACAATAAGCAAGTGTAAAGATGAAATCCACCAAATATGGGATGATAACTTTTGAAACTGTGAAATTGAAATTGCTTTTGTTACTCAATCTGGGAAGAGGACACATGGTATCCTCAGCCAACCAGAATACAAAATAAGAACACATTAGGGTGATCCGTGAAAAGCTGTAACCAATACTTTTGAGAGCTGCAAAATGCCCTAAAAGATAATGAAATATATCAACAGCTGTGCCATACATGGCATGTAAGGAAATTTGCATTTTATCAGTTAGTAACATTAGGTTAAAATGGCTACCCATCAGCTGATTTGTGTTTCCTGAATCAGTATATCTTTAAGTGGTATAACTGCTTATCTTGGGTGTGATACACTGAAGTGGTTCTAGTTTCTGAAAATATTAAGTATTAATATATTCCGCATACATGTTTTATTAACATATTTATAGCTTATGAGCATATAAGTCTGAGTTCAATCATGCAGAATCACTTGTCCTGCATCTGACAAAAATAAGGTTATGATTGAAATTGAATCGAAGTAAAAAGTTTCAAATGAGGATTGCCCTCTTTCCTTAGATAGGAGTGGAATTACATATGACAGCAGTAGTTCAGTTACATGTTCACTGTAGTCATATATATATCTTAATTTTACTTTTGTTCCACACATGACATCATATCCACATGAACATTTGTAAAGGATGCTAATTTTACTTAAATAAGCTGTAAGAGTATGAATTTACTCCTTTCTATCCATATTTAGCTTCAGCCACAGGCAAATAATTTAAATTTAAGATGTTCATAGGTCTGATTTGGTTTATGTTTTGACATGACCAAAACAGACTTCCACAATTTCAGTCAGGATGAGAAAAATAAGAAGTCCCTGTATAGAAGAAAATCCATGGTTTCAGAAAGAAGAAAATAAAAGTATAAATGAAATTAAAAAATATAAAAAAGAACGTATTACATAACTGGAACTCCAGGAGCTTGAAAAGAAGGAGTGTGACAAAAAGTGCCTTCAAGGGGTGAAAAAGAAGAATGCTATTCTTCTGGCCATCCCAATGCCAACTGTATCACCATACCAATGTCCTCAGATATTTGGCAAGACTTTATCAAAATCTGTCTGGGCTCTTCCTACATGCCCTTGGAAAAGTTAGCTGTAGTTGAAGGACTGGTAAAGAAATCTGGACTGGCCCTTGCAAATGAAATGTCTGCTAATCACAATAAAGATTATTCCCAAGTTGCAGAGTTCTTCTTTCACTCTGATATTGTACACACATGTCCAGGGATGAAGGATAGTATATGTGTTTGGGTGAATGGAAAGAAACAAATCTTGTAAAAGTATTATCTGACAATGTTTCTACAAGAGGCCTTCCAGATCTTTGAGAAAGAATGTAGTCCAGATATAACTAAGGCTTTTCGAAGTTTTGCTCCTTGAGACCACAGAATGTTCTAGTTTTGGAGTCTACTCATCCTGACCAATTCAAGTGTCAAGTTCATGAGAATTTCATTCTGAAGTTTAAGAGTCTGCAATACCACTATAGTGATGACTTTTGGAAATTCTATTTTTGTGATTCTACTTTAAATTCGAATTAATGACAAAACAAATGTTCCACATGTAGTTCTGGGAGTAAACCTGTGGCTTCTAGTGGACCTGAAGAAGCAATAGCTTGGAAAGAATGGAGAAAATATAACATTGGGAGGTTTCATCTCCTCTGTAAGGAAGGGTGTTCAAGAGAATTGTTTGAATTGCTCATAGAACAATTCCCTAAAATGCTGCATCACATGAACATTAAACACATAAAGCATAAACACTCTGAAAGGGATAAAAGAATACAAAGTTGGAAGGTAGTCTTTAGGCAGGTTTTGCTATGTCATACTCCTGCAAGTATAAAAATGAGATTCAGAGTGCACTGTGATCTAGAAGAAGTTTTCTTTTATTTCCTACAGCTGCAATCTACAAGGGAAAATGTAAAACTTATCTGATATGCTCAGATACTACATAGAACGACAAAAAACAATATTTGTCTTTATGAATATGCTGTATGATGCAGTTTGCCAAAATGAACTTGAATCTGATTCTGAATAGGTGGTAATTTGGAGTGATGGACCATCCTTAGGATTTAAAACTTGATTCATGGTTACTATTCTTGATTTTTTGTTTGCAAAGCATTCCAAGAAATTTGCTTGGAAATATTTTGCCTCTTCACATGGAAAAAGTTTTGAGGATGCAGTTAACAGCAATGCAAAGTGTCCCACAAAGTGTCTAGTGTCCAGAAGAGCATGGCCCAAGGAGAGGAAGCAACAATTGCCCAGTCTGACAAGGACTTCTACAAAGAGGCATCTGAAGTTTGCAAAAATACTACTGTATTCTGTGTGGATCAGGAGCCAGCTAAATAGAATATTTAACAAGAGAAACCATGGAAAAATTTTCCTGAAATTCTGGGAATGTCACATCGTCATTTGAGTGAAATAAATGAAGAAGGAATAATCTGTAAACAGAGTAACTTAGATTATGATGTAATTTACTCTTGCAAGCACAGTCAACATGACAGCTGGTCAGTTGGAGACTGGGTAATTATGTCATACAATGGACAAAAACACCTGGAGAGATTTGTAAAATTGACTCTGAAGTGGTCAAGATATCAGTTATGCACAAAACTGGCACAGGTACTTTCAGGTGGCTAGTTCCCTGTGACTGCATTTATTATAATGTCAATGAAATTGTAAAAAAGAATACAATGCCAGAAATTGTAAACAACTGTGGACACTTCCACTTCATGGAATATATTTAATTGCCACTGTTTATATTATCTGCTTTCACTTCATATTAAACTGAACCTAATAACCTTAACAAATGTTCATTTTAAATATTGCAATTTGTTTATGCTGGGATTTTTATAAAATAAATCTGTCAGACAGATGACATAGTTTTTGAAACTGTACTCTGCAACTTCTTTTGTCATTAGATCACACTTTTTCCATAAGCTATAATGTGTAGTCTTGGAATGTCGTTGACTGATCCCTTCACACAGTTGTGTCTTACCAGATATGCGTACAGAGTCCTGCACGTGATACCTCTATTCCACACATCACAGAAATAATTTTTTTTATAGGACTCAGAAATTTTAGTGGTATTTTGTTTATATTATTTGAGCCACACTACATTCTCATTCTCAAGAAAAAATTGTCTTACTACAGTGACACTTTTAATTAGCAGAGTTTTTTCATTAACTCTTGACGTGTGCATTTTACATTTTAAGCAATGTCCTGCATGTGACATCTGTATAGAGCAGTTCTTCAAGAATATGTAACATTACAAGATGGTAATTTATAGCAGGAAAAATAAAGAAAGTTCCATACTTTGGATATGCCATGCTGTTTTCATATTTTTGACAGTCAGTAACACATGATAGTGTTTTAGGGACAAAAAAATACTGTACGACTGTCTCACGCATGACTGTGGAATTCCCCATTACACTTCTTGTATTCAGCCAATCATATCATCAGATTTTTCAATGCACGAACACACAAATGACGAAAAAATATTTAGCATGAAACACGAATAAAGTAGATATTCCAAAATAATATACAAAATGAACAGTACTAATCTAAACAATGTTGTAACATACCAGTAATGTTGAGGAAACTGAAGGTGCTGGTTTCCCTGAAAGGCACAGAATATTGGTCCTTAGTCAGGCTTACAACATTCTTTGAAAGAACTGTTGCATCACAGTTTCACCGGGTGGTAAAGTTTACCTGCTTCAGCAAAAGAGTGATTTAACATTTATTTCTGGCAATATGCATGATAGAGCATATACTCAACTAGTTAACCTATGAAATGTTTGGTCTTTCTGGCACATGCTCCCCACATTCAGTGAGAATGGAACAATCTTTTGGATATACAAAGTTCGGACTATGGTTCACTCTGTATGGTACAGAAAACCTTCAGTACACTGAGTGTTGTATAACTGAAGCAGTCACTAACAAGCATTATCCCAAGGAGGATCTTTTCTTTTGTTATTCTGAACAACATTTTCTTAGTCCAAAATTCAATGGTCTCAAGGAAGTTTTTTTTTTTTTTTTTTTTTTTACCCTCACTGAATTCCACTGAAGACCCAGTTTCCTACAGTTTCATAGCCTTTGTTGTATTTCCTTTCCACAAATTTCACTTCATCAATTCACAACAAAACTGTTGCATTCCAACCTAAGCTAGACTTCTGGCTGTACTACAGATCAGTCTGTCACCACAACCCATTTTTTTCTGCTAATTCAAGTCATACTCTTATGTACCAGTCTAACCCCATCATAGGTCATCATGATATATTTGGGAAATACAGCCAGAAACAGCTTAACTATACTCTTGGACATTGTGACATATCCATAGAACAACAGCTAAGTTTTGTAATAATAAAGAGTATAAAAGTCACTTCTTCACTCCTAGCAATTTAATCATAGATTACTAAACTCTTCTGTGATGTACAGCTGCAGCTGGTACCAATTTGTGGTTGCTACCATCATTGTGAACTGTGCAGTTACAGGTACAGAGTGGAAAACAGGACATTTTGCTCTTACTTTGTATGTGACATACCACTGGATACCTAATATTGTAATTGACTAGAGCATGAATTATAAATTATGACTTCCTTTGAATAAACTATGGAGTAATAACACTTACAATGGTTTAGTAACAATGTCACAGTGCCCCCTCCCTCTGCACATTTAATGATCTATGATTAAGGTCTGTTGTTACGTCTGTACCATCCCACACCCTCAGAAAATGCGATGTGGAAACCACAACATATTCAGAATAAAAGAGCCATATATTTCTCGCAGAGAAGAGTAGAAATTTAATTGCTTCATTCGCATCAATTTAAGATGTAGCCTTACATCCCAGCCTAACCACATCTCTAAAGAATATAAAACAGAACCAAAATTACATATGACAGCATAGCACTACTTATTTCTATACTGCATGTATATAAACTTGTGTGTGCATGCAATGAAATGGTCATGTTGCCTTTGGCTGAGTAGATCACATCTGCCATGCTCGCTGTAATTGGCTAACTAGATCATGTGTTGTGCCCAGATTGCATAACAAAAGCACAGCATTCAGCATGCTATCGATTTCACAGTTTGGAAACCTTTTTTCCTTTCTTTTTTAGTCTTATGACTGATCTGATGTGGCTCACCACAAATTCCTCTCTTGTGCCAAACTCTTCAGCTCAGAGTAGCACTTGCAACCTACGTCCTCAATTATTTGGTGGATGTATTCTGATATTTATCTTCCTTACTGTTTCTGTCCTCTACAGCTCCTGCTAGTACCATGCAAGTCATCCCTGCAGTCTTAACAGCATCCTGCCCCTTCTCCTTGTCAGTGTTTTCCACATATTCCTTTCCCCTTCGATTCTGCCCAGAATTTCCTCATTCTGTACCTTGTCAGTCCACCTAATTTTCAATCTGTAGCAGCACGTCTCAAATGCTTTGATTGTCTTCTGTTCTGGTTTTCCCACACTGCATATTTCTGCATCGTACAATGCTGTGCACGAAACATATATTCTCAGAAATTTCTTCCTCAAATTAAGGCCTATGTTTTATGTTTGATACTAGTAGACTTCTCTTGGCCAGAAATGCCCTTTTGCCAATGCTAGTCTGCTTTTTATGTCCTCCTTGCCCCATCTGTCACTGTTTATTTTGCTGCCTATGTAATAGAATTCCTTAACTTCATCTATTTCCTGACCATCAATCCTGATGTTAAGTTTCTCACCATTCTCATTTCTGTTACTTCTCATTACTTTCGTCTTTCTTCAATTTCCTCTCAGCCCACATTCTGCACCCATTAGACAGTTCATTCTATTCAGCAGATCATGTAGTTCTTCTTCCCTTTCACTCAGGATAGTAATGTCATCAGCGAATTGAATCATTGATATCCTTTTATATTGAATTTTAATTCCACTCCTGAACCTTTCTTTTTATTTTCATCATTGCTTCTTCGATGTACAGACTGAACAGTAGGGGCGAAAGACTACACCTCTGTCTTACACCCTTTCTAATCCGAACACTTAGATCATGGTCATCCGCTGTTGTTATTCTCTCTTGGACCTTGTACGTATTGCAAATTACTCATCTCTCCCTACAGTTTGCCCCTATTTTTCTCGGCATTTCGAATATCTTGCACCATTTTACAGTGTTGAACGCTTTTTTCAGGTTGACAGGTACTATTAACGTGTCTTGAGTTTTCTTTACTTTTGCTTGCATTATTAAATGCAACGTCAGAATTGCCTCTCTGGTGCCTTTGCGTTTCCTGAAGCCAAACTGATCGACATCTAACACCTCCTCAGTTTTTTTTCCATTCTTCTGTATATTATTCTTCTCAGCAACTTGGATGCATGAGATGTTAAGCTGATTGTGCGATGAAACTTCCTGGCAGATTAAAACTGTGTGTCGGACCGAGACTCGAACTCGGGACCTTTGCCTTTCATGGGCAAGTGCTTCGGTAGATCAGATGATAGAGCACTTGCTCGTGAAAGGCAAAGGTCCCGAGTTCGAGTCTCGGTCTAGCACACAGTTTTAATCTGCCAGGAAGTTTCATATCAGTTCACACTCGCTGCAGAGTGAAAATCTCATTCTGGAAACATCACCAAGGCTGTGGTTAAGCCATATCTCTCCAATATCCTTTATTCCCGGATTGCTAGTTCTGCAAGGTTCTCAGGAGGGCTTCTGTTGATTTTGGAACGTAGGAGACGAGGTACCGGCGGAAGTAAATCTGTAGGGACGGGGCCTGAGTCGTGCTTGGGTAGCTGGGATGGTTGAGCACTTGCCCGCGAATGGCAAAGGTCCCGACTTCGATTCTCGGTCCGGCACAAAGTTTTAATCTGCCAGGAAGTTAAGTATCATCGTACACTCCACAGCAGAGTGAAAATCTCATTCTGATTGTGCGATAATTCTCGCACTTGTCAGCTCTTGCAGTCGTCGGAACTGTGTGGATGATATTTTTCCGAAAATCAGATGGTATGTCGCCAGACTCATACATTCTACACACCAATGCGAATAGTGGGCTTTTCTTTTTTTGCCACTATCCGCAATGATTTTATAAATTCTGATGGAAAGTTAGCAATCCCTATTGCCTTATTTGATTTTAAGTCTTACTAAGCTCTTTTAGTTTCCGATTCTAACACTGGATCCCCTATCTCTTCTATACAGGCCCCCGTTTCTCCTTCTACCACATCAGACAAGTCTTCCCCTACATAGAGACCGTCAGTATACTTTTTCCACCTATCCACTCTCTCTTCTGCATTTAACGGTGGAATTCCCGTTGCGCTCTTGATATTAGCTGTCTTGCTTTCAACTACAAGGAAGGTTGTTTTGACTTTCCTATGTGCCAAGTCAGTTCTTCTGACAATCAATTCTTTTTCGATTTCTGCAGCCATTTCGCCTTAACTTCCCTGCTCTTCCTATTTATCCCATTACTAAGCGACTTGTATTTCTGTATTCCTGAATTTCCCTCCACATTTTTGTACTTCCTTCTTTTATCGATCAGCTGAAGTATTTCTTCTGCTACCCATGGTTTCTTCGCTGTTACCTTCGTTGTACCTATGTTTTTCTTTCCAACTTCTGTGATTTTCCTTTTTAGGCATGTCAATTCTTCTTCAACTGTACTGCCTACTGAGCTATTCCTTACTGCTGTATCTATAGCGTTAGAGAACTTCAAGCACATCTCGTTATTCCTTAGCACTTCCGTATCCCACTTCTTTGACTATTAATTCTTCCTGACTAATCTGCGACATCGTAAGCTGAAGATGAAGAGGTAGAGAAAGTGTACAAGGATATTGAAAGGGTAATACAGTATGTAAAGAGGCATGAAAATCTAATAGTCTTGGGGAATTGGAATGCTGTTGTAGGGGAAGGAGTAGAAGAAAAGGTTACAGGAGAATATGGGCTTGGAACAAGGAATGAGAGAGGAGAAAGACTGATTGAGTTCTGTATCAAGTTTCAGCTAGTAATAGCAAATACCCTGGTCAAGAATCACAAGAGGAGCAGGTGTACATGGAAAAGGCTGGGTGATACGGGAAGATTTCAGTTAGATTACATCATGGTCAGACACAGATCCCGTAATCAGATACTGGACTGTAAGGCGTATCCGGGAGCAGATGTAGACTCAGATCACAATATAGTAGTGAAGAAGGGTAGGCTGAAGTTTAAGACATTAGTCAGGAAGAATCAATACGCAAAGAAGTGAGATACGGAAGTTCTAAGGAATGATGAGATACGCTTGAAGTTCTCTAAGGCTATAGCTACAGCAATAAGGAATAGCTTAGTAGGCAGTACAATTGAAGGGGAATGGACATCTCCAAAAGGGGCCATCATAGAGGTTTGGGAAGGAAAACATAGGTACAAAGAAGGTAACTGCGAAGAAACCATTGGTAACAGAAGAAATACTTCAGTTGATTGATGAAAGGAGGAAGTACAAAAATGTTCCGGGAAACTCAGGAATACAGAAATAGAGGTCGCTGAGGAATGAAATAAATAGGAAGTGCAGGGAAGCTAAGACGAAATGGCTGCAGGAAAAATGTGAAGACATCGAAAAAGAAATGATTGTCGGACGGACAGACCCAGCATACAGGAAAGTCAAAACAACAAAACGATTAAAATACACTCCTGGAAATTGAAATAAGAACACCGTGAATTCATTGTCCCAGGAAGGGGAAACTTTATTGACACATTCCTGGGGTCAGATACATCACATGATCACACTGACAGAACCACAGGCACATAGACACAGGCAACAGAGCATGCACAATGTCGGCACTAGTACAGTGTATATCCACCTTTCGCAGCAATGCAGGCTGCTATTCTCCCATGGAGACGATCGTAGAGATGCTGGATGTAGTCCTGTGGAACGGCTTGCCATGCCATTTCCACCTGGCGCCTCAGTTGGACCAGCGTTCGTGCTGGACGTGCAGACCGCGTGAGACGACGCTTCATCCAGTCCCAAACATGCTCAATGGGGGACAGATCCGGGGATCTTGCTGGCCAGGGTAGTTGACTTACACCTTCTAGAGCACGTTGGATGGCACGGGATACATGCGGACGTGCATTGTCCTGTTGGAACAGCAAGTTCCCTTGCCGGTCTAGGAATGGTAGAACGATGGGTTCGATGACGGTTTGGATGTACCGTGCACTATTCAGTGTCCCCTCGACGATCACCAGTGGTGTACGGCCAGTGTAGGAGATCGCTCCCCACACCATGATGCCGGGTGTTGGCCCTGTGTGCCTCGGTCGTATGCAGTCCTGATTGTGGCGCTCACCTGCACGGCGCCAAACACGCATACGACCATCATTGGCACCAAGGCAGAAGCGACTCTCATCGCTGAAGACGACACGTCTCCATTCGTCCCTCCATTCACGCCTGTCGCGACACCACTGGAGGCGGGCTGCACGATGTTGGGGCGTGAGCGGAAGACGGCCTAACGGTGTGCAGGACCGTAGCCCAGCTTCATGGAGATGGTTGCGAATGGTCCTCGCCGATACCCCAGGAGCAACAGTGTCCCTAATTTGCTGGGAAGTGGCGGTGCGGTCCCCTACGGCACTGCGTAGGATCCTACGGTCTTGGCGTGCATCCGTGCGTCGCTGTGGTCCGGTCCCAGGTCGAGAGGCACGTGCACCTTCCGCCGACCACTGGCGACAACATCGATGTACTGTGGAGACCTCACGCCCCATGTGTTGAGCAATTCGGCGGTACGTACAACTGGCCTCCCGCATGCCCACTATACGTCCTCGCTCAAAGTCCGTCAACTGCACATACGGTTCACGTCCACGCTGTCGCGGCATGCTACCAGTGTTAAAGACTGCGATGGAGCTCCGTATGCCACGGCAAACTGGCTGACACTGACGGCGGCGGTGCACAAATGCTGCGCAGCTAGCGCCATTCGACGGCCAACACCGCGGTTCCTGGTGTGTCCGCTGTGCCGTGCGTGTGATCATTGCTTGTACAGCCCTCTCGCAGTGTCCGGAGGAAGTATGGTGGGTCTGACACACTGGTGTCAATGTGTTCTTTTTTCCATTTCCAGGAGTGTAGTTCAAATGGCTCTGAGCACTATGGGACTTAACTGCTGTGGTCATCAGTCCCCTAGAACTTAGAACTAGTTAAACCTAACTAACCTAAGGACATCACACACATCCATGCCCGAGGCAGGATTCGAACCTGCGACCGTAGCGGTCACTGCGGTTCCAGACTGTAGCGCCTAGAACCGCTTGGCCACTCTGGCCGGCAACAAAACGATTATTCACGTTGGTGTGTAGAATGTATGAGTCTGGTGACATACCATCTGACTTTCGAAAAAGCATCATCCACACAATTCCGAAGATGGCCAGGGCTTAAAAGTGCGAGAATTATCGCACAATCAGCGCAACAGCTCATGCATCCAAGTTGCTTACAAGAATAATATACAGAATAATGGAAAAGAACATCGGGGATGCACTAGATGACGATCAGTTTGGCTTTAGGAAAAGTAAAGGCACGAGAGAGGCAATTATGACGTTGCGGTTAGTAATGGAAGCAAGACTAAAGAAAAATTAAGACACGTTCATAAGATTTGTCGACCTGGAAAAAGTGTTCGACAAAGTAAAATGATGCAAGATGTTCGAAAGTATGGAAAAAGTAGGGGTAAGCTATAGGGACAGATGGGTCATATACAATATGTATAACAGCCAAGACGGAATTATAAGAGCGGATGACCAAGAAAGAAGTATCCGTATTAAAAAGGGTGTAAGACAAGGATGTAATCTTTCTGCCCTACTGTTCAATCTGTACATCGAGGAAGCAAAGATGGAAATAAAAGAAAAGTTCAGGAGTGGAATTAAAATTCTAGGTGAAAGGACATCAATGATACGATTCGCTGATGACATAGCTGTCATGAGTGAAAGTGAATAAGAATTACATGATCTGCTGAATGGAATGAACAATCTAATGAGTACACAGTATGGATTGAGGGTAAATCGAAGAAAGACGAAGGTAATGAGAAGTAGCAGAAATGAGAACAGTGATTGATGGTCACGATGTAGATGAAGCTAAGGAATTCTGCTACCTAGGCAGCAAGGAGGACATCAAAAGCAGACTAGCTATGGCAAAAAAGGCATTCCTGGGTAAGAGACGTCTACGAATATCAAATATCGGCCTTAATTTGAGGAAGAAATTTCTGAGAATGTACGTCTATAGTACAGCATTGTATGGTAGTAAAACAAGGACTGTGGGAAAACCGGAACAGAAGAGAATCGATGCATTTGAGATGTGGTGCTACAGACGAATGTTGAAAATTAGGTGCAGTGATAAGGTAAGGACTGAGGAGGTTCTGCGCAGAATCGGAGAGGAAAGGAATATGTGGAAAAAATTGATAAGGAGATGGGACAGGATGATAGGACATCTGTTAAGGCATGAGGGGATGACTTCCATGGTACTAGAGGGAGCTGTAAGAGGGCAAAAACTGTAGAGGAAGACAGAGATTGGAATACATCCAGCAAATAATTGAGGGCGTAGGTTCCAAGTGATACTCTGAGATGAAGAGGTTGGCACAGGAGAGGAATTGGTGGCGGGTCACATCAAACCATCAAACCAGTCAGAAGCCTGACGAAAAAAAAAAAAGCTACTAAACTTCAACCTACGCGTCATTACAACTGCATTGTGATCTGTTCTATATCTGCTCCTGGGTACACCATACAATCCAGTATCTGATTTCGGAATCTCTATCTGATCATGAAGTAATCTAACTGAAATCTTCCCGTATCACCCGGCCGTTTCCAAATATACCTCCTCCTCTTGTAATTCTTGAACAGAGTATTTACTATTACTAGCTGAAATTTATTACCGAACTTAATTAATCGTTCTCCTCTCTATTTCCTTGTCCAAAGCCTATATTCTCCCTTAAGGGGCTCCGGAACGCCCTATACTTGCAATGTTAAAATAACACTTATAAATTACATCTTTCCTCACAAAGTATTTGAGGTAGGAAGTTGAACTTTCTTACAGATTATTTATTGGAATATGGGCTACAACTTAACACAGGGATTTTACAAAATTTTAGTTCAGTTATTGAAGATGATTTTTTTTCAATTGTAATGAAAATTCACAACATTTTTTTGCAATTTTTTATTTATATATTCAAAAATATACAGTTTTTTTGGAAAAAAGGCTGTGTTAAATTATGCAGAAGGTACTGTGTAACATTTACTGAAAGTTTGAAACAAATATGTTTGGAAGATCCTTAGAAAACATGTAATTAGTATGAGAAAATAAAAGTTTTGGGAATCGAGCGACAAAGATTGGATTAACTTTTTAGTGCATTCCAGGTCCATAGGATGGATTATCTTCATCCTCTGCAAGCTCCTCCTCCAGCTTCCTCTTGTTCCTCCTCCTGTTTACTCTTGCTTGTATTTCTAGACTCTTTACAGCCCTGTCTGCAGCCCGAAGGTGTTCCTTATCTAAAGCAAGCATCGTCGTACCATGTTAGAACCTATCTTCATTCCCATATTTCTAAATACCTTGCACCTTACAATGTTGCCATCATTGAAAGTCGCAACAGCATCATACACACCAAAGTGAAGTGTTTCTATTCCAACAAATACAGTCTTGGGGATTCTCGACCATATAACACTATTTACACTTTCATTGGGGTTTTGAGTTTTTCCGTGAATACACTTTTTCAACAGTTCAGGTTCTGCTAAGTCTCTGAAAATAGGTTTTATCACCTCCATTATTGCATGAGGCAGACTATGCTTATGAGTGTACACGTCACCAGTTAGCAATCCTTTGTTATATTTACACCAACTGTCTTCTTCTTTGGGACACAAGCTATGTTGGGGATTTTCATTGGTTGAAGAAGTATGAAAAAAAAGAGCCCAAACAGCCTTCTTCGTCTACACTTTGTGTATTTTGCCTAATAGCCATTCCATAATAGTTCTGTATTTTGTCAATTACACTGTCAGTTAACCTTCCCTTCCCATCCAACCCTTTACCATCACTGAGTTTTTGTTTTTTGTACGAAGCTTTCAGTCACCGAAGTCTTGTTCCCATTCGCTTCTGTACGTGTCCAATACACTCAAATTTCTGCACTACAACATCATCACTATAGGGATTCAGTTTTTGAACATGTTTGAAACTTTTAGAATCACCGTCACCAAGGTAATTAACATATCGCACTTTATCACACGCCTCAGAACGCTGGAATATACTGGCAACACCAGCCACTTCCATTCCTCCACTACTGCCACTATAGTTAGTTTTGCAATTATTTTCATGTGTACCTTTATATTTTTGTGGACATCTACAATACTTTGATATTACTGCTACATCTAAAACTTTGCCTGTATACATACTGGTGGCAGATACTACACCATGAAGAGATGTGTGTCCCCGTTTATGCCAGGTACCATCGAACGCTGCAGTCAAATCTCTGTTACCATTATTTTCCATTACTGCCTCTTCCACAGCGTTCTTCATAGATTCTATACAGACATCTTCTACTTTAGACCCTATTAATTTATTATAGGTCGTAAACTTGGTTGGGGGATTTGGAAGATTCATGATGCCACAGAAAATTGCACCTGCAGTAGCACCCTTACCAACTGAACGCAAGGAATAAACAAATCTAATGTTGTGTTCATAGATTTTGCTACCATTTTCTTCAGTTGCAGTTACTACAACACTGTTCCAAAAGGTGGTCATGTATGAACACTTATCACATTTCAGTTGTATTTCACTAGCAAGTCCTACGTGCTTTATTATGGAGAGTTCCAGACCAACTTCACTACAATGAATACATCTTACACAGTTTGAAAAAATTCCTTTGAGAACCGACATATCAAATATTTCATTCACATCCGATTCGCCCATAAAACATTCATAGTTTTCACTCATTGAACCAAGCTTCTTCTGTGAAGTATTTTCTTTCCCACTTTGACTGCTATGGGCAGGTGTACTTGAGAGGTTAGGTTCACTCACTTGGTTATCGTCTTTATTGTTTACAGTAATAACACATACCTTTGGCTTTCCAACATTTCTCCTTTTCTTAAAAGCCTTCAGAGGATTTCTAATAACTTTACTTTTACTCATTATTATACTTCAACAAAACAGAGACTCAAGAAACAGAATTAATTACGAATATTTTCGAGATAACGACAGAGTAAATAAACATGAAACAATCGACAATCACACCAGCGATATATATTGAACCATCACAGGTTAGCCACAACACATACTTTATCTCACATCACTAAAATGTATCTGATGAACACGGACGTTAATAATAACACCATTTGACAGCAGTTTAACAGCGCCACAGTGGGTCACGCCCATGTAGAACACATTTCAAAAAAAATTTAAAAATAGTTGTAGTCTTCGGAATTGAATAAATTATATATCTATTAAAAGGTAATAGTCTGCAGATTCAGAAAACGCAAAAAAGTAAAAATTGAACTTTTCATGATTTTGAGCCTTTCCGGAGCCCCTTAACCTTTTCTTCTACTCCTTCACCTATAACTGCATTCCTGTCCCCGATAACTATTAGATTTTCATCTCCCTTTACGTACCAGATTACCCTTTCAATATCCTCTTATACCTTCTCTATTTCTTCGTCTTCAACATGCGACGTCGGTATGTATACTTGAACTATCGTTGTCGGTGTTGGTTTGCTGTCGATTATGATAAGAACAACCCTATCACTGAACTGTTCACAGTGACACACTCTATGTCCTACTTTCCTATTCATAACGAATCCTATTCCCGTTATACCATTTTCTGCTGCTGTTGATGTTACCGTACAGTCATATGAACGGTAATCCTTGTCTTCTTTCCATTTCGTTTCACTGACACCTACTACATCTGAATTGTGCCTTTGCAGTTCCCTTTATAGATTTTCTAGGTTCCACATTACGTTCAAGCTTCTGACACTCCACGCCTCGCTCGTAGAACGTTATTTGAACGTTATCCTTTCTTTGGTTATTCAGTCTTCTTCTCGTCTCACTTATTACGTTCAAGCTTCAGTTGTTGCACGCCCCGACTCGTAGAACGTTGTTAGAACTTTATCCTTTCGTTGAGTATTCAATCTTTTTCGCGTGGTCACCTCCTCTGCTGGAGATATGAATAGGGGGTCTATTTCAGGATCTCTGGCTGATGGATAGATCATCACGACAGGATTTCAATTAAAGGCCGCATGTCCGGTGTATATACGTTATGTGTCTTTAATGCAGTGGTTTCCATTGCCTTCTGTATCTTCATGCCGTTGATCATTGCTGGTTCTTCCGCCATTAGGGGCATTTTCTGATTCTAAGGACAAGAATGCGCCCTGAACCTCTCTTTCGACTCCTCCACCCTCTTTGTGAAGGCCGTTGGCAGAATGGGGTGACTTCTTATGCCGAAAGTCTTCGGTCGCCAATGCTGAATTTTATTCAAAGTTTAAGCGGCGACGGAGTTCGAACACGGGACCGAGGACGTTTTGATTAATGATCAAAGACGCTGCCCCTAAACCACGGGTGCTTCCAAAGCTACCGGGCCGTATTTGGTGAATTCCATATTTGTACTTGCTTACTGCACAAATATGTAGTTTCAATGGTACAGCAGGTTATAGATCTATCATAGAGACACCCTTTTCTCGGTTTGTTGTGCTACAGTGCCTGAAGGTCCGATACCGATATACTGTATAAAAATTTAAACTTCTTGAATTGGGACAGTCTCTAATGTCAAAACAATCCTTAAAACGAGAAAACCATTTTCTTGCAGAACTCCTCCATTGACATTATCCCCATACACGGCGCAAATGTTTCTGGCTGCCTCTGCTGCTTCACCCATCTATTGAACTCGAACAGAAGAATATCTCCGAAATGTTTGGTACTCCATTTTCTAGCGTCCACAGCTCCACTCTCTATCTCCAAACGATGAAATGACAGTATGTGGACTCAGATAGCAACAATGAACTAAAAAATACGAAATGACAATCGATAAGTAGACTCATAGCAACCACAATACCAACATGCAAAATAAAAGGTTGTGAACTTATGCACCAGCCTAATATGTTTTTATGGTTTGATATTTTTGTTGTAGGAGCGCGGTACATGTGTTTATGTGCATAAATGTGTATTTCTTGTTTGCCGAAATCGGTGTTAATGAATTTTTTTTTATAAATTTTTGGCTTGTGTTAGTGACTGGTAATTATGTTGGACTGTGATTGTTAGGTAACATGAAGTTTGTTTTACTTTTAATGGCGACGTTAGGTTTGTGATATTATTTTCATGGGCGAGGTTTGGTTTTGTGGCACTGCGGACTTTGTTTTAGCTGTATAGGTCAACGAAGTGTTGGATACTGACTTCTTATGCCGGATCACAGATTTAGTTTAGCTATATAGATAAAATAAACTTTCTAATACCGGTTCTGGGTGCTGGAGCTACATGTGATTTCGTGGTATGATGAACGTGGTTTGAGCTTGTCACCTTAATTAGGGAGACCGCTTGTGGTTTACATGTATTTTACAGTTCCTGTCCCTCCAGTTAAGGACAGATGGGCGTCCGGGCGTCCTGTGTGTTAACGGTATGACGTGATCAGTGGAGAGAGATATTAAACGCATATTTCAAGGACTGTAATATGCTAATTTTTATCAGCTGTCATCGGCAAAATTAGTGGAATTTTCCATCGTAATGGGGTGCTGCTTGAGCGTTAGCCAGGGGCGTTTGAGACCTGTCAAGAGCTTCCTGTTGCCTCCAACGTGAAGTTTCCGGAGCGAGCTGGAGCAGCTCCTCAGGCATCCTGACAACCAAGACAGCGAGAGCCTGCCGCCTGCTTTAGCCGTGTGACAGCCGAAGCGGTGGTGGTTTTATTACATTTTTGACGTGGTCACAAAAAAGAATTTTTATTGAAGTGGACGCTGGCGCCACAGAAGTCTATGTTCTTATTGGTTTTTTTGTAATGCTTCAACTGTTTTGTATGAATATCCGTTGATAATAAACCGTACAAATTAAACAAATTTATAATGGAATGATATTCGATTTTATACATTTAAACAAATGTACGAACATTAGAAGCCGGCCGTGGTGGCCAAGCGGTTAAAGGCGCTACAGTCTGGAACCGCGCGGCCGCTACGGTCACAGGTTCGAATCCTGCCTCGGGCATGGATGTGTGTGATGTCCTTAGGTTAGTTAGGTTTAAGTAGTTCTAAGTTCTAGGGGACTGATAACCTTAGAAGTTAAGTCCCATAGTGCTCAGAGCCATTTGAACCATTTTTGAACATTAGAAAGCTATACAAAGAAACCTTATTTCTATGTATGTGTACATCTACATCTACATCTACATTTATACTCCGCAAGCTACCCAACGGTGTGTGGCGGAGGGCACTTTACGTGCCACTGTCATTACCTCCCTTTCCTGTTCCAGTCGCGTATGGTTCGCGGGAAGAACGACTGTCTGAAAGCCTCCGTGCGCGCTCTAATCTCTCTAATTTTACATTCGTGATCTCCTCGGGAGGTATAAGTAGGGGGAAGCAATATATTCGATACCTCATCCAGAAACGCACCCTCTCGAAACCTGGCGAGCAAGCTACACCGCGATGCGGAGCGCCTCTCTTGCAGCGTCTGCCACTTGAGTTTATTAAACATCTCCGTAACGCTATCACGGTTACCAAATAACCCTGTGACGAAACGCGCCGCTCTTCTTTGGATCTTCTCTATCTCCTCCGTCAACCCGATCTGGTACGGATCCCACACTGATGAGCAATACTCAAGTATAGGTCGAACGAGTGTTTTGTAAGCCACCTCCTTTGTTGATGGACTACATTTTCTAAGCACTCTCCCAATGAATCTCAACCTGGTACCCACCTTGCCAACAATTAATTTTATATGATCATTCCACTTCAAATCGTTCCGCACGCATACTCCCAGATATTTTACAGAAGTAACTGCTGCCAGTGTTTGTTCCGCTATCATATAATCATACAATAACGGATCCTTCTTTCTATGTATTCGCAATACATTACATTTGTCTATGTTAAGGGACAGTTGCCACTCCCTGCACCAAGTGCCTATCCGCTGAAGATCTTCCTGCATTTCGCTACAATTTTCTAATGCTGCAACTTCTCTGTATACCACAGCATCATCCGCGAAAAGCCGCATGGAACTTCCGACACTCTCTACTAGGTCATTTATATATATTGTGAAAAGCAATGGTCCCATAACACTCCCCTGTGGCACGCCAGAGGTTACTTTAACGTCTGTAGACGTCTCTCCATTGATAACAACATGCTGTGTTCTGTTTGCTAAAAACTCTTCAATCCAGCCACACAGCTGGTCTGATATTCCGTAGGCTCTTACTTTGTTTATCAGGCGACAGTGCGGAACTGTATCGAACGCCTTCCGGAAGTCAAGAAAAATAGCATCTACCTGGGAGCCTGTATCTGATATTTTCTGGGTCTCATGAACAAATAAAGCGAGTTGGGTCTCACACGATCGCTGTTTCCGGAATCCATGTTGATTCCTACATAGTAGATTCTGGGTTTCCAAAAACGACATGATACTCGAGCAAAAAACATGTTCTAAAATTCTACAACAGATCGACGTCAGAGATATAGGTCTATAGTTTTGCGCATCTGCTCGACGACCTTTCTTGAAGACTGGGACTACCTGTGCTCTTTTCCAATCATTTGGAACCCTCCGTTCCTCTAGAGACTTGCGGTACACGGCTGTTAGAAGGGGAGCAAGTTCTTTCGCGTACTCTGTGTAGAATCGAATTGGTATCCCGTCAGGTCCAGTGGACTTTCCTCTGTTGAGTGATTACAGTTGCTTTTCTATTCCTTGGACACTTATTTCGATGTCAGCCATTTTTTCGTTTGTGCGAGGATTTAGAGAAGGAACTGCAGTGCGGTCTTCCTCTGTGAAACAGCTTTGGAAAAAGGTGTTTAGTATTTCAGTTTTACGCGTGTCATCCTCTGTTTCAATGCCATCGTCATCCCGGAGTGTCTGGATATGCTGTTTCGAGCCACTTACTGATTTAACGTAAGACAGTACTGTCATTTTGCATCTGTGTAGCACTTCGTTTTGCTGCCACTTTGATCAACAAGCATCGTGTCAGACGACTTTGATCCATTAACTGATTTCTCTTACGACCAACATTCGTCGTTTCTTTTTAGTACTGGTAATCTGTAAACTGATAATGTCTGGCTTTCGAATTTACTGAACACTTATGACACAGCCGGCTGGTTCAATAGGCTCTGAGCACTATAGGACTTAACTGCTGAGGTCATCAGTCCCCTAGAACTTAGAACTACTTAAACCTAACTAGCCTAAGGACATCACACACATCCATGCCCGATTCGAACCTGCGACCGTAGCGGTCGCGCGGTTCCAGACTGTAGCGCCTAGAACCGCTCGGCCACTCCGGCCGGCGACACAGTCGGATTTTTTACTTTGTTGAGCTTTCATTTCTCAGTAAGAATTCGTTTTAGGCTTGAATTTGCAACGTAATTCTCCCAACTTTCACAGTAATTTCCTAATGTTAACTGTAGAGTGATTCTGCCTTACGCAACTCAGGTTTAACTTTGCTTTAGCCTGTGATGGTTCAGCACTTTCTGTGCTGTCTATAGTGAGGTTTTGTTTATCGCTCAGTCTCACATGACGCTATCAGTTTTTTTGTGCTTGTAGTTCTATATCGATCACACATTCTACGGCTTGTCATAGTTTCTCATGCTATCGTCTTGCATCCTGTTGTTTTACACGTGTTAAAACACTTATTGCCTTCTCTGTTTTTCTTTTGTTATACATTTTGTTTATTTAATCACAAAATACATGGTTCGTACCAGCATCACGCGATATCCAAAGAGTGATTAGTTTCTAAAATTTTAATTGAACTCTGGTGGGTCCTTTACATTCTTCACTATCTTCTGTGGAAAAAACAAATCTAGCACGTGACCTACAGTATTTATAAACTTAAGTCGTAGGGCGCCCACTTTCTACTCTACAACATTGGATGTTTGTTATTGGCTACATAAGCACTTAACGAGATTTTTGTCAATGTGTTAAGGAGACATAGCGTCCTATATTTCTTAACCTTTCGTTTAACAATAGTTATCAATGATGCACCTATATTTTGTGATAGCTGATTCCTTTCTCTATTTTCACTGAACTGAGGGATGTCTGGACATGTTCTTCTGTACAGCCTATGTTATATAAGTATCGGTATGATAAAAGAGTCGACGAAAAAGGGAAATACAGTTGTATGTTGTAGGAGACAGTCGATTACGTTCTCAACATAGAAGCCATTTATGTCTCCATAGTACAGTGACAAACCAGAAGAGCAGTAATGTAAAGCATCAGTTTAACACATTTGCTGCCGGACCTGAATTACCCAGGGCCTTTTACAGGTGCGTATAACTGTTTACAGGTGCGTATAACTGTTAGACACATGGCCTGTGAAGTTAATTTCTTCAGCATCATTCCCGCTAATCTATGTCTGTAAGAATTAAGCACAAACTTTAATAATAAATCAAGACTCCTTTAAGCATTTCAGACGAATGACATTTATTTTTTGGAAGAATAGTACAAAAATAAAATAAATTTTGAATATTTAATACCTCAACAGGCTGGTTTACACATTCACCGCAGATGTGACAACGAATTTTAATTAATTAATTGGTTATATGCTATAATTTTCAAGTGTGAATAAAGAAAAAACATGCCAGATACATGAAGTTATTATTCGGACAACCCTTCCAATTTGTGATGATTTGCTTTGATTTCTTCACAACTTCAGCTCGGCCAAATTTTTGAGAGTATCTTCGGTAACATGATGTGCACCTGTTCCTCTTGCTGCCGGTTTCTTGCTTGACATTGTTCCGCGTACTTGATGTTCCTCGTGTTCCTGGTGACTTACATTTTCCGGATTTCCAGTTTTATCAATACAAATGCAACTTTCTCTTGAAATTCACTTACGTGCATGTTTTTATCAGTTCCTTGTTTGTAGATGCCTTGAGCACTGACCACTGGCATATTTGTGCGGAGCTGAAATGCAGTCTTGCGATAACAATTCACTCATATCGTAAAGCTAAGGCATGAGATGCCATTTCATCTGACACATCGACGACGGATTTTGCAGCCCATGGATGGTGTTTTGGTTGCTCCTTTTTTGAGGTGCTTGCTACCATTTCTTGAACTTCCTTCGAAGTCGGAAACAAGACGTCTCTCTTGTCTTCCCATTTTCCTACAACAACATTTGTGTTACTGTGCATAGATATTTCACCTTTCCTGACCTTTCCTTTTACTATGATCGTTGGGTTGTACATTCTGTTATGTCTCAATATATCAACGAGTTGGGCTGAATGTATGTTCAGCTTACAGGCTAAGGCGACGCTTGTGTAGTAATTGACGATGTACAGAGTGCGTCCGACATTCAACAATGGATCCATGGATTCCATCACCACACGAGAAAACACTTCATGATCTTTGGGATCAATATCCTTTCCAGCGTACATTTTTACTTGCCAGCTGAACGCGCAGCTTGAAAAATAGCTTGAGAACATGTTTATTTCGTTTCCCTGAAATATACTGGCTGGACCCCAGCCTTCCTGTAAAACGCACTGTAGTTCATCAGTATACACTTTCTCATCAGGGCAATACAATTCGTGAAAGATACAGTTTATTAGATTAGCTAATAGTAAAAATATGTACGATTTGCCTTTGATTGTGTCAATATTGACCCAAAAACCTACTATACTCAAAAGAACTTCAAACCTGTTGCAGGGCAAAACCTTATTTAGTTCGATGTAAGGTCCGCAAGTTATGCAAAACACCGTTTTTTCTCAGTACCCAAACATCTTTCGGCACTACTGTGCCATTATCAGTGGGTTTTCGTTTTTATTTATTCTGTAATGTGATCATTTCTGTTAAATGATTATAAAATTATGTGCATATTTAGTTCAAACACACAACAAACCACAATCACACTGTGTTTTGGTTTAGTTAAAAGTGTTTTACTACGTTATTTGTGGAAAATACTTGTTATAGTTACGTGTGCATCACAACACCTCAGTATGATGCGGAGAATGGAAGTGCTTGCCACACTAAAACGTAAGTAAAAACGAATATAGGCGTGAAAACATCACGACAAACTAAATTGCATTCTAAATGATAGGTTAACCCCCAGCAAAAAACTTTCTCATCAACATCGTTTGGTTGCAGATGACAAGCTACCTGTAGTAATTAACACACAAGTGATCCAGAAAATTCATGCACACCAAATGCAAAGGTATTTACAAAAAGAAACGACGTATTGTTTGAACTAAAGATGCACATAATCTTATAATCATTTAACAAAAATGTTCATATTACAGAATAAATAAAAACGCAAACCCACTGATTATGACGCAGTGGTGCCGAAACATGTTTGGGTACTGAGAAAAAACGGTGTTTTGCATAACTGGCGGACCTCACATCCAACAATTTTAACTGCAAACACGGCCAACACAAGGAGCTGCAAATCAGAATGATGAATACTTATTTAGTCCATTTTTGTACGGAAAATTATTTGATCAACAGTTTTGGAGCTTAGGTTTTCGGACCAACCCACAAAACTAATCCAGAACCACGTAGCATTTCTTCGTTAATTGTGTCCATCCATTGTTGCAGACTGCTGTGTTCTGTAGAGTTGGTAACAGAATTCGCGGGTCCTGTTGCCTCGTCGTTATTTTGAACTGCACTGCATTGCTGTCTGTTAACGCAGCATGACATGCAAGCAGACGGGGTGCTAGCAACATATTGTCTATAGATCTGAAGTCGAAAAAACAATCCGAGCATTGTGAGATTGTTTTAGATAAAGTGGAAGGCTATATTGCTGCTGATTTATCTCTTACGTTTATCTGCTGTGTTCAAAAAACTATAGAAAAAACGATATTTACTATGCACTGTACTAATACAAATGAATTACAGCTAATCATAGAAATGTTCGCAAAAAATCTCTTTTAATAAAAGAAAATATCGCAAATTGTCACGAATTAGCAGGATAATATCCACTTTCGGCTTCGAAAGGACTGCCACAGAAGTATGCAAATGTAGCAGTAGAGGTAGATACCCTACAAAATCTCGTTAACAAATCATTCTGTACCACAATTAAGTCAATACAATTGACACACGCAGAAAAGCTGGCATTAACAAGTACATAATTCAGCAAGTTTTTTGACCTTTATGTGTACAGGATACAGAATCAAGGCAACGACAAAACTTACGTGGGAGATGTACGCTTAGGGTTTCTTTACTGATTGTCGGTCAGCCTGCCAGCGTCTCTTTCACCGAAGAGGTAAAAATCCACTCTTTCGTTTGAGGGGCGAACACCTTACCACAACAACAACAGCCTCAAATAGCACTCCCTGCTTGTCCGAATGATGACTAAGACAAAGATATTGCAACTTGAAAAGCGAAGGATACTTCAGTACTTCTTCAATAAGCCTACGCTTACACTTCAGTACTTGTTGGAAAAAGCATGCTGGACTCAGAACCATAAATTAGCTACCCCTTTGTGAACCCTTAAGTGAGAATAATTCAGAATAATTAACCTAAATCACAAGAATATATCGAATGAATCTTTCAGTTTCAAATGCGTATTAATTCATAAATGCTTCTCCTCTTGTGCCCCTATAACCCTTTTCGTAAATGTTACGGATCATTCTGTGTAATGCCCAGGAATTGTATGAAATGCCTAGGAAAATTACGTAACATTTTCACAAAAAACTTACATTTCATAGTTTGTCCAAAACCATTGGAAATTCTATTCATTAGCTAGGCTTTCTATAGAATATCAGGATTTCACACAATACCAGTAACATAAAAGCCCTACTGCTACATTTGCGTTCTTCCGTGGTAGTCCGGTAACGCTGCTCCAGTATCACTGTGGACTGAACATAGACATTTAACTAAGCCGAAAGCGAGTATTATCCTGCTAATTCTTCAAAATTTGGGATACTGTGTTTTATTAAAAGAGCCTTTTTGGTAGCGTCATCATGTTAAGTTGTAATTACATAATTTGTATTAGTACAATGCATAGTAATTAGGGTTTTGCACTTAGTTTATTGAACACAGCATATGATCAGAAAAGATAAATAAATCGGCAGCAATATAGTCTCGCACATTATCTAAAACACTCTCACAATGGTTGGGTTGTTTTTTTCGACTTCACATCTACAGACAATAATTATGTCGGTAGCACCTTTGTCTACTTGCATGTTATGCTGCGTTAATAGACAGTAGAGCTGTGCGATTTAGTATAACGACAAGGCGAGGGGCCTCGCGAATTCTGTCACCGACTGTACATTATCACTGACGATACGAAACGTGTGTGAATTCCTAAGGGATTAAACTGCTGAGGTCATTGGTCCCTAGACTTACACACTACTTAAACTAATTTAAACTTATGCTAAGAGCAACACACACACCCATGCTCGTGGAAGGACTCGAACCTCCTGACAATATAGTCAGTAATTACTTGCTCAGCATAACGATTCTTGTCTGTGAAAATTATTTCAAAACTAGGCCATCAAATAAACAATCGATAAAATTCAGTTCATCACATCTTCCAGTCTTTTTCGTCTTCATATGAGCAGCAATTCCCTCATTACAAGTTGTGGTTAAGTCATTCATATTTCCATTTACATCATGCCAAGTAACTAAGGAAACGGATCAGGGAGGCATATTTTATGAATCCTCAACAGTTGCTGCTTTTATTTTCCTCGGTCACCTGCATCAGAATCATCGGAACCACGATCGGAACTCTCAGGAGAGTATTCAGGATCACTTTCAGATACTTCACCAGACAAACTACAAACTAGCCTCACTGTCGCTGAATTCGCTTTTCTCATCCACCCAACTCGGAATTGTCTTCGTGTCGGATATTGTCACAAACTTAACAAAAAACAAGCTCAATCTTCACCGAAACACGACTTCAAACACACATTACTCTTAGCATTGTTGCCGCACGAGTCACCGCGAGTGTAACCAGAGGTTGTAAACGCAAGGAAACAGTTGACTGCATGGCAGAATACAAGAGTCAACTGTCAGACTCTCCCTCAACGAATTTCGAAACCTATCCTGGAGGCCATGGTAACTGTATATTCGTTGAATTCAATGGATCTCTGTATACGAATTATAAACGCGGCCCGGAATATGTGTATCAATTTGGTGCACATGGCCTTCCAAGGAAGTGATCTTATGTACGAATCCGATACACATAGAAGCCAGCGTGTTAAGTTATTTTGTGTCGTACAACGTAGCAGAGCTCCAAGGAAACAGGTCGATCGGCCGAAGTGGCCGTGCGGTTCTAGGCGCTGCAGTCTGGAACCGCGAGACCGCTACGGTCGCAGCTTCGAATCCTGCCTCGGGCATGGATGTGTGTGATGTCCTTAGGTTAGTTAGGTTTAACTAGTTCTAAGTTCTAGGGGACTAATGACATGAGAAGTTGAGTCCCATAGTGCTCAGAGCCATTTGAACCAGCCAAACAGGTCTCTTATGTAAACACAGCTACTTTTTCCCTGTCCCCTTCTTCCACGCGTAATTATCTGTTATATCAAACGGAAAAATACCACAGGAATCACACGGAGAATTAAATTCTGTCTGAACCATCACTTACAACAGCTCTTCGAAGGTCTACAGCCTAGCGCACAGAGCTATAGTTCACGAGACTAGGAGTTAAGCCAGATTCGAATAGCATCAACGTGCGTGATTAACGATCGTTCCTCTAAACAACCGACAAACTGGTAGTGGCTGACAAACGTTTTGCTCACAATCCACTTAGGCGAAAATGGAGAGATCGTATGTATGTCTTAACACACAATACAACACTCGAACAGGAAAACTTTAAATTAAACATTTCCTCAATCTTCTGTATCCGGACCCAGGTAAATGGTAACAGTTCTGTCACCAATCAGCGCAAACACCAGGAAGGACCCTTTGTTGAGAAACCTGTCAGGCAAGTGTACCAGTACAGATACCATGAGAGTGCTTTATATGAATCTCTTGAAGTAAAGTGAGTGTTCGTCGAAAGATTGGTATGAACATCGCAGAGCGACATTTGGCAGATCCAAATGGAGGTGGTTTATAGCTGCCTCCCTCCTACATGCGAACCAGCTCATCCAGGCAGATTAAGGAGACCTCCAAAAGAAAGAAAGAGTGATATGACGATGTTGACCGGGAGACCCCGAGGTGTCGATGTATTAGGATAGGTGATTAATTGCAGTTAATCGAGTAATCGTAATTAATCTAATAATTTATTATCGATCTACTGATAATTCTTCCACGTTAATTAATTTTAAATAATCGCTTATGTTTACAATTAGTTAACTGAATATAACCGTTATATGAACAAACTCTTTCCTATTTACAAGCCGTGTCATTCAAAATGAAGCGGCTTGTGAGCGGAGAGGAGTTTATTCAGGCACATCACCGCGAAGGACTCCGAGGGCACGGAACCTTTATTTCCCTGGAATTAGTAAGTAGCTTAACAAGTAAAATGCAAGGTACAAAAAAGCTTTCGCATGGGCCCTTCTTCACTCGTCCTTGGTACATCACCTACTGGGGACAACATCAGGACACAGAAAACGACCTCTGCTCGCTGCAATGAACTCATCGGTGGCGCAACGTCCTCTTTTCTGCCATTATGTACTTTTCATTTGAGTTATTAATTTATTTTCTAACTTACTGATGTGCAATGATTTTTTGATGTCATAACATTCGTTTTTGTGCCCTGCATTTTATTTGTTAAAATACCTCGTAATGTACTAAGGAGCGCCTTTCATTATCAGTTAGCAGCGTGGTCACTGGAATTCAAGTTTTATCTCGTCGTATACTATCCCCAAATTTTATTACTTTCGTTTGTTGAACTCTTCTGCCGAAAGTTAACCTGCCAATATTCATTTGTTTATTGCTCTGTTTTATTTTAATATGATAAATTCTATTTTGTAGATGTGCATACAGTGGGGTCATGTAGCAGATGCCCATTTCTTAATTTTTTTAATTTTAAACAACAGCATCACGAAACACACGGTAGCCTGAATAACTCATTACTTGATTTTACAACATGTCTTACAGTCTGTAGCGATATTTTGTGATGTTTTCTTTGTCACTTTCTGCTCATTTTCATAGCGTACATATTTTAAGTAGGTAGAACTTTGTGTGAACAATATTTTTTCTGTCTGTTTTACATCTGAAGGCGATTGCTAGAAAAACTGAAACCGATCATATAATTTTATAAACTCGCGATCTAGAAAAACAAAAATTGTATTGAAAATTAAGTTCGTTTTTCTACTTTCTTGCCCACTCCATCTCAATTTTTCCTTTTTTGTTTTGAAGTGTATTGGGTGCTGACTTGCTGTCTGCAGTTTTATTAGGGAAAGAAACCCGACCTTCCCCTAGTAGGCTTACTCACCGTGTAATGTCTGCACAATTCGAAACATTTTGTGTGGACTTTGTTTTTATACCAAGTAGCCGAAGAACTCAGCGGTGAGAATTACGTGACGGATACATAACAGGAAGCAATGTAATACCAAGTGATTATTTGTTGTCTAGAAAGTTAATGGACACAGGTATCTCCGTACCAGAATGCGAATGTCTCAAAGAGTATCTGCAACAAAAATACCAAAGACGCTTTCAGATCGTTGAGAAGACCAAAATGTTGGCACTGTGCGCCATTCGTGATCCTCCCTTCAAACAGTTCAGTTTTCCAAAATACATTGGCAGTTACTATTGAGTTTTAACAGGCTAAATGCTGTTGTTCAGAACAGACACAGAAAGTAACTAAGTCGAAGAATAACAAATACCGCTGCCGGTTACTGCAGAAGACGAGTTGTGGAGCATTCCCGAGTATCAATACATCAGGATCAGAGCTGCACCACAGCAATAGCAGTTAGGCAGAATTTATTATGTGAAGTTCTGTTCTGTTTGCACCAACCTGTAATCAACGGAAAATAATCTCCTCTGTAGTTCTGGAAATACAATGAGGCAGTATATCCTATTTTGCACGGCGTTGCTCATAAACATCCGGGAATAGTGGCCTCCTCTACTCCTTCTAAATGTCTGTTTTCTAAGACAGGGAAACCGCAATAGTTTGCTGTTCGAGACTCAGCAGAAATAGGTTATGTAAATTAATATTCCTCAGTCCACTCACTGAAAAATTTTGTTGCTTGTAAGCACGTTCAGTACAGTACATGTGTTAAAAATAACGATAATACTGAACTCTACTTGGTAATAAATGTTAAATAGGTACATATTTATGCTGAAAATGAAAAAAGGATAGTAACTATGTGCTGCGCGGAGTGGCCGCGCGGTTAGAGGTGCCATGTCACTGAGTGCGCGGCCCCTCCCGCCGGAGGTTCGAGTCCTCCCTCGGGCGTGCGTGCGTGCGTGCGTGCGTGTGTGTGTGTGTGTGTGTGTGTGTGTGTGTGTGTGTTGTTCGTAGCATAATTTAGTTTCGGTAGTGTGTAAGTCTAGGGACCGATGACCTCTGCCGTTTGATCCCTTAAGAACTCACACACATAAGTAATTATGTATTTCACAGTTGGGTATGGAAAGAGAAATATAAGTGTGATACTATCTTTTTGTGTACAACTAAACTTTTTTTATAAAAAATATAATTTTTGGGGAATGCTTTGTAGATCTAAAAGACTATCAAAACAATTATTCAAATAATCGATTATTAGAAACCAACTAATGATTGATTAATTGATTTGCTTAAATAATTGTAAATGCAAATTAATAGACACTTACTCAATCGCCCATCCCTAAGGTTCATTCATCTAACCGAAAAGGGTTTCTTCCTTTGCACACTATGGTCCATTTCCTGGTGGTGTGTGAGAGTTCTGTGTTAAGCGTAGGCATCTGTTAAAGAAAAGAAAGGAAACGTAAAATCATATGGCATGACTGGCTGGGAGATCCCGTAAGGCAGGTCCAATCACCTAATTGGAAAGATTTTCGTTATCCTCCACGTCCGCAGGTACCTTTACCTCGCAAAGTATTAGAGCTGTGTGCATAAGTGTATTTTTTAAGTTAGGGGGGACTATAATGTGTGCATGTGAATGCAGCGTCATGTTAGTGCTGGAGATGATGAGAGAAGGGAAAGGGTGAAACCCGGTACCGCCGGCCGGAGTGGCCGAGCGGTTCTAGGCGCTACAGTCTGGAACCGCGCGACCGCTACGGTCGCAGGTTCGAATCCTGCCTCGGGCATGGATGTATGTGATGTCCTTAGGTTAGTTAGGTTTAAGTAGTTCTAAGTTCTAGGGGACTGATGACCTCAGATGTTAAGTCCCATAGTGCTCAGAGCCATTTTGAACCAAACCCGGTACCGGCACATAGCCGTACTCCTGTCGAAAAGCACCAAGGGCGTGGTCGAACTTAACGTCCCTCTACGGTGGACAGATCACCATAGACAGTGTCACGTGTCATCAATTCATGAGACAGTGTGGAGAGGTTTGGAATGTAATCCAGAACATTGACGCAAAGACTAGCCATCAGCAACTTTACGCCTCCCCTTGCCGACCAAACACAGGCAGTGAAAATTTCACTCACCATCAGGATTTGTACCGGCTTACTTCTGAATCGAGCCCCACCGCAGTATGGGAACTGCCGAGCTTAACACGTCCAACCGATGGGTGATCAACCGCAACACATGTCCTCACTCCATGAGACACTGCAGAGAGATTTGGAATTTACTCCCGACACTGGTGCATAGTTGATCAGTAACTTTACGCTGCCTCCGCTCCTCCTTTGCTAGCCAAACACTGGAGTGAAATTTTTTCTCGCCATTTCATCATTTCATTTCACCACGGCGACGAGCGCCACTTGACTGGTGAGCGTTAGTGGCCTCGGTTATGGAGGAGCATAAGAAGACCCCAGTTTAATGCAGGTCAGCAACTGGAAGCAGTTAATTCCATAAATTGCCTAGGAGTAGGCATTAGGAGTGATTGAAAATGGAATGACCATATAAAATTAATCGTCGGTAAAGCAGATGCCAGACTGAGATTGGTTGGAAGAATCCTAAGGAAATGCAGTCCGAAAACAAAGGAAGTAGGTTACAGTACACTTGTTCGCCCACTGCTTGAATACTGATACCGGTGTGGGATCCGTACCAGATAGGGTTGATAGAAGAAATAGAGAAGATCCAACGGAGATCAGCGCGCTTCGTTACAGGATCATTTAGTAACCGCGAAAGCGTTACGGAGATGATAGATAAACTCCAGTGGAAGACTCTGCAAGAGAGACGCTCAGCAGCTCGGTACGGTCTTTTGTTGAAGTTTCGACAACATACCTTCACCGAGGAGTCCTACGTATATCTCGCGAAGAGACCATGAAGATAAAATATGTGAGATTAGAGCCCACACAGAGGCATACCGACAATCTTTCTTTCCACGAACATTACGAGACTGGAATAGAAGGGAGAATTGATAAAGGTACTCAAGGTACCCTCCGCCTCACACCGCCAGGTGGCTTGCGGAGTATGGATGTAGTTGTAGTTCATATACGGAAACAGTTAGGCGTACGTCGTATAAGCTAAGGGCAAATTGCTATGACATGATAATTCTCAGAAGAATTAGTATTGTAGTGTAATGTGTACCCAGTTAGCCATTGAAGGACACGTATAAAGCACAGCGAAAGATTAAAACTCTGACCTAGGAGCTACAAGCGTCCTTAGACACCTGTGTTTTTTGTATATTCATGTGCAGAAAAAAAAAAAACAGAACACCTTTAACGACTAGAAGAAGGACGTTCATTTTCACAGGATATGTACATTAGCATGTTCTGCAGAAATGATTAGCAGTTCAGTTACCTCGGTTGAGCATGTGTCACGTTGCCTAGCATGCTCAGGGTCCGCCATGGGCCCTGATAACTTGTTGCATGCGTGATGGTATCAACGCGTGTAAGGCGCGAATGGCGTCCTGTGGTATAGCTAACCATGTTGCATTCACCTGAGTCCGAAGTTCATCTGTGGTGCTTGGCACTGGCCCAGAGCCCTGCACCCATCGTTCCACCATATCCGATACATTATCGATCGGCGACAAGTCTGGCGATCTGGCGGGCCAGGGCAAAAGGCTGATATCCTGTGACACCAAAAAGGCACGTGTGCGTGCAGCAACATGTGGTCGAGCACTGTCTTGCTGAAGAATGGCGTCTGGGGTGTGGTGCAGAGAGGGTACGGCTACGAGTCGCAGGATGTCATTCACGTAGGCCACACTGCTCACAGTGCCCTGGACCCGCACCAACTGTGGCTTGTGGTTCCATCCAACAGCATCCCACGCCCTAAGACCTTGATTGGGCGCTGTATGTCTTGTGCGAATGGAGTCACTGTGATACCTCTCAGCAGATCCACCTGTCCGCGGCGAACCAAAATGCGGCCATCATTTTCAAAGAAACATAACCCGGATTCGTCCGAAAACACTATCTGATGCCATTCCCATCCCCAGTGGCGTCGTTTCATACACCGTTGCCGTCTAGGATGTTTCTGCCACCATTGCCGTCTAGCATGTTTCTACACACTTGTCAAAGGTAGTCGGAGAAGTGGACGACGCGCAGGTCATGCCACAATGAACGGCAACGGACTGTCACCCCTGATAGTGTAACATGTGTTACACTGTTGCGCCAGAGCAGAGGAGGACGCAGGTCTGTGCTGCAATGCCATTCGGATGAGATGTTGATGTTCTTCCGTGAACCATTCTGCACACACGCGTTGCATTGCCGAAACACAGTAATTTCCCAGATTGAGACCACATTCTCTCACGCCAATAGTGAACCCTCTCTCAAACTCACTAACTTGACGGTACGGTTCTCGCCTACGCCTGCGAGCCATCCTGCACGTCTGCTGAAGTCACACTGATCCATTACCTGGGGTTCCTAGCGACAACGAGAGCCGCAGGCACATGTTATCGGTGGGTGGAGTTACGCCGCGATATCAGTGTTGACCTTGAATCCGTAGGCCGACATGGTTCAAATGCTAATCGTTTCTGCAGATCATACTAACGTACACGTCCTGTGAGTATGAACGTCCTATCTCTAGTCGTTCAAGGTGTTCTGTCTTTTTTATGAGCATGGGTATACAGGGTGTTACAAAAAGGTACGGCCAAACTTTCAGGAAACATTCCTCACACACATAGAAAGAAAATATGTTATGTGGACATGTGTCCGGAAACGCTTACTTTCCATGTTAGAGCTCATTTTATTACTTCTCTTCAAATCACATTAATCATGGAATGGAAACACACAGCAACAGAACGTACCAGCGTGACTTTAAACACTTTGTTACAGGAAATGTTCAAAATGTCCTCCGTTAGCGAGGATACGTGCATCCACCCTCCGTCGCATGGAATCCCTGATGCACTGATGCAGCCCTGGAGATTGGCGTACTGTATCACAGCCGTCCACAATACGAGCACGAAGAGTCTCTACATTTGGTACCGGGGTTTCGTAGACAAGAGCTTTCAAATGCCCCCATAAATGAAAGTCAAGAGGGTTGAGGTCAGGAGAGCGTGGAGGCCATGGAATTAGTCCACCTCTACCAATCCATCGGTCACCGAATCTGTTATTGAGAAGCGTACGAACACTTCGACTGAAATGTGCAGGAGCTCCATCGTGCATGAACCACATGTTGTGTCATACTTGTAAAGGCACATGTTCTAGCTGCACAGGTAGAGTATCCCGTATGAAATCATGATTACGTGCTCCATTGAGCGTAGAACATGGAGCCCAATCAAGACATCACCAACAATGCCTGCCCAAACGTTCACAGAAAATCTGTGTTGATGACGTGATTGCACAATTGTGTGCGGATTCTTGTCAGCCCACACATGTTGATTGTGAAAATTTACAATTTGATCACGTTGGAATGAAGCCTCATCCGTAAAGAGAACATTTGCACTGAAATGAGGATTAACAAATTGTTGGATGAACCATTCGCAGAAGTGTAACCGTGAAGGCCAATCAGCTGCTGATAGCGCCTGCACACGCTGTACATGGTACGGAAACAACTGATTCTCCCGTAGCACTCTCCATACAGTGACGTGGTCAACGTTACCTTGTACAGCAGCAACTTCTCTGACGCTGACATTAAGGTTATCGTCAACTACACGAAGAATTGCCTCGACCATTGCAGGTGTTCTCGTCGTTCTAGGTCTTCCCCAGTCGCGGGTCATAGGCTGGAATGTTCCGTGCTCCCTAAGACGCCGATCAATTGCTTCGAACGTCTTCCTGTCGGGACCCCTTCGTTCTGGAAATCTGTCTCGATACAAACGTACGGCGCCACGGCTATTGCCCCGTGCTAATCCATACATCAAATGGGCATCTGCCAACTCCGCATTTGTAAACATTGCACTGACTGCAAAACCACGTTCGTGATGAACACTAACCTGTTGATGCTACGTACTGATGTGCTTGATGCTAGTACTGTAGAGCAATGAGTCGCATGTCAACACAAGCACCGAAGTCATTACCTTCCTTCAATTGGGCCAACTGACGGTGAATCGAGGTAGTACAGCACATACTGACGAAACTAAAATGAGCTCTAACATGGAAATTAAGCGTTTCCCGACACATGTCCACATAACATCTTTTCTTTATTTGTGTGTGAGGATTGTTCAAATGGTTCAAATGGCTCTGAGCACTATGGGACTCAACATCTTAGGTCATAAGTCCCCTAGAACTTAGAACTACTTAAACCTAACTAACCTAAGGACATCACACACACCCACGCCCGAGGCAGGATTCGAACCTGCGACCGTAGCAGTCCCGCGGTTCCGGACTGCAGCGCCAGAACCGCTAGACCACCACGGCCGGCTGTGTGTGAGGAATGTTTCCTGAAAGTTTGGCCGTACCTTTTTGTAACACCCTGTATATATTTATTTCTGTGTATTTAAGGCTCGGTTCACACTGAAGCGATGTTATAAGCGATAAGATGCAGAAGCAACCCTAATCGGTGGAGTGCACAGAACTGCAGTTGAAGCGACTTAACTGGGACGGCAGCGGTACGACACCGACACGTATCCCTATCGTATAGACCGGCGCAACACGTGCTGGTCGCTCCACGCAAGTGGCATCGCACTATACGCGGGGAGTGAAATTTCAAATCATCCGATTTAACTAAAAAAAATAATTTTTTATAGATGAAGCAAAGCTACACGCGTCTCTGTATTTAGTTTCTCAGTAAAGCTTTTACTTTTCGCGTAAAAGAAATAAAAACCACTGTTTTGGGATTCACGCGCCTTCTTTGCTACGAAGTCTTTCTCGTTCGGTTTTGAGGCAACTACTTAGTAAGAAATATTTTTTTTCCGCATCTTATAGCCACATATGTCAGCTTGATAGTGAACTGGTTTTCTTTTCGTTATTTCCCGCAACTGCTGCTGTAATTCAAAGTAAAGTACGGCATCCTGCATGTTTAGAAAAGTTTGCAGTAGTCACTGGCCACTTCACGTTTGGTGCATTTTATGGCTTCTTTACTACAATATCGAAATTGTTTTTAACGCTGGATGGAAAGCCGTTCCTCTTTCCGGTCTCGAGTAAATATGCGGTACATTTGGCGTTTGGCGACGAGCTGAAACGGAGCTGTCGTGTGTTGCTGCCATATCGCGTATCCTGTCTCGCCAGTGGGGACAGCGCCTAGTTGGCTGCCCTGTACCTGTCGGCGGCCTCACTGTACTCTCGCCGATTCAGCCACGCCATTTCTGACACTGCTTGTCAGCAATCAGATAAACGATTATTAAAAACAATAATTTTTGAGATAATTTGTCTTGGGGAACAGCGGATTTGTTATTACTTTAAAATGAGCATACACAGTCTAGATCGCAAGAAACTTCTTTCTTTTTTTTTTTTTTTTTTTTTTTTAGTTTACTGGTTTCGGTCTGTTTTAGACCATCTTCATAGCTCATACTATGTGGCGGTGAACGGAGCAGCCTTTACGGCTCCATGAGTCGTAACGCCTGCTCCGTTCACTGCCACCACCTACCGTCATGGTATGAGGTCTGAAGAAGGTCTAAAACAGACCGAAATCAGTAAACTCAAAATAAAAAAGAAAGAAAGAAAGTACTTGCGGTCGAGATTGTTTATGTTCTTCTTGGAATAGTATTTAGAAAGATGTTTGTGGCGAACATTGTTGTGTACGTTACTCCAGACGTTAGAGTAGGTTGCACCTGCAATTATGTTGGGTAACGATGTCAGTATCTCGCTAGACAACAGAGCGTTGTTTCCTCTGTCGAACACACAGCTCTAGTGCATTTTCACATTCATCACTTCTAATATTGTAGCTGTCATCCTCACTTCTGATTGTTCCTCCAAGTATTACACCTTGGTCACAGTGTTGAGTGTGTATCGCCATATGGCATTATATATTTTAATTCTGTGACTGTCGCAGTGTCAGTTAAGGCAAGGGAGAAAAGTGGAGAGCACCGTGTGTTTGAAAATCGTGTTAACTTTGTTACTGTATTTTAACAGTTTGTATATCATGTTTTTTGATACTGAATTTGCAAACGAACCCAACATTTACGTAAACGAGTGTGGGGGAGCAGCCTCAAAATCAAGTTACGCAGTCTGGTGTACCAGACGTATGGTCGTCAGTGCAGTATACTGATTTGACCTGGGTTTTGTCACTTACCTCTTTCGTAAGCCAAAGTGCTGCACATTAAGCATTACCAGCAGGTCAATTACTGGCATCACTACCACTGGTGCAATACACTTACACGATAAGCACTCATCACCTCCAACGAGAAAATATCGGATATTATCCAGTGATGTTTCCTGAGTATGTTGGTGTAAGGGTCCTGTGGTCCCCTGTGTCCCGTGGCAGAGTATCGGCAGTTAATTTGATTTATTACACTTATTGAATGACCCAACACAGCTAATGCACAACAGTGAGGTTAAGGCACGTCATTGTTGAGTAAGGGCTGTCAACATATGGAGCAGGAAAAATATCTTTAACTGTCGAATGATCCTCGTGCATAACAGTGATGTTAATCTTTGCTAGCGCTGCTCATTATCGAGCGTGACGGTGTTTAGTTTGAGGGAATGTATGCGATGTTACAGGCGAATACGGCAGTGCCACCGCCCTACTCTTCTGCGGGCAGCCTGGACGGCTTGACGTCGGCATCGGGTCCCGCGGGGGCGGCGGATATGGCTGGCGTTCCCGTGACGGTCAGCCCCGAGGCGGACCGGCGCGCCCCCTCCGCCTCCTCCTCCGCCACCGCCTCCGACGTGAGCAGCCTGGCGGGGTCCGGCTCTCCGGGATCGCCGCCGCGCGCCACCAGCCCCACGCTGGAGCCGCTGGCCAAGGCGCGCGGCCCGCCGCCTCCCGCGCCGCCCCCGGCGCCCCCGGCGCCGCCCCCGCCGCCACAGCTGTCGCGGCCGCGCCGCCTCCTGCCCCCGCGCGCCGTGCCGGGCCGCCGCTGGCTGTCGCGCTCCGCCCCCACTACACCGTCGGCGCCGCCGCCCGACGGCAGCCCGCTGCTGGCAGAGCCGCCCTCCGACGAGGAACTGGACGCCACCGTCTGAGCGTCAGACGCCGTGCCTTAACCGACAATCGACTGCTCATGTGCTCTAGTGCCCTTTTCCCTTACGTAGCGTTACCGGTTCGTAACATTACCCAACTACCGGCGTTCAGCAGTACGTTATAAACCAACAAGTCTAATCGTATGTTTCATATGATCATACACTGAATGAAATGTAATGACGCCAGCGCAAGTTTACTCGTCTTTACGAGGGAAGTCATAAAGTTAAATAATAAATTTTTTATTTATTTTTGCCAACGTATGTCTACAGTCGTGGTACACAACGATATCGGCATTCCACAGCACACTACCGTAGCACACTGCTAAAAAAAAAAGGCTATTCTAGTGGTGTGCTACACTATTCTGGCGCGGGGTTTCAGTGTGTATCAAGACAGCAGACATGATGTATCGCCAAAGAAAAGCATATTAATTACGAAACTTTACTTTTCTAAGGTGAAAGCACTTTGCGACTATTCATCGTACTTCTCTTTCTCTCTGTCTTACTAATACGCTAGAACTCAACACACACACACACACACACACACACACACACACACACACACGGAGAAAGAGAGAGAGGGGCAGGGGAGAGAGAGAGGGAAGTAAAACGAAAAAAGATAAACAGGGAGTAGGCAGGTGTATTCCAGGCAAAAACCATCCCGTGCAAGAGAACCACATCTGATTTCATTTCATTGTGTGTTCTTGCCCGTCTGGTATACGCAGTGTCGAATAGGTCGCCTGTGATGCACTCCATTGCCTTAGCGCACTGTTGTCACTCCGGCACCTAGCTGTTATCATCAAATCTAGAGCTCCAGAACTTATCCTAGAAGGATGCATAATCACAAATATTTTGCGTCTCCAGTTTGATGTTTCGTGGTTACCATTGCTGTCCATTAAAGGGGACATCACTGGTTTGGTTCTCGGTGTTTAGTTATGATTTTTCTTTAGTATAATAATCTGCCTTATAAAAAGATGTGAGGAGTGAGTTGCATAAATGAGCAGCGGCACTGAGACCTAATTCCGATGAATTACATGAGGCTGTGAACCATCCGACATGTATTTGTATAGCGATTTTCTCATTCTTAATGAATTCTTATAGCGTGTACTTATCGTGCTGTTCGGAACTCATTCGAGCACTCCATTCCATGTAAAGTTTGAGAAACACGTGTCAACAAATTGCATGTAAACTAAATTACCATTTACAGATCTATCTTGATCAATTTCAGCAACAAAGTTAATTAATTTCATGAAGCCTATACCGGAAGCGATCGTTTTCATTAGATGTAATCACGAGCTGTTTCTCGAGAGCGGTACAATGCTTTTACATGTATAGTTTCTAATTAGATCAGTTCTCCTAACATGTATTCATTCCAAGACCAGAATACCGAATGGACCGGAGGTGAATACGCACAAACGAGGAAAAGAAAAGTACATTAATATGTGCTTCAAAAATAGAGCTGACGTAATACGTGTCGTACACGAGTATAACGAAATTACTGACAAATTAGGAAGGGAATTTGGGAAGGAGAGGTAAGCACTAGATTGGAAGGGAGGAAGTGGAAGGAGCAAAAATTCCAGAAGTCAGTGGAGTAGAAAAGATGGAATATGTGGCGGCTTCTCCAGAGGGAAAAAGAAAAAAAAAAAAATGTGTGTGTGAATTCCTAAGGGACCAAACTGATGAGGTCATCTGTCCCTAGACTTACACACTACTTAAATTAACTTAAACTAACGTACAGTGAGAACAACAGATATACCCATGCCAGAGGAAGGACTCGAACCTCCGGCGAGAAGGGCCGCGCAATACGTGACATAGTGCCAGAGGAGGTATTGAAATAATTGCGTAATGATCGGATAAATTTTCTCACGTGGAGAGCAGTTGCGCTCATTTGTTGTCAAACCAGAAGAATATTACAAGGTTTTTCTCTTTTGCAAACTGCAGATTGCGTGTGGTTAGGGTTCTTAGTCAAACGTGTACCTTGCTCTAGTTTACGCTGTCGACCCTACACAATGGAAACAATAGTAATCTTTGGTTCTAGCTTACGCTCTTTGGACGTGACACAATGGAAACAAAGGTATTGTGAAGGGTTGATTGAGTGTTTCTGCTACATGTGTATCATCTAACACATTTTTCAAACAGTACATATTTTCCTCTCACTCAGTTTATTAGTCAAAAATCGCCCTACATATTACACTGCGACTGCAGTTCCGTGATGTGAAACTCTTTCTACAATTCGTGACAAGTTAATTAATTGAATCACTTTTGAATGTTGATTTTGTAGTATAAGAACAGTCTATTAATGCTGCGTTCTAAATGCCAATTTTTTTACTTTTTATTTGTGAAACTGTTATATTTTTGTATGATCTAATGTAATTGCAAAAGGAAATGTTACTGACAGAATCTGCGACATGCAATATTAATTTTTGGACACTCAGTCCCATAAGCTTTGTGCTAAAACATATGTCGTGATGTGTCTTCTACGCTGGAAGAGATGGCTCCCGAAGCATGCCAATGGTGGGTCCTGTATTGCCAGCAACATGGCGGCGGATCCTTGTTGAGCGTGTCGCTCCTTTCATGGTGACCTTTTATGGGAAGATGATCCAATTAAAGAAGAAATCCGCAATTCGTCGTTTTGAGTTGTAAATTATTATTGTTCACTTTGTTTTTTTCGACGCCAACTGTTAATACACTAAACTGGTACCGTCTACACAACCTTCATTAATCATGAAAGACATTTTGTGAGCCCCTACATCGCTTCTGCATATGTTTCCTTATTTTACTTTTAATACTCGCGTCTTCATTTCACGATCGATATTCTTTCTCAGACCTTAATTTTAACAATACTTTGCACTCACTCGCACGTCATCCGCCGCCGGGTGCATCTACTTAGTCGCACAATGTGATCATGTGAATAGCACGCGGGGGATGACAGCAACAAACAATGAGCCTTTCGTGTGGTCGTCCGAGAAGTACAATACTCTTCTGGACATTTCCTTCTCTTGACTTTCATAATCAAACAGCTACATCAAAGGGACATTGAGTTCACGGGGGAGTTTAGATACTCATTTACATATAAAGGATTTTAATCGTCTGTGCATTAATAAAAAATGTTAGGTGAAAACTGATGTCTTCGACGATATGGACACCTTACAACATTTCGGGGTCTAGTTCCATTTCCACATATAGACGCGTAAAAAAATTTAAAAATACACTATCACATATTCCGCGATACAAGAGAAGCGCTAATTTTGGGGTAGTTCGAATATCTGATGATGGTACTTCGTCACCAAAACCAATAACTATTCTTCGACTCCTACAATCAAGACGGGAAAGTCATCGCTGCATTCCTCCAATACATGTAGTTACATACTAAAAGTACATATGCGGTTACAATATCTGCAGACTACTAATTCCGAATTATTTTTTCGGGTATGTCTGGTTCCCCGTTACCGTAAGTCTGACAGTGCTGTTGCGATGTAACCTGTGCCACTTGGAACGACACTTACCATTCTCGAGCCGGTATTCAAGTGAGAATCATAGTACTCTCTTTGTGTTGCGCATTCATCTATGCACTGCTTTTTTCAAACACAGATGTACAAAAGCGTTGCTTCTGCCTGAGACTGAGTGGGAAAACTCGTTGCTGTACAGTTCAGGAGCTCATTCCTGCAGCAGCGATTACGCAGTGGGAGATAATGGGTCTTTGCATAATGCGTCGTGTAGCTGACATGCCTCACCTACATTATGTCTCTACTACAAACTGCAATGCATAGTTGTTAAATCGCGCTTGAAGTGCGACTCTTTTTTGAGTCATCCCTATTCTCACTGGTTAGAGCGGCAATTGCTACCAACGTTCTCAATTATTTGCTGGATGTATTCCAATCTTTGTTTTCCTCCACAGTTTTTACCTTCTACAGCTCACTCCAGACCATGGAAGTTGTTCCCTGTTTTAACAGATATCCTGTACCTTCTTCTTCTTAGCGTTTTCCATACATTCCTTTCCTCGTCGTATCTCCGGAGAACCTCTTCATTCATTACTTTATCAGTCCATCTAGTTTTCAATATTCTTCTGTAACACCACATCTCAAATACTTCGATTCTCTTCTTTTCTGCTTTTCCCACAGACCACGTTTCACTGCCATACAATGCTGTGCTCCAAACGTACATTCTCACAATTTTTTTCCTCAAATTCAGACCTGTGTTCAATACTAGTTGACTTTACTTCGCCAGAAATTTCCTTTTCGCTAGCGGTAGTCTGCTTTTTCTGTCCTTCTTGCTCAGTTAGTCATGGGTTACCTTGCTTCCTACGTAGCAGAATTTCTTGATTTAATATATTTCGTTATTCCCAGTCGTGATGTTGTTTTCCGCTTTTCTCATGTCTGCTACTTATAATTACTTTCGTCTTCCTTCAGTTTACTTACAGTCCATATTCTTTACTCGTTGGACTGTTCATTCTGTTAAGAAGATCTTGTAATTCTTCTTCTTTTGCACTGAGGATAGCAATTTCATCAGTGAATTTTATCATAGGTATCCTTCCACCTTGTATTTTAAACCCACTCCTGAACCTTTCTCTTAGTTCCGTGATTGCTTCTTCGACGTATAGATTAAACAGTAGGAACGAAAGAGTACGTCCCCGCCTTAAACCCATTTTAATACGAGCACTTCATTCTTCGGCTCTCACTCTTATATTCGTTCTGGGTTCTTGTACATATTGACATATTGTACATTACTCGTCTTTCCTTATAACTTACCCCTACTTTTCTGAGAATTTCAAACACCTTGCAGCATTTTACAATGTCGAAGGCTTTTTCCAGGTGGACAAATCCTGTGAACCTGTCTTGATTTTTTTCAGTTTTGCTTCCATTATCAACCACAAGGTCAGAATTGCCGCTCTGGTGCCTATACTTTTACTAAAGCGAATCTGATCGTCATATAACACGTCCTAAATTTTCTTTTCCATTCTTCTGTATAAAATAGAGGTCAGAAACTTGGATGCATAAGCTGTTAAGCTGATTGTGCGATAATCCTCGCACTTGTCGGTTCTTGGAGTCTTCGGAATTGTATGGATGATGTTTTTCCAAAGGTGATATCGACAGACTCATACGTCTAAACACCAACGTGAATAGTCGTTTTGTTGCCATTTTCCCCCAATGATTTTAGAAATTGTGATGCAATGTTGTGTATTCTTTCTGCGTTATTCGACCTTTTAAATTCTGATTCTACGACTGTACCCCTATGTCTTCTATATGAATCCTGTTTCTTCTCCTATCGCGTCATCATGCAAATCTTTTCCCTCATAGAGAGGCCTTCAACGTACTCCTTCCACCTGTCTGCTCTTTTCTCTGCATTTGACAACGGAATTCCCATTGCACTCTTAATGTTACCACCCTTGATTTTAATTTCACCGACCATTCTTTCGAGTTTTCTATCTGCTGAGTCTATCCTTCCGATGATTGTTTCATTTTCGATTTCATCACATTCTTCCTGCAGCCATTTCGCCTTAACGCCCCTGCACTTCTAGTTTATTTCATATCTGAGTGAGTTGTATTTCTGTAATCCTGGATCCCTGAACATTTTTGTAATTCCTTCTTTCATCGATCGACTCAAGTATTTCTTGTGTTACCCATGGTTTCTTCGCAGTTACCTTCTTTCTACCTATGCTTTTCTCTCCAACTTCTGTGATTACACTTTTTGGAAATGTCCATTGCTCTTCAACTGAGCTGCCTGCTGAGCTATTCATTATTGCAGTATCTGCAGCCTCAGACGACTTCAAGCGTATCTCTTCCTTCCTTAGTACTTCCGTATTCCAGTTCTTCGCACATTGATGTTTCCAGACTTATCTGTTTAATTTCAGCCTAATCTTCATCAATACTATATTGTGATCCGAGTCTATATCTGCTCCTGCGTATGCCTTACAATCCAATATCTGATTTTGGAATTTCTGTTAACCATGATGTGAGCTAACTGAAATCTTCCTGCATTTCCCGGCCTTTTCCAAGTATACCTCCCCCTCTTGTGATTCTTGAATAGCCTACTCGCTATTACTAGCTGAACTTTATTGTAGAACTCAATTAGTCTTTCTCCTCTTCCTAATACGAAGACATATTCTTCCCTAACCATTTCTTCTACTCCTTCCTCTACAACTGGATTCCAGTCCCCCATGCTAACGGATTTTCATCTCTCTGTACCTACTGAAGTTCAGTATTTTCATATACTTTGCGTATCTCTTCATCTGCGGCTTACGACGTGTACACTTGAACTGCTGTTTTCGGTGATAGTGTGCTGCCGATTCTGATGAGAACAAGCCTATCACTAAATTGACCACAGTAACACACTATGTACCTTGACTTCCTATTCATAACGAATCCTACTCCCATTATACCATTTTCTGCTGCTGTTGATATTCTCCTATATTCATCTGACCAAAAATCCTTGTCTTCTCTCCATTTCATTTCATTGACCCCCACTATATGTAGACTCAGCCTTAGCATTTCCCTTTTCAGATATTATAGTTTCCCTACCACTTTTAAACTTTTGACATCTTTTGACATTACACGCCACGACTCGTAGAGCATTATCCTTTCGTTGGTTATTCAATATTTTTCTCATGGTCTCCTCCCTCTTGGCAGTCCCCTCCCGGAGATCCGAAAGTGGGACTATTACGGAGTCTTTTACCAATTAACATCAAGACGCTTTTTCACTTAACAATTGTTAAATTACATCTTCCTGTCGCTCGCCTTGCTGTCCGATGAAACAGTCCTAGATACTGTCTCGTATGAATTAACATGTAACTTGTTTGAGTAATGATTTTCAGTAGACCTCATTTTCAATTATTTTGTCTGCTAGCTTACGTCTTACTTTGTCTGGTCTGTTAATTTTCAACACCCTTCCACAGCGAAATACTGCAGATGTCTCAAATTTCATCTCTTCCTGTGCCCTGCAGTCAATACTTTACTTCTGTTATTATGATGTACTTGAAACCTATAGTTTCTTTCTTAATGGTACACAAATGGATATTTCAGTATATTTCCTTCATTGAAGAAATATTGGCAGTCTGCTTTTCACATGTTTGTTACATCTTGTTAAGTTTATGCGAGAGTGAGAATATTCGACTTACCCTAACTGCCTTCCTAGTGTATATACCTCGAATCTATCAGTTTACCCTTTTTCTTTTTTTCCTTCATTCTGTCCATTTATTACCTAGATTCCATTCTACACATGTCTTTCATTCCATATCATAATGGATCTCTCATATTCAGTCTTACAGACATTGTAATCAACAAGTCATCGTTAAGGTAATTATTCTTTTAGAGCTTTATTAATATTATCGACGTTCATTAAGTGACGCAATAATTTTGTCGATAAGAAATTTAGTTAGCAGATGTGATAAACAGTAAGTCTGTCTTATACGACTCTCTTGAATAAATGACTTCAAACTTTGTGTCAAATGGAAAACTGCTTATCAGTTTACTGAACAAAATTTTCTGCATCCTAAGAAGACTGTTTTTAATAACAAATTCTCTTATTACTAAGCATAAAGTAGAATTTGTTTCTCTCTTACCTTTAACTTTTCCTGTGATAATATAACAGAACATGTCTTCACTTTGTGTTCCCGCTCCTTTTAAAATTCGTGATATCATTTACAGCTGAATCTCGTATGACACTCATTTTACACTGGTAAGTGCTTGTGACAAACTGCTATCCTTGTAATTTTATCTGTTGACGTACAGTTCTTGTGTAGATCGTATATATCACCATCCACAAAATAAGTCCTCAGTACATCCACTTTATATCTGACAGTAAAGATGAACTTATCAAACTATCATTGCTAGCTTTGATAAACCGGATTGTTTAACAGGTGTGTTTCTGAGAGTAAGAAGTCAAAATAATTTTTTGCACAGACTGTTTAAAAGACATTTGTGATAATAGTTCCAAGCTGGCTGAAAAACTGATATGTGGAAGTTCAGGAATGGCACGGCGGTAGAACTGTTGAGCTGACAGGCCTGAGGCTTAGTTGCGGAATACGTAAAACTGATCTTACTTATGAATTGAATTCTATCACTGGATGCTCTTGACAGGTTATTTAGATCGTCTAGTAATAAAAATTATTACATTGTCAAAAATAACAATTCATACTGAGGAGAGGTTACATGAGTAACTAGGTTGATATTTTCTGACATTTTGATCAGTCTGACATCATATTCTATAGAAGTAAGTTTCCTCTTTGGTCTAGCGGGTTGCACCTTTGTGCACTCTCTTCTGACTCTACTGTTCTTGCTAGGCGGAGTCCCTGTTCAGATTAGCAACAAAGATGGACTGATCCCTAAGAAAATTTATGAGTTAATTCGGTTGTTGACTATGATCGTGAACTTACACGACTATAATAATATAAACGAAAGATTCATAGACATTTGAGTCTGAGATCTCATAGTATTTACTCGTACACATAGCATAAGTTTTCCTTTTATTTTTTAGTAACTAACATAGCCACTTTCATTGGCTTACAGTTGAAATACCGATCATCAATGATGATCTTCAGATCCAGTAAGCAGGTTGCTGAGACAGCGCATGTTGTATTCTCACAGTAATCGATTGACTGTGAAAACACATGGCTCATGCATTCACGAGATGTCTCATCATATTGCTTATTGGATCTGAAGATGAACAGCGGTCACTGAAACCACTCAGCTGTGTACAGATGGAAGTGACTGTATCTGGCAATAAAGCTGTGCTTGCAATTTGTTAGCTCGCTGCAAGTGTAAATACTAAATATTATAGAACTGATCAATCCGTAACCTCCACTGTGTTCATGACGCTCTATTATTTCGATTTTGGCCATCTAGAAATCGCGTGACAGTTTCAATTCCGTCCCCTTTGCTCTTTTTTTCCTGCAGTACGCTTTCATATTTTCACCGTGCCTCATTTAGACCACTTCATACGTGTGTTCTTGCTTATTCTACCTTGGAATACTTTTACAGTCAACACTTTCCTTCCTAAAAATATCTCTTCTGCTTCTTTTGCTTTTATGCTGTGTATTTCTAAATCTTTTTAATGCAAATAAGCCTTGTTTTCCCTATTGTTTCTGTTATTTATTTTTATAGTTTGATGTATTTTGTTATTGTTACTTCCGAGCTTCTCCGCTTCTTATGAGGCCATTTTTCTCTTTAATATTTCTTCTTCTTCTTCTACAAATACATGTACACATTTCTGGTATGACTGCCCCTATTTGTGCCCTCATATTCTAGTGGCTCTTCCATGGGCTACATTGACTAAAATTAATGACAATGATGGTTTTTGAAGAAAGTCGTAAGAATTTCATAATGCCAGCTGCATATGACTGTGACTCCTATGGAACTGGGTTTCATGCTGCAAACTGTTATGGATAACATACACATCACGCCTATCCACAGAAGAGATACATGTCAGTGCAAGTTCTTACATCATCTCCAAAACTAGTACACACAGACACTGCAAGTGGTTCAAAATTTGCTAAAATAACCAGGAATCTGATATTTAATAGTCGACACAAGGAAAACTTATGAAAACCTCAAGTGCTTGAGAGTAATTCTACAATCATGACCTGAAACGTTATCTATGGGTAGGACACTGATCAGTGAATGGAAGAGAACCGCTGTATCCCATTAAACTTGTGAGGAAAACAACGAATAACCCATGTTATAGATATAATACCAAATACTTTAGGCCTAATTCTTGCTTTGATTGTGGTAAATATGATTGTCATTTGCTTAGATGTGAATATATTTGTGTTGCTCACATTTTTTAAATTTTTTGGGAAGAGATGAATTATACAGTGCCTAATTTATAATAAATGTTTCTTTTAATTAGCAACATTTCTGAGTTGTAGGATGTGTGCTGAACTAGAAAGAAGTAGATAATAGATAGCTGAGGCGTTTATCTGCGCATTATTGGTTTTAGTCAGCATTGACACAAGAAAATATTGCTTTTTATGAAAAAGCTCAACATACAATAGTTCAGATGGTGACATTTTCAATGAAATTTGGGCTGATAGAAACACAAATTTGTTTTCTGGTTGTCCAAACATTAAAATATAAATGAAATAATTTTTCTTTCTGTTTCAGGAATTTCTGTAACTAAAAAGGTGTGTGATTGTAAACCACAAATATACAATGTGCGACTCACTCATTACATTACCTAATTTCTGATTAACAGCTCTTGTTTGAATGTAATTTTGGTTATGTTTCCTTGCGTCACTTGTTATTCTGTGAATCTTATTTTAAACAGGTATTTCGCATTATTGTGCATCAAAATAAGAGAGCTTCACTACTATGAGAAAGTTCATGCACCAACTTTGGTTGCTTTATATGTTTCTCACAAGATCACTAAAGTAATATCAGTCTGCATTATTTGTAGGCGAACTTGTCTAATAGTTACCGATTTCTTTCATATGTGGACTTTAATTTGGCAATGTTGTAACATGCTCACTATGTATACTATTTGATGTCTTACGATCTGATATTCAAAGAGAAATTATGATACACGAACGAGATTAATAAATAAATAATATCCTCTGGAGAGGAGAGAATAAGATGATGTAATTATAGATATTATGACTTACTTATGAAGAAAAGGAATTATTTTTTGTTTCGTGTTTTTTCTTGTGCTTAAGGGTGATGGCATCTTGAATACAAGTTGCACAACAGTTTATTCAAGCTTTTACAACATGAAACTTGGTGTACACTTTTTCTTCGATTCCGCCAAATTATTTTGCTTTACTACATAAGTAAGGATCGAACCCCTTGACTGCGTGCAGAAGTTAATCATTTTGATCATTAACCCCGAAGTACTATACTATTATGTAAGGTAACTGGCTTGGACATTATATGAATCCAGTCTGGTCTTTTATCTCAGGAATAAATCCAAGTGCAAGTTTCAGTGCATATTCATGTTCTACTGTCTGAATTCAGTCCTATGGATATAGTGTGTTCATTAAAAACTTAGTGATTAAGTAAGAAACTCACATTTATGTAAATTCAAGTAAAATGTGTCACTTGTTACCGAATATGAGAGATAATGTATTTTATTTCTGTTAAGGTTGAAAGGAGTTAAATATGCGTAAGATAATCCAACAATGAACAATGTGCCTACGTGATGATTCACAATAGTTTCTTAGAAATCACTAAAATACCACTACAACATCAGATATTGCACATGGAAGTAATTTTGAAAACTATTACATTATTCCCAAACTATGTGACTCAGACTGTTGGATTGCAGCAGTTTAAAATGCTAAATGTTAACATAAATAAAAATATAGGCCTATTCTTTGTATATTTACATTGTGTGTCAACAATAAGTAGATAATGTGTAATACTAATAATAATAATAATGATTGCTTTTTTCAAAATCTCTATATCTGTGTATTATTTGTTTTCCTCTCATCTGCTCTATATTAGATTGAAGTATCTGTCATGTGAAAGAGGAGTCTTATGAAATTGAAAAAAAGTCGTATTTGAGTTCTGTCCCTGCAGAGCTGTTCATTTGCTCTTATTTATTGGTTTATTTAATCTGAACGTATTAATATCTTCAGGCCAATGTGGTGTATAGAAACTATTCATGTGAAACTTTATAAATATGCACCAAGACATGTAAGAGCTGGACTCGTGCTGAAGAGGACTGTGATTCAAATCGATATCTGGTCATCCAGTTTTACATTTTCTGAACTTTCGCTACATATTTTCAGGAAAATACCAGGAAAGTCCCGTTTTAATCCTCTCCCAGTCTAAACGTGTTCTCTATTCTCTAATGAGCTGGTCAGCGACAGGATAAACTTTACTCTAATTTTCTTTCCTTTTGCAATGTTAGTCTCAGTAATGAAATCAGATACAGTCATGATATACAGTAACATCTACATCTACATTTACATAATTACACTGCTATTCACAATTAAGTGTCTGGCAGAGGGTTCAATGAACCAGCTTCAAACTCTCTCTACTGTTCCACTCTCGAAAGGCGCGCTGGAAGAACGAGCACTTAAGTTTTTCTGCGCGAGCCCTGATTTCTCTAATTTTATCGTGATGATCGTTTCTCCTTATGTAGGTAGGTACCAACAGAATGTTTTAGCAATCGGAGGAGAAAACTGGTGATAGAAATTTCATGATATCCCGTTGCAACGAAAAGCGCCATTGTTTTAAAGTTTGCCACTCCAATTCACGTATCATGTCTGTGGCACTATCTCCCCTATTTAGCGATAACACAAAACGAGCCACCCTTCTTTGATTTTCGAGGTCATCTGTCAGTCCCACCTGATGAGGATCCCACAGCGCACAGCAATACTCCAGAATAGGGCGGACAAGTGTGGTGTAAGCAGTCTCTTTAATAGACCTGTTGCACCTTCTAAGAGTTCTGCCAATGAATCGCAGTTTTTGATTTGCTCTATCCACAACATTATCTAACTGATCGTTCCAATTAGGTTACTTGTAGGTTAATTGTAATCCGTAAGTATTTAGTCGAATTTACAGCCTTCAGATTTGTGTGACTTATCGCGTAATCGAAATTTAGCGGATTTCTTTTAGTACTCATGTGAATAACTTCACACTTTATTTTATTCAGGGCCAGCTGCCGCTTTTCGCACCATACAGATATATTATCTAAATCATTTTGCAATTCGGTTTGGTCATCTGATGACTTTATACTGTAGCTGGAATGTCCAATAATAATTTGAATAGGAACAGCTCTGCTAATGAATTACACACCCTAATACTTCGTAATCTAATAAAATATAAATTATATGAAATTTTTGTACAATGTATGTCTGAATGCTATTCGGCTCCCCCCATAGGAGGTTCGAGTCCTCCTTCAGACATGGGTGTGTGTGTCGTCCTTAGCGTAAGTTAGTTTAAGTTAGATCAAGTAGTGTGTAAGCTTAGGGACCGATGACCTCAGCAGTTTGGTCCCATATGACCTTACCACAAATTTAAATTTGAATGCCGTATTCAAATGAAAACGTTAGTCATTTACTCAGTTTGATAGCAATACACAAATTTAACTACATCGTAGAGAAAGGAAAGAATGGGAAATAGGTGAGGTTTGTAAATCCACATTGTGCACTCTGGTTGCCGACATTTAAGATTATTTGTACATTTGTGCGATCCTACAGGTGTGGATTACGCCGCCGACCTTAGTATTGATTAAAGGACTGTAATTCACAGTTAATGAAGAAACTGGCTAAACCTGTTTGTTTAGCATGCGGCAGATGTGGGAGCAACATGTCTTTGCTCAAAGACCTAACGCAAGGCGGATCACGGCAGCGGTTGGCGTAAAGCCCAGAGAACTCGTTCATAGAGATTTCTATGTGAGCCGCCGTTCCGTGGTTGTGTGCTGGCATAAATATATTCGCGGCACATGGATACGGTGTGACCTACTTGCGGGTACACAACACTTGGATGTGAAATATGTAGTGCTCACAATAGCAGAATTGTGGTTATGAATGTTTGAGCTGCTGTCAGCGAGCCTGGCACCTTTTGGGAAGATTCTGCTGACGACAAAAGAGGCTGTTTGGTTTTTGTCTGGGATATATACTAACATGCGAGGCAAGTGCTGGTCGGTGATGGGCATTCCGACATGGCAGCTGATTGCAGAGGATGACACCTGATGATTGGCCACCTATGGGCTACGAGTGTGTGCCTCGTTGCTGTCTGGTAGGCACATAGCCGCAGACACAGCATCCCTTCTCCCTAGGGATGAGATGGCGAAGCCATCTTGAGAGTGACTGCCTAGCCTCCTTCCTCCTCTGGAAAACGATGGCAGCGTCATCGGAGGAATCAGACCGGGATGTTAGAGGTCCTCCAGCGGCTGCGTCCATAGGCTGGGGTCCTGGACGAATCCTGAGGCTGGTGTGGGCAGACCCAGAGTGGTTGGGGACAGCTGATTGGTGGACCATCTGGAGCAAATCTGCAAAGATATCAAATGAAGTCGCAGATATACTGCGCTGTGAGAGCAACTGAAGAAAAAGTGCATAGAATGCCTAGGGGAGGGGGGGGGGGTGTAAAATGTGGTGCCAGAGCGATCTGGAAAGAATATGGTAAAAACGTTGTGCCCAGAGTGCATGAATGTGAGAGCACTGGAACAATAAGAATGCAGGAGCACTTGAGAAATAGAAATTTTACGCCTGGAGGGCGTATATGAGATCGAGAGTACTTGAAAAGTAGAAATGTTGCACCCGGAAAGCGTATATTAGTGCTCCAGCAGCTGAGGAATGGAAATATCGCGCCTGGACGGCGTAATGCTTGTGTAAACATTTGGGACGGGGAAGTCACAAGGAGGGAGGACAAGTAGAGCGACCTGTCATGTCAATGGCGACGTATACAGTGACTGAATGTGCAGAAAAATATGAAAAGATGCTGGAGAAAGAGGCACCGGGTTGAACCAAGTGACCAGAAAGAGGTTTGACTGCTGAGATCACTTGATGATGTTGGAAACGAACGTCAGGTATAACAGCATCGACGTCGATAGCCCCTTGGTGAGTATCGCTGAAATATCCATTTGTGATGTAGTGCAGTTTCAAGCTCAGAGCGAATAGGTGCCACCGAGTTAGTGCTGAACCGCTGAGCCAGAAGAGGTAGGCTACATTGGAGCCATACAGACAGCGGAGGTACTTTGGGGGAGGCGGATACATTTCTTTGAAGCCGCAGTGATGCTGGATACAGCCATGCTGGACATAGTGATGAAAATACTGCAATGAAAACTCGAAGGCAGCACATCACGTTGTGGAAGAATTAGCTGACCGGCCCTATCTAACTGCGGAGTTCAGAGCAAGTTCACAAAAAAACTTCATCGCTGATTAAAGTGGGATAAGACAGGGACGAAACTGTGACATCCGTAAAGCTGTCGCTGCTGTTGGTACTAAACTTGAAAGCCATTGACGTCTATATGGAACGAAAAATATTGAACCTGTCACAAAGAACTGGAATGAAACTGAAAACTATCGCCAGTGAAGGGACGAAAGGTAAAACCTACGAAGCCATCTCCAGTGGAGGGATGAAACTTGAGAGCCACCACCAATGCTGGGACGAAAAGTAGAATCCATCGCGAAAGGTGTGGCGAAAAATTTGAGTGCTGCTGCTGGAGCCAGTAGTGGTGCTGGAGCCGGTGAAAAAGTTTGTCCTCGTCACCAACAGTTACGGCGCACTTAGTCTGTGGAGAGCTCGATGTGAATTACCGTTGTACGGTTGTGTACCAACATAGGGTACATTGATACGGTGTGACCTACTCGTGTGCAAGTAACATATGGAGATGAAATAGCACGATGGCACCACAGCCGTGAACGCGCGTGCTGCTGCTGGAGAGCCATGCATCTTTTGTAGTGCTTGCCGAAGATTCTGTTGACAACAAAAAACCTGTATTTGTTAACAGGGGAGACAAGCACTGATCGGAGATGGGCTTGCCGGTTTGACGGATCGCCGCACAAAAGATGACGTCTGATATCTGGCCACCCGCTGTATGTGGGTATGCGACTGATTGATGTCTAGTAGGTGAATAGTACGAGTGCTATAAATTTTCTTGCAAGAATTTGCACATTTTTCGATTTTGGTAAGTTTACTTTCTAATGTAGTTTTCCGCCGCAAAGTCGCTAGTGCTGCTTCATTTACTTGATTCCATGGTCTATCGAGTGATAAATATTCAGTAGAACTCCAGCCTCAGATTCTCAGAGTTTAATCTCGAACTTTGTAAGTATATATTCAAGTTGTAACCTCCCAACAGAAAAATTCCGAAACCTCCCAATAATACAATGTGACTAACCTCCTAATAAAAAAGTCTGACTCATATACAACCTTTCAATAATTGACTGACTGTGAATTAAACTGGTAAATTTGGACGTCAGCAGTGCTGCTTCATGGCCCTGAAAGATCATACCGAATACATTAAAAATTCTTAACTCAATTAAGTCGCCGGATAAGGCATCTGCTCCTATAAGAATTTTTTCTGGCACAGCCCAGTGCAATGCTGGCCGATAGACTTGTCATGTATAAAAAGAACAATTGATTTTTCTTTGCAATAATCGGGATGACCATGGATTGGAGAAATTAGTAAATTCTTTAAATTGAGGTGAATAATTGTCAAAAGTTAATTTTTATAAGAAAGATGATTATTAAGAGATTTTTTTAAAAACATTTACATGGGACTTGATATAAAAATAGTATATATGCACGAGACTGCTTTTACCTTATACTACATCGCTCAGGCTCCACCATCGCTCCCCACAACCGGCCCAGCCAACTCCATACACGCGACTGCTAGCTACTACATCTGCTACACAGTTCCTACTGCTAACAACACTGCTCTCTGGTGTGAGATTCTCTAATACCTTACATATCGCAGGCAGTGCATGAGCAACCCATCGAAATTACATCTGCTCGAGTGCGCTAGCAACAAATTCCTTAATCATGGACCTCTTACATAACCCTCCACCTGGGGGGAGGGGGGGTAAAAATTTGGCAGCGATGGTGAGTCAACTGGACTTGCCATGAGCAACAAATTTTTCTATAACCTATTTAGTTACTAAGTCTACAGTCACAGAGTATATACATTATTGATAAGTGCAGAACATATTAAGAAATGAAATAGAGTGCACATGCACTGAGTTCAGAACATATTAAGAAATGACAAAATGTATACGCAATGAGTACAAAATATATTAACAAATGACATAAAGTGCACACGCACTGTAAAACTCTTTACCATTTTTACATGAATTAGACATATGAAGGAGTGAAATAAAGTGCACACGCACAGTACCAGTCTTCACCATTTTACAAGAATTGAAACATATTGAGAAATGAAATAAAGTGCACACACACTGTAAAACTCTTTACCATTTTACAAGAATTTAAACATATTGAGAAATGAAATAAAGTACACACGCACTGCAAAAGTCTGTACCATTTTACAAGAATTTAAACATACTGAGAAATGAAATAAAGTGCACACGCACTGCATAAATCTTTACCATTTTACAAGAATTTAAACATATTGAGAAATGAAATAAAGTGCACACACACTGTAAAAGTCTTTACCATTTTACAAGAATTGAAACATATTGAGAAATGAAATAAAGTGCACACACATTGTAAAAGTCTTTACCATTTTACAAGAATTTAAACATATTGAGAAATGAAATATAGTGCACACACACTGTATAAGTGTTTAACATCGTTACATGAACTGATCACATTAAGAGATGAAATAAAGTGCACACGCACTGGAAAAGTCTTAAGCATTTTTACATGAACTAGGAAAGGAATGGGAAGGATAGCATCATGGTTGCAGCACAGTGGGTTGCACGTAGCTGCACTGAAAGTCCATATCTTTCCACAGAAGCACAACACCAAGTGAGACAATCTGAAGTTCTCTTCCATGAAGTATTTATCAGTGTAGCCAAGACACTGAAATGTTGTATTAATATTCTATGTTATCATTTTGGTAGTACATTAGGTACACCAAACAGTCGGACCATAATGACATCTCCATCGTTCAAGGTGGTGGACAGCTTGATATGTTGACACCACATAGAATTAGTGCAAAAACCAAATATAGTGCTCCGTGATCATGAGGATGGACAGTACATACGGATATTGCAGTAATTGCTGGTAATTAGGTCAGAAGGTGAAGGACATTAAGTCTTATGCTAGTCATTATTCAGAATTACACTAGTGTTTCAACCGATTTAAACAATTATTGGCACTTATTGGCTAGTTACTAAACATTTCTGTAATATGTATGAAGTATTACAGAACATTATTCATAAGTCATCTTACTACAGTAATTATTGGAATAGCATTTATGCATAAGTCATCTCATTACAGTAGTCATTGGTATAGCATTTCTGCATAAGTCATCTCATTACAGTAATTATTGGCATAGCATTTCTGCATAAGTCATCTCATTACAGTAATTATTGGCATACCATTTATCCATTATTACAGACCATCATTCATAACTCATCTCATTACAGTAATTATTGGCATCATGTCATCTCATTACAGTAATCATTGGCATTCTAGGCTAGTTACAAGGCATTTATTATGCATTATTCAGAAGTCATTATTCAAAACAGGAGTTATTGCGTGTAGCATCAAGCTGTTAGTGTTTATATACGATATCATGCAAGTGACATAAGACATATTTAAAATGTAAGACATTGGAACTAGTATTCAAGGTGTTTAGTCCAATGATACATAGACATAATGGAATCAATGCATTAGAGAAATTTGCATTATATTTAGGACTAGATATATATCTTAAACTGGTAGCATTATGTAGTTATATCCTGGTAATAGTTGGGACAATTAATAATTTTTTTTGTGCTTGCAATGCATTGCATTGGGATCGATGATTAATTGCTGGGGCATGAAAATATTTGCTTTTGACTTGTTGCTGGAAATAAGGATTAATAACGTCATTCGTCATGAGTCAGCTGTACCAAGGTTAAGAAACAAGTACAGCATATGTGATCACATTCATAAATGATAGACACAACTGGGTAAAAAAAAATTCCAGTACTAGAACAGATTTAATAATTAAGTGCCTAAAGCATATTATTATCATGAAAAGCTTCTCCTCGAAAAAATACAAAATGGATTATTGACCTGAAAGAAAAAATGTATATTATGCTGAAAAGTAGTAAACTTCGAATGAACAGGTAACTTCATCATTATCATCGTCTGCAAAGAAAACTTCATTCTTCATATTACCATATTCTTCATATAATTATTCATCATCATTTATCATCATCTGCAAAAAAAGACACTTCATTATTCATATTACCAGTTACTTCTTACAATTATTCATAGTATAGAGTTTCTTCCTTCTAGATTATTTCATCACTAAAATTAACATGCGTAGTTCTGTCTGACAGCTTGCATTAATCGCCTCGTATTCTGAAAGAAAAATAATTAGTTAAGACTGCTATTATACGATGTGTATAGTATATTCTTGTTAATGCTTTTTAATTCTGATCCATTTACTCTTCATGACAAGATATTGCATTTTCTTTCGTTCATTCCGATGGTGAAATTTCCATTTCATAATAAACCACTGTGGTTTGTTTAATTTATTTCTTTTACACGGTATTGCTTTCTGAAAATGATGAATATTGATTAATATCTTGCATTTAAATCATATACCCATCAAATGAAAACTTGTTTCTAGAGATATAACTAAGCGTACAGCATGGCATGACAGAAAACGTATTATGTCAAAAACAGACAGTTCTCAAGTGCGAAAATGTACACATAGTATCATAATATAGTAGCAAAAATGTAGAATAGTCCAGATATTGAGATATCACAAGGAAAAATGTCAAAGTCAACTGGTGTTTGTTATATCCTAAGGATTTCATAGTGCATACAGGGAAAAATTCTACTTCCGATAGGAAAACAATCATATATACACAAAAAATGGAAAATGTGCACGGTCTGATGTCTAACGACAAGAAAAGCAACCTGCTTACCTTACCTTGCCGGGCACTTGCCAAGAAAAGAATATAATAATCATCAGTAAGTGGTCATATAAATATCTGGAAATGGCATTACAGTGTGATAAATCGTAAAGTATGTTCATTCAATAAAGGGTTTAATATTGGAAATATGGTGATTACCCTTGCTTTTTCTGGTTCTCAAAGTTTCGACGTGTACTACATTGGGGTGAGGAATGCTGCGAATTCTATATGGACCTGCGTATAGAAGTTCAAATTTACTGCATCTACTTTTTCCTCTGTTGGATAAATAATGTGTGCGTACTAATATCTACTGTCCAATGTGAAAGTCACGACGTGTACAAACATGTTTTTGCTACCTTCTCCGGCGCTCTGCGGCACGTTTGATGCTGTTGAGCGCAATGTCAATTATTTCATGGTGGCGCAGGCGACGGGATGTAGGAAAAGACACTAATTCTTTAATTTTGTTACGTGGTTCAACATTTTTGAATAAAACAGTCGCAGATAGCATAGTAGATTCATTTGGTATGGAGTTAATTACATCCTGGAATGAGAGTATGTGTGTATCCCAATCAATATGTTTTTTATGGCAGTATATTCTACATAGTTTACCAATTTCTTTCATTATTTGTTCAGAAGGATTCGAAGAAGCGTGATACCTGGATATATAGATAGGAGAAATGTTTCTAGCTTCTTCGGTCGCAGGTTCGAATCCTGCCTCGGGCGTGGATGTATGTGATGTCCTTAGGTTAGTTAGGTTTAAGTAGTTCTAGGTGACTGATGACCTCAGCTGTTAAGTCTCATAGTGCTCAGAGCCGTTTGAACCATTTGTTTCTAGCTCGTAACATACGTGTCCACATCGCAGATCGAAATTGTGGTTCATTGTCGCAAATTACTTTCAATACATGTTGTTGTTGTGGTCTTCAGTCCTGAGACTGGTTTGGTGCAGCTCTCCATGCTACTCTATCCTGTGCAAGCTTCTTCATCTCCCAGTACCTACTGCAACCTATATCCTTCTGAATCTGCTTAGCGTATTCATCTCTTGGTCTCCCCCTACGATTTTTACCCTCCACGATGCCCTCCAATACTAAATTGGTGATCCCTTGATGCCTCAGAACATGTCCTACCAACCGATCCCTTCTTCTTGTCAAGTTGTGCCACGAACTCCTCTTCTCCCCAATCCTATTCAGTACCTCCTCATTAGTTATGTGATCTACTCATCTAATCTTCAGCATTCTTCTGTAGCACCACATTTCGAAAGCATCTATTCTCTTCTTGTCCAAACTATTTACCGTCCATGTTTGACTTCCATACATGGCTACACTCCATACAAATACTATCAGAAATGACTTCCTGACACTTAAATCTATACTCGATGTTAGCAAATTTCTCTTCTTCAGAAACGCTTTCCTTGCCATTGCCAGTCTACATTTTATATCCTCTCTACTTCGACCATCATCGGTTACTTTGCTCCCCAAATAGCAAAACTCCTTTACTACTTTAAGTGTCTCATTTCCTAATCTAATACCCTCAACATCACCCGACTTAATTCGACTACATTCCATTATCCTCGTTTTGCTTTTGTTGATGTTCATCTTATATCCTCCCTTCAAGACACCATCCATTCCGTTCAACTGCTCTTCCAAGTCCTTTGGTGTCTCTGACAGAATTACAATGTCATCGGCGAACCTCAAAGTTTTTATTTCTTCTCCATGGATTTTAATACCTACTCCGAATTTTTCTTTTGTTTCCTTTACTGCTTGCGCAATATACAGATTGAATAACATCGGGGAGAGGCTACAACCCTGTCTTACTCCCTTCCCAACCACTGCTTCCCTTTCATGTCCCTCGACTCTTATAACTGCCATCTGATGTCTGTACAAATTGTAAATGGCCTTTCGCTCCCTGTATTTTACCCCTGCCACCTTTAGAATTTGAAAGAGAGTATTCCAGTCAACATTGTCAAAAGCTTTCTCTAACTCTACAAATGCTAGAAACGTGGGTTTGCCTTTCCTTAACCTTTCTTCTAAGGTAAGTCGTAAGGTCAGTATTGCCTCACGTGTTCCAGTATTTCTACGGAATCCAAACTGATCTTCCCCGAGGCCGGCTTCTACTAGTTTTTCCATTCGTCTGTAAAGAATTCGTGTTAGTATTTTGCAGCTGTGTCTTATTAAACTGATTGTCCGGTAATTTTCACATCTGTCAACACCTGCTTTCTTTGGGATTGGAATTATTATATTCTTCTTTGAAGGTATTTCACCTGTTTCATACATCTTGCTCACCAGATGGTCGAGTTTTGTCAGGACTGGCTCTCCCAAGGCCTTCAGTAGTTCCAATGGAATGTTGTCTACTCCGGGGGCCTTGTTTCGACTCAGGTCTTTCAGTGCTCTGTCAAACTCTTCACGCAGTATCGTATCTCCCATTTCATCTTCATCTACATCCTCTTCCATTTCGATAATATTGTCCTCAAGTACATCGCCCTTGTATAGACCCTCTATATACTCCTTCCACCTTTCTGCTTTCCCTTCTTTGCTTAGAACTGGGTTTCCATCTGAGCTCTTGATGTTCATATAAGTGCTTCTCTTCTCTCCAAAGGTCTCTTTAATTTTCCTGTAGGCAGTATCTATCTTACCCCTAGTGAGAAAAGCCTCTACATCCTTACATTTGTCCTCTAGCCATCCCTGCTTAGCCATTTTGCACTTCCAGTCGATCTCATTTTTGAGACGTTTGTATTCCTTTTTGCCTGCTTCATTTACTGCATTTTTATATTTTCCCCTTTCATCAATTAAATTTAATATTTTTTCTGTTACCCAAGGATTTCTACTAGCCCTCGTCTTTTTACCTATTTGATTCTCTGCTGCCTTCACTACTTCATCCCTCAAAGCTACTCATTCCTCTTCTACTGTATTTCTTTCCCCCATTCCTGTCAATTGTTCCCTTATGCTCTCCCTGAAACTCTGTACAACCTCTGGTTCTTTCAGTTTATCCAGGTCCCATCTCCTTAAATTCCCACCTTTTTGCAGTTTCTTCAGTTTTAATCTACAGGTCATAACCAATAGATTATGGTCAGAGTCCACATCTGCCCCTGGAAATGTCTTACAATTTAAAACCTGGTTCCTAAATCTCTGTCTTACCATTATATAATCTATCTGATACCTTTTAGTATCTCCAGGGTTCTTCCATTTATACAACCTTCTATCATGATTCTTAAACCAAGTGTTAGCTATGATTAAGTTGTGCTCTGTGCAAAATTCTACCAGGCGGCTTCCTCTTTCATTTCTTAGCCCCAATCCATATTCACCTACTACGTTTCCTTCTCTCCCTTTTCCTACACTCGAATTCCAGTCACCCATGACTATTAAATTTTCGTCTCCCTTCACTATCTGAATAATTTCTTTTATTTCATCATACATTTCTTCAATTTCTTCGTCATCTGCAGAGCTAGTTCGCATATAAACTTGTACTACTGTAGTAGGTGTGGGCTTCGTATCTATCTTGGCCACAATAATGCATTCACTATGCTGTTTGTAGTAGCTTACCCGCATTCCTATTTTCCTATTCATTATTAAACCTACTCCTGCATTACCCCTATTTGATTCCGTATTTATAACCCTGTATTCACCTGACCAAAAGTCTTGTTCCTCCTGCCACCGAACTTCACTAATTCCCACTATATCTAAGTTTAACCTATCCATTTCTCTTTTTAAATTTTCTAACCTACCTGCCCGATTAAGGGATCTGACATTCCACGCTCCGATCCGTAGAACGCCAGTTTTCTTTCTCCTGATAACGACATCCTCTTGAGTAGTCTCCGCCCGGAGATCCGAATGGGGGACTATTTTACCTCCAGAATATTTTACCCAAGAGGACGCCATCATCATTTAATTATACAGTAAAGCTGCATGCCCTCGGGAAAAATTACGGCAGTAGTTTCCCCTTGCTTTCAGCCGTTCGCAGTACCAGCACAGCAAGGCCGTTTTGGTTATTGTTACAAGGCCAGATCAGTCAATCATCCAGACTGTTGCCCTTGCAACTACTGAAAAGGCTGCTGCCCCTCCTCAGGAACCACATGTTTGTCTGGCCTCTCAACAGATACCCCTCCGTTGTGGTTGTACCTACGGTACGGCTATCTGTATTGCTGAGGCACGCAAGCCTCCCCACCAACGGCAAGGTCCATGGTTCATGGGGGGGGGGGGTTTCAATACATATCCGACATGAAATAAAAAATGTTTTACAGATGCATTCGAAATAGATTTAGCAGCAGCTTTGCGTAACGGAGTAAAGGTATCAAATTTCGAAGTGCGTTCAGCAGAGACAAAGATGTAACAAAAAACTCTATTAGATCTGGGAATCGGTCTAAAAATGTCTATAGCGGCCATATGTCTCAATTTCGTCGGTCCAATGGGATGTAACGGAGGAATATGTGAAGTCGTATCTGATTTGGCTTTCTGGCAGATTTTACATGACGCTAAAACTCGTCGAATACGTTTCTCCATGTTGGCAAAATAACAGTTGTGTCTCAGTATAAGAAAACATTTTCTGGCTCCATAACGTGCGTAACTTAAATGAGTATACCAATTTAATTTGTTAACAAGTTCGTCAGGAATACATAATAACCAGTTGTTGCTGTCAGGGTGAGAGCGGCGAAACAGAATATTATTGCGTACAGTGTAATGGTTTCTAATGGTAACGTTATTCCTATCTTGCCAAAGGTGTTTAATTTCTTTCCATATGTTGTCTTTGCTCTGCTCTTGTGCTATGTCTCGTAATGACGACGAAATGAAATTTTCAAATGCAACTTGTTGAATGTACATGACGCTGAAATTTGCTTTGCAGAAGTTGGTTGCGATGTCTTGCTGATTGTTGTTAAGAGAGCGGGATAGTGCGTCTGCTACAACATTTTGTGTGCCGGGAACGTGAACAATTGTAAAATTAAATTCCTGCAAATAAAGTTTCCATCTGCTTAACCTGTCATGTGTAAATTTAGAGGAAAGTAAAAATTGTATAGCTCTGTGATCTGTGTAAACGATAGTACGTCTTCCATAAAGAAAATGCCTAAATCTGGTAAATGCCCATACACCATATAATGTTTCAAGTTCTGTAACAGAATAAGTGCGTTCAGCAGGTGACAGAATACGACTTGCAAAGGTGATGTTTTTAATTACTGTAGTGTCCTCTTCTTCAATTTCCTGAAAAATGTGTACGCCTAAAGCGGTGTTAGAACTGTCGGTTGCAATGGAAAAATTTCTGGTAAGATCTGGGTTTGATAAAAGTAGTGCATTCAACAAGGCATGTTTCAGATTAACAAACTCAGATTGTGCGTGGCTATCCCAGGACCAAATAGCGTTTTTATCCGTCAGTTGTCATAATCTAGGGGTGTCTAAAGCAGAGTAATGAATAAATTTACGGAAAAAGTTAATTAAACCCAGAAATCTGCGTAGTTGTATCTTCGTCGTTGGAACAGTAATGTCACGTAAAGCTTGAAGTTTTTCCGGGTCAGGCGCAATGCCTTCTGCTGAAATTACATGTCCAAGAAATTTTATAGAAGTTTTGCCAAAGTACGTTTTGCTAAGATTAACTGTAAGTCCTTGTGCACGAAAAGTTTGCAACAGTTGTTCAAGAATCAGATTGTGTTCAGACCAGTTAGATTCTGCGATAAGGATGTCGTCTACATACGTTGTGATTCTGTCTTTAAGTTCTGTCGGAAGTATAGTATTCAAACCGCGAATAAATGCTGCTGAAGAAATTGTTAAACCGAATGGTAATTTGCAAAATTGATAACAATCACCAAAACAGAGAAATGCTGTGTACTTTCTGCATTTCGGATGGAGCTGAATTTGCCAAAATCCCGATTTTAAATCTAATGTAGAATAATGAAATTTCTGTAGAAATTCTTCTCGTGTCTGTGGGCGATCTGTTTCATTAATAATAATGTCGTTGACATGATGCGAATCAAGTACGAGGCGAAGTGAGCCATCCTTTTTCTTAACAATATGGAGCGGGTTTATGTACGAAGTAACTGCCGGTTCAGTAATTCCTTGGCCTAGCATAGCTTGTAATTCTTTCTTAACTTCTTCTCTGTGAATATAAGGAATAGGATAATGTTTGGCTTTAAATGTATCGTGCTGTTTAACTTGAAATTCATACATAAAACCGGACATAGTACCAGGGATGTTGTCAAAAACTGGAGCTTGTAAAAGAATTTTGCGCAGTTCTGTACGTTCGTCGTCTGTATTTGCGTTGCTCTGTTTAACCTTATCAGAAATCATTTGTATAACGTCATAGTCGGCGTCGTCTGGTGTATTGTAGTTGTGAACATACGTATCTGTGAATAATGTGGAACCGAGCGAGGTGGCGCAGTGGTTAGACACTGGACTCGCATTCGGGAGGACGACGGTTCAATCCCGCGTCCGGCCATCCTGATTTAGGTTTTCCGTGATTTCCCTAAATCACTCCAGGCAAATGCCGGGATGGTTCCTCTGAAAGGGCACGGCCGACTTCCTTCCCCATCCTTCCCTAATCCGATGAGACCGATGACCACGCTGTCTGGTCTCCTTCCCCAAAACCAACCAACCAACCAATAATGTGGAATGACAGTCTATGTTACGTGAAATGACCTCTGTCCGATTAATTGTTTGTTCTTCTGCAGATAAAGAGTGCTGAAATTCTAATGCCAGTTGTACATTTTCATCCTTTAACATTAAATAGGAATTTTGAAAGTCAATAATTGCGTCGTGTTGTACCAAAAAATTCGTACCTAAAATAACGTCTGTTGTCAATAGGGGAACAATCCAAAAATTTGAGTGGAACGTATGACTGCAATACAAAATGATAAGTGTGTCTGTAATTTTACATCTGTTCCTTTACCAGATATTGCTCCTTTTACTTTAGTTTTCTATTTGTTACATTCGTTGAATTTATCTTCATTTATAACTGACATAGGTGATCCAGAATCGATTACTGCTGAAAATGTGTATGATCCAATCTTTACTTCAATGACCGGGTGGAAAATGGTTTTTTGTATAACTGGTTTTTCATGCAAAAGTGTGTCACGGATGTCGTCAAAAGTAATAACATTTTCGTGAACAAGATTTTGTGTGTCAAAACATTGCTTACGTTGCTGGAAGATGCAACCTGTACTATATCTAGTCAAATTCTTTCTGACGTGCTGTTATTTGCAGGAGGATGCTGTGGCATTTCAACTATTTGTACTGTTCTGTTACTTCCTCCAGACGTATTAGGTTCTGGATGATATCGACTGTCTGGTTCATTCATTATAATCTGTTGTTGTGGATGATTCTGCTGCTGATAAGACCGACTGTTATTAAATGTACGCTGAAAACTGTGCTCATTTGTTTTACGTCTGTCATGAAATCATTGCTATACGGCGCATTGCGAAAGGAATTGAAATGATGTGTTTTGAGTACGTAGTGATTTCCTTGTTGCTGTGCGTTACTATTTGGTGGAGCCGACGCTATACGTGTAGGCGGCGAAACATTAAAGCTTGGTTGACCTTGCATATTACATTGTTAGTTAGGTATGCTAACCGGCTTATTTTGTTGCTGTTGTGGTGAAAACCCTCTATTGTTGCCAAAATATGTCTGCGATTGCTGAAAATTTTGTACGTACTGATGATTAAAATTTTGTCTGTTATTAAAATTATGCTGTTAGTTCTTGTCATTTCGGGAGTGTCTAATGAAAACTGTCACTTTCGGTAAAACTTGTCATATCAGGTATTCTTTACTCATTCCTTATTCTAGATAGATCGATAGTTGAAGAGCTGTTTTGATAGATATAAAGGATAGTAAAAGAGAAGGCTGCAGTGCAGAAAACTTAAGAGGAAATAGCACTACTACGGCTCGGGGCCATGTGCACGCTACGGCACATACTCATCGAAGTGTAATGAATCCCCTGAGGTCACTTACGTGCTGCAAATAAATTTTAGTTTCTGCATTACAGGCCAAGCTGGTGGAAATGCGAAGGCAAATTGTTGTATCCTGTCCAAGGGATGAATCTGTGTTCTGTCATTATTAAGTACCTTAAATTTTCTAACGGATAGAAAGTGTTTGTAATCAAAATTACCTAAATTATACTGGCTGTGTGAGTGTGACAAATATTCGGAATGTGGCGTATGCTGTGTCGTGTTAGAGGCTGAAACATTTTTCATCTCTGTCACTTCTTGCTGTAAAGATGACAATTTTCTACGTAATGTATTATTGGACGAACCTATCTCACTTATTGTCTGCTGCAAATTTTGGAATTCGGGTGTTTGATTGAACGAAACTGGTGACTTATCGTCTGATTTGGTAACATTGTTTTTATCGATAACGTCAATACGACTGGCCAATTCATCAAATTTTTCAGTCAGTGCTTTTACCTGATCGTCATTTTTAGTGTCACAAGCATTAATATGTTTTTGCATTTTACGTGTGGTTTTGTTGAATTTCTTAACGTCTGTTTTAATGGCATCGGGATCCTCTACTAATTCCAACTGTTCAACTCTGCTGGTCACTGAAAGTCTACTGTGTGTGTGTCTGTTTTTGTTTTAAGATCGGAGATTTCATCATGCAGTTCGGTGATCAACTGTTTGATTTCGTCTGGTACTGTAACAATGTTGTCGTCTACGTATGTTTTTGCTTTCGTAAACAACTTTCGCTTATCTTCCTGTCTCTGTGCAGTAATTGTCTCCATGACTTGTTTCTTTACTTTATTCTCTTCCTGTATAAATTTACGGTAACGCGTTTCACTGTTTTGTAGGTGATGATTAAAACGTTCGTCAATTTGGCTGTTTTGTTGTATAATTTCTTGTCGACTTTCGCATCCAGTGTGCGTGAAAGTTCTGCTGACATCAATTTAAACTCGACGCGTAACTGTGTTGCGTTTTCTGAACATTGTTTAGCGACTGCACTAATTTCATCTCTAAGTAATTTCGTTGTGGCTGCATGTGTAGTACTTAATTCTTGTGCAACAGATCTAATTTCTTCACTACTGTTCCTAGCACAAGCCTTAATTTCCTCACGTAATTGTTCTTTAGTATCATGACATTCCACGGCAGCGGCTGTAATCTGTTCACTAAGTTGTTTCAGATTGTTGTCTTGTTTATCATTCGACTATTTGAGATTTTCATTAAGTTGTTTGTTCGATTCATTAAGGTTGTCCTGTTTTTCATTCAACTGTTAGAAATTTTCATTAAGGTTGTCTTGTTTTTCATTAAGTTATTTGTATGATTCATTATTTGTTCTGGTTGTCGTATTTTTCATTGAGTTGTAGTAATAATGCCAAAACTTGATCCAACCTAAAATTAGCGACTCTGTTTTCTGTGCTGTGTGATGGTGTATCTGCATGTGTCACATTTCACCATTGTCTGATTCATGAAAAGGTTTGCTAATCGGATGTGCACTGTTGATCACTACATCTGAATAAAATAAATTTGACGTGTTTTGTGTATATTGTTCACTTTCGTTAGAAACATTTATCTATTCACTGTGTAAATTTTGCAAATCAAGTGTGTCAAACTGAGCAGCGTTCATTGTAACGGAAAGTGCTGCGTCATCAATTGTCGTTAAATTTACAGTGGACACAATTGAATTTGTTTGCTCATCATTTAGATTAGAACTGGTGGTCGGTACGCACTGATTATCTGTAATTGGAGGAATATCATTCTGAAACTGAGAGTCATTACTATTATCTGTCAAATTATTGAAGTCCTCTTTTTCACTCACTGCGCATCGCGATGTACTGTTAGCAGTTTTTCGCGGCATTTTCACAAGTCAAAGTACGCACAAAATCAAACAAAGACACAGCAAAATTGAACAAATACAATAAGAACAAAGAGCAATAAATTGCCGATGATCTGTGACAGAAATAATGACAAATTAGTAAATGCGTTGCGCCAGATGCAAACTACATTCAACATTATAGTCTGGGAGACGAGTCTTTGGTATAGACAGCTCGGTAGCGTCTTTCCGTTGCCTAGCGACCGCAGGCAGGCAGCCAATGACGACCTGACTTGAGCGGGTAGCAAGGGCCACGTTGCCGCTCTGAAACCCGGTCGCGCGCGCTTATGAAACTTACCAGTGTCTCGCGTGCAGGCGGTGCGGTCGTTCGTCGTTTGTCTGAAGTTGAATTCGCAGTTTATTTCGATTTTGTTGTTTTTAGTGTTTCTTTGTTTATGTTTCGTTGTAAACAATGTCTAGTGCGGCGGGTAGTACCAGCCCAACACAAGAAGCGAAACGGAGGAAGAAAAGTGTGCTACACACCCAGGCCCGTGAATTTGTGTGCTCTGTGAGGGATTACTTTGAGAAAGAAAAGGACAAAGGTGGGCCCTTAATTCCTGTTGTTCAGGTTGTGAAGAGAAGTGCAGCAGCATTGAAAATAAGTAAGAACACTGTTGTAAAGATAGGGAAAGAACAGTATAGTGTAGATTGTGACGAGAGTGGCACAACAAAGCTGCACACACGAGGAAAGAAGCGACCGAGAAATAAGCAGGTGACAGCTTTGGACGATTTTCAGAAAGACGCTATTCGTCGTCATATATACAGCTATTATAAGATAAGGGAACATCCCACTCTATCTAAATTACTGGTGTCGCTTCAGAAAGACGATCTTTTTAAAGGGAGCAAATTTTCATTGCGTACAGTGTTGAAAGACATAGGCTTCAGCTATTCACTGTTTAACGGACGCAAAATATTAGTGGAAAGGACAGATGTAGTTGCATGGCGGTGCAGATTTCTGCGCAGGATCATGGGTGTGGAATTCGAAAGTATAGTGTGGTTAGATGAAACTTGGGTCAATGCCAGCCATTCTTTACGTAGAGGCTGGAATGATGGAACGCCCTAGGGGACAATGGCAGTGCCTGTTGGCAAAGGAGGGCGTATTATTGTCTTACATGCAGGAACATCGAAAGGTTTTGTGCCAAACTGCTTGAAAATGTTTCGGTCAAAAAAGACGGGAGATTACCATGAAGAAATTTCAAGAATGGTTCGAGACATCGCTTATGACGAATCTGACAAGTCCATCAGTGATTGTTATGGACAATGCGCCTTATCATTCCGTTGTTCACGATAAGGCACCAACCTTGGCAACAAAAAAAGACGATATCATTCAGTGGTTGAAACGGCGAAAAGTAGATTTCAGAGAAGATTTAAGGAAGGCGGAACTGCTCGAAATTGTGGCACAAAAGAAACCCCAATTTCCAACATATGTAATTGACGAGATTGCTAAAAGGCACGGGCATGAAATCGTTCGGCTTCCTCCATACCACTATCACTTCAATGCAATTGAAGGAGTGTGGCCGCAGATAAAAAATTACATTGCTGCAAACAATAAAAAATTCACGATCTCTGAAGTGGAAACTCTCCTTCTAGCAGCTATCAATAAAGTGACAAGCGAGACGTGGGCCAAAATTGTAAACAGCACTGCAAGTGCCATCAGAGAGGCGGCCAAAACCGATGGGGTTGTGAAAGAATGCATCGAAAATTTAATTATACATCTGGGAGAGAGCAGTGATAGTTCGAGTAGTGCTGAGGAAGACAATGTCAAATCAGATTCTGACAGTGATGTGAGTGGTGTTTTTCCATTACAGTAACTACAACGTATTCAGGAATGTAAGGAGGGAGTTTGCTATCGATCTACAACCAGATCATCATATTGTGAGTACTTTCTTCAGATTATAACTCTTAATACACTGACCAATTTTTCTGTAGCTTGTAGTAGAACAAATTAATAATGCTAATACTTAACAACTGCTAATGTTCAACAACTTGCGAAAATAGTTTTCATTTCAGTTGTGAAGTTTAACAAATAACTTTATTATGTTTCAGCATCTTAGGTACTTGTACTAAATAGCTCTTATCAGTTTTCGAGTTAATATATTTCAAGCATCAACTTTAAATAAATTCACGCGTACCAATACGACTTGTATTTTGTCTCGCTTTTATTTCTGCTGCTAGAGAATGCGTGTAGCAGACAGGGCACCGCGTGCTGTGAGCCACGTTCGGCAACAGCGCCGTCTGCCCGCCGGAACTGTCAGTACCAATCACTCGTCTCACGGACTATAAGTAAATAAGAGCAGATATATAACTACTTATCAGAAACTCACAAAAAATACGATCCTGGCCGGTTGTTGCCAAGTGTAACCTCCCAACAGAAAAATTCCGAAACCTCCCTACAATAAAAATATAATTATTTATATCATTCACATTCAGTGTATCCTCCCAACAGAAAAATGCCGAAACCTCCCAATAATACAATGTGACTAACCTCCTAATAAAAAATCTGACTCATATACAACCTTTCAATAATGGACTGACTGTGAATTAAACTGGTAAATTTGGACGTCAGCAGTGCTGCGTCATGGCCCTGAAAGATCATACTGAATAAATTGAAAAATCTTACCTCAATTAAGTCTCCGGATAACGCATCTGCTCCTATAAGAAATTTTTCTGGCACAGCCCAGTGCAATGCTGGCCGATAGATTTGTCATGTATAAAAAGAACAACTGATTTTTCTTTGCAATAATCAGGATGACCATGGATTGGAGAAATTAGTAAATTCTTTAAATTGAGATGAATAATTGTCAAAAGTTAATTTTTATAAGAAAGATTATTATTAATAGATTTTTTTTAAAAACATTTACATGGGACTTGATATAAAAATAGTACATATGCGCGAGAGTGCTTTTACCTTACACTACATCGCTCAGGCTCCGCCATCGCTCCCCACGACCGTCCCAGCCAACTCCATACACGCGACTGCTAGCTACTACATCTGCTGCACAGTTCCTACTGCTGACAACACTGCTCTCTGGTCTGAGATTCTCTTATAGCTTACATATCGCAGGCAGCGCATGAGTGATCCATCGAAATTACATCTGCTCGAGTGCGCTAGCAACAAATTCCTTAATCATGGACCTCTTACAAAGTGTAGTAGTTATTCAACTGTTTGTTTTGAGACTAGTGAGCGGTGTAATCAGCGTAGTTAGCCGCTTAGTTCGGTGCCAGCAGTCGCCTGTGATACATCTCCAGGGCAGCATTTTACACATCTAGCTTTTCCTGTGTTTTCTTAATAGTATATATCTGTTTAATTGCTAGCGTGTTTTGGTATTTAGGAAGCTTAGTTTCGCTTTTTTGTTAGCTGTAAGTTCAGGCAGTCTATAGCTCAGTTATCATTTCTTCTGAACAACCAGATATATAATTCATTGTGGTATCAACTGTCCATCGGTTACAAGTCAGGATTGTTACAAGTTGCTTATTTAGATTTCTGTCAGGTTTTACTGTTTTCTGTTAGTCTTACTAGGAAGGGTAGGATGTGTGCTTGCTATGTGCGGACGCAGCAAGAGCTGGTCGCAGTTCGCGAACAGTTGAATGCGGTTTTGGCTGCGATCAGTCGCCTTCAGGCTACCGCTTCGGGGTGTAGCGGTGGCGGAGATTCTGCAGCATCGAAGGTGCACCTGAAGTGTCTCATTTCGCCCAAGGGCTCTACTCCAAACGCACCTTCTGGTGCATCCAGCGCGGTGGAACCGCAGGGTGAGTGGCGGATGGTAACGCGTTCTCGTCACTCGAGACGGAGGGCCAATGTTGAGGCTGGCCATATGACCTCGCCTATTAACACTGTGAGTGAACAGGTGGCCGCTTCTTAGCAGGGCCCGAGCAGGCACACGTGGCCAGGGGTTTGCTAGTTATTGGCAGCTCCAATGTTAGGCGCGATATGGAGCCCCTTAGAAGATTACGTTCAGGGCTGGAAAGAAAGCCTGTGCACTCGGTATATCGGCCGGGGAGCCTCATTCGAGATGTGAAGGCGGTCTTGTCTGCAGCTATCGAGCATGTTGGGTGCAGTTGTTTTTAAGTTGTGGCTCAGGTCGCCACCAACGACGTCTGTCACCTGGATTCTGAGACCTTCCTAGTTCTTATAGGCGGCTGGCAGAGCTGGTGAACACTGCTGGCCACGCAAGCGGGATGCAAGCAAAGTTCGCAATTAGCAGCATCGTTCCCAGAGTTGATCGGGGACGTTTTGTTTGGAGACAAGTGGAGGGTCTCAATTAATGGCTTCGTCGTTTCTGTGACGGCCTTAGCTGTAGATTTCTGGACCTACGTTATTGGTTGGGAATTTGTAGGTAGACCCCCCCCCCCCCACACACACACACACTTGATAGGTCAGGGTGCGCTACACAAAGGATGCAGCTATTCGGGTAGCAGAGTACTTCTGAATGCACATGGGCTTTTTAGGCTAGGTAGTAGTTTGTGGTACTCTCATGATCACTCACCATTCGATACGCATACAGGGAAATCAGACGCCATTCAGAGTAAAAACAGTTCGACTGCAAAAATTTTATCAGTAAATTGTCGAAGTATTCGTAACAAAGTTATCGAATTTACTCCGCTGTGACGATTCTAGAATCATTCAAAGAAAGACTACGGTTAGTTGTACATAACTACCCAGATCATTCAGTACTAGTTGGTGGTGACTTTGACCTAACGAGTACACACTGAGATGGGTTCATTGCAGGGGGTACAGACAGACAGTGTTGTGAAGTATTTTTGAACGTGTTTTCCGGAAACTGTCTTGTGCAGCTAGTTCGGCGGCCCACACGCAATGGAAGTATCTTGAACCTTGTAGCTACAAGCAGGCCGGATCTTATCGATGGCGTCAGTTAAGAGACGGGTATTAGTAATGATGTCATCACAGCGACTATGGCTACGAAAATTAATAAAGCAGTCAAGAGGTCTATGAGAGTGTTTCTGCTAGAAAGAGCAGATAATCAGTTGTTAGCACCTCACTTAGACAATGAACTGCGATCATTTAGTTCCAGAATGACGGCCATAGAAGAATAATGGGCAAACTTTAAACTGACTGTATATCGCACTCTGAACAATTATGTGCCTAGTGGACGGAAAAGACCTACCGTGGTTTGATAACGAAATTCGGAAGATGCTTCGGAAGCAAAGGCTGTTGCACTCTCGGTTCAAAAGAAGAGGCGCAAATGACGACAGTCAAAGAGTAGTAGGGACTCGTGCGTCTGTGAAAAGATCTATGCGCGAGGCATACGGCAGATACCACGATCATACCTTGGCTATAGATCAGGCCGAGAACCAGAAAAAATTCTGCTCCGATGTAAAATATCTAAGCGGGTCTAAGGCTTCTTTACAGTCATTCGATGAGCAGTCTGATTTGGCAGTAGAAGATAACAAAGGCCGAAGTTTTAAGTTACACGTTTAAGACATCCTTCAAGCAGTACTGTCGTTTAACCATCGATCAGATTTCCGTACTAATAAGCATCCATGGCGTAGAGAAACAACTGAAAAAGTTGAAAACGAATAAGTCGCCAGATGCGATTGGAATCCCAGTTCGGTTTTGCTAAGAGTACTCTTCGTCATTGGCCCCTTACTTAGTTTACATTTATTGCGAATCTCTCCTGACTGGAGAAAAACACACATGACTCCTGTCTACAAGGAAGGTAAAAGAATGGGCCCGCAAAATTACAGACAAAAATCTTTAACATCGGGTTGCTGGAGAACTCTAGAGCATATTCTGAGTTCTAATATAATAAATTTCCTAGAGATCGAACAGCCCATGTTTACGAATCAGCACAGCTTTAGAAAGGTTCGCTCGTGCGAAACACAGCTTCATCTTTTCTCACATGATACACTGCGAACTTTGGATGAAGGGCAACAGGCAGATTCAATATTTCTTTATTTCCGAAAAGCATTCGACAGGGTATCCCACTCCAGACTGGTAACGAAGGCGCGTGCATACGGAATAGGCTTCCAAGTGTGTAACTGGCTCGAAGACGTCTTAAGTAATAGAACCCAGTGTTTTGTCCTCGACAAAGTGTGTTCATCAGATGGTTCAAATGGCTCTGAGCACTATGCGACTCAGCTTCTGAGGTCATCAGTCGCCTAGAACTTACAACTAATTAAACCTAACTAACCTAAGGACATCACACACAGCCATGCCCGAGGCAGGATTCGAACCTGCGACTGTAGCGGTCACTCGGTTCCAGACTGTAGCGCCTAGAAGCGCACGGCCACTCCGGCCGGCTAGTGTGTTCGTCGGGAAGGGAACAGTTGTAACATCAGGAGCACCCCAGGGAAGTGTGATACGATCTTTGCTATTTTCTGTATACATAAATGATCTGGAGAACAGGGTAGGCAGTAATCTGTGCTTTGTTGCTGATGATGCTGAGGTGTACAGGAAGGTGCCGCAGTGACTGTAGGTTGATACAAGATGATCTATATAAAATTTCTAGTTGGTGTAATGAGTGACAGCTGGCTGTTAATGTAGAAAAATATAACTTAATGCGGATGAGTGGCAAAAACAAAACCGAATTGTTCGGATACAGCATTAGTAGTGTCCTGCTTGGCACAGTCACATTGTTTAAATATCTGGGCGTAACGTTGCGAAGCGACATTAAATGGAACGAGCATGTGAGGAATGTGGTAGCGAAAGCGAAACGTCGACTTCGGTTTATTGGGAGAATTTTAGGAAATTGTGGTTCATCTGTAAAGAAAACCGCATATAGGACGCTAGTGCGACCTACTCATGAGTACTGCTCGAGTGTTTGGGATCCGCACCAGGTCGGTTTGCAAGAAGACATCGAAGCAATTCAGAGGTGAGCTGCGGGGTTTACACTACTGGCCATTAAAATTGCCACACCAAGTAGAAATGTAGATGATAAACGGGTATTCATTGGACAAATATATTATACTAGAACTGACATGTATTTACATTTTCACGCAATTTGGGTGCATAGATCCTGAGAAATGAGTACCCAGAACAACCACCTCTGGCCGTAATAACAACCTTGATATGGCTGGGCATTGAGTCAAACAGAGCTTGGATGGCGTGTACAGGTACGGCTATCCATGCAGCTTTAACACGATACCACAATTCATCAGGAGTAGTGACTGGCGCATTGCTCGGCCACCATTGACCAGATGTTTTCAATTGGCGAGATATCTGGAGAATGTGCTGGCCAGGGCAGCAATCGAACATTTTCTGTATCCAGAGAAGCCCGTACAGGACCTGCAACATGCGGTCCTACATTATACTTCTGAAATGTAGGGTTTCGCAGGGATCGAATGAAGGGTAGAGCCACGGGTCGTAACATATCTGAAATGTAACGTCCACTGTTCAACATGCCGTCAATGTGAACAAGAGGTGACCGAGACGCGTAACCAGTGGCACCCCATACCATCACGCCGGGTGATACGCCAGTATGGCGATGACGAATACACGCTTCCAATGTGCATCCACCGCGATGTCGCCAAACACGGATGCGACCATCATGATGCTGTACACAGAACCTTTATTCATCCGAAAAAAAAATGACGTTTTGCCATTCGTGCACCCAGGTTCGTCGTTGAGTACACCATCGCAGGCGTTCCTGTCTGTGATGCAGCGTCGAGGGTAACCGCAGCCATGGGCTCCGAGCTGATAGTCCATGCTGCAGCAAACGTCGTCGAACTGTTCGTGCAGATGGTTGTTGTCTTGCAAACGTCCCCATATGCAGCTCGTGGCCGTGTGGTAGCATTCTCGCTTCCCACGCCCGGGTTGCCGGGTTCGATTCCCGGCGGGGTCGGGGATTTTCTCTGCCTCGTGATGACTGGGTGTTGTGTGCTGTCCTTAGGTTAGTTAGGTTTACGTAGTTCTAAGTTCTAGGGGACTGATGACCTCAGAAGTTTAGTCCCATAGTGCTCAGAGCCATTTGAACCATTTTTTTCGTCCCCATATGTTGACTCAGGGATCGAGACGTGGCTGCACGATCCGTTACAGCCATGCGGATAAGATGCCTGTCATCTCGACTGCTAGTGATACGAGGCCGTTGGGATCCAGCACGGCGTTCCGCATTACCCTCCTGAACCCACTGATTCGATATTCTGCTAACAGTCATTGGATCTCGACCAACGCGAGAAGCAATGTCGCGATACGATAAACCGCAATCGCGATAGGCTACAATCCGATCTTTATCAAAGTTGGAAACGTGATGGTACGCATCACAACAACGTTTCACCAGGCAACGCCGGTCAACTGCTGTTTGTGTATGAGAAATCGGTTGGAAACTTTCCTCATGTCAGCACGTTGCAGGTGTCGCCACCGGCGCCAACCTTGTGTTAATGCTCTGAATAGCTAATCATTTGCATATCACAGCATCTTCTTCCTGTCGGTTAAATTTCGCGTCTGTAGCTCGTCATCTTCGTGGTGTAGCAATTTTAGTGGCCAGTAGTGTATTACCGGCAGGTTCGATCAGCATGCAAATGCTACGGATATGCTTCGGGGGCTCAAGTAGGAATCGCCTGAGGGAAGAAGGGATCAAATGAAGGGTAGAACCACGGGTCGTAACACATCTGAAATGTAACTTCCACTGTTCAAAGTGCCGTCAATGCGAACAAGAGGTGACCGAGACGTGTAATCAATGGCACCCCATACCATCAGGCCTGGTGATACGCCAGGACCTTGCAGATAAGAAAGAGAAATTAGAGCCCATACTGCGGCATATAAATAGTCGTTTTCCCCTCGCTCTCTCTGCGAGCGGAACAGGAAACGAAACGATTAATTGTCGTAAATGGTACCCTGCTCCACGTACCGTCGGTGGCTTGGGGAGCATGTATGTAGATGTGGATGTATACAGAGGGCGAAATGTAATGTACAGAGCTTCTACGTCTGGCAGTAACAAGGGCTCTAACGAGGCTGGGTGTCTAGTCGAACTGAACCGGGATGGCAAATATCTGCGTGTCAGTCCACGCTGCTTCAGCTCTTTGTCAGTTTTCATCATTGACTTGGCATTGAGTCGAATAACAAGGGATAGGTCAAAATGCACTGTCAGAATTGCAGTGCAAATATATTTTAAAAACGTTGAACTCACTAATTTTTGTCGCACGAAGAACCGTTTATAACAGCGGTTTGTACTGCCCTAGCGCAGAAATCGGGGAATATGCAGACGCATCTGTGACAAGAGGACGTGCACAGCGCAAAGCCCGAAGTGCACAAACGTGAATTTTTAGTACCAAATCATTAATTTTTTTAACCACTTGCGGTTCCCATCAGTAGCTAAACAACTGTAGATGCAATGGTTACACAACTGACTAGCATAGGAAAGGAAATCAATGCAGCATATGATGTTACATTACAGACGACTTTAATCAATCAGGACTTTAACGCCGTGCGGTCTAAGGCGCTGCAGTCATGGACTGTGCGGCTGGTCCCGGCGGAGGTTCGAGTCCTCCCTCGGGCATGGGTGTGTGTGTTTGTGCTTAGGATAATTTAGGTTAAGTAGTGTGTAAGCTTAGGGACTGATGACCTTAGCTGTTAAGTCCCATAGGATTTCACACACATTTGAACATTTTTGTTGGAGTATTTTAACTTGTAGACATTGAATATTTTATAACAATTCTTGCAGTACAGTTCTTATGATAAATTTTAAATGATGTATAATTTGCTAACAATGAAAGAGTTCCTTGTTTATTCCCTGTAATCGTCACAAACATGCGAAGTGTCTGTTCGACGAAGGAAACAAACATTTTCCTTACGCCAGGCACACCTGACAAAAGAAAAAATTAATGTATTCAGGTATTTCACAGTAATTATTAATTTAGACAGACCTGGAATGGAGTAAGAAATGCTCGTGGCCGTTTTTCAGCATACTATGTTGCGTGCCAGGTATACTCGATCAAATTCGTAAAATATGTTGACGCAAATGACAATGCAGAAAAGACTGAAGTTTAAAAATATTATTCCACGGAGAAACTTGAAATGACAAAGATCTAGCGGAAATTAAAATGGTTCAAATGGCTCTGAGCACTATGGGACTTAACATCCATGGTCATCAGTCCCCTAGAACTTAGAACTACTTAAACCTAACTAACCTAAGGACATCACACAACACCCAGCCATCACGAGGCAGAGAAAATCCCTGACCCCGCCGGGAATCGAACCCGGGAACCCGGGCGTGGGAAGCGAGAACGCTACCGCACGACCACGGGATGCGGGCTAGCGGAAATTATATTGTCCGCTAATTTTCTGAAAAGTGCTTCATATTGTTGAAATATTTTTTCATCGAGAGACTGACTCACACTCTTAGTTCCGGATGGAATCCGAATAATAACATTTATTTCGTCGTCCTCCTAAAGTGGTGTCGTTAGGCCCAGGCCAAGAGTACAACAAAACGAATGAATTATTTTCCGCAGTTGGTAAGAAGATGTTTCGGATGTAACATTGAAAATTATTCTCTCCCATTGTTACGTAGTGAAATCCCTGAGCTAGCAGGACAGAGCGGATGAGGTTATACGAGGGGCGTTGAAAACTCCGTGCAAAGTCCGAGAGATGGCACTACCGGCGCGTATTGAGGTCATATTTAGTTAGTAGCATCTTTGGAAAGAACTCACACCAAGTTTCAGCAATATTGCTCTATTTCTTATTCGTGTGAATCAAGGAAGTCGAGTGACGAAAAAGAATTTCGCGTGGTAATTAAACATTACTTTATGAAAGGCAAAACGCCTCAGGAGACTAAAGAGAAGATTGATAAACGTTACCGTGACTCTGCACATTCGATTAGAACAGTTTATAGGTGGTTTCAAAATTTTCGGAGTGGCCATAAGAGCACAAGTGATACTGAACGTTCTGGACGCTCTGTGGAGGTTACGACTCCAGAAATCATTGATAAAATCCATGATATGGTGTTGCACGACGGAAGAGTAAGGTGTGTGAGATTGTTAGTACTGTGGGCATCTCGAATGAACGGGTACATAATATTTTACATAAACATTTGGACATGAGAAAGCTATCCGCAAGGTGGGTTCCGCGATTGCTCAAGCTTGACCAAAAACGGAGTCTAGTGAAGTGTTGCAAGGATGGTTTTCAGCTGTTCAGGAAGAATCCGCAGGACTTTAAGCGTCGTTTCGTCACTGTGGATGAAACATGGATACATTACTATACTCCTGAGACCAAACAACAGTCTAAACAATGGGTTACCAAGGGAGAATCTCCACCAAAAGAGGCGAAGACCATTCCGTCGGCCGGAAAAGTTATGGCGACTGTCTTTTGGGATTCGCAAGGGATAATCCTCATCGACTATCTAGAAAAGGGTAAAACTATTACAGGTACATATTATTCATCGTTATTGGACCGTTTGAAAATCGAGCTGCAAGAGAAACACCGGCGATTGGACGCCAAAAAAGTAATTTTCCATCATGACAATGCACCAGCACACACCTCAAGCACACACCTTAGCAGTTGTGGTCACAAAATTATTGGAAATAGGATTCCAACTCGTTTCAAATCCCCCCTATTCTCCAGACTTGGCTCCGTCGGACTACTATTTGTTCCCCAATTTGAAGAAATGGCTGGCGGGACAAATATTTTATTCAAACGAAGAGGTGATTGCAGCAACTAATAGCTATTTTACAGACTTGGACAATTCCTATTATTCAGAAGGGGTTAACAAATTAGAACAGCGTTGGACGAAGTGTATAAGTCTAAAAGGAGACTATGTCGAAAAATAAAAAAGGTTTACCCCCAAACACGTAAGTAGTTTTTATGTTTGCATGGACTTTTGAAATGCCCTTCGTATTTGTGAGAAGGGGCCATAATAAGTTACTGTCAGTTGCATTCAACATATAACCTTATTTGTTAAAACACACAATTACACAAGCAAAAATCAAAAACTCTCAGGGTTTTGGCGAAAGACCTCCTTTGATTTAATTTAGATCAGCTGAAGGCTACATCGAAAATCCAAGGCACAAGGCCTAAGCAAGGAATTGAGCTACAGTAGTTCTTCTGGAGGTTTCACTTATTTAGATGAAAATTTTTTATCTTGAATATAAATAGGCTGAAAGCCTTAGCTTAAATTTTTTCCGTAGAACTCAGCTGAAGGCCACACATTAATCAAGAACAGTGTTATGGCTTAAGGCTGAAACAAAGATTTTCAGTGTTTAGTCTAAATAGGCTGAAACTCGGCTGAAGGTCGCTTATCAACAAAACAATTTAATGGCTTAAGGCCTAGGAAGAAGAGCTTTCAGTCTGAAAAGGCTGAAGGCCTTAAATTATTTCGTGTAAAACTCGGCTGAAGGCCTCATACTAAAGAATAACAGTTTCATGACTCAAGGGCAAATTTTGAATTTGTAATTTAAGAGAATTAAAACTCGGCTCAAAGCCACGCATCATGCAGAAAACAATTTTACAGCTAAAGGCCTAAAGGGAAGAGCTTCTAAATTTTAACGAAATAGGGTAAAGGCTTTATCCTAAAATGCTTCACATAAAACGCGGCTGAAGGCCACATACAAACGAGAAAATATTTCTTATGGCTTAAGGCCTGGACAAAAATTTTTTTAACCTTTAATTTGAAAAAGCTGAAAACTCGGCTGAAGGCCACAGAAAGTACTAAAAAGGGAATCACTATGTAGAACACAAGGCGCGGCGCTCAGAAGGTTCCAAGGGTTGGTGTGGGAAGGTAACACTAAAGCACGTTTAGCTGAGACAGGCAGCCAGACCAACAACCTCTTAATTGGAAGGCAACCCAACCGAAAGCTAGCCAACGAACCAACCAACAAGATCAGTTCTGCTCCACCTGACCGGCAAAACGACAAGAAGATGTCAATAGCACAACGTTCTTGATACTGGTGCACAATCCAGCCAAGTCAGAATAAACGCCCAAAACTACCAACACACGTCAGGCGTCGAACTACACCCAATGCTGGACAGCATCAACACGACGAGGAAAATACACTGCCGAAAATTACGTCAACGCCCAGGGCAGGTAGCCGGAACGTCAAAGGCCACAAGACAGAAGATACTGCTAGTACACTTCATTAATAAAGGAATGAATTAAATTAAGTTAAACACCACACAGGAAAACGGCTGCAACTCTAGCTGACTTCAATGCACCCAAATTGTTGCTCGCAGGAATCTCTCAGAAAGCGACAACCAGGATCAAACGAAGAGATGCGATAGCAGTCGAGGCTTGATAGTAGGTTAAGTGTCCAGCATTGGTGGGCGACGAACTTTGTAACCCTCGCAAGAAGCGCCTCACTACCCCAACCGCGTTTGCACGCCGCGCCAGTGGCTCCGGCCTGACTACGCGCCTCGCTGCTCTGCCTCAACCAACCGACTGCTACACACAGCACACCGGGAAAATATATCCGCCAGAAAGAAAACTGGCATTCTACGGATCGGAGCGTGGAATGTCAGATCCATTAATCGGGCAGGTAGGTTAGAAAATTTAAAAAGGGAAATGGATAGGTTAAAGTTAGATATAGTGGGAATTAGTGAAGTTCGGTGGCAGGAGGAACAAGACTTTTGGTCATGTGATTACAGGGTTTTAAATACAAAATCAAATAGGGATAATGCAGGAGTAGGTTTAATAATGAATAAAAAAATAGGAGTGCGGGTTAGCTACTACAAACAGCATAGTGAACGCATTATTGTGGCCAAGATAGACACAAAGCCCATGCCTACTACGGTAGTACAAGTTTATATGCCAACTAGCTCTGCAGATGATGAAGAAATTGATGAAATGTATGACGAGATAAAAGAAATTATTCAGGTAGTGAAGGGAGACGAAAATTTAATAGTCATGGGTGACTGGAATTCGTCAGTAGGAAAAGGGAGAGAAGGAAACATAGTAGGTGAATATGGATTGGGGGGAAGAAATGAAAGCGGAAGCCGCCATGTAGAATTTTGCACAGAGCATAACTTAATCATAGCTAACACTTGGTTCAAGAATCATAAAAGAAGGTTGTATACCTAAAAGGTATCAGATAGATTATACACTCCTGGAAATTGAAATAAGAACACCGTGAATTCATTGTCCCAGGAAGGGGAAACTTTATTGACACATTCCTGTGGTCAGATACATCACATGATCACACTGACAGAACCACAGGCACATAGACACAGGCAACAGAGCATGCACAATGTCGGCACTAGTACAGTGTATATCCACCTTTCGCAGCAATGCAGGCTGCTATTCTCCCATGGAGACGATCGTAGAGATGCTGGATGTAGTCCTGTGGAACGGCTTGCCATGCCATTTCCACCTGGCGCCTCAGTTGGACCAGCGTTCGTGCTGGACGTGCAGACCGCGTGAGACGACGCTTCATCCAGTCCCAAACATGCTCAATGGGGGACAGATCCGGAGATCTTGCTGGCCAGGGTAGTTGACTTACACCTTCTAGAGCACGTTGGGTGGCACGGGATACATGCGGACGTGCATTGTCCTGTTGGAACAGCAAGTTCCCTTGCCGGTCTAGGAATGGTAGAACGATGGGTTCGATGACGGTTTGGATGTACCGTGCACTATTCAGTGTCCCCTCGACGATCACCAGTGGTGTACGGCCAGTGTAGGAGATCGCTCCCCGCACCATGATGCCGGGTGTTGGCCCTGTGTGCCTCGGTCGTATGCAGTCCTGATTGTGGCGTTCACCTGCACGGCGCCAAACACGCATACGACCATCATTGGCACCAAGGCAGAAGCGACTCTCATCGCTGAAGACGACACGTCTCCATTCGTCCCTCCATTCACGCCTGTCGCGACACCACTGGAGGCGGGCTGCACGATGTTGGGGCGTGAGCGGAAGACGGCCTAACGGTGTGCGGGACCGTAGCCCAGCTTCATGGAGACGGTTGCGAATGGTCCTCGCCGATACCCCAGGAGCAACAGTGTCCCTAATTTGCTGGGAAGTGGCGGTGCGGTCCCCTACGGCACTGCGTAGGATCCTACGGTCTTGGCGTGCATCAGTGCGTCGCTGCGGTGCGGTCCCAGGTCGACGGGCACGTGCACCTTCCGCCGACCACTGGCGACAACGCCCCACGTGTTGAGCAATTCGGCGGTACGTCCACCCGGCCTCCCGCATGCCCACTATACGCCCTTGCTCAAAGTCCGTCAACTGCACATACGGTTCACGTCCACGCTGTCGCGGCATGCTACCAGTGTTCAAGACTGCGATGGAGCTCCGTATGCCACGGCAAACTGGCTGACACTGACGGCGGCGGTGCACAAATGCTGCGCAGCTAGCGCCATTCGACGGCCAACACCGCGGTTCCTGGTGTGTCCGCTGTGCCGTGCGTGTGATCATTGCTTGTACAGCCCTCTCGCAGTGTCCGGAGCAAGTATGGTGGGTCTGACACACCGGTGTCAATGTGTTCTTTTTTCCATTTCCAGGAGTGTATAATGGTAAGACAGAGATTTAGGAACCAGGTTTTAAATTGTAAGACATTTCCAGGGGCAGATGTGGATTCTGACCACAATCTATTGGTTATGACCTGTAGATTGAAACTGAAGAGACTGCAAAAAGGTGGGAATTTAAGGAGATGGGACCTGGATAAACTGAAAGAACCAGATGTTGTAGAGAGTTTCGGGGAGAGCATAAGGGAACAATTGACAGGAATGGGGGAAAGAAATACAGTAGAAGAAGAATGGGTAGCTCTGACGGATGAAGTAGTGAAGGCAGCAGAGGATCAAGTAGGTAAAAAGACGAGGGCTAATAGAAATCCTTGGGTAACAGAAGAAATATTGAATTTAATTGATGAAAGGAGAAAATATAAAAATGCGGTAAATGAAGCAGGCAAAAAGGAATACAAACGTCTCAAAAATGAGATCGACAGGAAGTGCAAAATGGCTAAGCAGGGATGGCTAGAGGACAAATGTAAGGATGTAGAGGCTTTTCTCACTAGGGGTAAGATAGATACTGCCTACAGGAAAATTAAAGAGACCTTTGGAGAGAAGAGAACCACTTGTATGAATATCAAGAGCTCAGATGGCAACCCAGTTTTAAGCAAAGAAGGGAAGGCAGAGAGGTGGAAGGAGTTTATAGAGGGTTTATACAAGGGCGATGTACTTGAGGACAATATTGTGGAAATGGAAGAGGATGTAGATGAAGATGAAATGGGAGATAAGATACTGCGTGAAGAGTTTGACAGAGCACTGAAAGAAATGAGTCGAAACAGGACCCAGGGAGTAGACAACATTCTATTAGAACTACTGATGGCCTTGGGAGAGCCAGTCCTGACAAAACTCTACCATCTGGTGAGCAAGATGTATGAGACAGGCGAAATACCCACAGACTTCAAGAAGAATATAATAATTCCAATCCCAAAGAAAGCAGGTGTTGACAGATGTGAAAATTACCGAACTATCAGTTTAATAAGTCACAGCTGCAAAACACTAACGCGAATTCTTTACAGACGAATGGAAAAACTGGTAGAAGCGGACCTCGGGGAAGATCAGTTTGGATTCCGTAGAAATGTTGGAACACGTGAGGCAATACTAACCTTACGACTTATCTTAGAAGAAAGATTAAGAAAAGGCAAACCTACGTTTCTAGCATTTGTAGACTTAGAGAATGCTTTTGACAACGTTAACTGGAATACTCTCTTTCAAATTCTGAAGGTGGCAGGGGTAAAATACAGGGAGCGAAAGGCTATTTACAATTTGTACAGAAACCAGATGGCAGTTATAAGAGTCGAGGGACATGAAAAGGAAGCAGTGGTTGGGAAAGGAGTGAGATAGGGTTGCAGCCTCTCCCCGATGTTATTCAATCTGTATATTGAGCAAGCAGTAAAGGAAACAAAAGAAAAATTCGGAGTAGGTATTAAAATTCATAGAGAAGAAGTAAAAACTTTGAGGTTCGCCGATGACATTGTAATTCTGTCAGAGACAGCAAAGGACTTGGAAGAGCAGTTGAACGGAATGGACAGTGTCTTGAAAGGAGGATATAAGATGAACATCAACAAAAGCAAAACAAGGATAATGGAATGTAGTCGAATTAAGTCGGGTGATGCTGAGGGGATTAGATTAGGAAATGAGACACTTAAAGTAGTAAAAGAGTTTCGCTATTTAGGGAGCAAAATAACTGATGATGATCGAAGTAGAGAGGATATAAAATGTAGACTGGCAATGGCAAGGAAATCGTTTCTGAAGAAGAGAAATTTGTTAACATCGAGTATAGATTTAAGTGTTAGGAAGTCGTTTCTGAAAGTATTTGTATGGAGTGTAGCCATGTATGGAAGTGAAACATGGTCGATAACCAGTTTGGACAAGAAGAGAATAGAAGCTTTCGAAATGTGGTGCTACAGAAGAATGCTGAGGATAAGGTGGGTAGATCACGTAACTAATGAGGAGGTATTGAATAGGATTGGGGAGAAAAGAAGTTTGTGGCACAACTTGACTAGAAGAAGGGATCGGTTGGTAGGACATGTTTTGAGGCATCAAGGGATCACAAATTTAGCATTGGAGGGCAGCGTGGAGGGTAAATATCGTAGAGGGAGACCAAGAGATGAATACACTAAGCAGATCCAGAAGGATGTAGGTTGCAGTAGGTACTGGGAGATGAAGAAGCTTGCACAGGATAGAGTAGCATGGAGAGCTGCATCAAACCAGTCTCAGGACTGAAGACCACAACAACAACAACGCTAAAGATAGTACAGCGGTACTAGTATCGATACAGGCTGATGCTGCCACTCACGTAGAGAAGCCAGCAACGTTATGGTTGTAACCGAAGAAGAAATAAGACACCACTTTACTGTAACCAATGATAAAAAACAATGCATGAACAGAGCCAGCAACGGCTCACACAGTTTGCTACGTTGATTACAAGACTTTTGCAAGAAAACAGTCCTTTTCATTAAATTTTTGTTCCTGATTTCCTTGATGTTGCTGAAGTCAGATACAAAACTGCAGAGACAATAATCCACCGATACTTATGACTGGCATTGTTGTTTAAGAATGTGTCACAGCATTCATCGACTGCATAAACGACTCTTTTCTTCGCTCGAGATGATAAAGTGCAGTTTGCATACAACGTAACTGACTGGCTTTATACACAGCATTTTATGACGTAACAGAAAATTCTTTGTCTTCATATCAGCTACGAATTTCTCTATAGAGTTACCTGTCAATAAAATCTCCTCTACACATTTACTTGAAGGAAACTTCGTAATTCTGCGACTTGGTTTTATTTGTATATAATCTCCTGAGTCTTTTTAAAAAGGTGAAGATGTCTGGAATTCAGTGATGTTCATCCCACTTTCAATTCACAGCACCCACTTGTAGATCTCATTCGGTAACGGTGCAGTTCTGAATCTTTCGAATAGATTTCCTTTCACATTTCTGCGAGTTTGAGTGGGGTATATTTCGTACTTTGTGTAAATCTTTCTTCCATTTGTACAATTCATGTTCAGATCTTACGAAACGAAACCGGCTTTGCACACTTCTTAGTCTATGTTTATGCGTTATCTCCTCCTTTGTTTTCCTAAAAAAAATTGCCTTTTCTTTCTCACTGAAAGCTATTAATGCAGCTGTTTTCTTTGGGCTTAGAAGGTACTCTAATATTGCTCTCGAATTTAATTAGCACAGAAATCATTTTTCGAACCACAATTCACGGAGTCGTTCAAGTTACTTGCTGTTTGCCCTAATGTTTCCACAAACGTCGACATCATTCCAATGAACGCCTAAGAAATTAATAAATAAATAACATATGTAAGTCTTCGGAGAAGTGATTTCACTGAACACCACGTTCTTCATATTTTATCTTTACAAGGTTGCAAAGATTAGCTGCATTCCACATTGCTGTGAAACTCGAACCTGCGCAAAGACAGGTGTTATTAGCAAGCTTATACGAAGAAATCACAAATACAATTAACTAAGTTTTACCTCCATTGTTCACATTTAGTGATACGCAGAAGACGACTGCTAATTATTATTTATATTGAGTGAGTTGAAAATTCAAGCGTGAGCATTTGTGTCAGAAAAACTGTCAAGGAAAACTGAAATTCTCTTTACAAATTATGATCGCAATATGCAGTGTTTACCGATGTGGCGTCTCCTTGGTTGACGTGACCACCACGTTGCTCTCACGCTGTCTGCTACTGCTATGGCAGGGGTATGTTAGTAGGCTTCTCCAGTCACCTGGCGAGCTATGAATTTGCAAGTTTCAACATCTTTTTAAAAATACTTGCAGTGTGTCTTAGCAGCTTAAATTTAACATTGTTTTTCTTTCGGTGTATGCTTACTACATAAAATATTTCAGGGCTGGTTTCGACATGTCGGATTGGACCGTTCCTTTTACGCTTGATTGACGAATACGAGGACGTCATACCACGCTACTTCATCTCTCAGTTAGAGTTCATCAACAGTAGTGGCTGGTGATTAATAGCGACCCAGTCTCTAGGTAACTCATGACCCGATGTTCCCAATGGTGAGAGATCTAGAGAATGTGATGGCAAGGGCAACAGTCGAACTCCTTGTGTTTCAAGGTATGTCGGAACAGATTAGGCAACACGCAGTCTTGCATTTTCTTGTAGAAGAACAACCCCAGAGAGGCCTCGAAGATAGGGTGCAGACTCAGCCTTAACGCAGCAGAAATGTAACGTCTGCTGTGCAGCGCAAACCAGAGGTGACGGTGTTATGTACCAAACTGCACACCTTGTCATTACGCCAGGTACTTGGCGTCTATGACGATGACGAATGCAACGTCAAAACTGTCAATCTCCTTGGAGCCTCCACACCTGGATAAAAATGGAAATGGGCGTGTGGCATCGTTGTCTGGGAGGCCCCTATTCGGCGACGTTCAGCCGCCAAGTGTACGTCTTATTCCGTTCGATAACACATTGGGCGACTTGCGCGCCGGTGATGAGGATGAAATGATGATGAGGACAACACACAGACCCCGAGCG